>NC_057946.1:7290236-7929403 GCF_018555375.3 Anguilla rostrata | reverse complement strand
GATTGGGGCAGCAAGAAATAATGAAGCGCTGCACGCTGCTGAAATGTAATTACCCAGCACTCCCTGTTCTTAAACCCAGAAGGTGAAAGAAAGATGAATAGGGAAAGTAAAAACCGCTGACCCTTCAAAGTTTAATTTACGTTATGCATTTCCTTGCCCTTGTTATAAGATTTGGAAAGGTAATAATTTAGGGGCATTTGGTGATTGATGAATGATCTGTGGGCTCGCGCTCGCAAGCACCAATATATTTGTTATGGCTAAAATATGGAAGCCATTATGATTTCGAGCATGCCGCGCTTATTGAGTCGCCTGCCCAAAACCAAGCAAAGAGACAGCTGAGGGAAGGGAAGGCTGCGTTTCCGCAAGGCGAAGGATAGGCAGGGTAGAAGGGACGGCTGGGCTAGGGATGGAGCGGTGGGGGTGGGGGTCGGGGGGGGGGGGGCAGTAGGAGGTAATCAATTTTCCTACCACCTATCAGTTATTCCGCTCACTTTGTCTATTTCTGCCGATGACACACTTTAGACAGCTGCCCATTTCCGGCCTGGGCGTCCGTGGGGATGAAAGTTCTGTCAGACTTCCTGGAGTCTCAGCAAAGACTCAGGGAGGATATTCTAGTTAAGGGCAATTTTCCCACCATTCCCAACTTGGAAGAGGTGGCAGGATCCAGACACTGCCGATGCATTATGCATTAGGGTTGCCTTCAGCTGACAGCCCCTCAGCCAACATCCACTTGAAAAGCAACAGCGCTAATCAATGTCGACACATCTGAATGTCCAGACACACACACACAGAAATTTACTAATCAAAAAGTGTATTTCCTGGGGCTGTCTCCAGAGAAATCCGCTGGAAGAAATTGGAATAATTTATTAGCTTACAAGTTTTCGTTGACAGTTAGCCCAAGGCTATTTATCTCCGTAATAGAGAACGTCTCCAATGTGGCAAAATTGACCAAATCAAACAGCTTTGATCAGAAAATGAATCTGGCAAGGCTGTCTGTCTCTGGGTCCCCAGAGGAGGCGGGAAACAAACAAAAAGATTTAACAAGTGGTCGAACAGAGTGAATGAAATCGCACTGTACACCTCCAACCCCGGCAAGCAGTTCTCCTCGCCATCGCCATGAATTATTAATACAACAAACAGACCTCTAATATTATGAATCAAGGAGATTGCAGCAGAGCAGATGCCTTATGGATATGAATAGGGGTAGACGTGCTGTGCTGAGAAAGAGAGACTTGCTTGTGGTTTTTAAATGCTCTTTATTCAAAATGTGTGGTAAAAATACGACTGAGTAATAAAAAACAAAAGAGAGATGGGAAGGGAAAAACAATGAAAAGAGGTGGGGGGCTACGCCACAGAAAAAGAGAGATTTATAGAATTTCACAATATCCATGACTTTCAACAATGCCAGATTTTATTCCTCATCAATATCACTTATCGTTGTGTTTTTGGCTTCCTTGTGTCATTATAAACACATTTCTAATGATTGCTGTTTAACTAGCAGAAAGCTTCAATCTAGACACTGCACATGATAGAAAGACAGAGGGAACAGCAAAAACCTGCTGTTTCCAGCACCGTGGGCCTTGATTAAGTCAGATATGAAAATGAGTGGTTCTATTAGGCACTGGAATTACCTATTAGTTAGATGTTTGTTGGTAGCCATTTCCTCATTAAATGCTTCTCATTTTATTTTACTCCTCTGGGTCCAGATTGTTACACTGTACCAAGTTCACTGTTGTCATTCATGCTGGAAGCACTGTAATTGGCCAAATAACATAGCACTCGGGTAATGTGCATTAGAAGTTTGCTTTTCGAAAGAGGTACACCTCACTGAGTCAAAATAGATGATCAAATGCCTTCATAATGGCTTTCAGTGAGGTTCTTCAAGACTGCTGTGACAAAAATCAAGATTCCTGCCATGGTCTTAAATGGTGTACCAGGTACCTTATTAGTGCCATATATGGATCATGGAAGGGGCAGAGATCTCTGTATTTGAAAACCTTATAATTTATAACTTTATATACCTTATAATTACTTTGCAGTAAATTCGGTCCATCTAGTCTTCCAAATGGAAGATATTTTTCATTTTAAAGAGGTCAATGATCAAAAATGCAGCTACATACAAGTTAATTAGTTTTATTGAGTAATGTCGGAAGTTATTTCTGTAACGATGACATGCTGTTGTTCTGACTTGTTTGGGTTTGAGCTTTTGTTTGATATTTATATGTTTAGATATATTTCTTGCGGTTGGTAAAGGTGTTACACATGACATTTACTGCGTCAGTTCAACGAAGCACTATGTGCATGGAAAAGAAAAGCAGCTCAACAGGATGTGTTGTTCCATACAATAAACTATCCACAAAAATAATTCATTACTTTAAAAAGCAATGTTCTGACTCCTGAATCACAGACACAACCTGTTGTTGCAGCAACCAATAACCCAACCAACCAAAGATCAGCCGTGACGTCAATCAGCACTGTTATAAGATGTGCCCTTTACGCTATGTTTGGTAGGAGCCCATTAGACACAAAAATTAACAGTTTCATTAGACGTGTGTATCTTGGGAACACACACTAATGCCAATGTTGAGAAAGTCTAGGAAATTATGAATCTGGAAATAATATATTGTTTGAATGTCTTGACAGGCCACTTCACCAGTCAGATTGTTGTCAGTACACAGACTCTGAAGGAACATCTGTAACTGATACAATAGCAGCAGCACTTTGAGAAATGAAGCACTGTTGGCTGGCTGTAATATAAATGACATCCCCTTTGCTTGATGAATTTTAACCTCACGCAGGCTGCTTTAAACTCCACTTGGACTTGTGCCTACAATTACCCCCTCAAAGTCTCTAAAGTAACAGTGCTCAGCCTAATTAGTATGCATTATCAATTAACAAAGTTAATAGCCGGCAGATTGATTAGATCCTCAGTTGTAGGGGTAGAGCTGAGATGAAACACAGAATGAAAAATCACACACACACACACACACACACACACACACACTCTCTCTCTCTCTCTCTCTCTCTCTAGCACACACACACACACAGGTTCAGCTGCTCTCTTATCTATTCCTCCTCTATGTGAGTAATTAATGCGTGCATACAGCTCTGAATAGATGAGAAGTAACACTGGTGTGAAATAGCTCCGTCACTGGACAAGACAGGCTGCTGGCACTAGTTTGTCATTCAGTGTGTAGTAGAGATAGTTTAGCAGAGATATTTCTGCACTAGTAATAGTACTTTTTTGTTAAAGATTTTGTGATTACAAACATTTTCAGCTCCAGTCAGTCAAATGTCTTTGGAGCCTCCAACAGAATTCTAACAATACTATAAAAACAACAAACTTTAAAACTCAAAGGTGCACTTCAAAATGAAAAGACATACAGCTACATGCATTTTTGTCATTATACACGTTATAGCATGTCACATGGTCAAATGTGAAACTGCACAGCATTAAGCATGCTTTAAGCATCAAGCCTGAAATCCTACTGCACTGCCCTGTCTGAAGCTCAGGCCCATGTCCACAAAGCATCTCTGAGTAAGAGTGTGGATCTAGGATCAGTTCCACCTTTTAGCTCCTGATGAATAAGGTTGGATTATGGGCAGGGGGACACTGATTCTAGACCAGCACACCTGCGATGACATGCTTTATGAATAGAGGTTTCAGTGTCATTGACCTACAGTACTAGTCAAACAACAGTGATTGAATTCTTTCCACTTAAAATTGCTCTCACGTGAGTGCAGGTCAATGCACCTGTGCATGCACCGCTGAAGGATGTAGCATCACAGAAGGAATACTGCATCTGCATCAGGTGCACCACAGTAAGGCATCATGTCATCTGTTGCACAACAGAAACGCTTCATCTTCGAATGCCAGAGGAACCTGAGATGGCTATCTCCATGGATCAACCACGTGGTCTATTTTGAGGCCACTTCTCCACTAATTGCAGATGACTGCAGATGGCTGGTGAAAACCTGCCACACCATTGACATTGAAGCTGATAGTCACCAGTCGATCCTTTTCAAAAGTGCTTGCGGTTTGTTTGAATTTGCAATAAAATATGAATATCTGCAGCCATACGAATACACTGTAAAATGACGGGTCACAATCAATAAACATTTAAAATATTCCACATTTTTGTTTATTAAATGTGATATAAGGTTTCCAGCTGTGGCCAATTTTTGTGGTCTAATGCAGCTTGACACTGAACTGTGAACAGAAGACCACTGCCCCAATCCATCTTTGTAATGCACGGTGTCATGTAGTGAGAAAAGGGATAGTTTTGTGTGCTTGGTGTAATATTAGGGTGCAAACATATTTTGATACATTTTTGTGCATTTGTATAAGCTGCAAGAAACCTGAAAACAAACCCTTTGCATACAAATAGTGCAGTCTTTGTGTAAAAGCCACTGAATAGACAGATATGTCTACATTGCCACGTGCTCTCATCCAATCAAATCTTCATTTATCTAATCCTTCTACAGACTTTTAATGAAGGTGACACAATTACCAGAGCTCAAGGTATGTTTTCACACTGCACATATTCAGAGTGCTGATTAGTCGCTGTATTTAAAGCAGTTTTCTTTGTCATATACTATAGCAATTTGATTGCACGCTCATTTCTGTCCACACATCTTAAAAAATGCCCATCTCTTTTGAATATTAGAAATAGTTTATGCATAATCAGATAGCATTTCCCTAAAGTTTGTGATCCTGCATTTCCAGTGTCTATGTTTAACCAAAGATCATATCTCAAAATGTTCCGATTAATTCTGTACAGTACATATAAGTAAAACTTTATATACAGTGCATATGTTATAAAACTGTATGAAAATTGATACTGGTTTTATAGCTTGCAGATCAATATTCCAAATGTAAAATCCCCACTTTCTGTGTTTTTATGATTGAATGACTTAGAAGATAAGAACTTATTTTGGGTGGTTGTGAAATATATTTTGCAACAACAGTCAACTGATAGAAGAACGATGTGCCACGATTCAGTGTTTGAAGGTTTGGGAGGTCAATTGATTGCATTCATTGTAAGAACAATGGTGCTTACACTTGTTAACCTAATTGCTTTAAATGGTGCTTAGGTGACAGTCACAAAGACATTTTTAGTTTATCTACCGCCATGGGCATTTCTGTCAATAACAGATGTATGGTCTGCGTGGCATACAAACTGCTAAAAGATTGTGACAGTTGCCAATGTGACTATATATATATATATAGTAGTTTATATTTTCACACAATGGTCTAAGCTTAACATGATTGCAAATTTGATTGTACTGTGCTGAATATGAACATGAATTCATTTTTTCTCTTCCTATAGACTCTCTTTCTTTAACTCAAAATTGATAGTCTGTTGCCAATAGTTAAAAACCAATAACAATTAATTTATTAACTAAACGCACTTACTTTAACCAAAGGTTATTTCACTGGTACAAGTACTGTATATTTTGCATAATCTCACTATAAGCTTCACTTGGCTCTAAGTGTCTCTGAATCTGATGGCAGGATCACAAAACTAGCAAACTGGACAATGGTCATCAACATATGCATAATACTCATAACATATACAGCACATATACTGCAGTCAATACCTATTGCCAGATTGATGTGTGGAATTAAACCTGCATTTGTTGTTCTCTAGTATAACCAGCAATTGTAAACGTTTAGCATTTTTATTGTGATGAGTGATGTGATTATCTTCTTCCAAAGACACAAATGTATTAGCCTAATGCAGAAGAAGAGTAACCACGGGCTTTGATCCCAACTCCATTAGTAACTTCGTGTTTTCTGAAGCCGTAGAACAAAATGCAAACAGAAGCAGTGACAGCATGCAACATCAGTGCCTGTAAGAAAAAAGAAAAAAAAAAACAAGCTTTCCAGTAGCACAGATTGCTCTCCAAGGTGCTGAAATTTATTTTCACTCCTGGTTTACACGTTTGCAGAGAATTCTTGCACGAGTTGCGCTATGGTTTATTTATATAAATGAATAAATAAAACGACTTGCTTATTACCATAAATATCAATACAAATACATTAGAATCGTTACATGGCCTACTGAACACACACTCACTGTACAGTCAATGGTTTATTTTCATTAGGGGTTATAAAAAGAAATAATTATCATACTAACTAACGTTATTATAAACAATTATAGTCGTTGCCATTGCTGTTATATTTAAGTCTATTTTCTGAATCAGCCTACCCTACCACACACATTTGTGGTTTATGTTCCTTTTAGTATATAAGTTGCATATGCATGAGTCCACTTCGGCACTCTCCAAGTGGTTTAATGTCTAAACTGACGCTCTGAAATTCGTGTGTGCATTGCCAGTGAGGCCTACCCAAGTAGCATAAGCTAATTGTAGCCTACATCTTACGTATTGTTTAAAATGGCTGTTCTTTCATACGTGTCACGTTAGTAATTGGAACTGTCTTAAATAGTTCTATGAATAGGGTCCAATTTATACTTCCCTACACTAGAGCAGGATCCAGAATTCATTATCTGAGTATAGGAACTGAACAGCGTTCGTTGTCCGGATAGTTCATAGCAACTAATACATCAGCAGAAATCTGCTGAAAATTCGGGGAAACAATAGGATTGAGGAGTCACAAACAATAACCGTCAATGGGACACCGGCCAGGGACTGGCAATAGCTGAGCAAGAATGGCTTCCCTTATCATTGGCCACTGACGGGGGTTAAACATTGCTGCGGAAATGTCGTGGTACCCGCATCTTTTAAACTTAGTTAAGAAAGCTTTGCACAAAAACTAAGTTGTTTTGTAAGAAAACAAAGTTATGTCTCGAGATAACCGAAACTAGGCCTATGTAAAACAATGGCGTTATATCAATATGGGGAGCAATCAAGATAGTCAAACGCGAGATTATAATTCTATTGAAGCTTTAGATATGTGTTTGAAGCACTTCCTATTATTAGGCATATTTATGTTAAACATAACCAGTCGGCACTGATGCACATTTGTTCTCTTTTTTTAAACATGACTACAACACCTGCACATAATAAAGTAGCATAGGATAATAGTCACTGAAATAAATAAAACTACGAGGCCACCTTGCGAATTTTATATATGCTGCAAACACGGGTCATATACTGGGGCTACGTACGTGGGTGACCTATAACTTAAATTATAACTTAAGTGAAAGTCCAATCAGGAAAATGAAAATGCAAATGCGCAGATATTTCATGCGTTAAATTTTATGAAGCATTTAAGCCGCAGTGCCCAAAGCCTTAAATACTAATGGTCTTTTATCCCAACGGCCTGTCTGTCAATGATATCATTCCACGTTACTTGTTGTCCGCACTACCGTAGAAAGTTGCGTACTGTGATGGTTACACGTTGCGTTGAAGCTTACTGTCTATGCAGTCTGCGTGTGTGCGCGAGCGCGTGCCTGTATGCATGCATGCATGTGTGTCTTCAAGGAAGCCATATACAGTTGCATTTCAATAACATGTCTACATTTGCATTACTTTTATTCGTATTCAGAGAGCAAAACTCGAAAGCCAAGGCACAACTTCTGATTCGAAACAACATTTAGACTTCGTATTGTATAGATGCGAATGTCTGTACAGCCTATAGCCTAATATTCCATAAGTCATAGGTAGCCCACATATTTAAGGGCAGGAATTTCCCAGAGGAAATATTTTCCGTAATATATTTTTTTTTTCCACCGTACAAAAGACAATGCAAGCTTTCCTAACCCGGACACCGCAGGAAATTACATTGTCAATAAAATCCGCTTAGTTAGCAGAGGGCAGAGTATCCACCAACGATCATTTAAAATCCTTGTGTGAATTTAACATTCCATCGGTAATACGGAAAGCGATGGACACATCCGCATTGTTGTGTGGAAGCACGATTTACACATACCACCTAGATTCTGTTATGATTTCGGATAGCCTACCCCTCTGTTTGTCATTTATATTCGATTCACTTATATGAATTTACATTTAGACCTTTTATTTCGCTTTTTATATCACCGATGTATTTCAAATATTGAATAAATACAGGCTAATTAAGTATTTTGTATTATAGTATCCCTATTTGATATAAAAAACAGGAGTAGAACAGGAGCAATTCTAATACGATGCTCTCCCTTCTGCTACTATATTGCCCTAGTTTACAGTCAGTTCGCACTGATGTATATTTCATTGTCCACGGCTTAATTTTGATTTATTGTCCATCCATAAATTAGAAAAATATGTTTTAGAATTCCATCCCGCGGAAAAGCTGTGCCTGATGTCAGGGGATTGGGTGATATTTAAGATGTCAGAAATACATATTGGATTAGTGTGCTTTGTTTCCCCACAACAGCAGGTGTTTAATCATAGCTGATGGCTGGAGTTAAATGCGTTAGGACAGCATCAGCCCAAAATGGGAGCCTTTTTCCGGGGATCGCGATAAATCATGCAACCAAAAGGCTGCTTTTTTGCCCTCAAACACGTGTCACCATTTAAAACAGTATTTCTAAACCATATTTGCTTCATCTTTAAAAAATAAAATCGGCCTTTTTCGTCATATGAGATATTCAATACATGCCGGCCCCAAAATAAATAATAAACAAACACAGAAAAATACACACATAATAATAATAATAATAATAATATATGGGTTTGAGGTATGTTTGTGGAATATTCTTGCAATTTGTGTTTAAAACTATGAAAAAACTATTTTGAGCTTCATGGGGTTTTCTAACATTCATGCTTCGCATTTTCATTAGAAGCAGCATCTGTATTGCGTTACTGAGCCTCTTCTTAGCAGTGTTAGTATCATCATCATCACCTTCTAAAAGTGATCATTTTGCCAATACCAGCCCCCTGATTGTGTACTGATATTTATTCTCCGGGAAGGGGAAGAGATGAGAAATTTCATCAGTGGCCGAAGAGGAGACGTTTAGGAGAGCAAACATTTTCAAGGTCAGCCGGTGAACTGTAACAAGCCAGGGAGATTCATGGCGAAAATTGTGTATTTTGACACAACCGAGGTTTGATTAAAAGGCAAAGTAATGGGTTTAAACAGACGCTATGAGGATGTAGCCAGACTTTGTTGGCTTTTTGCAAATTACTTAAGAGAGCAGTGATGGAAATAAGAATGTTGCGTTTTGTAATGGAAAAGAGAGCCCCTATGCCTTTCTGGGCTTCCCCCCCCCGACATGAACCAAACAAATTACACAGGCTAATAGGCGTGGTATGGGTATTTTTTCTTTTGGGGGAATTCAAACACGCTTCATTTTACATTCGTTATCTTGCACAAGATTGTTTAAAATGATGAAACACCAAAAACATAATGTAACATTAACATTTGTGACAGCTAAAACAAATAGCCAAAGGAAAATAAGTGAGTGTTGAATTTAACGCAGGCGCCTTGTTACGCGAAGCCTTAAATTTATTTAATGGTAAAATCAGAGTACAAGCAAATAGAAACCCTAAAGTAGAACAAATAGGATTGCAAAATAGTACCGGGATGTTGTCCGTGTGGGGAAAAACAACACGGTGCGCATTAGCTAACACATGATATTAATCATGCATCCCTGCTTATAGGAATGCTGTCAAGTAGGCCCAACATATCCATGCGCAACAAATATCTTGTTGTAGGCCAGCGTAAGAATACAGCACATTATGATATGTCTGATATCATACGGAACCGTGCTGCTGTGTCCACATTATACTATATGTCTCCAAGAATGTAAGCTACTTATAATACGCAATATTGTCCACTTACGACTCTTATCTACTTGGTAAAAATCACCCCGAGGAATTAGTTATCCTCCACCGTTTGTCCCGGAATCACCTTTTCATCAAGAGCTCTTAATTTCTCAGTAATTCTACGTGTCAGCTTCGTGTTTCTTCTGCTGTCCTTACCCACTGGAGCTCCGTCTTCCTTTTTTAACTCTAGCATTACTCAGCTCAATGACACAAAGCAAATTGCATTTAATAAATTAGCTTAATGGATTCAGCAATTGGTTTGTGAGCGCAGTGTTTCCTCTGGTTAAGCAAAACATTTATATTCCACCCATTGGGTTCCCATAGTGCAAGGCGTCTGAGGAACTTTGTGCAAACGCACGCGCCGTGGCCAAGTGGGCGCACGTCACCTTGTAAGTCGCCCTAGGCTATTTTGCCTGCTACGGGTGTTAATGGACGGTAATCGACAAGCGTCTCGCTTAATTTTAGGCGACGCCAAGCCACAGGGTGTAAAATCTGTTGTATCATGATATGTTTCATTTCACTTTTTCTTTTCACAAGATTGCCCACTGAAA
The DNA here is from genome assembly GCF_018555375.3 of Anguilla rostrata. NCBI lineage: Eukaryota > Metazoa > Chordata > Actinopteri > Anguilliformes > Anguillidae > Anguilla > Anguilla rostrata. The sequence continues at coordinate 7,919,120 of NC_057946.1, read as the reverse complement.
GAAAACATCTCCCTAATGAAATATTTAATTCTTCTACTAAGTGGTATGAGGGAGACAGAATGAATGAGTTGATAGGATTAGAGACACTGCTCAGGGCAGCGTTAACCTGAGCCTGAGGCTGATAGGGGCCCATCACTGTTCCGGAGTTCTGCTGTAGGCTAGTATGCTGCGTGGGATTTCTTTATGGAGATTTCTTGGAGTACATTAAGAGCATAATTACAGATTATGCCAGATTGTACTTGGGGTATATAAAAAGTGAGTTTGACATCTTTAAACAGTCCACTAGTCACAGGATACTGTGAAGGCAATTGCATAGTGAGGCTTTTCAGAATCATAAAACACCAGCAGTTCAGTTGTCAAGCAATGTCTTAAAACAGTGACTTGATTTCCTCATTTTGACCTCTGAAAAACAACTCCACCATTTCTGACCACGGGCAGCAATGCAATGTGCTGGGCAGTTCAGATGTGTTCATCTGAGCATTACAATGTAAACCTTCCATAACAAAAAGTGCATTATGACCTTTACTGTAATTTATTACAGCCATTGATGACAGAGGGGCCCTTCACACACTGATAATTTGATTACTATAACATCTGTAACATCAATAATGTCCGATGAGATTGTTTTGCGCAACCAAACATGCAAAAGCCATAAAAAGAGCGTAATCTATACTGCCTTTGACATTTAACCTGCATCTTCCATTAGGCACATAACATTAAAATGAGAATTTTGAATGATTTGCTTGACATCCAATGTCCTTTAAGGTGACACTTCTCAAGCCACACGATTGCGATGACACACGTAAGCTACTTATAGCCACAATAAAGACATGTTCAACAAGATGTACGCAGTAATATCTTTGGTGGATGAATATGTAACCTTAATGTCTGAGGGAGCTGCAGGTCATCCTGCTTTCTTAAAGCACGTGCACCTCGCCCAATCCCTGACTGCCTCTGCAGAATATTGGGTGGGTAAACTATATAAAGAGTAGCAGATGGATTTGATGGGAAAGCTATTTAGGGCAATTATTCCAAGGCCTTATGTTAGGCTCAAATACACTGATTTACATAATTAACATCAGAATGAGGGTGTGAAGGCCTTTTAGTTATCCCAGTTATCCTTGCTTTGGACAAAAGAACGGGTCATGCGATTTTCATGTGTCCAGTTGACACGCAAATACAAATGTAATTTAAAAAAAAAAAGCTAAACACATCGCTTCTACAATTTCCGAACTATGAATCAATATTGAGCTTTTAAGAGCACTGTGGTCAATGTTGTTTTTGATATTGCTTAATAGAATTAAGTGCACCGCACATGGTGTTAATACTTCATATGTTTTTTATGTTCTGAAACACATCTTCAGCCAAAATTTGTCTGTAAAGCGATCATGCTTGCTTCTGACAACAAAGTGTGATTACAAAGAGCTAAATGTTTGTATTCTATGGACTAAAATGAAGTACCTGTGACGTATTGTTACCTATGTTGCTGTTATTTTATTCACATGCAGCAAATTAAATAACATATTTTATGCTTTCACCAACTTGGGCATACTTATTAGATGTCTAACGAATGCTGTTATTGGAATTCACTGTGCATGTGATTTAATACAATAGAAACATGAATTAGACAGATCTGAAAAGATGTTTTATTTGCAAACTTTGAAACATTTCATACATGTTTGACTATTATATTGAGGAATTGTAGGAATATGAATGTATTTTATTTAATTATTTATTTATTTCGTTTTGTAATATGTATTTTTTTGTGGAAAGACTTGACTCAATGCCAGTTTTACATAAACTACACCTTACAATGAAAATGAACATAACAGTTATTACGCATTCATTTATGGAATATCAAAATTAGTGCAAAGAATATAACTTAAACTTAGTTACATAACTTTAATGACTTATATTAGTATTGTATTCATTGCATCTATGTCAGGACTGTACACCAAACCACACAAATGGGTAATGCAATACCATCACAAAGTGCATACTATAAAGAGCATTCTTGAGAAATCGTTTATTGTGACATGTGTTCCATTGCAACAATTCCTCAACATTTTGGGTTATTTATTCTAAATGGTGGAAACCCCCTGGTAACTCTTTCCAACAATCATTGAATAAAAATTTTGATGGGACACTTTAATTAATAGTTCCTCATTCTAAAAGCCCTTATTAACTTGTCTGCCGAGTTTATAACTATACTTTTATATTTTCTTATTCCATATCTGATTTATCCAACCCTCCCTGTTAAATAAATGGCCACATACTCATCTACTCATCGGCTGTTGCTTGGTCAGCTAAAGAGTATATTTGTGGTTTAGAAAAAAAAAAAACCGTGGTGGCTATATTTCATGTATAAAATCACTTAAATGTTTACCTAACTAATCCAGAAACACTCAAACCTAAGTTCATATATTTAAAAAAAAAAAAAAAAAAAAAAAAAAATTGATTGACTGAGATTATTTAGTTTAACATGCATCACCGGGTTTCAGATTTGGTTTTCAATCTGGCTGCCGAAAGTGGACAACAGGCCACCAGCCGTTTTGACACTGTGTTATTTGCCGCGGCGGTTCCCTGTCAGCGTTTGCACATTAATCCAGGCACAATTAGGTGTCAGCGAGCACTGTTTCTGTTTGATGATAGCCTTGGGCTCAGCGCTTCAAGCCCTAATCAGGAGTGTAAACTCTGCTATATTTCAATTTGGAGAAGCGCTCTTCCGCTAAGGGGCCCCTGGCACGGCGATAAATAAAATGCCTATTTACTCCATCGCCACACTTAGACACCCAATGCACTTACTACCAGCCCCCTAATCATAGCCTACATTTAAAATCGACCATAAATCACACCATCCTAAATCTGATGATTAGAGAAGCCATTTATCCCCTAAAAACCCAACAATGAATGCTGATTTTTTTTCTTCTTGTTAGTCAAAATCCAGAATATTTTTTATTGAGGAAGAGCATGCAGATGGTAAATCGCATTACAGGAAATGGAGTGTGAAGAGTAATTTATATATGGGGAAAAACTGTACAAATAAAATTGTCTATTCACAGGCCATTTTTTGTTTACACATCCACCTTTGGTCATGACTAGGTTCTCAGTATGTTCTCAATAAGAAGAAAATATCATAAATCTGCCATGCAGGGGCAATAGGTTCAATTGGGGTTATTGCAATTTTTTGTTTATCTATTACTCTATACATGTATAAAGTGCCAATATGTATGTTGTTTTTTTTTTTAAGACAAGGAACTATAATGACTATTGCTATTAACACCAGTAATCCCCAATATTACTTAGAACGTGTTACCTGCAAATTAACACTGACAAAGGCTTTTATTGTGCAAGTAGCCCAAATGCATTTCAAATAATAATCAGCTTGTTCCTTATCTCATTTAAGTGTTAATGGGGTGAATATAGTCCTTTCATATAAGCCCCTTGGTTTCTGCGCAGACCTCCAATGGCTTTAATTCTCTAAACAGAGTGGATTTGGGTGAAGTGCTCCACATAATCTCTATTCAAACATTTCCATATGACAACTGCTTACAGTCCTTCCCAATTAAAGGCGAGTCACTTTCTATTTAGTGTGTACAATCGGGAATCGCAAGGGAGCACGAGGTAAACAAAGGACTGTTTTAAACCGTTTTATTTCAAACAGCTCCAATCGACCACGATTTCCCTTTGAATCTGTAAATCTCAGGCAGGATCTGGGGGATTAGACGTTGGACCGGGGGAAGGGGGGGGTGGGTGAGGCGGCTGTGGGGGATGGGGTCTGGGGTGAGGCATGGGGTAAAATGGCTTTTTTAACAAAAGTGCTGGGCTTACTGCCTTGAAAATGAGATGCGCATTTAAATCTCAGCCTTCGCCGCCTGTGGCCACCATCGCTGTACCTGCCTGCTTAGCCCAAGGGTTAATTAATTGGGGTTCAATGCACTAGTGGGAAGAGCCATGCATTTGATACTCTACATCTGCGGTTAAAAATCTTTCAGTGGCCCATTCACAAGGGAGGATTTTAAATGGGAAATTAGCATTCAGATAAGAGCATGGTCTTCTCGTCTCAGGAAGGGTGGAAGTATTAATAATGCCAGTGCACAGTCCAGATACATAATTCTGACCCTTTGCAAAAACGACCACGCTTCGGGTGCTGTCCCAGGGGTTGAGTAAGGGCCTGCAAGGGGCTTTGACTAAATCATTATTATTATTATTATTATTTTTGATGAGTAATACACAGTCCATATTGCATCATTTGAAATCCATTTTTAAATGAAAGAAATGACTGACAATATATGTGCCTTGGAGCAGAAGACCGGAACATAAACATGACACAAACTTATCTGTGGTTCCGGTAATAACTGACATGTTTGTATGAAATGCTTGAATATACACGCAATAATTATCAGTGCCTTCTACTGAACTAAAAATATTGTATTTTTGACCTTACATGTTGTCAGCAAGATGATTGACCGATGGTACTGATTTACAGGATATAGGCTTTATATAAGAACATACATAATTCAATAAACCAATAACATTTGAATTTGGGATTTCTATTCCAGAATTAGGGGAAAGTTTGTCCTGCATATGCATAATAACTGATCACAGTGGGAAGGGGTACAACAAACACAAAATACACAGTTCCATGAAACTTAGAAAGGAATAACGTGAATAGTTCACTCTTATCACCACCGTATTGAAATAGCTTAAAAATGTTTGTTCAGATAAAAAAACTAATTACTGCTGCCGTCATTAATGTTATGATTAGCTTGATGATGCATACACATATGAAAAGTGAACACCGTACAGTCAAATCAGATCTGTAATGGCATCTCCAGATCCTCACACACCATGTATACAACATAGAGTATGTAAAGGTCTAGTGTGCTAAACATACATAAATAACACTTTTTTGCCCAAAAATGTCATTAAATTTAATTGGGAAATTAAACCTAATTTCTGAGTTGCACATGATTCTGAGGCTACACATTATCAATATTATCATTATATGACCATTAAATTATATGATACGCAATACATTTCACAAACATAAAGAAACTAGAAATGCCATCTTCATTTTCACTTGAGACTGAGGGGATCAGTACCACCTAAGACAAGCCACATCACAATCAAACATAACATTGCATATGGCTTGATGGTTGTCAGTCCTCAATCTGTGCTGCTAATAAGGATCAGCTTCACCTTCCGGGCTGGCACACAAGGAAGAGGATTAATGTGATTAAAATAAAAAATATTGACAACAAAAATCCTGAGGCAAAGTGAACGTTCAAATGAATGATGTCACCTTGATGCAGGTGTATTTGCGTTCTATTACAAGGAAGCAACATGTTTTTCTTTCCACTGTTCACTTTCTCCACCTAGCACAATCCTCCCCTGGACATTTAAAAAGGTCCACTTTACATTTCTGCTTTGGCCTCCTAATTGCCTGTCAATAAATCACTCATTTAAAAGCAATGCGGTAGGGGAAAAAATCAAATAGATGTGTTGAGTTTCCAAGTAAGTGTGCCTGCCCTGCTTTTGCAGGCAGAGTGGATGGAGCTAAGCAAAGATCTAATTGAAAGTGGCTGTGCGAGGGAAGAGAGCAGCACTTCACCTTGCTGTTTTTATTGTTGTGCTAGACGTAAAATGTGGACCCTCATTAGGGCTGGAGATCCTAAAGCAGCTCAAAAAGCCTTGGCACTATTTATCAGCATACAGCTTTCCACAGCCCAGAGTCAGCTTTATGCTTTCTGTTGTAACTCCACTTTGTAACAGAGTTGTTTTTAGTGCAACATTAATATGGCCAAATTGCCTTTGAAGAGCACAGGAAAACATTTCACTGTTCCTTTTTCTTCTGTGTATTTGAATTCAAATATACATCCAATTAAGCAAAGGGGGGGGGGGGGGTTCTTGTGACTTGTATTTTAAGTGCCTCCTCAACAGAATAACCTGAAATAATGAGTTGTTTGTGAGAGACATATTTGAAGTGCAGGCAGGCTGGTGAAAACAGCCAGGGTAGATATAGAAAGATACTCAAAAGAGAAGAAGCAGTCTTCAAAGCTCCTTCTCTCAGGTCCTGGGGTTGTTTCTTATTGTGCAGTCACTGTTAATTAACGGCGAATACGGAGAGTGCTCTGTGAACACAGCGGAGCTGCGGAATTGGACTGCACCTGCATCTCGGCACTTAAATATACAATTCTTCGTCACCGAGTTCAAGAATCCACAGTCAGTCGGTTCAGTGAAAAGGTCAATAGCCATAACAATGGCTCAAAATGCACAAACGCCGATGTTTGTTTAAGACAATAGCTACTGGCAATGCAAGGAGAAGGACGGTCAACAACATAGCAAACATGTGCTTGTGTCTATAGTGCTAATTACAAAGTTTTGACTTCTTACTTTTAATAAGAATGTGGAACCGTTATGTGCCCCCTGCTTCTGAGAGCCCGGCTGAAGTGCACAGTTCTGTATCACCGTGACCCAAAGGGAGCAGCGACTGCTCTGGGCACTCGCTACATTTATAGGCCTTATATATTCTCTCTAAGAATGACCGCAGCTCCCACTGTGCAATCTCTTATCAAGATGACAAGTTCTCCCACGCCATGAACTCCGTATTTCACAGAAATCTCGAGACATTACAAGCCTACCATGAAAATCGCAGTGAAGGCATCGCTGGTGCAAATCAGCGTAGCACTGCTTGGTTGTCACTGCAGTGGCTCCCACCCAATGCTTTAGTTAAGAACATGACTGCTTAACCTACATCCATAAATCTCTTTTTTTTTAACGATAGAGAACAAGCTGGGCATGACTCTTCAAGGAAGTAGGTTCTTATTTTAGCTGTGAGAAGGGTCCCCAACTTTATTACAGTCTAGTGTGATCCTGACTCCAGGCCCAAGTTTTCATGGACTAAATGTTTCAAATTCAATGTACAGTATTTCCCAATAAATACAAAATAAAGTAAGTAAAAAAGAAAATAAAAAATAAAGATTTTGTGTGGAAATCTTTTATATTGAATTATCAATTAACCTGGCAAACAAGTAGAGTATTTAAGAGAAAGTTGACCTTTTGCCAACTGGTGTCAATTTCCCAGCTAAAAACATGCTTGCCCATCATCTGTAAGGTGCATTGCCTGTCATATTTATGCTCATATTTGTTCTTCTGAAAGCTTTGCTCAGTAAAGTTGAATTTAGTGAACATAATCTTTTCATAGTGAACATATCTTTTCATTACACACGTGTTACGTGACAAAAACATGATTCATTTTCAGATATTAAACCCCAAACGGACTGCTGCAGTGTCTGCTGGTTTTCTGAACAGTATAATTTGGATGGTAAACATATTTAATTGTTATGTCTTCTATGTAGCTACAAAAGTCCTGTTCCTAGTGACTGGCATGGACAATGCTGGTCTTCAGCTGTCTGCAGTGCATCACCCATCCACATACTCCCGCTGCCCTCACCCAGTCAATTATGTGCTAAATAAAACGAATAGAACATTACCTCCGCAAATTAAGCTGGTGGCTAACAGACTCTCCCATGCTGTCTGCATCACCTACAGAGCCGATGACCGGAGGCTTTTATTTGTGCTGGTGGCAATGTGCGCTTTCTTTTAAAAGTCTTGGATTTAAAGCAAGGGCTTATACAGGTCTCAAACCGCTTCGGGAGAAATCGGCAAAATGGGTAACCTCTTTGACCTTTGACTTTGATCAGTCACCGTAGTCATAAATCAATTGAATCTTTATATGCAATTAGGGAAAAAAAGGATCTACCCATGTTGAAAATTTCTATATTAACAATATCTATGTGGTGTTATCTCGCTTTTTTGGTTCAGTCTTGGCAGAGAGGTCTTTGATATATGGTACATGGTATGGTAATTGAACACAGGGTACCTTTCTCCTAATGAGACGTTGATTGAAATTTTCAAAGGGCATACATGTGGTCATTTGCTTTCAGACACTTTAGAAACATTTGTGAAAAACGGACAAAAATCTAATTACAACAAAGCAGACATACAGTAATTACAGAATGTTTGTTCAAGCTTAACTACATCCCCTGCAGTGCACAGTACATAGGTGACTGGTATTGAGAGAATGGTGGTTATTTGATTTTAGTGAGAGATAAACATTTCTCTCAGGCGATTTGTTTACAGTGGTCAAATCAAATGCATTTCAATTAATATGCTGTTGCTAAAAAGGTGTGCATTTCCCATTTTATACAGTGCAGTCTGTACATATTAGGACAGTGACACAATTTTTTTTGTTTTGGCTTTGTACTCCAGCACATTGGATTTGAAATAAAATATGGATAAATGAATATGAGGTTAAAGTGCAGGCTGCAGCTTAAATTTAACGGTATTTACATCCATATCCAGTGATCCATGTAGGAATTACAGCCCTTTTTATACATAGCCCCCCCCATTTTAGGGGACCAAAGTAATTGCACAAACTAACATGATGTTAATAACGTCATCATATTCAGTACTTGGTTGCAAATCCATTGCATTCAATGACTGCCAGGAGTCTGCAACTACAGACATCACCAGACGCTGGATATTTTCCCTGGTGCTGCCCTGTCAGCCCTGCACTGCAGCCATCTTTAGTTCCTGTTTGTTTTGGTGGATTTTTTGCTTTCAGTCTTTTCTTCAGCAAGTGAAACGCAAGAGCATTCTACTTTTTGGCCCTAAAAAACTCCTCGGTTTCTTCAGCAGTGTGTCTGGGGGCACTGTCCTGCTGCAAGGTGAAGTGCCATCCAATGCATTTTGTGGCATTTGGTTAGCTCTAAGCAGATAAGAGTTTGCTGTTCACTTTCTCTCAACAGTCACATCATCAATAAAGACAAGTGACATACATGCCCAAGCAAGCCACAACACTACCTCCATCGTGTTTCACAGATTGGGGGGGGGGGGTGCTTTGGATCACAAGTAGTTGCTTTCTTTATCCATATTTTCCTCTTTCCATCACTTTGGTTCAGGAAGAGGGGACTCTTACAGCAGCTGTTGGTCAGCACTGGTGGACTCTTCAGCCTTGAAACCCCTTACTTTAATTTTTATGCCTTTATTTTGATCATGAACGAAGCAGCAAGATATTAATGTAAAATGTATAGAGAGCAGGTAAAAATACTTTATTCATGAGGTGGTTCCATTCATAGATCCCTGAAATTTTAATAATGTATTTCTCCATGCAGTCTGTAAATCCTAGAATTACTGCAGTAAGTCTGTACATGTCAGCACGCACTATTACCATGATTAAAACAATCATGTGTTCCCAAAAATAAAGCCTTCGCATAAATGTCAGAAATGTCAATTTACATCTTCCAGAATGTAGAATGCAAGCCAGTGTTGTACTACATATCCTCCTATAATCCAGAAGCTCATTTTTGTCTCCTGTAGGGGACATGACTCTTCGGTCTCCATCCGAGGAACCATATTTTCTACTATGCTGAAACCTACACTACACTCAATAAAAATAAAAGAATATTCTTGAAAATATTTTTACTGCAACATGTTTTTATCATCCAAGACACATGTATTATGTATAAAAAAACTATATAAAAAAAAACTAATGAAACTTTAATTACATTGTTTCTGCCAGGTTTCAGGAGGACATGGCTAGTTCATAGAAAGAATTTTTCCCTCTCGATAAACTTTTCTTTTTTTTTTGATGTTTTCAAGCCACTTTACATAAAGTGTAATATGAATGCAGTCGGGCAATAAATAAGTGTTCCACACGAATGCGTGAAAGAAAAAAAAGTTAATTATTATATATCAGCACTGACCCTCACCCCCCACAGCGCTGTGTTTATTCTTCTCATTCTTAGTGAGAACTCCCTCTTCCCAGCTCTGAAAACTGCTATTGTGGCAGCTTCATTGCTGCGCCTAGACTTATGAAAATATAGGACTGCAGTAGGATACAAGAACAGAATAAAAACCAATTGGCGGGGTGGGGGTGGGGGTGGGGGGTGGGGGGTTGGGTGGCAAGAGGAGGCTGGCGCAAATTGAAGTGAATCACACATTAGTGTTATTTGGCTCTCAGAGTATGCTTATTTATTTGCGCAAAAGCTGTTCGCTGTTTTCCTATGTTTTCCACGCTGCTTGAGTCTTATTGGGATGCCTGTGGGATGCCATTGTTAAATGTGTACATTGATTGCCCGTGCTGAAAGTGAATTTACCAGTACACACAGAACAAAAGATTCCTTTTGCGATTGTGATTGGAGATACCTAATTCCAGGCCTCAGGATGTATTTTGGGTTCGGAAAAACAAAAAAATTGGCCCCCCGTGATATCCCAAACGACGAGCGAACGTACAACCTACAGAACAGGCAGTGCACGATTCTTCCGTGCGATGCTGAAACACCTCACAGATCAGGATTATTTTGACAGAACCCCGGGTTTATTATTTTTTTTATACCGATAATATCCTTATCTATTTGTTTTGTTAATGCCTTTTTTTTTTCTTTTTCGCCCACACCCGTCCGTCCGCCACCTCTTTCATTTGATGAGGTTTTAAATAGCCTGCGCGGAGAGCAGGGAGAGCTGGGAAGGCGCCAGGCGGCTGAATAGCGGCAAGACGGCAGGCTATTTGAATACTGATGCGCCCCTCTCTCCGTTTCTTCCATTTCCATTAATGACATGCTCATCAAGGGCGAACAATAGGACCGACTGCCTCCCCATTTTCTCTGTGCCTGTCACACCCCGCGTGTGCGTGCGCGCGCGCGTGCGTGTGTGTGTGTGTGTGTGTCATGCTGTCAGTCCAGGGGCTGCGGTAGGAGACCCGCACACTAATGAGAAGTGCTCCCCGCCGTCAGGGCAGACAGGTGCTTCCGTAGCTGGGACATGGTCCATTCCCTTCCCCTAAACTGCTCTCCCTTTCTCCTCTTCCCGGGCACCCCTGACAGACACCATGAAATGCCCAAATTAACAGCCCCATCATGTCGCCGCCGCTGCAGCCTACGGGGGGGAGCAGAAAATCAAGTTGTCACACCGGTCCGGTGTGATAGAGCCACAGGGCCCCCAGTTCCCCTCCCGCTGGCCTATAATAGCATGTGCCAAACAACGAGATGGATCACAGGCCTGAATATTAGCTTCAGATGCATTCTGCTACCGAAGACCATCCGACTGTGCGTCCACAGCACAGGGTGGGGGGCGGGGCATGTTTTGGTTGTCCTTTGGAAATTGGTGATTTTCCATTTTTTTTTATTCAATGTGTTTTTGTTTTTTTTTTTGTTGTTGAATAAATCAGACTGGTTTGTGTGTGTGTGTGTGAGAGAGAGAGAGACTGAGAGATAGAAAGAGGGAAAGAGAGAAAGAAAGAGAGAGAGAGAGATGGATCACAATGTGCAAATCTTTTGGACACAAAACTTTTGGTCTGGTATTTAAAAATAACACAAGATAGACCCACGCCCAAAGCTAAAAATAGAAACGATATACTCACATGTCACACAGTTCTGATGAAATTACCAATTAGTTGTAGAACAGCAATAGGGACGAGCCTTAAGGCTAGATCAGAGTACTGACATAGTCCGTTATCCCTGGCCATGTTAGGGCAGGGTGATCGACAGGGGCCTCATCATCAAAATGCTCTGCCTCCAGTTTTGGCTCACTCTTGGAGAGAACCAAGTAATGTAGCTACAGAACCTAAGCTGGCAGCAGGAATATTCTGAACAATATGGCAGAGCAAGCCCATTACATACATTAAACGTTAATTTTCATAAATGTGGTGAAGCTATGACATATCTTAGCATTAAACACTGAAGTAATTGACTGACCAAAGGAATTCAGTGACAGGATTGGGTACTTGTACAGCTTGCATTAGACTGGAGCTCTTCATCCGTCAATATTTATACCAGCTTGAAACATGGCAGTTACCTTGGTGATCCAATCAAAACAAAAGGAAAATAACAAGCACGGTTATAATTACAGTTAATAAGATTCTGCTGTTTATGCTACCATAATTGAAGTCAGATCACGCAAGAATTAAGTTTAAATAATTACCCATTTAAGCATTTGCACTTTGCGGACATCTATTTTTACCGTGATATTTCACACAAGTGAAATACAGATGTTTTCTTCAAAAATGCTCTGCTCTGGGGTTATTTGGTTGCGGTAAATAATCAGCCACCATTCTCGATCATCTTTCTCTTTCATGTTTTACTTTAAATAGCAGTCTATAAATGGACAACCTTTCTGATGTTGACTACTACATGGCATGCGACAGATTAGAGGGCTTTTGTTCTTGTGATATCCATTAGCTAACCATTACCTCAATTTGATGTTCTTTTTCTTATCATGTCTTTTAATTGACATCAAGTTGAACCCAATTGCTTCAAGGATTGCTAGGTTTGTTCAAAGGCTTAGTTTGGCTGTTCTGCACAAGTACTGAAAACACTATACCATTGCCCTGTATTCCTCTGCAATGTTGACAAGGGAAGCTATTGGAAATAAGAAATGGCAAGGGAAAAGGTTGCATTACAATTTCCACCATAAATGACAGAACCCTTGTGTTGTGTTAGTCTAAATGCACGCAGCCTACTTCTACCTCCCTGTATGATTACAGCAAAGCAATTTTTTTGTTGTTGATAGCCTTTCACAAGATTTCTAATGTATAATTAACAGTATGTTTGCCTGTGGTTCTTATAGCATGAATAACAATCTTAATATCCATATATATTTTATTTTAATTCCAGCATCTATTTGCACATACAGTTGTGAATAAACTTCACTAAGACCTTGCAGAACTAAGCGTTATTCCTTAGGAAACACCTAACCTCAGAACAACTCATATCCTTGATGTGTAGATTGTTTCCATTATCAAATCACATTTCTTATGTCAATGCAACTCAGACCACCTATCTTTGACCTTCTGGCTGTGCTGACTTCCCACTGACCACAGCTTCCTCAGAAGCAATTACATTCATAATTAACAACAAAGTGAAAGGAACTACATGCTTTCATGGGAGAAATCCAAGATTAGTACACACAAAAAAAGAAAAACATCAAAACCAGATTGGCCCACAGCACATCATGATGTTACTTTAAGGTGCATGAACCGTCATACTAGCATGACCAGTGTCCCTTCATCACAGAGAATCGGTTCAGCTCACACATGGGTTACCAGCACTGGCTCCAGATCAGCCTGTCTATACGCATTTACTTACCTGTTCGGGAAAGTAAAATATTTTGTAGATCAGAGCTGGGCAAGTAGCACGGGCATATTTACAGAAATAGCTGAAGGGAAATGTTTGACAACGCCTCTTGTTTTCGGTCTGACACCGGAGATCGGACGCGTGTAACGTAATGGCCTATGAGTCACTGTAGCCAGGCAGGAATACGGAACTGCTGCTTTGCCCGTGCACACTCCTCATCCATAACGCCAAAGCTGTTTGACTGTTTGCCACCGAGAGGACATCGCGCGTGCTGTACGTTCGGGGTTTATGTACGTACGGCGGCATTACACCCCTGAAACAACACGCGCCGCGGTGGAAGTGCTTCATGAATTACGGCTGCGCAGCCTTAACTGTCTGTGTCATAATGGCAGATGAAGACGTTTCTCCCGCGCGCCATGTAAAACTCGGGCCGTCCAAAAAGCCCATAAAGCATTTCTGCTCTCGTGCCTCCTCTCTCGGCTCCTCTCCTCTCTCTCTCTCTCTCTCTCTCCCAGAGGGCAATAAAAGCGAAACGAGCGCGCAGCCCCCCCCCCCGAAGCGCTCTCATCCCGTCACGTCGTCCCATTAGGGAACGACGAAGTCGGCCGTCTCTCCCCGGTTCCTCGCGATGCGGCCCCGCCCGAGGCTTCTCCCCTCCCGCTCCTGATTTATCGCGAGCCGGCGTGACAAACGATGACAAAAAATAAACTTTTACTGCGCTCAACTGCTCCCTTATTTATGAAATTTTGCCAAGTAGTGAAATCTTTTATCTGCAAGTTGTAAGAGCGAGAGGAACCGGGCGATTATTGGGGGTGGGGGGGATGGGGGGGGTAATGGGCGGCGGGCCGACGGAGGCCAGGCCGGCTGCGGTGGAATGGATGGAGGTGGAATAACCGGCGTCGCGCGTGATGAATGCGAGCGGCGCTCTGCTGACAGATGATCTAACAGGTGTTCATAACAACTATATAAGAGGCTTTATTTATGGCCGGCCACAAACCGGCCCGCGCGTAAATCAGCCTCGCCAGCTGCGGGCCGCCGTACCCCCCGGGCCCAGATGCGGCGGCTGGTCGGCGCCGAATTCTGTCCGGAATCTTAATTACCCAATGATTTTTCTGGGAGAGGTTACGCACGCGCGCGCGTGCCGCGCCTAAAGGGGGGGGGGGGACAACAAAAACGCCATCAGGCATTCTGCCGTCAGCTAACAAGCTCCGAGAAGACAAGTGGCCCTAGCTCACGAGCCGACGGCCACATGGCACCAGAAGAGGGCTTCGCGCGTTGTTTTAAAGGCAGGTTTTCAGCAAATAAATGAATTCAAAGATGCACCCAATTGGCTGTGTGGACCTCCTGTGTAGGCCTCAGTACAATTTCGTTTCCTGGTCTTGGGAGACTTCATTCGTTGTTGTGCTCTACCAGACTTCATTAGGCCAAAAAAACTAATTGCTGGGTTATAGACATGGAGTGGCTTGTGTATATATGGCTTGAGTGTGTACCGTATGGTGCGCTTAATTCCCAGTTCGCACTTTGAGGAGAACTGGATTTCGGGCTACACCATGAGCTTGTTCTAAAGCAAATCATTTGTCCGTTACGTGGTTTGCTTTGCAGCCGCCGAAGACAAGGGTGACCTGCAAAGTTTACATTATCCATTCTGTACACCTGAATGCATTTGCCCAAACAATTCAGGTTAACTACAGTGCTCAAGGGTACAGCAGAGCTTTCCCATAGGGGACTTCGCCATGCACCCCACGGGTTATGAATCCATTTCCTTAACCACTTTTCTGCTCCGCTACCTGAATCCCCGGTGAGCATTAACAAGACATACATGCTATAACCATTTATTTTCTGTTGTGGCTTCTAGCCAACATGAATAGCATCAGTTATATTGTGTGTACTACAGCACATTTGTAACAGCACCTCACGTTAAGTAGACTAAAGACATGACTGCTTCCCTTTTCAAAAAACCAGCCATTATGAGCCTGATCTTCTTTTTTTTAATATATAGTCAGCCCAAACTGAGAAGTGCCCATCAGGGAAGATGCAGGTTCTGATCACCCCTCTCAGTCCCTCCTCCACCCCCATTCCAATGCGAGCCACAGGACCCCGAGACAAATCTCCTCTTCCATCCCAACAACAGTTTGCTTCATTTCCGCCACAGGCTTCGCTAAATATATCCCTGCCGGCCCCATCCATTCTGGGCGGACAGGCTGCAGACGGTGCACAATCGGTCCGGACGCCTGTCAGACCCCGCGCTCCCGATGGCGGGATGCATTCTGGGGCTGGATCCGCGGGGCGAGGGAGGGGAGGGGAGGGGAGGGAGGGCTTCTGAGGCCGCGGCGCCGGGGTGCTAACGCAAGGCGAGGGCCGGGCCGGGGCGGGACGGGGACGGGGGGACGGGGGGGGGGGGTGAGAAATGAATGGGCGCTCGCTCTGAGGTGACGTGTTATTCTTTTATAAAACATTGCCTGGAAGCGGGGGAGCGGGGGGCGGGGGGCGGGGGGCGGGGGCGGGGGCGGGAGGCGGCCGGTCCGGCGCTGGAGGTGTCACGGCCGTGATGAATGGCCACTCGGTTACATCTTCACTCCTGACCCCCGCGCGTTTGAATAAACAGCGTATTAAAATGGAGATCTCTCGCCGGGGCTGCTTTGTGTTTCGGGGGCGTGGATGCACCGGGGAGGGGGGCGCCCAGGTGACTGGATGAGTAATTGGCCCGCGGGAGGATCCGCACGCAGATCACCCAGGGGTTTCCATCTTGCCCCGCATCTGCGCAATGGCATCACCTGTGAGATCACAGCTGCAGGGAGTAAATACCTGGTAATTGTGGTCCAGTTGGCACAGTGCTTTAGTTAATAGTAGGCAAGTTGTCGTGCTGCTTAATAACAGATGTATATGACTTTTAAACTCATAGCAGATGAGCAGGATGTTTGCTGAAATGCATGCCTCCAGTTCCTAAAGTGACTATTTATAACTCTTTTGTTACCGAAGCTCACTCTCACAATAAGCCTCCAGACTAGAGGCCGATCTTCCAGTAAGTCTCCAGATTAGAGTCTGCTCTCCCAATAAAGCTTCAGACTAGAGGATGCTCTCCCAATAAGGCTTCAGACTAGAGGCTGCTCTCCCAATAAAGCTTCAGACTAGAGGCTGCTCTCCCAGTAAGGCTTCAGACTACAGGCAACTACACCAATAAGGCTTCAGACTAGAGGCAACTACACCAATAGGCTTCAGACTAGAGGCTTCTTCTCAATAAGGCTTCAGATTAGAGGCTGCTCTCCCAATAAGGCTTCAGACTAGAGGCTGCTCTCCCAATAAGGCTTCAGACTAGAGGCTGCTCTCCCAATAAGGCTTCAGGCTAAAGGCTGCTCTCTCAATACCAAGGCTGAGGTTGGTTGGAGGACAGCTTCGTTCTCAGTGCTGCTGTTCGTTTAAATTACAGGCATGCTCCTGACACTGAGCCACAGCCATTTCACTCAGCATTCTGACAATGAGAAACAAACCAAGAGCGGCCACGATCAGATTCAGTTTAAAAAGACTTTACTGTTAAAAATCAATACCTATCAATCTCAATATCATCAATCTCGAGAGGGTAAACACTAAATGGAGAACACATACTAATTTCAAATGTGTTTGACACAAGAGAGGTTAATGGGGAGGAGTTTAACACAATTTGTGGAGAGGGAAAGGTCATTCGGTGATCTTTTTTTTTGGGTACCCCTGTGTACACAGCTTCAAGCCTATTCACTGCGGGTGCCCTCTAACTGAACTGCATGCTGCACATCTCCAGAACCTAATAAAGTGATCTCACGCTAAAGGAACCTGTGCCCAACCTATTACCAGGAGCACGGTTCAAAGCCTTACTTGTGTAATATGAACATGTACAGAGTATGAAATGCTCAAAAGAGAAACACGTAACAAACACACGACGTCTTAGGGGAGCCGAGGAGATGGAAAAAAGAACGTATAGATAAAAAAGAAAGAGTGCCTCTTAACGACAACTCAATAAACAAAACGCCGTCTCCATCCTAGCTCCCCATGACGGCTCCATTCCTATTGCCAGACCCATCTTTCACGATGATTAAGATCACCCAACAACAACAACGTTTGGAGCTTTGGCATGCCTGTGTTTAGTATTTAGGCTTAACAGACATGTGTAACAGGAAAGGTGGGTAGAATGTGGGAGACCACGTCTGGTCTAGAGAAGGGGAAAGGTGAGCAACAGGAAACCCTTAGCAGGATATACGCAAATAGAAATGGGCGTTACACACACCTTCCTGGATCCAAGCGAGCATCTTCCCAAATAACCAGGAACAAAACACATTTATTTTCCCATTTTAATAAATTGAGTCTTATTTTTACACAGAAGTGGCACAGAACTCACCGATCAACGCATACCTTTCTTTTTTTTGGCGGTTTAAAAACACTTTTTTCTTCATTAGCAAAAAAAAGGCACTTGTATTTCTTCATTTTGAACAAAGTGAAATGGGCAGTCCAGAGAAGACCCTTCTTTTAAATGACAGGAGTAGAAAACTTACTGGGACAACCTTAGTGGCCTACCTGACATGTAAATTTAAATGGAAATAGCAAGGCTTATTCTGGTCTGGGGAAAAAAACCCTTTGGCATGAAAGTTTTCTAAAAGCAAGTTTCTCTTAGTACAGTTTTTCAGATCAGCTGTATCACAAAAACTATAATGGAGGAAGAAGTGCTACAAGGGTTCCTGTTGGCACTACAGCACAGACCACTAAGGCTGAACTCCTCCAGCACTGCTGGGTTTAGCCAAGGATTACAGTAGGTGTCTGTGAGCGAGGAAATGCAAGAACCATTATTTCTTTCTGGAATAAAACATTGAATTTCAATCTAGGCAACAAGACGTTGGGTGTGTGTGTGCGTGCGTGTGTGGTTGTGTACGTGTGTGTGTATGTGTATGGCTGTGCACGTGTGTGTCGTTGTGTGTGTGCATTTGTTTGTGTGTTTGTATGCATATGTGTGTGCGTGTGTGAGTATATGTGTGGGATGGGGACACAGAGTACTGTTTAGCCGTGTCCTCTCTCTCTCTCTCTTCCCTCAGCGGGGGCGGCGCCAGATGGCGGGTCTGACGCGCTCAGGTGTTTGTGGCGCGGTGCGGCTGGAGGGGGGCGCTCTACCCCTGGGACAGGGCGGTCTTCAGCTCGCGCAGCAGCATGGACCCCATGACCGTCTTCTCCGTGTTGACGGTGAGCAGGGCCGCCGCCGCCCCCTCCTTCAGCTCGGCCGTGGCCAGCACCAGGGCGCCGCTGCTGGTCGTCCTGGCGGCGAACCTGAGGAGGAGGAGGACCACAGAGAGCACGCTCAGACCCGCCTTCCCCCGCCGTCTCTCTCCCAGAAAAAGGGCCCCGCATAATCGCTTTCAATCCCGGCCTGGCAGAAATCGACCGTGAACTTCCCTGTCGATCACTCCCTCCCCCTCACCCCCAACCCATCACAGGACTCGGTCACACAGATGACAAAGAAGCCTCAAATCTGCTTGATGCACAACATGCTAGAGTGGTGTTCTGCAGGCTAGTTAGTCTTGTCTACTTACATCACTGTAACGCCGGACAGAAATCATGTGCCATGGCTTTTTGGCTCTCACTGCGTCTGTTATTGGAGACATAGAGACCTGGGCAGACAGACTGAAAGGGTTCCATGGTCCAGTGGTGCTTCAGTCCAGGCCAATGACTGTAAGTGGCACCCTAATTCTAACAAATCACATGTAGGCTTGCCGAGCAAAAGGGACTTTTTTTAATTTTTTGGAAATGATCATTTTGTGTCTTGTATTGGAAGCCTTTTGGAAAGATGAAGATATTTGGGCTCTTGAGCTATCATCAGGCAATGGGTCCGCACACAGACACAAATCTCAGACCTGGTTCAAACGAAGCTCTCTGAATCAACAAATTGAACCACGTCCTATATTTCTGGACTGACCATCGGCTTTGAGACACAACAGCAGACAATGCAGTGTTTCAGTGTTTTGTGATTATGTTCAAAACCACATGCAGTATAATGCACTTGGAAATGCCCTAGGCTTGTCCCAATTAAAGCGACAGTCGTACATTGATTTAGGAGAACAGAGCAGGTTTGATAGTCTACACACTAGAGTGTGCCTCTCCACGCCGAACGCACTGTGTCCCCTCAACAACCAAATTCCAAAACACTGCAAATCCTTTAATTGCCCAGTAATAGTGCGAGAGAGAAAAAAAACCTGTCAGTCTATTATCACAGCTGACTGAAAAGCCATTTGGGGCTGGATACGGCCCCCCTGTCAATCGGCCCATTGAGGTCCGCCCCACGGAGGCGTGAGTGGGGGGCCGGGACGGGGAGGCGGTGAATAAGACGGAGTGCTCCCACCCGCCCCCCCCCCTTTCCCCGGGAGCTCTGGAGAATTCTCACCGCCACGTTACTTGGCAACACCGCAGCGATGGCGAACGGGGCACACATGGGCCCCATTGTAGACACTAACAAGTGCCAAGCGGGTCCTTGACCCGGGACCGGGCCTCCTTTTTGCCGACTGACTCCGCCCACCCGCCCCTCTGAATGCCACGTGTCTGAATCGGAGCCATCTGCTTCAATTTGCGCAACATCTTTGGCCACAATGGGCCCCCGGTTAGCCCTGACAAAGACCCACAATGGGTCATCTTCAAACAAGCGGCGGGGCCCGTCAGCGGCGGCAGGGTCTATTCAACGGCCAACCAACTGGACAGTGTCTCATGTCGAACAATTAGCACACATCTCGCCGCCGGCGCCTCTCCAGCCCCCCCCCCCCCCCACCCCCACCGGCCCCCCTTGGGACCGGCTTAATTACCATCAACAGAAAAGAGGGAGTTTATCACCAGATACTCCAAAAACTTCTCTTCAGACTTAATTAAAATATTAGCCACTTAAGCAGGAAGCAGATTCTCTTGAAATGAGTAATTTATTTTTCTCCTCGCCTCCCTTTTAATTACATCAACATCCTTGATGGCCTTCCTTGAAGGCGCTCCGAGCCCCAGTTCTCCTGTCGGAATAGGGCTTACATCTCAGCCGGGGAGGGTCACTAATAAAATAATTGTATTAAAATTAATGTACAACCTTTAAACACACTAATATCCCAGAAAATTCCTATAAAGCGCTAACGCGATTGGTGCTTTTTTCTTCTCTGCGTTTGAAACGGTTAACTGATTATTTTTAGCAGCGGATTTAAAATCAGAGGCAAATAAATGAAAACGAATTTAAAGCAAGTATCGGTTCAGACATGCACAAAAGGAAGGACTATTCACGAGTCGTAAGTAATTACTTGTCATTTGATACAAATCCCAGAATACTTCTGATCACCTGATTTACTGAAAGTATATTAATCACCGGATTGGAGCCAACGACACAAGGATTTACGTAATGCAAAACATGTCATTAATTTGACTCGGGAATAATTAGCTACATCACTTAGCTCAGATTTTAGTCTGTACACATACACATCACATCCAGTCTGCGCTCTCTGTTAAGTGCTTTTTTTTTGGGCGTGAGTGTTAACAACATGGTGCTGTTCAAAAAAATATGCAATAAAAGCACATTTCATTCCTTTACACAGGTTATGAACACAAGACCTGCACAGAAAAGAAAGACAAGGGACGGCTAATCAAAAGCCAATTAATGGATCTGACCAACCACTGGCTGATGCCCTTTATAACTGGCATTAATTTTACTGTTTATATAACTAATGAATGTAAGCCTGCCTAAACAGGCTTTTACACACATTTTTGAGTATATGATTTAGCAGCTTGTTCGTTGTGGGTGCAATGATTTCAAAGCCAGGGAGCAGTGGGGTGCCCTGACCAAGCAGGGGCACTGATGAGCTCTTGTTTATCTGTGCAGTGGAGCTTACTCAAAACCATCCACGCATCATCCGCAAATTTAGGAACGCAGTTCTTACTGAAACCGCTCAAGTATTTGGGCTGTGGTCTTTCTGGCCTGTCCAGCGAGACGAGGCTTATATTGGGGCCCGTCCTGCAAGAAGCAGGGCCTGGAAATTAGGTTCCTGGAAGCTCTCTATGGACCAAGACAGTGCTTTCATCAACAGATTTCACTGCAGAAAGAGGGCCCATCAACATGAGACATGCAGATGCAGCTCTGACTAAATTCAACACATGAGCAAATATCCATGCTTTGAGTACACTGTTCTATGTATAGCCATGAAAATATCAGTATAAGTAAATATTTTGCAAGATGAACTAGATAAGCATTGGTACATGCCCCTGTAATTTGGATTTGGTGATTCAGACAGAGAAAAATACACAAAAATACAAAAAAAATTAGATCAGTTCCTTTATATACACTATCATTGTTTTACTGACCTCTTCCCTTTTTGAAACATTAGATAGCTTCATCAATTCCATAGAGCCTTGCTAATGTATGAAGGACACAAATCTATCACTTAGTCGACAACTACAAGAGCCTGGGGCTGCTATTTTACACAAAAGCACATGACCTTGGTTTACAACAACCGTGTCTGAGCCACAACCATACTGTGATTCAGTAGTGATTCATTGCCTCGAGTGTTTGAGGCTCTCTACTGTTTAAATAAACTGGTGGCCAATACATCTGCTCAATAGGCAGGTTAACATGCCACACGAGACTGCAATGAAACATCACGTACACTTTTAATGCCTAACCTGCACTCGTTTTCCTTTAGGCAAGGACAATATACCCTCTTGCTAGGTATAAATCAGTAGGACCGGAGCACCAAATAAGAGCGCATTTATAAATGGACCCCTAGAATACAGTGGCAGATGTGACCCTCTTTCATACTTGTGAAAAATGGTATGAATCCTAATACAGTCTTAGTTTACCAGAGAAGACTAGATTATTGTGGTTCAAAATTATTACATTTTTGCCTGAATATTCACAATGCTGTGCGTGTGTGTGTATATTTTTTTATTTTATTTAACTTTTATTTAACCAGGGGAGTCAAACTGAGATTTAAATCTTCTTGCAGGCAATAGTAGTCATAAGAATACATTCAGTTTCTTTAATGTGACAATATACACAAAAATAGTCAAACCAAAACATCGGGGAATTAACCAATTCCAGTTCCATCCGTTTCCATACACAATGATTTACCCCTGCATATCTGCCCCATGGGTAAATATTAGCGTTCTTGCTAATAGCTCTGACACAAGCATGGAGTGACTGGCGCTCACATGTGAAAGTAACGTGAGGGGAAAACTAATTATTTTTATAATCATTCCTACGTTCCTATTTATCCCAACAAATAATAAAAACCGCAGCAATGGGCAACACAGAAAGCAGCATGAACGTTCCCCCCTTTCATGGCAGTTCCCCGCCCCGTCTATGACAAGGTAAAGGTGAGATTGTGTTTGACAGTCCTTTATTGGAGCATTGGTATTCCTCCGCGATCTTCTTGGGGCGGCTAAACGGAGCATTAATTGTGCGGTACGAAAAAGCAAACCACAACCCTCCGACTTAGGAGGCGTTCTGTTACTGAGCGGCATCGCTGCCTGCTCTGCGTCCAGCTACGGTTGATTCTCACCGTTTCTTTACCATCTGCTTCCTTTTAACTTGTGCAGATCCCTTAATTAGTAATAACAGTAAGAGAGAGAAACCGGACAAACGAAGCACCGGTTGCTTGAATGTGGGTAGTGTTCAGTCTTATGGAAACTGGGTTAAGTGGAAAGGCTACGGAATTTGCTGTTGTGTTTAGGATGAATACTTTCAACGCCATGGCACTGCTCAGTGAACACTGGCCTGTCCTGAAAGACCGTACTGCAGCAAAAGTGAACCCAGAGAATGTGTTGACCGTGCATTTAGAGATAGCCTTTTGTAGGCATGCCGTCTTTGTAAAAGCCTGATATGGCTAACTTTATCGTCCCTTTACGAGGGTTTTTAGATGATCCATAAGTGGGTGTTCTATAACTCGATGGGCCAAAACCTGGGAATCTTTATCAGTAAACATAAAATCTCACTGAATAACATTTATTTCACAAAACTGCACAGAGAACTGAAAAAGAATACTACATTTTTCCCTGCTGTCCACTTTCTAATATAACTAGCTCTGTGGCATTATCAAGAAAATTGATGTCAACTAACACTGGAAATACTTACTGAAGAGAAATGTCTGTTAAAGCTGTTGAAACAGGAAAAAAAAACTTTCTGAAAACTGAAACTCCATCAAGCTTATGTGGAAGTTTGTGACCATATGGCAGAGGAGAGCTGGATAATAACGAACAAAAATGAAAATGTAAAAGGTTCAAATTGTTGCATATGTTGGTATAGGCACATAAGGTTTTCAAATAAATGCAATATGAGACTTGTAAATTCTGATGGAAGACTGTTGCATCAGCCAGTTACCTATTACTGTATGAGCAGTAATGAGCAGTAATAAGAACTGAGCTCCATCGTTGGAATTTGAGAGGTTACACAGTCATGTGACTCATCTGGGCAGGGCAGATGGCACCTCATATTAACCAACATTTGGCCTATGGATTCTCTGCAAGGCTTATCACTTCGCCGATGGTAAACCGGCACATCGCTAGAGAGTGAATACTGATATCTGATTTACCCAGGAGCGCAACAATACGCTTCTCTATTACCGCTCTACGATGAGGACCGTCGGGGCGAAATGACCTTAAGAGGAAAACGCGCCGCGCCGATCCTTCGCGCCGTCCCTTAATTCGGATAATCCCGGCCTGATCCCTTTTACTTTGTGTCCTGAAGGCTACCAGCGGTTGTGACAAAGGCCCACTCAGGCCAGCGCTGCTGACACGGAGCCTTCAATTAAAGTCAGCTGAGGCAGACGCGGCCCTATTAGGGAGGAGAGACGGGCCCCCGTACCCGCCGGCTCCCCGCCGGGGGCCACACTCACATAATTAGCCTAAAGTTGACAAAATGTCTGACGGGGGGGCCACGGCACGGAGGCGGACAGATGGGGCGATCCAGCCGGCGGGCGCTGGTGAAAAAACGCAGTCCCCCGCCCCCCCCACCCCCCGTTCCGCACGAGGAGACTTCCCGGAGTCCACGCAGGAGAGCGTCGATATTAAATACAGACGAACACGTGCCGTCGGGCCGGGGACATTTTATTGCGGCTTACGAACAGGATTATGAAAGGGCCGTGAAATTAGCTCTCCAGAAAGAGACTGACCGGCCGTCAGAGCTACTGACACACAGCAGCTACTGACACACGGCAGCTGTGGGTGCTGAACTTCTCCGATTATTTCAAAAGAGTGAGGCCGTATGAGTAGGAAGTTTTATTTATAAAAAGCACACTAGAAAAACACTGAAATGATGCTTCAAAGTTTACTTGAAATCTGTATGCTAATTGTAAATGTGCATGACCATAATAAACAAATCCATCAACATTTTATTTTGTTGATGTCTTCACTTGGCATTTGGCAAAAAATGGCATTTGTCTCTCTGTGAACCAGCTATACTTATATCCACACAAAATAAAACACCACAACATACCCAGTGATATTCACTGAAGAAAAAAAAGGCAAACAAATTTGAATTTCATGAACTGATTAAGGAATTAAGAATACAAAAATCTGTGAATGTATTTTTAATTTCTTTTGATTACATTACAAAATATTTTGAATATCACAAGGAAACTCAAAAAACATACTACTCCCACTAATTTAAAACTATAGTAAATCAAATGACCTGATCTTAAAATGAAGTGAGCTTAATTCAGCTTTTTTTTTTTTTAGTTCAAACAAGTCTTTAAAATAATATCAAACAACAAGTTTAACTTGCAGGTTTTCCTACATTTACAATCCGTGTGATTTATTACAAGCTTCCATTTTGCCATACAATTTATGGGTTTAAGGGGCTAATTTTCAAGGTTGACATTTTGAAAAAGCAGTGGTGCCTCCTAGTGGTGAACTATATAACACCCTGTGAGACAAGCACTGATCAGTGCTTCAGTGTGCATTCTCCTTCCTGCATACAAAATCCATTATATATTTTTCAATATTCAGAGAACTTTGATAACATTTGCTAAAATATTTCAGGAGGAAAAAATAATCTAAATCATTAGCCATTTTCTATATTCTCATCATCCTATTAAAATGATCTACTTCACATTAAAATATGGCCAGAGATTTTGTCCCTTTTAAAATACCATTAATGCTGATAAAAAATATTCCAGTATATACAAATTTAATTCAAATGTATGACAGTTTCCTCCTGGAAGTTTTTTCCTCAAAAGCTGTGTGTGTGTGTGTGTGTGTGTGTGTGTATGTGGTGACAATTCAGAATCCTAAGGAGACCAAGACTCAGTCACACTGGAGCACTGACAATGGTTACCAGAGGACCCTGTACAGCGAAAATGGCACCTCACACCACTACTGTTACTTTGGATTGTGGACAGTAGAAAAAACTAACAAGCATGAATTATAAGCAACTTATTCATTTGGCACGATAAAATAATCCTATTTTATGCACTCTCAAAGTTGGTTTGTGTTTTTCAAAGATTTTCAGAATATATTTTCACCTCAAATACAAATTAATTTAATTACATCCATGAGTATATATTTACTCATGACATTCCACCTATCATCTGTTCAATAATTAGAATATTACATGAAAAAAAAATTAACCAAGATGAAATCCACAGTAATACAAAGCAGACGGGTGAAGACCTGTAATACCTGAGAAAACTCAGTACAAAAACATTTAAATACAAAAACATTTAAATGTAAAATACGCACTTTCATAACTTGAAACTTGAAAGAGGATCCCCACCAAAAATTCCTTTGATTTTGTGTCTTTCCCTGAGAATCTCTTGATTATGACCTGTTTTACATACGTCAAAATCTGTGTTCTGTAGCTGCAAAAGACCGTATGAAAAGATGTCACTGGGAAACAACTCTTCCTCTTCTTGTAATTTAACTGAATGGAGGTGTCTTTTGAATTTGGTAAAACCATGCAGTGATGATTAATCAATAGTTTTGGCTACATTTTTGAAGTCACAATCACAACATTTTACACTAATTACTATATTCTACACTATTACTAAAAGTAGCCTATTTACAGTTATTGGCTTCAGGCTTCATTTTCAAAATTCTATTTTCTACAATAGAGGGAAAGAAAAAAGTGAATATTGAAAAACAGGACTTTTTAGATGGATATTTAAGTAAAATGGTTCTTGTAATCTGGTGCATCCATACGGAAAATACGGAGTACAAGCTTTGAGAGTAAAGAGAACAACTACCAAAAACCAAGTAAGCGTCACAATGAGCCCCTGCCAGAAAGCCCCTCAGACAGGGAAGGAGTCTTAACAGGGGGGATCCCTCTACACCCCCCTCTGACGCCCCTTCAGCGACAGCCTGAGAGGGAGTCTGTGGCACTGGGTGCAGTAGGAGCACCTTCATTAAAACTGGTAATAGAGAGTGACCTCTGCAATGAGTTCTCGGGGCTCAGATCCGATCGGATCAATCGCTTCGCTGTGGGCTCACGGTGTATCGGCAGGCCGTGTTCGGCTGTTCGCAGCAGCTCCTGAAATGCTCTCTGGGACAGAAGTGCTATGGTGGTGGAATGGGAATGGGATGGCAATGGTATGGGAGTGGAATAGGAGCAGAATGGGTGTGGAGCCGGAGCAGAATGGAAGCAGAACGGGTGTGGAATAGGAGCAGAACAGGAGTGGAACAGAAGCAGAATGGGAGTGGAACCAGAGCAGAATAGGAGCAGAATGGGAGTGGAAAAGGAGCAGAATGGGAGTGGAATGGGAGTGGAACAGGAGCAGAATGGGAGTGGAATAGGAGCAGAATAGGAGTGGAATAGGAGCAGAATAGGAGAGGAACCACAACAGAATGGGAGTGGAACCAGAGTGGAATAGGAGCAGAATGGGAGTGGAACCGGAGCAGAATGGAAGCAGAACGGGTGTGGAATAGGAGCAGAACAGGTGTTGAATAGAAGCAGAACAGGTGTGGAATAGGAGCAGAACAGGTGTGGAATGGGAGCAGAATTGGGAGTGGAACGGGATTGGAATGAGAAATTTATGAATGGAATAGGTGTAGGACATACGCATTACAGGAGACGTATGAGACAGGGATGGGGTATAATAGGAGACAGAAGAGGAACAGGAAAGGGATAAGAATGACCTGCCCCACTCAGTCATACCAGTCTATCAGCATACATCAGGCTGTAGGCCTGCTACGAATATCTTTGGGTTTGCTTTACATTTATGATTCACAGGCTTAGCAGACGATCTTCTCATGCAACTTACAATTTGCACACAGTCCAATTAGACAGCCACATAGCTATCAAAGTTCAACAGTGCAACTACACGGCGTCGCCTGGAATTAAAAACCTTCTGGTTAAAATACTAATTGCGAAACACTGCACCACGAGGTTGTCTTACTGTAAGGCCTCCTTGCACTTAGCTGTCTTTGACATGAGCATATTCAGCGCAACCAGAACAGAACTTAGCCCTCTTCTGCCCTTCAGCTCCACTGTTCGATCTCCAGTAAAATTTCTTTTCCTACTATAACAGAGCACAGAATGACTTCAATATTCCTCCCTCCTTCATTAAGAATGAACACACCATTCGTGTATCCTTTAATTAGCGTCCTCGCTGTGAATAATGCCATGCCATTATAGGTTCTAGATTCTAAAGAGTTCAAATGGAGCATGTTCATCCTTCCATGACTGCAAAGTGCTTTCTGCAGCAGAGTATGCTGCTCATTATATTCTCCTATGCTTCCACTCTGGTGGTTCATTCAGTACAAGCTGGTTCTATAGGTATTATCTTTCTAATGCTGGTTACCCCTGAACTTCTCTGATTTAGGAGTTTTTTTTTATGTACCAGGAAGGTAAATCTAACAGAGGAGATTAAAATGTCATTATGAACAACCGGGTCAAGTAGCACAAGGAAATCTTTCAATCCATCTGCACAACTATTCAACTACTAACAGCGACAGTAAAGACCGACTGTGCTGTGCGAAGAAGTTTTAAAGATCTACGCGCATGAGTATCTTAATCTAGCGACAGGCGGCTTTGCACAGTCCAGCGGACCAGAAGTTTAAACAAACCTGGACGGAGCTATGGTGCCAAAGCACACTTTTCCCTGCCCGGCTCCTCACCTGTCCATCAAAATGGTGAATATTCAGTGACCTGCCTACAACCACTCAGCTTTTCCCTTATATCCTTTACAACCGGGAGGGGCAAACATCGCCCCCTAGGAGGCCGCGGGTCAGCGGGCGCCGGGTTTTCGCCACGCCCCCCCGCCACCTCCCGAACGCGCGGCGGCGGAAACAGGCGGGCCCTCCCGCGGACGCGTTGGGCACACAGGAAAGATTGATGACACGGGGCAATTTGCGCTATTGGTTATTCAAAATGAAATATGAGGTTTTGTCTTGGGGTCCCTCCCGTTCCCTGCCATTGATTTCTACATTCTCTCGGTGTGTCCTTGCGCTAGTGTTGACCAAGGTTGTTTTCATATGCAATCATATTTTATAATCAAATTACAGGATTATTGTCATCCAAATGTCAGATGAGGTGCCGTTTTACTATATGTGGCAGATTGTTTTTCATCCCTTTCACTTGTGCATGCAGACAGTCAGCATTTCCATCTCTCCTATTCCGGAGAATTACTCCTTAACACATGTACAAAATGATGCTTCGCGCTTCTATTGTACATGTTGTTTATGGATTCACTTTTGTATTTTTTAGAATTATCTATAATAATTACTGAGCAATTACTTGCACTGTGGAAGGACTGAAAACAATTAATAAAAGAAGGCTAAATAGGAGGCAGAGGGAGAGAGAGAGAGAGAGAGTATGGTGTAATTATCTATCAGGTGTTCATATACGCATGGCAGAAGAGGAAGCTCATTAGCACATGCTGTGTACACTAATTACACGCACAAGCGTTTTTAAACATTTGCGTAGCAGGTCTGTCTATAACAAGCAAAGCCATTTCACACAGTGTTACTGCTGGACTGGAATTTTTACAACTGCCAACCACTTCAGCTACATTCACACGTCAGCCATGGACTCTGTGACATTTCCACGGTAGAACAGCCATCGATGCAATGTGATTTTTCAAAACCACCATTTTACAAATCTCCATTAAGGTTCTGGTGCTGGATTCTATACTACAAACACCTAGGCTGATAAACAATCCCTTATATGGTTATATAAGCAAGATAATAATTACAACAATAATAACTATATATTTTCTTTCAGTGAAGGAATAGGGTAAAGTTATGTACAAGTCCAATGCTTGTGTGTGCTCATATCCAATGCTTGTAAGTACAAACCCAATGCTCGTATTAATTCTCTGTGCAAAATTATTTTTCACATTTTCAGCACTTACATACAGTTGTGAACATGCTTCATTGTCAAAATAAGAGTTTCTTGTCATAGCTCTACAGTAGACATCGTAGCACCACGTTTTATCGAATAAATATTTCTTGATTAAGCATGGATTGCACAAAAGAGGTTTCTACTTTTTGTTAGACTATACTGACAGGCAAATATAAGTCAGGCTCACCTGAGTATATTGTCCTGACCAGAGGGGACCACACCCATGTTGGCCACAGACACCACTTTCGTGCCAATTGGTTGGCTGGATGCATTCTCTGGTGCCATGGTAACGGTCGCAGAGCTCTCATTCATCCCCGCCAGCTTTCCTATTGGTGGAAGACAAGGTTCAAGATTAAGAGCCGACTAACCAACTTCATTTCATGGCTTATATGTCATAGCATTCTCCCAATCTTTCCACAAAAGTACACTTCAATCCAGTGCAAATCTTACACCAGGGATGCAAATTTAACAGAGATTACAATAACAAGGAAATCTTTCCATTCAACTGTTGTATTATTCAGAAGAAAGGAACAAGCATTAACAGCGGCATTAAATAAACACCACTGTGTGAAGAAGTCTTCAAAATGTACATGCATGAGCTTCTAAATCACACTCCCATGCCCAACCTCAGCGGACTCAGACCTCATTACTGCTGTAATGGTAACCATGTAATTGTGCAAAATGAATAATACAATTAAATTTAGATGATTAAAGTAAATTCAGATGCTGCCAGTGATCAACACCGTCAACACCATATCAAGTGTGGTTAGAGTCACGTCTCTCCAGAGGACGGAACAAACACATCATTAGTTCACTGTTACGCACAGCACTGAATCCCTTAGTCGCATGACTGACACAAAGTTAGCCCCACGGACCCTTTCGTAAATAAAAAAATAAAAAAAACGATGCTACCGTTTTGCTTGACGAGCACTTGGTAATTTATCATTCATAACACAAATAATTGAATATTTATTCGCTGAAACAGAAGTACAATTTGGGCTGTATAATTTTGGTCTTCGTTTCAAAAGATAACAGAAACCGGGGCTCTCAGGTTGTGTAAAGAAAAAACAGGAAAAAAAAAAAAAGATTTTCCTGAGCCAGTGCCAACTGTGGGGAGACGGTCCACTGAAAATCTACGTAACTGGCAAAAGCATGGCTCGAGGAGGGAGGCTGCTAGTCAGCAGGTTATTCACTGGCAGACCATGTATCAGCATCTCCTGTGTTCAATAAGGACCCCAACCAGGAAGTGCAGTCCTCTGGTGGAACGGGTGAGCAGCAGGTGAGGGAAATGCAGGGACTGCTGGTGAGAGTGGGCATGATAGGGTGTGACATTCTGAGCTAATGGAGGATGTTGCAGACGCAGAACGAGCTCAGAACTGTGATTGGAGATTCTAAATCGGGGAAAATATTTGATGTCCTTAGTTATCCTGAAGTTAGAGGATAATGATGGCTTACAAACCCAGCAACAAAATTCCACCAATACTGGCACGTGGTCTCGACTCCCTCCCGAATTCCAATTCAGGAACCTAAAGCTTCAACTGCGTTTCTTTTCAATCATTAGGTTTATTATATTATTTAAATTAGGGCAATTTGTATTATGTAGAATTATATTTAAAATGAATAACTACTGCCTCTGAATCTTCATCTCCATAAACTCAGACAAAATACATTTGTTGCAATTTTAGTAAAAAAGAACAAAACAAAAAAAACATGTAAACATTATGTGTTGTGCAGTTTCTAGAAATGTTTTTGCACTTTTTTCCCCTCATCCACATCATGTACATTGAACTAACATGAACCCCCCACCCTCAACACACACACACACACACACAACATGCTAAATGAATTCAGAAGTACACAGCGGTACATCATTTATGACAGGAACACTTTTTTCTTTGCGGACAATTCTTGTCATTTCTCCGCTTTCTCAGAATACCCGCATTGAACTCCAGAGGAATGCACATGCATGATTTTTATATATAATATAAAAGAACAGGCTTGTGGGATTTCGGAAGTATAAAATTTACACAAAAAATCTAAAATTCTTATTTTCCTTATTAAAAAGTATATCCATGATTTTGTATTTTAAGGTAAAAATATACTAAATATAAGAGCAGTGGATTGCTGTTGAATTTGTTGATGTTGCTGCTGTTTTCCTGTTTTAGGTAAAAGTGCATTTTTCAACCTCTTTAATTAGTTTGGCAGGTTGTAGGAACATCTTTAATGAGAAAGGAATGCATCAAGAAGTCAGTCTAAGAATTAATACATTTTCAATATCCAGTTTTATCACTTTCAACTAATTAATCCAGAGGCTAGATTAGATATACCTAAACCAATCTGAATTTAAAAATTGAGTGTTCACTGGCAAAATAACAGAATCCATGCCCAGGAGCTTGCTAGTCATCAGATAAAATGCAAGGAGCATGTTGAAAATCGAATTATAATTAAACATGCAAAAAGTAATTCTGTTAATAAGGCTGTAGCAAATACAGAATTCTTCTATTGTGCCCAAAGCATTGAAATGGTCAATTAATGCAGTCCAAGAAAAACAATAAAGTTAGTTCAAAAACAAAAGATACGGTGCGGGAAGGCACACCATATCGCAACAATGTACACCAATAACAAAGCAGCCGGGAAACAAAGAAGTAAATAAAGGGGAAAGCAGGTGAAATCCCCGGTAGAGAAAGCAGCGTTTTCATTACTGAGAACTTTAATAAGGCCGGAGGAGGAAGTGCTTAATTCTCCCCAAAAAACAGAAGAAAGGGAACATTCTGTAACAGGCAGGTCGAGCAGAAAATAAGATATGTGCTTAGCAACTCGCGGGGCACTCCAGAGCAGCTTTTAAGCAGAGCGAGCGGGTCGACGCGGCGGCGGCGGAGAGAGAGATTTGTGCGTGCTCACTTAGGGCTTAAACCTTATCCATTAAGCTCTATTGAAGAGCAAATGCTGAATAAATGAATGTAACTATGTTTATGTTAAAAGCCTGTTTTCCGCCCGCCGCGCAATTAAAGGAAATGTTGCACAAAACCGCCACTTTTGTCGAGCCCGCGCAAATGGAAAGATGGATGGCACTCAGGCAAGACAATGCATTGCTTCATATTTAACCTTAACACTCCTGTCATTAATGGTTTGTCTAACTTGGGACTTTAAAAGACAAGGTACTGCTCCATTGAAGTAAAATTAAAAATCAACTATACCATGCTTTTCAGAACAGAAGATTCATTAGCTGCGGCTAATGTATTGGCATAAAGCAAAGTAACATCCTATCAAGTGAGGCGCGTGTTAATCTAACTAGGTTTTTTTTTTTTTTTTTTGTTTGTTGCTTTTTACCCATGCAGTTTTATCGCTATGGGCAATTTGTACCACTCAGCATGACAGTGTAAACTGAATCAAGATTAATTTACATGCAGAGGAACACTTAGCTGTGCAGAATGGTAAGCAAACGCATTGTCTCGATTGCTGAGCTGGAAAAGGAGAGGCAGAGGGGAAAAAGTGTCGTAATTAACTGGCATCAAATGTGATTGCTCAGGGTAGTTAAAAGGCCAAAAAAATGGCAAATGCTCTTCTATTCAAAAAAATGGGAGCTTTGCTGAAAGACTGTAGAATTTACTACAGTCCAATGCATCTAAATGAATAGGTTCCATTTGAGGAGAATGCATTATGGACACAATAGCCCACGGTGGCGAAACTCGCAGAAATCCAATATTAATATTGTTAAATGCCACGCTGCTTTATATTGATATACAATTTGTGAGGACTGCAAATGTATTCACTGAATGACCATTTGTCTGCTCCGCCAGAGACTGGCACATCTATTTGCCGTTTTTATTTTTTTTATTTTTTTTTAGAGCGTTCGATGGGCCAAATTGGAGCTGACGAACGTACGAAATTAACTGTCGAAAACACAAAAAAAAAAAACCAAACAAATTTACTAAATAAGCGCAAGAATCAGGACTAGCAGTTAAATGACCCGCTGGCCAAGGGACTGAAACAGAGGCTCGGTACGAGGAGCCGGTCCGAGTCTTCCGTTTCGCGCCCCTGGACGCGACGTGGAGGCAGAGAACGTGCATGGGCACGGGCAGCGGAGCGAGCCCTCTAATGGAAGCCAGCGTCTCTCCATTACGCCTGGGGGGATTCTGATAAGGCTTTGCTCCGGTCCACCCCGCAGATAAGACATCACTCCACGCGCCGCGCTTCCTCCGAGCCAGCCTGGAAACAGAGCCGGGGGGCGCTGCCGGGGGATTTGGGAGAGCACGCGGCATATTTGCCAACCGTCGGTCCCGCGTCAAAACGCGAATTCGGGAAGACAGGGGAAGGGTACGCCGGGGCACCAGGAGACCTGCCTATATTTACAAATATTTCACATAAACAAATTTTCAAATAGCTTTATTCTGAGTAGCCTTTCTGCTCTATTAAACATAACACACAGCTGCCACATTTATTCAGACAAATAATCAACAACCATATAGGGGAAGTGGCAGAAGAAAAAGGGGTTTTGGCAACGGGTCCGGGGAGGATCCCGGGCCGACCCGCTGCGTTCTCGGTTCTGTTTGGGCAGTCAGGGAAGTGGCGGAGCACACACAACCGGATCAAAACATCCAGTCCCCGGGAGAACGGGCGTGGGGGGGGGGGAGGGGGCGGCGAATGGTGGGGGGGTGAGGGAGCTAGGGAGCGAGCGTCTCCGATAGCCTTTGTACGGACACAGGCCACGGTACCTCCGCGTACCTGGCCAAGCCCCCCCCACCGAGGGAGGCCTGAGGTTTGGGAAGCTGTTCGGAGGGGCTGCACTGGAGATTCAGAGCCAGTCAGGTAAGCTTATACTGACAACAGGGGGAGTGAAGTTTTTCAATAAACTCAACGCAGAAAATTGGTCATTTCTTAGTGCAGCACAGTGCCATTTTATGGGACTAGGTAAGGTGCAAGATCACTGTGGGCTGTGGGTACTGCTGTATGACTTTAAAATGCACAGAAAATGCACAGAAATCAACTTGTACAAGTAATAAACTGTTGAATAGAAAATCAACAATCAAATATTATGGAAGCCAGTCAACTGAATGTAGAAGATGTGATGGAGGGCTTGGGGGGCGGGGGGCGCTGAAGAGTCAGGGTGGAGCTTTGCTGGAATCTCACCTTGCTCCTTGAGGAAGTCCTGTTCCGTCATCGTGACCGGCAGAAAGAGCTCTCCCACCGCTGGCTGGATGGACACGCTGAACTGGTCAGTCTTTGTGCTGAAATAGGACACCAGGAGATCAGAGCTTTCAGTCGATGTCAAAGACAAAATGTCTGTGCTTCCAGTATCTCTGTGATAAAACCATTTTCACACAGTATAATAGCTATCTCAGACAAGGACGTCTTGACTTCTGCATCTTGACGCTGGTCCAAGGATTTCAAAGTCTGCAAACCTTATTTTATTGCGTAAAAAGTTAAGGCTGAGAATATCTTTGTGCCATCAATTACAACCCGGCTCACTGACACGCCCACACACTGGACGCGTCAGTTCTGTTACGTTTACATGCATCCCTGAAAGAGGTAATTTATGAAACCCACAACTGTCACCAGACTAGTTTCACAGAGCTCACAATTTTGGGGCAGATCCATAGGCTGGGGTGCAAGGCTACAGAATCTATTCCTTCACTGGTAGGACAGAAATCACCACACAAAGAACTGAGAATGCCGCCCTTTGGGGACTGGTGCATGCTGGGCTTTGTGTTTTCATTCTACAGTACTGCCCTTCGGCCCACAGCCTCAATATGATGTTAAGCTCTGGTTCACCTGGATGCCATGATGGTACACAGACCAAAGCATGGGCATCTCACGTGCCCAGATGCAATGCAGAAACAGCCTGTTGTGTTGAGGGCAATCGGATGGAAGCAACGCAGATACGCGCAGTCCCAAGAGCTCTCTGCCGCAGATTAATAAACCTGTCGGACTCCTTCATCTCCGCTCTCCCGGACGGCTCGCCCCCCCCGCGTGAAAAAAACACTAACGCCGCGCGGTCGCTGTTATTTTTCACGCACATTAAGGACAAAAAAAAAAAACATTTCACGTTTCTAAACGATAAACAAACGAATGACTTTCCGTCGCCGCCGCGCTGGAGCCGCAGGTCCGGCGGAGCCTGGGGACGGCGGGCGACGCCCGTTCTGCATCTGTCCGGCCCGAGGCCGGCCATTAGCCAGCTGCCGCGCTGGCAGACTGCGCCGTGACCTTGATTAGAGGCGGCCGGCATTTCCCAGCGCCTCGCGCATAATGGGTCACGCTCGGCTCCGCGGCCGCTGCCATCGCCGGCTCTCTGCAAATTGCTCCCATCGTATCGGGCAGGGACGGGTGGCTCCGGGTAGCGTAGACACGAGCTAAACCGCGTCCTGTATTTGGGGGCGCAGAGGCCTGGGTTCACGGATAGAAGTGAGCAGAAATGGAGACGGCAGGCCCAGACGCAGACGGGAGAGGCAGGAGCAGCCCCGCGGTTCAGGCTGCAAGCCGAGCACGTCCTGCCTTCAGCGGGATTGCAATACCCCGGACTCCCTGCCACGAGGAATCAAGACTCTCGCTGCTGGGTTCTGTTCGCCGCCCTTTAAAAGAACAGGGAATTCAGCTGCTCGCCTTGTGTCCTGTCGTAGCTACTTGCTTCTAACGCCGCGCTGGTGCTCCATTCCATTCACTGGTTTTGCTTGTTTGCGAGTTTTTTCAAACATGTTAATCTTCTCATTTCAAACTCTACATAAAAAAAACTGCAGCACACTTTCAGAAAAATATCCTTATGTTAGTGCTCCAGCTTACTCAGAGAGAGCTGGCCTTCATAAGCAACTTGCATCGTCTCTACCAGCTCCAACCGACAATCAGGGAAGACATTTATTGGCAATGACTCCTTTAAATCTAACTTTACACAAGTACCTTTCTATTTTGACAGATGCAGCAGGCAAACAGAAAGACTTACAAGCTCTATAGATCATTGAAGAACAATTGAAACATCGAAACAACTACCTCCCAAAAAAGTACTTCCCCTGTTTAAGAAGCCAGAGTAACTGTAAAGTATGCAATCCCACCTAAAAAAAAAAAGAAGTGGTCACCACCCTTCCCATAAAATATCAATTAGCATTGCAGCACATGGACGTGGGGCATGATGGGAACCGCCTAAGGAAGGCGCTCCTCGAGCTGGAGGACGGTCCACATCGGCCTGACCGAGGAGAGGGGGGGAAATGCGCCGATTGCCATGCACAACACACTCGATGATTGGCGTTTGAGGCCGATTGATCCCCCCATTACGCCCGTCTCCCCCGCCCCAAACGGCTTTCTGATAACACTATCGATCCCCCGCGCTGCCGATCGGTTTCCATTTTCTGATTTGGGGCAGGCCAATTAAGAAGGTGAGTAATTGTGATTACACCGCTACAGGATCAATTATATTTGATGCAAGGCAAGGGATGCTTGTCTGGGGAAGAGCAACAAGAGGGGAAAATGATGGACCGCCTTTCTGCATTCCATTTCTGGGGGGGGCAGAGAATCACCCCTCCTGCATATTAAGGCCTTAGGGCGGCTCGGCTCCTCTGGCCTGCCTAAAGTTCAAACCAGAGCCACGCTTTAACTCACATCACACGTTTCCCCCACTCTCCCCCCGGGCCCAGCAGGATTCTTAATTCATCTTGGCAAGATGTACTTAGGCTCCCATAATAATCATACTTAGCGGGTTTTACTGAAAATGTCTGATGCGTCTTGCAGAGAGCACTGGCAAAACCCTTCCCTTTACAACTTTATAGAACTTGACACGAAAGAACTCCCAAGATGAATCACTGGCACTTAGCATCATTTCTAAAACTACTACAATTAAACCCAGTTCAATAACAGTTCTGTAGAAACGTGTCAGTTGGGCCAACACATTTTTGGAGAGAAATAAAGGTGGGCAAGGCACAAGGATAGTAAGATGACCAAGACACCGGTATAGAACGATAGTGAATTATCAAAGCAGATAAGTTAATTATTAATAATAATAAATCATAATGATCCAATCGAAACCGCCTGACGTAAAAATAAGCCATGAGAAAACTAATTCCAAAAATAAAGCAATTTGAATCAAAATTTACACGTGAAAAAATTCATCAAAAGCTACAGTACGGTGAAAATTAAAAACAGGAAGCAGAAAAGCAGGACTTCCCTCAATTAAATTGTAATCAAACCCTAATTAAAAAGAAATCAGCTTAAATGCATAATACACGTCCTTTCATAAACTCATAAAAGAAGGTGAGGAAATGCTACTGAATATCTGCGCGTGGATACTTCTCGTATATCAAGGCAGCGCAGCACCCGTATTAGAATTTGGAAACATGGGGTGACTGTGTTTTATTCGAGTCAGCAGTCTTGACCAGGATGTGAGGGAGCAGAAAAAAAAACAAACAAACACGGGGAAAAAAAGATTCAGGTAATTCACCGTATTTAACACACGAGCGACAGCTCCTCTCGCAGCAAAGAAAATACACGTGCAATATGAATTTATCACCGCTACTCATTCCATCGGTTTGTAATTTGGCGAGCTGTGCCATTGGACTCACATTGTCCAGATCATTAAAAATAATCTACCTTTAATGTCTGGGCCAAATCTATTTATGGTGATGGTATTCATGGCCTGGTATTCTATGCTATTGATCGACACTGCTTTTCTAATAGGAAAATAATAAACAATTACTAGGCAATGCGGGGTAAGTAATCGCTTTTCTTTAATATATTTATATTATATGTGTATGCTGTAATCTGCATAAAATCAATGCAATATGTTACAATTTGCAAAATAAATGAATAAATAAATTCACTTGCACACAGCCCCAGTGGCATTTGTAACTCGAAATTCATTTCCTTTTTTGGTACAAGAAGAAAAAATCTTGTGTCCAGTGGCAAAGAGGGATCCATACATTTAAGAAGGAAAGAAAGCCGACTTTGGTGCATGAGATTAAAACGCTGCTGGCAACGAGCATGTAATTCTGTTGTCTTTCAGGCTCAAGAGTAAATGAGAAACATCTAAAAAAAGTCTCTAACACAATGTCATTTTGACACAATTCAACAAATGAGTCTCATTTATTTTCCCCATTGGAGATGTTTCAATATTTATTTGAGTAATATTCAACTTTCTTTTATTTCAATTTCTGTGGTTCATCTGAGAGCAGCTATAGAGATATATACTTAAGAGTACAAATACAAAATGTATATAATGCATGTACTCAGCAGGCTTTGCATTCTGAGGGCAAACACAGTGCCCGATGTAAATTGACTTCTTACCAAAGCTGAAAGTTTGCTGCTTGAGTGGAATCATTGAAGTCGATACCCATGGACACAGTGATGGAGGCAGCTGGCTCCAGGCAATCTGAAAGAATACGGGACAGACTCACAATGGGGTGACAGATGTGGAAATAAATAGGCACCGCGTGAGACTCCTGTTTTCTACTTCAGAAAGCAACGCCGCGTTTTCTCAGAAATCCATCTCCAATCTCATTCTTCGACGTACAAAAAATTCGTTTTTCCGAGCCGATAAGACGTTCCGGTTTACGGGAGGGGAATGTCAGCGACTCCTCAAATCTGCTCCGCCCCGTGAGCCGACGGGGGAGAGAAACGTCTGACACGCGCCTTCGCCAAGGCCCCGCCGCCTCTCCGCCGAGCGCCAATGTCACAGATTATAAAAAGCGAGCACCAGAACAGAGGGCCTCTGATGGAAACAGCATGGTTCCGCTCGCGACGGACGCGGCTCGAAACGAATCGGCGGGCTCGGCGCGTTCCGCCCGTGCGTCTTCGCGCGAGCCCGTCGGACGAGCTAAGAAGCCATCAAAGCCTCATGACGACCGCGGGCGGGGAGAGAGAACGCCCCGCTGTCAAAATCGCGCCACGACCCGGAGGATAAATATCCAGAGGTTGCTATGGCGGGGCGAATGGTGAAGTCTACATTTGACCTGCGAAATGAAAATATAAGAATATCTGTACTGTGTATGCTGCGGTGCACACCGGTGTCTTACGTTTTAACCAAATCGTTTCTATCGTGAAGTTTTGTACTGTGTGGTGTTACTGTCGCACGCCTGTACTGCCAGTCTACATGCGCTGGAAACCCGGGCTGCTCTACATGGGCTCATCCTCCACCGAGAACACTTGTTAAGATACCGTAGCTCCTTCTGCAATGGAAAATGGAACAGACAGATGACAGTCTGGTTGATATGCTTGTTCTAGTGTGTTTATGAACGTGTGTGCCTT
Organism: Anguilla rostrata; assembly: GCF_018555375.3. Lineage (NCBI taxonomy): Eukaryota > Metazoa > Chordata > Actinopteri > Anguilliformes > Anguillidae > Anguilla > Anguilla rostrata. The sequence continues at coordinate 7,879,457 of NC_057946.1, read as the reverse complement.
CATGCGTTCCTGCTTGGTTGTATATGAAAGAATATTTTATTTCACATCTTAAGATTAGTTTAAAAAAAAATAAAACTGAGTACTTTTTACTTTTCAACTGAAAAGGACATGTTTACAATACATTTTTTAAAACCACAATAAATTCTGATGCTGATGACAGTTTACTTTCTGAGTTAAAAGAAAATATCATTTCAGTATTTTAGTGTGTCCTTGATTGACCCAGACTGGTCTTCAGGTCAATGAAGGACATTTTAAAGCATTGTGGGTTAGTGGTCTAAAGCTGTAGGCTGCTATAGGGAGGTACTGCAGGTGTCTTTTCTTGCTTTAGTCCACAAACCCCTGAATGCCCTGATACCTACAATCAATCAAGCAGGTCAAAAACTTCTGTAACTATCTAAAACAAAAATAACCTGTCTGGGTAAATCCAAAATATAAGGTAAAAGTGAAATACTGTTTAGAAAATAAAAGTAAACTGAAAGTAAACCTTCCCTTTAAGTTACATTTTAATTTCTTAATTCACAGTCTCAAATTATATAAACAGGCTCTAAAAGACTTGGCGAAGCATGTTTGCAGTTACATTTTCAATTTAGGCATTTAGCAGACAAAGCAACTTACAGGGCTTACTGTATTTAAATACAAGATTTCTATACAGCTGGTTATTTACTGAAGACATACAGGTTAAGTACCTGGGTCAAAAGTACAACGGCAGTGTTCCACCTGGGTATTGAACCTGCAACCTCTTAGAGGCAAGCCCGGTTCCCTCACAATTATACTGCGCACTGCCGCCACCACCATTTTTCTGGCATGCTCTTGGAGTGGACTTACCCTTTTAACCTGGCAGTAACCATACAACAGTAGATTCTCAGCTACGGTATGTTATTGAAGCGGCACTTATTTTCTCTGTATTTCATTTTGTTAATTTAGGTTTTTGCTGCTCTATGGACAGATGCATAGCCATTTTTTGGCCAGCGGTGCACAGTTACACTCCTGCGGCAGTGGATATACGGTCCATTTGTTTTAGGGCTACAAACACTATTTATGTCACTGAATGTGTTTTGGTTTTTGCTCTTTTGTGGTCATCAATACTGTAGAACAAGCATTTTTTATATCAGCAGTTTTCCCTAGACTGCTGAAGCATACACTGTTACATGATCTCCAGTACTGCAGTATTATTTTATTTGCAGTGTTCACCAATGGCGCTGAAGCAGTGGTGATTAGTCCCCTCTCGGCAGTACTAACCTCTGCCACTGAAGCAATGGGGATTAGTCCTCTCTCGGCAGTAAAGCTGCCGAAGCAGTGGGTATGAGCACCCTCAAAGCCATGCTCATCTATGCTACTGACGAAGAGGGGATTAGTCCCTTATTAGCAGTAATGTTGCTGAAGCAGTGGGGATCAGTATGCTCTCTGCCATATTCACGTATGCTACTGAAGCAGTTGGGATTAGTCTCCTCTCTGCAGTGCTCACCTACACTGTTGAAACACAGGATATTTGTCCCCTCTTGACAGTAATGCTTCTGAAGCAGTGGGGATTAGTCCCCTCTGGACCATGCTCATCTATGCTGCTGAAGCAGTGGAGATTAGTCCCCTCTTGACAGTAATGCTTCTGAAGCACTGGGGATTAGTACCCTCTGGGCCATGCTCACCTATGCTGCTGAAGCAGAGCAGTGGGGATTAGTCCCCTCTGGGCCATGCTCACCTATGCTGCTGAAGCAGGAGATAGTGCGACGCAGCAGTGGGTTCCTCTGACTAATGCTTTACGGGGAAGTCCCCTCTGGGCCATGCTCACCTATGCTGCTGAAGCCATGGATATTGAGCCCCGGGGGGCCGGTGTCCCCTATGTGGATCTCCTCCAGCTTGTGGTCGCTGCTGTTGGTGAGGGTGATCTGCACAGACACCATGCTGGGGCTGTAGATGCAGGGCTGCCGGGGGAAGTGGTACTGTGCCGCCAGCCCCTTCCCGCTCATCCGGTGGAGCAGTTCGTGAGACTTCGCCGGCACAAACACCGGAGTGCTGACCTGGAAAACACCAGCACACACACCACCACTCAACAAGCAGCCGTCTACAAGGCCACAGCCATGCCAGGAATCCATTCAATATAAATGCACAAGCATAGTATGTGCTTACATACCACACGGGGGATAGTGAAATCCAATGAATACCAACTCTGGATACCAACAATAACATTTTGGTTACACAGCAGAGTACTCAATTTCCCACAAGGCTGACAGCCTCTCCCTATGTCTCGTAGTCAGCCATAAAGGGGAATTTTACACCCCTACAGTAAGATGAACTGACACCCGCCCCCCCCCTCCCATTATGGATGACGGATGCCCTCAGTTCAGCTGGCCCAATTAACATCAACTCGCACTGTAAATTCATTCCCTGGCACCGGGACCATTTCACACACAAGCTTTAAAAAGGACAAAGAGGTTAGCTGGAGAGCAGCAAAGGCAAAAAAAAAAAAAAAAAACCAACAACAATGGCCATCACTCAAAACACAAGAGTCTTCTAAGCCTGCTCTTCTGAGGCTAAAAAGGGCTTTTAGGGTTTAGGAGCACTAAATTAATTATCACAGAGGAGAGGGGAAGAATAAAAGACTGACAGGGAAAAGAAAACACAGTTATTGTGTAAAAAATGCATGTTCTTGCCCCAAAAACATCTTCGCATTAGCCTTTCCTATAATTCAGTCTTTATTTAAAAAAATAAATAAATAAATTCTACAAGCCCTTTTACATTTCACTGCCTTGATCTTCCACAGTCATCAGTGTGCTCAGAAAAGGCGAACGCAGACTTTGACACAGGAGCATGCACTTACCGTTTCGGGCTATGCGGTTTCTACAAGCACACAATGAAGAGTTTCCATTCCACAAAAACGCGCACAAGTAACCACATCAAATACAAGCTTTGAATGAAAGGTAGAACAATAAAAAAAAAATGGGTGAGCACAAATTTTGTCAATTGCATTTTTACAAAGCAGTGCCTTTCGCATTTATTTGGAAGGCTCTTGTGTGCGCACACATATGAGCCCACATAACTATTCCATCCACGTACAGAATACACACACACACACACACACACACACATAACAGTTCTTAGATTTTCCATCCGAGTACTTTTTACGTCAGGTTAATACCAATGAGTAATGGAAAAGGGGAGTCCATAAAACATAAGCAATTCAATGCATCATTTATTTGATTCTCCCAGATTTTTGGAAAATAAATAAAATGCAGCAGCCTGACATGTTGTGACAGGTTTGTATAAATAGTCGGACAATTACAACGGGCGCGGCCTAATTTCCGCAAGGAAAGGCGCGCGACTCCGAGCCCGTCGCCCCGAAGACACGCGTTTTATCACAGTTTATTACCGTACGCAAATAGCCGTGGGATGAGAGCGCACATAACTGTCTACATAACACTTACTGAAACATTTATAAGGGCCGTAACTGTGAACCGAACAGACAGACCGCGCGCAGTCGGGGAAAAAAAGAGGGAGAGAGGCGTGGAGCTAGCACTAGCTTGGGGGGAGAAAAAAAAAAAACAATTGAAGAGTAAAAAATGACAAACACTCCGCGGTTAGTGGGTAATTGAGCATATTATCGATTCCACGTAGATTTGAGGGATGCAAAGCAGCACCTGATGGCTGCTATATTGAGATGGCTAGTCGTGGGTGTTAATTCGTTACAGTTGAGTTTCGAGTGGGGGGGGGGCAGGACTGAAGGTGATGTCTTGGAGATATTTTCAAGCGCATCACAGCACGCCAACTGGAATTATTGAAATTACAAAAGCCAGGGAAACAAAACCAACCTGGCATTCAAAGCAATCTTGATCACTCCATGTACCTAACGGTGAACGACCCCAATACCTTTCAAATAACATGGTTTAATACAGTGAACGTAAAATCCTAATGAAATAAATAAAATGCAGCTGCATAAATACATGAATATTAAAAAACTATTATGTTAATTGCACCACTACAGTCTTCATGTGGCAATGACATATTCTTTTCCTCTTTGATCCCAAATGGTATATTGTCTGTATCGTACCATATACACAATTGCTTTGTTTAAAATATGTTTAAGGCTACATATTCAATTTTCCAACGTGAGATTTAGAAAATATTTTAAATGTGCAGATGTTTAGGGTTACAGTGAGTAAACGAGGCATTCTGGGAAAAATGGAAATCCCCCCTCCCATATGCGTTACCCGTACGGATTATAAAGTTCTGTCCGTCAACCCTACCTCATAGAGAGCACTGTGCTGCTCCGCCCCCTTTTCTCCTAGCATGCCACGGTAGAGAAAAGGCCCATAAAAAAAAGTCACATTTCGCAAAGCAGCCAAGCATACCTGTTTGGCCATTGCCGCGCCTTAACCTCTGGCCCGTGCCGGCATGGCAAAAGCACTGCCCTGAAGGGGTTAATGAAATGGCCCCCTCGTCCGAGGTGTCCTGGTATTGAAGAAGCAACCCGCCCTCTTTCGAAGCCCCCCCACCCCCCCACCCCCCCGCACACCTGCACCCCTCCCCCACGCCCTAAAAGCAAGTGACAGATAATCATTTGGGCTCGGCCCCCCACGCAGACCGGGACGTGCCTTATTCCATTAAGGCGGAGCCAGGGACTCGCGCGACCGATTGGATGAAATACCGCTAAAGCACAAAAGAAATGAACACGCTAGATTGCCTCTCCTCCACGCTCCGCGCCGAGCGGGCCCCCCCGCCCCCCCCGTTGGCCAGACGAGAGCGCGGGACCATGGGAGATCCGCAGAGTTCCCCCGAAAGCCAAAACCGTCCTAGCCTGCTCTTCGTTAAACCCCACTGTTTTCCCCTGGATAATCCGTCAATATTTCCAAAGGCGACCCCATCGAATGGGGAAACCGGGGGGTTCTGCAAAGCATGAAGTCCCACCATCCCACAGAAGGGGCTCAGACACCGGAGAGCCCCAGAAGTGGGGATCCCGCGGTCAACTCAAAATAATAAACTCTGCACCGACCACACAGTTTTAACATTATATAATTATGACTGAATTTCCCCAGGATAGCAACTGTGATCGGGACCTTGCTGAATACTTTGCTCATTTCACCTACTGGGGATACATCAAAAGTATGACTCTCTCAAACAGGACACAAATTATCTCTACCTGCAAACTGATTTGTGGCATTCAAGTATAAAAAGATTAAATGATTTTTCTTTGATTTTTTTAAGAAGAGTTGGCAATCTCTTACGATACTAGTACAGTCAAGGCTCGTCAGCTTGCCAGACAACCATTGGCTTTTTCCTGAATGATAACGACCCAAGGTAATTATAACAGGAAAGCAACCAGAGACATGCAGAAGGTAGCTATGGATTGGTCATCCCCATCTGCAGGCCTGAATCCAGAGAAGACGTTTAGGAAAGACGTCAAATCAATTGCATGTCTCAAGACATAACACACCAAGACATTCCTAGTACAGCATTTCTTACACAAAAGGCTGGTCAAAACAACTCACACAACATTCAGAACAAGAGGCCCAAATGCAATCCTCAAAAACACATATGAACAGTGTTTCATGACACACACAATAGCACATATGAACAGTGCTTCATATGATACACAGAATAGCACATATGGACAGTGCTTCATATGATACACAGAATAGCACATATGAACAGTGCTTCATATGATACACAGAATAGTACATATGAACAGTGCATCATATGATAAACAGAATAGCACATATGAACAGTGCTTCATATGATAAAAAGAATAGCACATGTGAACTGTGCTTCATATGATACACAGAATAGCACATATGAACAGTGCTTCATATGATACACAGAATAGCACATATGAACAGTGCTTCATATGATACACAGAATAGCACATATGGACAGTGCTTCATATGATACACAGAATAGCACATATGGACAGTGCTTCATATGATACACAGAATAGCACATATGGACAGTGCTTCATATGATACACAGAATAGCACATACGAACAGTGCTTTATATGACACATGTACAAAAAGCAAGAACAGTGAGAGCTGGGAATATTCATATATGACAAATGGTAAACTGTACAATCCTGTCCACATGAAAAAAATGCACGCACGCACACGCACGCACGCACGCACGCACAGATACAGACAAAAAAACAGCTGACATGCACTGAACGGGCGCAAGACAACACTGTGTCATCCGCGAGCGCCACTCCAGGCGCTTCGGCACTTTAATATGCTGTAGGTCAAGCAAATATTGCCACCAAGCTGTCATGTTGCCGAGCCGCCCCGGCGACGAAAGGGAAATTTATCTGAGCACTTTTGGACGTGTTAGAGCAGTCCGTGTCAATAAAGCCGGCCGTAATCTCTGATACCCCTCGCCGAGATTTACCACCCTGACAGGGCCCCTGTCACCGCTCAAGGTCTGCCCGGGGCCTCAAACTGCTTATCATCACCAATTGACAAACTGGACATCCCATGAGGACTCTCCTCTAACGCTGACTTATCCTCCCGTCCAAGTGTAAATAACGCCTTAGCCGCCGGCTAACCTTGACTCCCGGGCCGGGCCTCCTCACCTTGCTCTCCTTCCCGAACGGTGACAACGGAGGAGGAAGTTGATTGAGGGGCTCTATTATGTATCAACTTAAAGAAAGCCACCGTGATTGATGAGACCGGCATTCACCTTCAGTGCTCTCCGGCAATACTTGTATCCTTTTCGTCAAATGACCTGAAAATCCTGCTGACATATTCAAAGTCACCACTGTAACTGTAAGGCTTTATTGCAAAGGGGGGGCCCCTATTTATGTAGAGATTGAGATGTGGGGAGATACATTAAAAAAATCTATTTCGATTTCACATTTTGCGGTGAGCAAATGAAAGAGGCTAATGAAATATGCCTATTAGAGTGCGCGGCCGTGCTGAATCCAGCCCTTCAGCTACTGCTGCTCACGTGTCACGCAGGTCACTCCCAAAGTTAAAACTCCAATACAAAAAACTATTCAGTCCGTCTGCTTTAATTGCGACGATCAGTAAACATTTCTTTCAATTCTATCAAGCAACAATTACATTATTAATCTGCGCGGTGGTTTTAAGTGTTTTAATTAGCAGAACTCACAGGGTTGAAATTACTCTAAGGCTAAATAAAGCCAGGGTCATTTTCACACCACAGCAAAACATCAACAAAACAAACCGATATGCTCGCAGGAAAAATATGCCTTTTCAGCAAGCGAATTTCACTGTCAGAAACGATATCATGTTTTAAGCTGACCCAGTCCCTGACATTTATTTAACTGAGGCATTCACATTCATACATGAACTGCCTTCCAGGCAACAGAGGGGTAATTATCTTTATGAGACAGAATTACCTCATTAAAGGCAATTGCAGGGTGACATTTAAAGACAAAAAGGCTAAAAGCCTCTTGACCTCTTAAAGATGTAATATGCCATCTTTTGTCCCCCTTGTGATTTTACCAAATATATGAAGTACAGGATGGAAGAAGGCAATTTTCTTTAACCCATCACCATTTAGCAATTACAATTTGCACAAAATAAAAAATCTGAAGTGCTTGTCTATGCAAGTACAAGTACATAAAAATTATGTACTCAAATAAGCATGTGCAATTTGGAAGCATTCATTGTGAGAGTGATGTTTGGACGGTGAATGACTCAACTCAGGGAACCCGACTTAACTCAACTCTTGTTCAGCAATGAATTTCCACTTTTAAAAAAATGTGCTCAATTTGTTTCTTTTTTTTAATCACTAAATGATTTGTAAATGTCCAGGCTGTTTTCACAAATAGTACTAGTCATAGTAGAGATGTCCTTTTCTTTCATTTTGCCTACATACTAAGAGTAGGCAAAACAGTTAGAATGGTGAAAATGTACTTGCTTTTCTCAGATTTATGAAATTATCGTAAATGGCACTTCCTGTGAGACTTCCTGTTCTTTGTATGAGAAAATGTATCCACCGTTTTCCCTAGAACATTCTTTTTTAGTGATGGGTGCGCGTGGGGGGTGGTGGTGTTTGGCGACAACATAAGTTTTTTTAAAATTCACTGTGGTAATTAATTAAAGACCACGTGGTAGATGGGTAGTCTCATCTCAAATCAATGGTGCACATATTGCTCAGGGAAATGATGGTGAAATTAAGAAACAATGTGAATCGAGGTCCTGGCACAACTGTGCCTGCTCTCCATGTACCATGTGCTTTTATTAGCAGTTCTGCTGCTACAGCAAGCATCTCACTATCACTACTACTTTCACCCATCTTCGCTATATTGACTTGGATATTTGCCAGATGTGTATTGCAACCAACAAGGAAGTAACTGTAAACCTTGGTCCTAATGGTAGTTCAGGAAGTGAATGTACAGTGTAACGTGATACGCACAGCGATAGGGACGTCCAATCAATGGGACCCAATTCCTACAGTATGTCGGAAACTGTACGGATTTTCTTTGAAGCCAAGCAGCCTCTTTCAGAAAATCATAGCCTGGATAAAAATACTGGTCTATCCACAGAACTGCAAATAAAAAAAACATGTTTTCAACATAAAAAAAATGGCAAGTTATTCACGCATACATAGGCACTTACTATTAATTAATCAAAACTTGAAAAATCTAGACCTGCTATTAAATGTATTGATATCAAATTGAGGACAAGTAACAACAAGCAATATTGGATATCTCAGCTCACTCAAATTGAACAAGCTCTATTCCAAAGCAATGCTACCCAATATTTAATGTTTTATCAATGGATAGAGAGAATGGATGGACATCCACAGGGTTGCGGAAGGATTTGTTCAGTCTTACATTGAACCTACATAGCCTAATTATGTGCAATATTTACCTATTCTAGCAGCTCTATTTTCATTTACTTTCTAATCCATTTTATCTTTAATTTTAGTTTATTATTTCTTTTATTATTTACTATGTCTTCCTTTCACATACACAAGGACACTCGCAGGCTAATATTAAGCACTAAGCACTTGATTGCCAGCTAATAACTGCCTTTTTTGTGGTATTGTTGACTCCGCGTTGGACAAATAAACTTTGATTTGATTTTAATTAATCACTTGGCTAACTAGGTAATAGGCTAAACATGGTATCTGATGTTACTAATAGGCAGAATTCTAGCTTACCTTCAAGCAAATGTATGTGTGTCTGTCTAGATTATGGTATTGGCATTATGCTGCGAGTATGGTTGTTCACAAAGTTTTACCTAATAACAGTTAACTTTTCCAAGTTTGTCTTCAGCTCAGGGAATGGAATAAGCAGGGTTTGCCTGAATGTGGCAGTGGTTACAGAAAGCTGAGAATTCCAAATCAAAAATAAATAAATAAATCACTTTCACTTTCCACCCAAGCAACCCAGAGCTTTCTTACAAGCTTTCTTTCACAGAAGCATGTGTGTCTTCTTTACCTCAGTTGCCTATGATTATTGGTGGCAGAGCTGTAGCCTGCACATAATGATTACAATGGAACCTTGATAGCAAAGCTTTCTTGTGGTAGCCAATGTAGAAGCTAAACAAAGCAGAATGGAAGGAATTGACAGCCTATCGCAAAGAAGAGTGGTAACGTTCCATTGTGCTTTCCTTTTGCAAAATTTCTGCAATATAATTTTTGTGCATTTGCAATCCTTTAAAACCTGGCAAACGGTAACATTCAGAAATAAGGACAAGAAGACGCAGAAGTGCTGTTAATGTACAATAAAAAAGACAACAAAAGAACTACTCGGGCCATGTCCCTGGGGGGGGTGGTACACGCGCACAAGCACACACACACACAAGCGCGCCCACACACACGCACAGGAGTACACACTCTCACACACGCATACACACACACACAAGCGCGTGCACACACGCATGCACAAATATGCACACGAGCAAGCGCGTGCACACACACACACGCATACACATGCATAAATACACATAAGCGCACACACACAGACGAACACAGACGCACCACACACATATGCACATGCACGCACACACACATACGCACGCATACACATGCATAAGCACACACACACACGAACACAGACACACCACACACATATGCACACGCACACACACAAGCACAAATACACCACACACACACACACACAAGCGCGCGCACACACGCCGACCGAACAGACACGGGGTGCACTATTTCCTTTGGGCATTTATTACCTGTTAAAAACCAATCTTTTGTTGAGTGGCAGTTCAGGGTTTTTGAGAGCGGGCTGCAATATTTCTCTGGGTCTGCTGAGTCATAATTAAAGCTGAACCGAGTGGAATTGGAGAGGGAAGGTCAGCGAGGTGCCGAATGAGAGATGAGGCTGGGCTGATGGGCACCAAATGAACAAATTATGATGGGCCCCACTCAATGTGATGAGGTCAAACGCTTGTTTCTACCCACTGACAGTTCAATTTCCCTGAAATGTCTACCGATTCGCGATGAGCTAATTATGAATGAAAAGTTATCAACTGCCCACCCGCTGAAAGGGGGCTTAAATACTATTTCGTGGAGATCCTAATGTCAAAATGTTATTAGAGAGCGCATGTTGGCCGGGAGGGGGGTTCCAGACACAATAACCCGGGTTAATCTAAATGCTACTGATAACCATGTAGTAATTTTCTAAAAGGCTGAACTGCTCAGCGGAGACAAATTCCTTGGCGGGTCCATTTAAAATCTGAAAATCACACCTGAATAAATGAGACTGGGGGTTGTTTACCACATACAAAAATACAGTGGACCCCCTCGTGTCTTTATGCATAGAACTGACTTTCAAGATTTCTTTAGCATTCTTTTTTTTTGTTTGTTTTTTTCCCCTACATCACCAGTACACAGGCCTTCAACTCCCAGTGACAGTCCTAAACCCGGCTAAACGGCCTACAGGAGGCTTCCATTAATGCAGCGCGTGCAGATTCAGTATTGACTCGCTGCGTTTTGATTGTCACGACGGACTGAAGCAAGCGTACTGTCATTCAAACATTCAGCCTGGCAAATAAGGTTCTCTCAGTCAAGCGACATAATAAAAGCGCCATCTGATAGATATGGAATAAGATAGGGGGAAAAAAAAAAAAAAAAACATACGAAAGAATCCCGGACTTAGCAAAAGAAATAAAAGTCAAGCACTTAAGGCAGTGCCATGCCATCGCTGCAATCTACTCGGTTATTGATTCATTTCACTCCAACGGGGGGCTCCGCGCTTGGACACAGTCCCCAGTGGAGTTTCACTGAGGGACTTCCACCCAGAAACCCGCTTTATTTCCAATTTGGAAAAAAGCACTTCACTTCTTTATCTATCGAGGAAGGAAAAAAAAAAAAGAAAAAAAAGGTGTGGAGGGACACTCACGGCAGCATAAAAGGCCTCTGTGCGCGTAAGGCGGGGTCAGGCGTCACTCGAGAACCTGCATACATCCAAATATTTCCTGGTTGAGAGCACCCCACCCCAAAGCCAGGCTGTAGGGGTGGGGGGGGAGGCGGGGAGGAGGGATTCAGAGATACTGTCTAACGCTGGCCCGGTGCACGAGGGGAGACAAAGCCTGACTCCCTCCACCTCTCCCTCCCCACCCTCACAGCAGACGCCTGATTGAGAGTGAGGCTGCTTAATTGCGATGGCCCATTCCTTTATATCTCAGTGCACAGGCAGGCAGAAGGTCGCGCTAAATAGCTCTACGGTGGATTTAACTGCTCTGAATTTTTAGGAGCTATCAGACATGACATAGGACATATTCAGTGACCCTAAGAATTTCCATCAGAGGCGGGCGGAGGCAGGAGGCGGCCTCGGGGCCAGACAGGAGCCTCATTTCCATTCTAACAGCCGTAATCGAAGGTTAATTGACTGACTCTGGATTAACAAGGAGAGAACACATGATGGGCAAGCAGCAGCCTTTTATAATACAGGATTAGAACAACACAATTATGCCCAGAATCACCATTATCAACCTCAAGATTAAAAAAAAGGTAACAAAGAAATATCCCAATCCTTCCTTTCTGAATGCCGTGTCTTTCTGCAAAAGATTCTAAATTCTCACTATGCTCTATGCAAATTCTAGCCACTTCGGCTATTTTAGGTCACGTGACAAAAGCAAATTAAAGTGGCCTTTCAATTATCAAGTAGACAAAACACGTAAATAGATTTTACCATCAGAATAACTTTCTGGTGGTAGGCTATCCTGTAAACAGTCACTAAAAATGGTGGAAATAGAAGAAGTTTACGGTATGAATGCTTACGATCGCACTAAATACTATGCCATAATGACGATAAGAATAAACTATTTCTGATCCACGTTCTTCTAGGGTCTACATTTTGAGCGTAAGTTATTTGTTGAAAGCGGCCCAGGACTTTCCATTCTGCACACACGCGGTTTTTTTCTGACTGATGCAATGCTCCGCAGCATTTTTCACACTTTCCCTGGGTGTCAATGCGGTGATTCAGTGCTGCAGGAGGGAGCCCTCACCTCCTCTACTATAAACCTCCTAATAAAAACATAGATACTGATGAGAGACAAATAGTGTGAACTGCTTCCATCTGGGATATCCTTCCCCCCCCCGAACAAGCACAACTCAAACTGTCAGGCATATACAGCGACCAAAACTACTCAGCTACTGGGCCAAGGCACATTACTGCTCCACGCACAGCCGCTAAAAAACACACATGAAAAACACATCGGTACTAAAAAATATGGAAAAAACTATTAAATGTGTTTACCACAAATCACACACAGAACTACTGTCAAGCATTGAAGCAATAATGCTTAAAGACGAATAATCTTTTTTCACAAAAAAAACGTGGATTTAGTGGAACAGCATATAGGCCAGCTGTGTAGATACAGTTAAATGCAAAAGTTATTGTGATGACGACACTGTTTTTTTTTTTGTTTTGGCTCGGTGTTTCAGAACATTATATCTGAAATGAAACAATGAATATGAGGTTAAAGCGTAGGCTGTCAGCTTTAATTTGAAATGCAGCCCTTTTTATACATGGTCCCGCATTTTAGGGGAGTAATGGGACAGTTGGCTGCTCAGCTGATTCTTCGCCAGCTATGTGTCTTTGCATCATTAGTTCATGCACAAGAAAGCTAACAAAAGGTCTAGAGTTGATTCTAGGTGTAGAAATTGCATTTGGAGTCTGTTGCTGTTGTTTCTCAACTTAAGAACCAAATAAGGGTCAATACCAGTAAAGTAGAACATCACCGGGCTGAAAAATCTGATTAAATTGATCAGACAGATAGCCAAAACACTGAGTCCAAATAAACAGCTTGATACTTTATACATTGGTAGGAAGTAATTACATGCTAAGAATAAGGAAAACATAAGCCTAAAATAAAAGTACATGAAGTGGTGTAAACAGTTTTTGAGCAAGCCATCTATTTTCTGAAAATGAATACACTGGATGCTAGTGCTCATTAAGATATGGCACAGTTAATGGAAAAAAAACCTACCATAATTATACTAATGAAAAAACACATTAAGAATTTCCAGACATAAGTGAATTTAAAAAAAAATTATAATAATTGTAAGATAATAATGTGCACTAAAAAATAAACAAGATCACCAATACCAGTTTCTTTAATATTCTGTGTCATAATCACAGCTTGTAATAGAATGAGCAATGTACCATGACAGATTCAGTCTTGCTAATAACCAAGTCATTTGGCACTGGACTGGTGAGTACAGGATTATAGTACTGCTGTAGTCTTGAGCAGGATCTGCAAAATATCTAGGTGTAACATGGATAGTAATAGGTATAGTATTACCGAAATGCAATGTTAATATTTTTGTATACAGGCACCGTTGAGAAATTGAACAGTCACATTGCACAGAATGCTGATCAGGTGATGTTCCTGATGTTAAATGTTCTGCCATACTGTTTCCTGCAGCATGTTGCTGTTCCAAATAATTAAAGTGGTAATGAACACTAAATTATGTTTTTTTTTTTAGTTATAAAGCTGAGTATCCTCCCTCCATTTTACACATCACCTTTGTCCTATTGTTTAAAAAAAAAAAAAAAAAACGAATTACGTCCATTTTGTGCAACAAAGAGCCATGCACTGTCGTTTTGTTTCGCCTGGAGCCCAACCCACATCTGCGATGTAGCAGCAGGTAACAACCTACTTCAATACCCCACTAATACCTGAAACATGTGTTTCACTGGCTAGCGAAAGGACACAAACTAAATAGTAAAAAGGTAAGTGTAAAGAGTAATGTGTGCATCACATTACCTTTAAACATATTAAGCATGCTAACATTTTGCACACTCACAGGGGGAAAAAAAAACAGTCCCAAGAAAAGCAGGGTATGCCATTATGCCACACCCAGGCCGTATCTGACCAATAAGGAGACTGAAGAGATAACGTACAGCACATCTGACAGACAAACCCACCCACTCTCCACATCAGATAGCACTAAATGCTAAACCACAGTCTTTTACACCAGGGGCCTTAACCTGGAAAGCTGCCCAGAGGTTAACTAATGACATTTAAACTGACACTTACACTTCGTAACAAGGCACTCCACCAGAAAATGAGCAGGACGGCAATGATAGATTAATTACCGAAATCCAAGGTACGCCGAACGATCTACACCTTTGCAGGAGGGGAGCCTGTCACAAACAGCACACGCAAATCCGCTATTATTAAGTATTAGTGTTAAACGGATAGAGCTGGGGGAAAAAACCTCACTCCCTGACCCTGTAAGAAGCTGATGAGACCCACAGCTATCTGTTCATTAGACAGGCCCACACTTATAAAAGCAATATCCAATTACAGTGCCAGAAGCTTTTTATAATAGCCTGTCGGGGCATATTCCAAGAATAGAAAATGCAGCGTGTATAAGGAATATTAGGGTCACATTCTCATCTATTTGCCTTATATCTCCATTCCTCGGATACTAATTAATTTCTCACTGTTTGAGCGCGGCGCTCGGAGCTATTTAATATGATTCATTTGGCCTTTTACACAAGGGAAGGTTAAAGCATATTTCTACAGGGCTGAACTCCAGGTCTCTCCCTAGCATTGAGACATTTTATCCCTTTGTGAAGAAGCTCTCGCAGGTAGGCTGAGGAGACGCACATTTAGCTTAATAAAGCCTTACAGACGACGCCGTACACAGGCCTATATGTTTGAGGAAAGATATTCAGGTTGACTGTCATAAAATTGCAAGCAACGGAAGGAAAAAAAAAAGAGTAAAAAATAAATAAAAACAATTACATGGAGGTTATGCAAGGCAATATCAAGGCCATTTTGAGTGCTTTTTCTTTTGATGGATCCTTTTATTCAAATTACAAATATTATTTAAGAGCCAGTGATTCCAGTGATTATATACCCAATTTGGGCACATAGTACTTTTTGCCCTCTCTTAAAATACATTTTAAAAGCACATTCGTAAAAAGTTAACAGGTCAAATATAATAAATGTGACATATAAAGCGTTAACACGTTGGGCCATTTTACAGAGCTCGTCAGCTAACCTCGAATCCCAGCACCATGAGGTCAGACCCTCCTAATTGGAAGGAAGCGGTTCCCATGGAAATGGCATTAAAATGAAAAGCAGACGACCCATTTCTCATTTCTCCCTGGCTTACTCTGACAGAGAATTCCTTCACATGAGGGAAAGAGTCGTCAAGCAGAGAAAGGTCAGTGATCAGAAACAGGTTCCGCTGCAACACACCAGCTGACGGAGAGAGAGAGAAAAGAGAAGGAGAGAAGGAGAGCGAGGGAGAGGCACGGGACGCTGACAGATATGAGGATTTGGAGGCGCACGGGGGAAGAGACGCCTCCGCTACTGATGTCCTAACTGGGAGAAATCTGCCCAGGAGAAAAAGGTCAACTCGAAAAATCCCCCCAGAGCTGACATCCCTCACACAGACTTCCAAAGGAGAAAAACACTCATTTTATCATTGTGTCAAAAAAAAAAACGGCTGCCAAATTTCAAGACAACTTCCAGCGCCACTGTGGAGGTCCTGATATCAAAGAAGTCCTCCTTCTTCAAGGCCTGCTGGCACTCACTCTCTTTCACCAGGGTGCTAAGGTAGCCACAAACATTAAGTAAAACATTTAAGAAAATGACACAGAAATTACCGGAATAATTTCACACTTTGAAATAACAGGGACAAACATTCACCTCTATGGTGGAACAGACATTGGACAGAGACAGGCCCTCCAGATCGCCAAGTAAGCTCGGAGAGAGGATGGAAGACGCGGGAATGGCAGGGGTCACTGGTGCAGCAACTGGAAAAGAACAATAATAAAACATTTCATAAAAGTGGAATAAAGTACATATGCCTTACTCTACAGATGCACTGGTGTCACGATAAGCTAACAAGCATGATGACAATAACATCATCTACTATATTTATCCAAGGAAAATGAAACTAAGGGTTTATGATGCTATTTCATGAAAAACATCTCAAAAACTTAAGGTGGAAAGCTCATGAATGACAAATGTGGAATTATTTGTATAGTGCTTCTCAACAAGTAACTTAACATGCTTCAAAAGGAAGCAGCGTGAACAGACATATACAAAAGACAATTAGATACCAGGCCTATTCATATGTTATATAGGAGTGAGTCACAGCTACCAGGGAAGGTACATTTGGCAGCGGCCCCGGATTGATAATGGTCTGACTGATCATGGCTACAGTCCACAGAGGAAAGCTGTGGTAATGGCACACTTACAGTCATCAAGATCCAGCAAAGACACTTCTTTCTTTGGCTTTTCTTCCACCTGCAAAAAGTGACAGCACTGATTATGAAACAGAAATGGAGGGGTGCATGAGAGAGGCAAATTCTCTCCAGTATTCAGGAAGTGCGAGTGCATGTTTGGAGGGAGGGGCTTCGGAGGGAGCGCTGAGGAGAAGGAACGGGAGGTGGCAGAATTTGGCTCTCTCTTGCGCGTTTCTCCAAAATCAAATACTGCACCTTTAAATTTGCTTTAATTCTGTCAGACCTTGCTACCAACATGAAACTGAATTACATTAGAACACAACGTACTGAAACAAAATTAAGCCGTGTTTTATAACAGAACATTAATATCAATTCACAGTGGCACACCTGTCTTAATTGCTCCAAATTAGTTCATGAATAATGAACATATTTACATCAATGCAATTCCAAAAATAAAGTTTATTAAAATAAGTCTTGAGCACAGGGCAAGCACAGACTTCAGCTGAGGCTCATCATTTGTAAAAAGGTGAAATGAAACCAAGTAAATGACAGCACTAATCAAGTATGTCTGGCCTGAGGAAGGAGCAAAACAAATGAATATATGAACAAGTGACCCACCAGGAACTCAATCTGAGACCTATGTTCTAGGTGGAGTGGGCTAATTCATTCAATAATGGCTAGAGTAAGCAAATTACAAGCTTAGCAAATATGGTTAGTCTTTTTTCAACAAATTTTACTGAAATAATTTTCTATCACAAGGTACTACAGAAGTGCAGGGTTATCGAATGGTTTATCCAGAACGTGACTTACGAGGCAGAACACAAAATACTATAAATATTTTGTTTGTGCGACTCGACTGCAAAAAGTGGTAATTTTATCTTATGATCGGTAAAGTGATTCTTATGAGTACAGAGCACTGTATGAGCGCATATCCTTAACAATGTGGACACAAATAAGCACGTGCACATTCTTTAAAATGTGCTTTTATTGAAATAACTGCCAAAACTGTTTGTCGAATCTCAATAGGGCCACCTACTTAAATACAGGATAAAATAATAACTACATTTTAGAGTGAAAAAAAAAAAAACAACGTACCCAATGGCAGAGTGGGAGTTTCTGAATCAGAAGATGTCTGACATGATTTCGCGGGTTCAGTTCTCACCCCCTTAATTTTTGTTATGAAACGGGCGTTCTGTTGGGCTGTCGCAGGGGACGCGAACACAATCGGCCCCCATTCTGGTAGGCCCGCCTCGCGCCGGGGGGGGGGGGACTACAACACGCTCCGTCATCTGCGGCTGCTCGCCGCGGCGCTCGGGCCCCGCCGTAGCCGCCGCCGCCGCCGCCGCCGGCGCGGCGCGAAAGCGTTTTTACTTACGAACGCTTTTATCGCTGGCGCGGCCGTTAGCCTCCTTCTCCCCGAGAACCATAAAATCCCACTCCGCTACCGTGAGGCCGAGAGGGGGGGAAAAGCGTCGCGAAAGAAAGGGCTTAATACCGAAAACAAACAATGAAGTTAAAACCATATCCTATCAAATATTCCCCAATCGACTATTCATCTTGGTAATAGAGATGGAACCGGGGCGGCGCGCCGCGGGGCCTGAAGCGTGAGATTGAGGATTTCTCCGGCGCGATGCATAATTCATGGGACCCGACCGGCAAAGTGTGTAAAATGAGAATTTCACAGCGCGGCGGGAGCAATGAAGGCAGGGAGAAGAGGCGGGCCAAATCGCATTTCGCTGTGCAAATTTTATTTCTCGGGCCCGCCCGCATTTACACTACAGCTCCCGCCGCCGACAAACACAACACACTGACTGATCTTCCACCGCCGCCACTGCCGCCGTCGCCGCTGCACTCTGACTGGGTGGGGGGGGGGGGGGGGGAGGGAAGACGGGACGGAAGGATTTTTGGGGCGGGGAGAGACAAATGAGAAACTTAAAGCGGGAGATTCTACGCAAACTACGGCGCCTGAACGTGTGTTTTGTGCAGGAATGCGTTCATAGCACAAGCGTTCAGCCTCATTCATGTGGATTCTGGACACGCACACATTAACACACACAAACACATGCATCCACGTACACACAATGTATGCAGTTTCATACAGGATGATACAGGACAGAAACATCACAAAATAAGAAAGGTGCCAAACCTCACACACAGAGCAGCTAGCTGATAGTGTTTTGGAGAATTTCAGAGTAATGTTTTAAGTGCATTGTTTATGTGTGGCTCAAATTATATTAGGCAGCGAGGATTTCTCTCCTGCTTTTAAAGCATTAGACTCAATGCCTAATAAGAGAGGAGTACTTTCATTTCAAATAATGCTGTGTCTATGGAAGAAGGCAGCTCATTTTCTTTTAAGACTCAACTACTGCAGCTTCACACTTTAGATGAGATAATGAAATAAAAGTTTTCAGACGGCCTAATAAAAGCACTGACCGAATGATGAGAGAGAAGGAAATGTGTTCTACCGAAGTAGATTAAGCCAACTGTACAGCGGAGAGAAAGAAACAACCAAATATCACGAATATTATCACATCTTAAAATCCGCGGTGCCTATAAAAGGATGTTCCATGCCTGCTCTCTTCGATAAAGGCTTTCATCTTCTTCCTAATGATTATTAACAGAAGTGTGACAGAACTGCAGGAATTATCACACTCCATCGAAAGGGTATCTGTCACACATTTTTAAATATGGTGCTGGAGCAATAAAAGGCAGATTAATTGAAGCAGAGCTACTCAAGTATTCCCTGTCAGGAAGCATCGGAGCTTGCGAATGAATAATCGTAAGGCTC
The DNA here is from genome assembly GCF_018555375.3 of Anguilla rostrata. Taxonomy (NCBI): domain Eukaryota; kingdom Metazoa; phylum Chordata; class Actinopteri; order Anguilliformes; family Anguillidae; genus Anguilla; species Anguilla rostrata. Next base: position 7,860,050 of record NC_057946.1, on the reverse strand, counting down.
CTCATTTACCACAGGGACCTAACACGAGACGGCACTGATACCCTTCTGAGCCTTCCCTTAACCCCCAAACCTGTAGCAAGGTCACGGAAGGTCAATCGTTCACCAACGATCGTCAGTAATTCACAGCACCTCAAACAGGAACGTTAAACTTCAAACTGTGCTTCCAGAACGTTACCAGCTGGAGGATTATGCTAAGTTTCTAAAGCAAATCTGTCCGATTTTCCCCGAACACAAAATTTTAAAAAGCCAAGTTCGCATTGCCCTTGCTCAGAAATGTCATGAATTCAAAATACTCACAAGCTGTAGCCAAAGACAAGCTTGACTCTACAAAAAAAAGCTGTGCAGGCAGGACCACATTGTTTCTCAGATGGAATAATTAGCAAAGTTAGCTGGCTAATGTTATGCTGTGTCAATTCACGCTGAGGAAGGAATTAACACCAAGGTTCAAAAACACGGTATCGTATTGCTGTTAGATTAAATTAGCTAGCCAGCAAGCTAACTATCGAACTAGGTTTTTGATATTGTAAACGTGATAAAAGGCACGATGGCAAATTTACGTTGCCAGACACCAACAGCAGGGTTGCAATATTTGGAAATTCTAGGGCCGATATCAAGCTGATATTTAACTTGCTACATCGGCCGACGCCTCCGTTTTACATTTCAGCACAAATGTAAACTGCTACACAAGACACAAAAAACTGCTACCAAGTTTCCACGTTCACGAAAGATGAGCACATAAGTCAACTTGTTTGTATAGCAATGCATTTCAGTCTCAGTTTCTGTTTCCGTGTAGCTTTGTCTGTGAGTTCCTCTGGTTAAAAAAAAAAAAAAAAGGTTAAGCAAAAATAAATCATCAATAAAAGAGGTTCAGATGACTAAGATTAGACTACCTTTAGAGCATGACACTTAATTTACAGGGTCAGTGGCCCATCAAACGCGTCATCTCTCATGTGCTTGTACTCCGCATCAGCATATTGGGCCATCATATCGGCCATCGTCTGCGCACCGGGCTGATAGGTTTGCTCCATGCTATTATTGGCCCATTCTGGTACGACCCTGATATTATGCTATGATGCGAGCATGCACATGTAAGTACCAGATACGTGCCAAGAAATGCTAAATATTTGACCTATAAAAGCTTCCATTAAAAGAAGTTAATGTCAGTAATTTTTCAGTTCATTGCATTTACCAAGCATGCACTGGCCAACGTACTAGTAAAAATACCCTACCAAGAGTCTATTATCAGGTATAGTTCAGGCGCTGTAGGAATAGCAGGACGAGTGAAAATGAGGTGAAGACCCAGACATGACCGCACTGGAACAGAAGGAGAAACAGCCCACACGGGTTCTGTAAAGACTAACCGTTCTCACCTTGGGCTTGGACTTCTGCTGCTTCTTCTGTTCGGTGCCCGAGTCGGACCCGGTGTCTGCCTCCGACTCCGCGCTGGACTCCGAGCTGTCGGCCGAGGAGGCGGCCTGGGACTGCGAGGACACGCTGCCCGCTTTGGGCTTGGCTCCTTTCTTCTTGTCGTCGCCGGAATCGCTGCGGGGGGACGGGGAGAACAGGTGGCGGGTGAGACCGCCGCCCCTCACTTCCTCTCAGCTCCAAAATGGCGGCTTATGACAGCCCACATACACAGTGCGGCTAAATGGTAAATGGACTGCATTTTGTATAGCGCTTTTATCCAAAGCGCTTTACAATTGATGCCTCTCATTCACACACACACACTCACATACCAACGGTGAAAGGCTGCCATGCAAGGTACCAATCAACTCATTGGGAGCAATAAGGGGTTAGATGTCTTGCTCAGGGACACTTCGACATCGCTTCGACATGCCCAGTGCGGGGGATCGAACCGGCAACCCTCCGACTGCCAGACAGCCGCTCTTACCTCCTGAGCTATGTTGCCCCGGCTGTGCTCTGAAAAGGGGCCTCTGCCTGAGCAGGCACATTCTTCAGTGATACAGGTAAAAACGGAAGCAGTGAACAAATGTACTCAAAGTGAAATGTACAGGGGAACAATCTGACCTTTTTGCATTATGAAATATGTGTGCCCGTACATGTACATATGCTACATATATAATTCATGTATTTACATAATACGCGCACGTGCACACGCATGCAGGCACACACAAACACGCATTTATGTGTAAACTCATAAAAGGTACTGTATTGTCACAAAATTCATAAACATTGTGTGCCTAGGATAATTTAAATATTGCCAATTTGCATGTTTTATTTTCTACTGAAGCAGAAAATACACTTTTTAATCCAATTAAATCACAAACATCAAGTTAAAAAACAATTCAATTACTCCGCAGTAATGAATGAAGAGTGGGAAAAGCGTATTTTCGTTGAGAACTAATCAGCTCCTTGAGTTTCACGTGTGTTGTGCCCTTTCAAATGTAGTATATTGTTCGAGGGAGTAAATGAATACACTGACACAATTTAAGATTGTCAGGCCACTCTAAAGCTCATGCATTAGTGTAACTGTAAGCTAACGTAAACAGCAGCTTTAATGTTACAAACTGGCATTCGCGGGAAGCCAAGATCAAGCTATTTTCATCTAGCAGAAATCCACATCAGCCGCTTAATGAACAAGCAGAGAATCACTCCATGGGAAAGTTAAAAATAACTGCCATCACTAACAGCTACAAAACTGCAGCCTCAAACCAACAAGTCTGACAGAACACTGAAGACGAATCTGTTTTGTTTGCAAAGTTAATTTAATATTCCATTATCAGAGTTTTTTTCCCCCATTTCAATTCTCCCACATAATGAATGTTTACCCTGCCTGCCTGGAATTTTCAGATGTTAAATTAATGAGGAGAATGCGATGGTAACTGGCTTTTTAACTTTGCGATGATGAAAAGCCAGTATTAATTTAGGCTACAGATTTCATTTGTTCCGAACAGGAAAAACAATATAAATCACTTTTTAAATCATTAAATCCTGACTTAAATTAACTAAGTCATAATTAGGGCATTATGCTGTGTTTGTTATGGAAGCGGCAGGGTGAGGTGCTTTAATTACTGTCTGTAATGGAGGGTTCAGGGTGACGTAAGGGGGTCCAGGCTATGCTGTCACAGCCATGCTTCAACGGGGGTGTGGGGCAGCTGAAATTGTACCCCCCCCCACCCCCACCCAAACCTCCATCCTGGCACATTCCATTGCCTACTAGCAGGGCACAGGTGGGAGAAAAGCGTGGGTGCGGGTGCGGGTGCTTGCGTGTGCGGGTCGGGGGGCACATGTGGTTTAAGCTAATGACTAAAATCCCACTTAGTGATAACACAGGCTGATAATGGCCAATCCAGAGCCATTAGCCACACTAACGTGTGGCAAATTACTTTAAGAATATTCCCTTTATTGCACCTCTAATGGAGGTAATCAGATTTCAGCAGTGTTGCCAGCCTGATAATGCAGGTAGGAGCGGGCGAGTGTGTCACCAAGTTGAAAAAATAACAGGCGTTCGTAACAGATGGAAATGAAGATTATCGACGCCACGTCGCATTGGTCACGTCGGGCGGTTCGGAGGCCGGCCCCTACGCTGAAGGGGACCCCGTGTCTTAAACACACAGTGTGACCTCATTAAGGCTCCGTGCCAATTAAGACGGCAAGTGAGGCTTGGACAGATGTTATTGCCTGGAGGAATGACATTACGTTTTGAACTTTTCTAATACGCACTTATTGCAGGAAGAATGCAGAACAATCCGATTTACACCGAGTCATTGCAAATTAAGACAGGAAAGAAAGCTCAACAGTGATTTACTGACTGGGCGGAAGGTGTCAAACCGATTCCTTCAGTAACATGAAATGAGAAGCACTTGATTTGTGCTTTAGAGCAGTGTGACAGAGTTGGGCAGAGTAGAGGTCTGGAGTTGCATTAAAAGTGTGCTTTACAGTAGTGTGAGAAAGGGATAGATCAGGGGTTTAGTACCTGTCTCTGGATGCTGGGTTTTACAGTAGTGTGAGAAAGGGATAGATCAGGGGTTTAGTACCTGTCTCTGGATGCTGGGTTTTACAATAGTGTGAGAAGGGGATAGAGCAGGGGTTTAGTACCTGTCTCTGGATGCTGGGTTTTACAGTAGTGAAAGGGATAGAGCAGGGGTTTAGTACCTGTCTCTGGATGCAGGGTTTTACAGTAGTGAAAGGGATAGAGCAGGGGCTTAGTACCTGTCTCTGGATGCTGGGTTTTACAGTAGTGAAAGGGATAGAGAAGGGGTTTAGTACCTGTCTCTGGATGCTGGGTTTTACAGTAGTGTGAGAAGGGGATAGAGCAGGGGTTTAGTACCTGTCTCTGGATGCAGGGTTTTACAGTAGTGAAAGGGATAGAGCAGGGGTTTAGTACCTGTCTCTGGATGCAGGGTTTTACAGTAGTGAAAGGGATAGAGCAGGGGTTTAGTACCTGTCTCTGGATGCAGGGTTTTACAGTAGTGAAAGGGATAGAGCAGGGGTTTAGTACCTGTCTCTGGATGCAGGGTTTTACAATAGGGAATGGATAGAGTAGAGGCTTAGTACCTGTCTCTGGATGCAGGGTTTTACAGTAGTGAAAGGGATAGAGCAGGGGTTTAGTACCTGTCTCTGGATGCTGGGTTTTACAGTAGTGTGAGAAGGGGATAGAGCAGGGGTTTAGTACCTGTCTCTGGATACAGGGTTTTACAGTAGTGAAAGGGATAGAGCAGGGGTTTAGTACCTGTCTCTGGATGCTGGGTTTTACAGTAGTGAAAGGGATAGAGAAGGGTTTAGTACCTGTCCTCTGGATGCTGGGTTTTACAGTAGTGTGAGAAGGGGATAGAGCAGGGGTTTAGTACCTGTCTCTGGATGCAGGTTTTACAGTAGTGAAAGGGATAGAGCAGGGGTTTAGTACCTGTCTCTGGATGCAGGGTTTTACAGTAGTGAAAGGGATAGAGCAGGGGTTTAGTACCTGTCTCTGGATGCAGGGTTTTACAGTAGTGAAAGGAACATGTGGTTTAGCTAACTGCTCTGAAATCCCACTTATGATACAGGCTGAAATGGCAATAGAGCTTAGCCACACTGAAGTTTCAGAAATTAGTTAAGAATGAGTCTTTATTGTACCTCTATGGAGGTAATGATTTCACAGTTGCAGCCTGAAAGCAGGTAGGAGCGGGTGTAGTGTGTCACAAGTTTGAAAATAAAGGCGATCAGGTTAGACGCTGGAAATGAAGTTTATCGAGCACGTGATTGGTCAGTCGGGGTTGAGCCGATGCGGTCTACTAGCGAGGGTGACCTGTCTAACCAGTGTGGACTCATTGAGCGGCATTAGACGGTTAGTGAGGCTCTGGATGCAGGTTTAGTGCTGGAGGATAGACACTTAGTTGAACTTTTCTACTGATGCATTTTCAGAGAAGAATGCAGAAAACGGTTTAACCTGTCTTGCAATTAGACGGAAGAAGCTTTACAGTGATTGTGGGGAAGGGCATAACGTTCTTCAGTAACTGCTGGATGCAGTTTATGTGCTTAAGAGCAGTGTGCAGAGTTGGGCAGAGTAGACGTTCTGGAGTTGCATTAAGTTGCTTACAGTAGTGAGAAAGGGATAGATCAGGGGTTTAGTACCTGTCTCTGGATGCTGGATTTTACAGTAGTGAGAAAGGGATGAGCAGGGGTTTAGTACCTGTCTCTGGATGCATGGGTTTTACAGTAGGTGAGAATGGATAGAGTCAGGGTTAGTACCTGTCTCTGGATGCTGGGCTTTACAGTAGTGAAAGGGATAGAGCAGGGGTTTAGTACCTGTCTCTGGATGCTGGGTTTTACAGTAGTGTGAGAAGGGGATAGAGCAGGGGTTTAGTACCTGTCTCTGGATACAGGGTTTTACAGTAGTGAAAGGGATACAGCAGGGGTTTAGTACCTGTCTCTGGATGCTGGTTTGGGCTTTTTTTTCTGGAGTCGTTTCTTCTTTTTGACAGAGGTGGAGTGACTCGAGCTTTTCTCCGAGTCTTCACTGCTCCTGCTGCCTTTACTGCTGCTCTTCTCCTCACTGTCCTCCTCGCTGCCAGACTCCTCTACAGACACAGATACACACACGCATGGACACACACACACACACACACGCACACACGCACACACGCACACACGCAAACACACGCACGCAGGCACACACATCCAGATTTAAAATGCAATACTAAAAATGAGTTTATATGCACCAAATTATCGCACCTATTTATATTTTGACAACCAGGTATTGTGATAAAGAAAAAGAGCCTGAATCCATATACTACCAAAACACTTCTGTAAGCTCAAGACATTCTATCACACAGTACCCTGGCACAGTACCCAAGTCTGTGACATCTCTACAAATGGGCTCTACAAATGGGCTGTGATGACAATCTGAGTTATTTGAAATAATTACCAAAATCTACTACGGATAGCTAATAGTCCTCCATTCAATGTTTATGTAAAACGGATAGCAAGTTTCCACATTAATGATTATAAAATTGTGTCAAAAGCTTGATTGAGATTAATGTGACAGATGTTTTCACTTTGGATGGAGATAAGAAAAATTAGGAAATACTAACCCTTTATACTTATTGCCAAGATCAGACATTGACACTAAGTAAATGCCATCTGCAATAATCCATTGATTTGAATGACAACCTAATGAAACAGTAATCAATGGATCACAGCTGTCAAAGAAACAAACGTAAAACCACTTACAAATCTGTATTCCACAGACTGCAGCCGTGTAACGAACGACAAGAAGTTTGTAAAATTGTAGAAAAGGGTACATTTTTGTTTTAGCTATTTTCATGCTGTTGATATGACATCAGCTGATAATACAAAAGAAAAACGAACCAAAGGATACTAAAAAGTCAATAAATTTGTAATAGAAAGTCAATAAATTACTTGAAATGACTGATCAGGTTCTCTTGCACATGAACTGCACCTTGTAGCCACAGTATGCTCACAATTACGGCTGATAATTTTTCGGTGTCGTAAATACAGCTCCTTTATATTGGTTTTCTTTCACGTCAGCTGAGTAACAGCTCAGCTGGACTTTGGCAGCAAAAATATAGTTTAATTTCCATTGGCTGCATACATCTTAGTTCTGTGAGTACATAATAAACGCTCGGCCCACATATTAAAAAAGACAGTAACGATGCTACAATAAATCGAGCACTCTAGAAAAATATGCGAGGAAGGCTTGCGTTTGGGATTAGCATTATTTTAAAAAATGACAAAAACACTCCGGTCAAGTGAACAGGTACTGCCTATATAATTACAACAATACTGAACTCATTTAGAATAATCAGTCCCAGATCCGTGAGGTTTTGATCCTGACACTACTAAAAATATTCCAGCCACGCACAATTCAGTCAGTCAGAACGGTGCAATCTGCGATACCACACCGGCTGGGTGCATCATCCTCAGTTACTGTAGTAGAACAGTTTTAATAAGCTGGGACAAGCAAAAGCTGTGACAGAGAGCCAAGTCTACACTGGGCTGAGTGTGTGAGCTCAGTAAGCGCATCATCATTAATCGTGCAGTTATCAGTCTACACATGCCCTGGAGGAAGACGGCCCTCCTGGTCTGTTTAGCAGGCCCCGGGCCCGACCGTGAGGCCTACTGTACCTTCACTGCTGCTGCTGCTGCTGCTGCTGCTGTCGCTGCTGCTCTCCTCGTCGCCGCTGCTGCTGCTGCTCCCCGATGCCTCTTCCTCCTCGGCTTCCTCCTCCTCTCCCGAGTCTGAGTAGAACTTCTCGTCGGTCTTTTTGGGCTTTGTCTTTCCCTGCACGGGCGTCCACTCTTTCACCTGTTCAGGAGAAATTCCCCAGCCCCAGTCAGGGCCAATGGGAGACGAGCAGAAGCCTGGCACACTGAAGTGAATGACCTGCCTCAGGGAGCGTGTGTACACTATTTAATGTGCTGAATCAAAACATGGGCCACTTTTTCTGATACATACTTCTGATTAGTCAGCCAGTTATTAGCAAAGGCTTATTTATTATGCAGTTACAGTGTTCTAATATAGTACATTAAAATGTCTTTCTCCATCTATGGGAATATTTAATTCTGCATCACAGCTGTTACAGCACAAATACTTTTTTCCATGGTATACGGCAGCAAAACTTTTCAATGGTAAGCCCTACAAATTACAGCAAATTCCACAGAGATTTGGGACATATGGCTTGGTGGGACATCACAGATAACGTACAGGCTTCTCAAATGAAGTAAAGCAGCTACAAAACAACACGGAAATTCATAGTAATGTACACTTGCCGAGAAATAAAATGGAACAAACAACGCGTGTGCATATTTTCGGATGTGACCGCGAGCTTGCTGCACTGCTATAATTCAATCACCAGTCATCTGATTGTGATTGACGTGAACTCTACAGTGTGCTAGAGGCTCACGGGTGCACGTGGCTGTGTGGGCGTGCAGTACGTGGGTGTACTGAACGGCAGGTACCGTAAGACCCGGACGGACCCAGTCTGGAGCACGCGGCTGGTTTTGTTTTCATGAACTTGGGCCGCAAATTAAAAAATGCAAAAACTGATCACGTGGCGCTGCATGCAAGTTGAAAATTGTATAGATGGAAATAATAAGAGCTCTTTTTAAAAACAAATTTTTTTCACCTCGGTCATGAGTACACAATCACCCGACACTTATAATAACCCAGAATGAACGTGACGGGCGGACTACGTTTCCCATCATTCTCATTCTGACCAAATCACCATCCCTCTTTCCCGAACAGAGGAAAAAAAAAAAGGTAATAACGCCGTGTGTGGTTAAGCCCTCGCTCCCCAGGTGCGTCTGGGAGGGGGCGAACCGCGACGCCGCGGACCCCTTACCGGCTCGATCACCTCCACGTTCCTCACGGACTGGTCGGGAGCGGCCGCGGGCCAGTCGGACAGCTCCAGGTAGCCGGTGGCCTTGGTGTTGAGGGTGTGGGACAGAGTGCCCAGCTGGTAGCGATCCCGGTCTGCTCCAGGCGAGGGGGAGAGGACCAAACGCAGTGAGTAACATGGACGCCGCGACGCAAGGCCCGGTCTTAATCACAGCCACCGGTAATTGGCACTAAATTAGCTCAAATGTCACAGTATAAATACAAACTAAGGAGGCTCCTAATGGGTCAGAAAACTGATTTTAGCCCATAGATTACAATAATCTTCCACATAATGGTCAATAAAAAAGGTAATCAGTCAGTGTGTTTAGGTGTTGCTCTGAAATGTAGCTTCTCTAAAAAATGACTTTACGGTGAATATTAAGAATGACAGCACAGTTAAACAATCCCCATACATGTCTCGGCACAAACCCATTCAGAATTTTAATGTTTCTCTCTCCTGGAAAACAGGAGCCCTTCTCCTGGCGGCTGGCGCTTGGTGGCACCCCCCCAGCACCCCCCCCCCCCACCCCAGTCCCCCCGCTCCCAGCCCCTTCAGCCGCAGAAAGGCAGGAATTAACGCCGCAATTTCTGTATTCACTAACAGGCGAACAGGAGCTCACAGCTCGGTCGCATTCTTTCACATTCGGGCAAGTGACGGCTTTCAAACTGACCCCCCCCCCCCCACTGTGTTTAAAAGCGGGAAAATCTGCATGGCTCAATCCGAAAGGCAACCAGCCCGCCACATTCTAACTGAAAGGAAAATATACCGCACATAAAAATACAACTTAGACTTTTTTTTTTTTTTTTTGGGAATGGGTTTGTGCCGTGTGTGGACAGAATGGAAAACACCAGGTAATGGGAAATGGAGGCATCAGACATTTTTCATTTAGCCAGCGCACATTTCATATTACAATATCCAACGGGAGGGCAGAAAAACGGCAGGATGGGAAGCGGTGCTGTTACAGCTTTTAGTGTCGACCATTAAAGGAAACACACACAGTAAAGGGCCCGGAAAAGCATGCAGTAAAATTCATCAGTGACAGACCACATCAATCACATGCCTCAGCCCAACTCCGCTCTTAACCTAATTTACCCGTTGGCATGCTTCTCATATTAAGGTCATTTCAGGGTTTTTTTTTTTTCTCCTCCATTTTCTGTTAGTCTCTGCATTATTAAGAGCACGTGAAAATGTGCGGATGAAGGTTTGAGGGATATAATGTTGCTGTGGCTCTTAAAAAGCTCTGCGACCTCAGCCACCCTGCATAACGGAGGGCTGAAATCAAGGGCAGCCTTTTGTTCCGCGTTGGAAACGGTTGGCGGTTGTTTAACGCCATTGCTTTAAGCCCAGGGCTTTCGAGACGTGAATCACATGATCTGAAACAGGCGTGATGTTTGGGAACCCGAAGCGGGGGGGGGGGGCCTTTACCTTTGAAGGCGGACTGCAGCACCGGCGCGGGCTTGGGGGCCAGGAGGATCCTCTTGGCGTACTTACTGAGAGCGCCACTCTTCTCACTGGGCACAATCAGCTGCCTGATGAACCGGGTGCGGTCCCTGATGTCATAGTTCTGATCGTACTTGCCCAGGTTCAATATGTACTGCGTAAGCAATTTCGTCTGCGGGAGAGAGAGAGATGGCGAAGAAAGAGAGGGATGAGGAAGAGAGCAAGAGAGAGGGAAAGGCAGGGAGGGAGCGAAAGAGAGAGAGAGAGAGAGAGAGAGAGTTATTTATGATTATTGATCGTTCTGAATAAACATATTTAAAGCAGTAATAAAAACAAATGGTTATGGGCGAACAGACGTCGCCCCGGCGCGGAATTAAGCGGCTTCCGAAGCAGCGAATGGGAGAGGGCCGGCCGGGACGCGCGTCCCCTCTGCGAGCGGCGGGCGAGGCGAGCGTGGATCCGCGCTCCGGGTCGGCGCGGCGAGCCAGCCGCGCGGCAGATTATTAAACCGCCGGGGCGGAAAGAAAGGCGTCATTAAAAAATAATCATATATGGCAAAGCCGGCGAAGGCTCCGCGCGCGGATAATGAATATAGAAACACAACTAAAAACACTGCCCTCCAAACCTAATCAGAAAAATATGCGGGACATCAAAACATCAGCGGGTGTTGGGGGGGGCACCGCGGAGTCACGGGGGTGCTGAGGGGCGGCTTTATGAAGAGATACAGCCCCCCCCCGACACACACACACACACTCACACTACCCCCTTACAGGTCGCATCCCGCTCCCCCTCCCACACACGCCTCCCCCCCCCCACACCCACCCACCCCGCTCACACACTTTCGCCCTGAATTATGACCCATTATGGCCGGCCCATGAATCACCGGAGTGTATTACTGCAAATTATTTGCAGTGCATTTAGCTGTTACTTCCTCCCTCTCTCTCTCTCTCTCTCTCTCCCCCCCCCCCCCCCCGCACGCCCGGCGGAGACGCTGATGCCCTTTGCGGCGGCGGGATAAGTGACTCCGCGCCGTCCCTCCTCCCGTTTATGGCCCGGGCTAATGCTCGCCTTTTTTTTACCGTGGAGGAAAATAAGAGTTACTGTCCGGAAGGCGCCATTGCGGCTCCGACACATTACCGGAGGAAGATATAATGATGGGCTCGCTCAGGAGGCATCAGTCTTGTTATAAACCGGGGGCCCTGCATTTACATTTATTTAAATGAGCTCGCCCATGGAGCAGCCAATGAGATGCGGAACATTAAAGCAAAATTTTATAGAGCTGCATATTTAGCAGAACATTGCCCCCATCTACAGCATTCTCCCCATGGCCCGACGGCTAGGGTCTTTCATTGCCCTTAAAATATCAAAATTTAATATGCAGCAGCTCCCTTCAAACGACAGAAGCAAGCCTTTTTTCCACCCTTGTTACACCTTATATAAAACGTATATTTGTAAATAAATCTCTACTGTATGCGCTGCACGACTTGTTTCATGGTTCCGTCTGTTTAACGCGTTTAAAGTTACGTCATGGGCCCAGATATTCATCTGCAGTGGCAAACAAGCACTGCGACTCATACAGCCCATCTAGCGTGGATAACATGCCCTGTTAAAGCGCACATTTCATGGTTCAGCGTGGCCTGAAGGGGGTCCTGAGGAGACCCGGACTGAAGGGCACAGAAGCATACATGTGCTTTATGCAGCCGGCATAGGCTGGAACGCTTCCGGTAGCTCTAACCCAGTTTCTAATCTAATCCAAACTTGATTAAATATGTCCCCCTTTTTTAAAACAAGATTATTTCCCTCCCTTTCAAAAGTGCATTTACTTCACACTTTTGTTAGTTTTTCACCTCTGTAAAATAAAAAAAAACTAAATTGGGGTAAGTAAATTAAAGTGATTCAGAACAAATCATACTCTACAAAACATCTTAAATATTTTCAGAATGATAAAACTTTCTTTAAAGTTGAGCTTCTTCCTACTACAGGAAAGCAACACATTTTTTCCATGACTATTTTACATTCTTCAAGTAATTACAGTTCATTTTCAGTTTCTTAATTAGAAAACACAGAATACTATAAGACTGTATCCCTAAGTAAATACACAATTGGGGGCATTGTTTTGCCGTGGGCAGATTACCCCCTTGGTCGCTAATATTTCTAAAAAAAAAAAAATTTTTTTTTTAAATGCATTTGGTTTATACAAAAATGTTCTCCACTAACAAAATGTATGTACACACACACACACAAGCCAAAACGTGCACGCGCACACACACACACACACACGTAAACAAGTGCTTTTTACATTCAATTAAGTGGATGCCATGTACATACGGTATGAATTTGTTAATGTAAAACACCGTGTGCTTATGTAGTCTTTGTAGATAAAAGATCTTTCATTGGCTCAGCAGAGCACTCAAGTTCCTCTGGAGTGGGTCACATGACACAGCTAACCAGAAAAGCTCTATACATCCAGTACCATGAAAAAGTATTCCCCCACCTTCTTGTTTTCCTCTATTTTTGCATATTTGTCACCCTGAATGGTTCCAGATAAAATGTAATATTCGACAAAGGAAATCCAAGTAAGCAAAAAAACATTTTTTAAATTATTATTTCACTTATTCAATGAAAAAGGTCATTAAACACCAATATAGAGTAAATCAGAAAGGGGACAAATACTTTTTCGAGGCACTGTACATTAGTTCTCTTGGAACAATAAAAATATCATATAATTTATTCTGCACTGGGCTTTGCAAAGAGTACTATATCTCTGATGCAGTACTGAACATTCTGATCATAATTTGCTTCATTTGGTCTGAAATGTACAATCCCCCTTAAACACAGAGTCTTCAAAAAACTACCCCTAAAACTTCATTTCCGTCTTCAAATAAATACGCATGGCGGAGTCACATCCATCCACTTAGCCATCTTAGCCACTTAGTCATAAAAATATCAGATGGAACATTTGCGATGGTGGTGGGAATTAGGGGCAGAGTGTACTCAGGTCCAGTGTACTTATTTTTATACAGTCTATGACTAAGATCCAGCTGACTCACCCAGGAGGCCTTCTAAGTGATCCAAGAGTTTATACTTACCATTTGTATAACAAAGCAGACCAAAGAGTACAAATTCTGGAGGGTTGCCAGAACCCTCATAGAGAACACATAAAGGGTATTGTATGATTTTGGGCCTGAAAGCACCACAATCCAACTAAAACTGCAGTAAGTAAGTCAAATTGTGAAGGTAATTAGCTGTGTGAGTCCATCGAGTGACGTGTTGCTGAACAGTAGCAAGAACTGGGGCAAAGCTGACCTGCTTGGAGTTGGTGAGGTACAGTTTGGCAGCCAGGTTGACGGTCTGCAGCTTGACGAGGTCTTCCTCAGACGTGAAGCTCTTGGCCATCTTTCTCAAGACGTCGGGGGCAATTTTTGGGACCCGTTCGCAGTACTCTCCGATCAGCCACAGGATGCTGGCTCTGGCCATTGGAACCTGGGGTTGAGAGACATGATGGAAGTCAGCCTGGATGTGTGTGTTTGGTGTATTTGTCATGTGTGGAATCGTGGTGTGATAAATCACTTACAATAAGTGTTAGTTGGATGTGAATGAAGTAAAAAAATAAATAAAAAAAAAGTGAGTGACAGAGTGAAAGTGTGTGAGTATACTTAAGAGTAAGGACATGAATGAGTGAGAGAAATAAGGAGTGAGTGAGCAAGCTGAGTGTAGGGAATAAGTAACTGAATGAATGAGTGAAATGAAAAGGAGTGAGTGAGAGTGAATGAGTGAAGTGAAAAACAGTGAGTGAGTGACTGTGGACCCTGAGTCCTTACAGTGATATTGTCGAAGAGCTTGGCCATGTGTTTGATGATCTCGCTGTGCTGAGATGGCTGAGTTTGAAGAAGCTTCTTGATCACCACCACGCTCTCTGCAACCACAGTCTCTGTGGAGGAAAACAAACTCAATCTTTCAACAAACCAGTCCACTGCCGTCCTCTCCATGACAATGCACATATGTTATTCAGAATGTCTCTACACACATATCATTTCTTCACATTCTCTACTTAACTAAATTATTCATTGTCTCGTGAAGAAGCCAATGCATAACTCAATTACAGAAAGACCACGGCAAAGTGCACTCCAATGCAATAATTCTGAGAATACACCACTTTTATAACATATAATTTAAGATAAGATCATTACTTTTTTGTCAATTTCAGTCAACGACATTTACTGAAAATTTCTCAATAAATTTGTTGAGCGTTGAGTAAGTGTACCAATATTTTAGCCTGTTCTGAGGCCTAATAAAAGGTTTGTTTCATTAAGTTGCTCATTAAAAACAACAAAAAACCCAAATCATCATGCAGATTAACGGTGGCTTCAGTATGGGATGGGTAAGCACTGGGAGCATATTGTACCCAAGTACCGATCACAACTTCCTCGTGCCTACAGCTAACAATAAACAAGATGCCATTTAGTGAAATAACCTATATTCCACTGGTGACAAGGAACACAAATTACTTTCTTGTATTGCCAGCAGGTGGACAGCATTGCTACACAGAGGTCCTACTGTCAAGTAATGACTCGGCAGTGAAAGAATAATCAGGACATTACTGGACTGATGGCGGGGGAAAATAAAGATTGCACACATCTATATCAGTTTGGAGGGCAGCGTATTTACCGTCTCTGTTGGACAGCAGGAGCACCAGGCCATTCAGGCAGGTGTCCGTGACTTCAGAGATGTTCGTCGCACACCTGCCGATGGCCTGAATGGTCGCGGCGGCGAAGGCCTTGTCCTGGCTTTTAACGTAGGTCTGAGGGAGGGAAAACCAGCGACGGGGGTGGGAAAATGAACAGAGCTGCCCTGTGGGACAGTACGCCAGTTTACTGTGTATAGCTGAGGTTCAATATCAGACCAGGGGGCACATCGCAGCATTGAGAACCGATAGTTTAGCAGGAAATAACAAAGCATCTGGTAGCCAGGTTAAAAAGGAGCTCGTCCCAGTGTTTCTGAGGAGAAAGAGGGGAGAGGGAAGGACTTACCTGGAACTCACGCAGGATGGTGGAGATGTTCGCCTCATTGGCCAGGTTGGTCAGGATCTCCAGCTGAGAGAATAGGAAAGGTCAGGGGAACAGCAGAGGAGCAACTGATCACTCAGTGTACATTTCTCAAAGGGACTCCTTCTGTAAACATGCAACACCCACACACTGAAAATAACTCAACATTCAACCTCAACCAGCACATAGCATCTTCATTCAGCATCTTCACCACACTGAGGAAGACAACCAAAATACATTGATAATGAAGCATGAAACTTGAAATGGCCATTCTCCCAATCTTAGCTTTTTATTCTACTGTAGAGAGAGCTTCTTCCTCAAATGGAACACATTATTCAATTAATACTTTGTCACTTAAAATGACATTCTCAACATGATCAATTGGTTTTATTGTGTGGTTTGTGATGTCTGATGATTTTTACTTGGACTGATCATATTCTGTCATGATTCGGACCAATTTCTTCTGATTCTGTAGTATCCATAGTTTGCGATTAATTAACAGCTGACTAAACGGCAAACTTCATCATGGACTGTACTGATTACATTCAAACTCACAGCCATGCAATGCTGGCGTGAACTTCATTTCAATTGCTTAATTTGCATTAATTAAAAACTTAGATTAGTGCAGGGAGAGCACAGCCCAATTACCTTCAAGGTCTTGATATGAGTAGCATCTGTAGATCTCACATAGAAGCTCTTCAGATATGGCTCAAACATGCCCTGGGGGGGAACTTTCATAATAATTATACTGAAAAAACCAAGATGTGTAACAATTCAATCAAATCCTTCTGACCTTCAAGCATTACTAGGAGTTAACTATTAATGCTTACACTGTTGCACAAAAACCATTGTAAATCCCGCCCCCCCCCCCCCCACCCCTTTCGCTCACCTTTCTCTGGATGGACATGGTGGCAATGTTCTGCAACACAATGTACTGCACCTCCCTGTGTGAGACCACAAAACAAACCCAGTGAAAGTGGTGGCGCAGCGTGTCGAATCACACCTATTGCATGCACAATAGATTATCCACACAGTGAAAATCACCCCTAACTGTGAGTGAGCTTCAGAAATTGGAGTATCACTGCTAACACTGTTACAGAGACTTAAATTACTATCCTAACCTCTCACTGATGTAGTAACAGTAGATTCAGTGACTGTACGGGCCCATTTTAATCATCTTAGAACCTCAGTCACGATCTTAACATTTCTCTAATGCTGTAAGACTCTGAGCCTGTGCAAACACCTCTTAAGTTACAGACCAGATAGCTCTAATAACCTCTCTAATCGTGTTACAAACTAAGTGACTGCATTAAAATTACTCTAGCACTGTTACATTCTCAGAGAGCATACTAAACCCTCTCCAACACTGTTATGGTCTCAGAGACAGTGCTAACGCTTCTCTAACAATCTCAGAATCTCAGTCACTGGACCATCATCTCTCCGGTATTGTTAGACTCAGTGACTAAGCCCTTTGAAATGCTGCTACGCACTCAGTGACTAAACCCTTTCAATTACTGCTACAGGCTCAGTGACTAAACCCTTTCTAATGATGTGACAGACTCAGTGACTATACCCTTGCAAATGCTGTGACAGACTCAGTGACAAGCCCATTTCTAATGCTGTTAGGCCATACTAACCCCTCTTCGATGCTATTAGAGCCTCAGTGACAGTACTAGCCCCTCTCTAACACTGTAACAGATTTAGTGACAGCACTAAACCCTTGGTAATGCTGTTATAGATTCTGTGATATCACTAACCCCTCTGTAACACAATTACAGATTTAGTGACAGCACTAAACCCTCTGCAATGCTGTTATAGATACTGTGATAGCACTAACCCCTCTGTAAAACTGCTGTAGATTCAGTGACTAACCCCTTTCTAATGCTGTTGGAACCTCAGTGACAGTACTAGCCCATTAGCATATAGCCAAGGCGGTGTTTAGAGGGTGCCATACAGAGTCTGTGAGAGTACCTGTGGCTCCTCAGTAGCCTCACTAGAGACTTGGTTATGACGCTCACTTCGTGCTTCGGGGCAAGGTGCCAGTACAGCTGGGCCACTGACATCACCACCTGCACGCCAGACGGGGAAGAATAGCCTAGTTTTAATAGCCTATTTTTCAAAAGCAGCACTAAGTAAGCGATTGTAAACTTGCAGACAGAACAAACCATCACACTCCAATACAAATCGCTAGTGAAAATAACAACTTTCAAAGCTTGAACAAGTACATCAAGATAAAGGGCTTAACTTTTTTTTTTTCCTTCCCCGGTCAGGATGTGGCATATCACATTTTAATCAACATTTTCATGTAAAACACATCTTCGATCTCCAGCTCACAAAGGAACAGAGACCTTGAGTCCCACGGGTGATGGAAACGCAGAGCCCGGTGCGCGCGTGTGATAGATAAAGCGCACTGCCCCCCCCCCGCCGTAACCTTGGGGGGGGGGGAGCGCTTTCCTGTGATAGGGCGCACGGCGAGGACTGGGAAGCGCGCGCTTAGGTGAAGCCATCAAGGCTGCCTTTATTCTTCATACCAGGTTCAAGTACAGCGCAGACTGTCAGAAGCCAAATACACTGTTCGCCTCCGGGTTACAAATTTCACACTTCGAATTCCAAATATTAAATCTTGTCCAGGCCGGGCGGGAGAAAGAGTGAAAGCCGTAAACCTTAAAGCGACTGCAGTAAAACATTAGGTGAGCTGATAGATTTTGCTGCCAGGCGCGCATCTTCATGAGATCCTGAAGAGGAATGGATTGGTGGTGCACAGATGAGCCAGGAAAACATGCGTTTTCCTGATCAACGCAATTTGCTGTACGCTTTTAAATGCATATATTGTCCATGAGTCATTGGACAACAATGTTTCTGCAGACCATGCTACCTACAGTGCCCACCATTAACATTTTGGTTTCAAAATGCTAAATTGACAGGATAGAATAATTTCATAGTAAACACAATGCAGCTATAATACAGACTCTCTACACACACCAGTAGCTGTTTTTTTTCTTTCTTTTTCTGTTGTATAAAACAGAAGACAGACTCTGAGGGTGGACTCCCATATCTGGAGCAATATGACCAGTTTATGGTGCATGATGCAGAGCAGTACAGTGAGTCACTAATTATTTTTTTGTGTCGTACCAAAGCAAACATTTGTTGCTGCTATGTAGTACAGCAAACTGTGAGAGTCACTGTGTAGCACAGAGCACAGAGTCTGCTTGCTATTCAGTAGAAGAGTGGACAGTGTGCTCTGCTGTACTGTGAGGGATGGACAGTAGCACTCACAGCAGTGTTCCTGCTCTGTAGCAGAGGTTTGGTGTTCCTGAGCAGGAGGCGGTGGTCAGGGTCCATCACGTAGGGCTTGGAATCCACTTTGTCTTTCTTCTCTTCGTCCGACTCGTAGAAGGCATTCGTGCTGTTCTCATCAAACACAGCATCCTGGAACACACGCGCAAACCATGACTACTGACCAATCACAACTCGACTGGAACCGCAAACCACAGTGCACCTTGCATTCAAGCGTCAAAGACAGTCCACATGTACACTTTCAGTCTAAAAGCTCTTTTTCCAGAACACAATCACGCATAATTTCCATTTCCCATACACTTCATTAGCATGCTCCGACCTTCCGACAAAATGTCCGCTGGCAGACAACGAGGGCAAACAAACACAAACCTACAGTTCAAGGAATTAACCCTCGCCAGCACGACGCTACTTCAGTACGTAAGCACAGGTAAACAAACATGCACAAAGAAAGCCATTACTGATGGCTCCGAAGTAAATGGCAGTAATACATTCCAGTAATTCAAACTGGAAATGATTTCCTCCGTTGCACAGTTGCATTAAAAAGCCTTTTATGCGTCCTTTAGAGCAGCGCGACGGCTTCCCTCCTTTAATCTGCATTCAGGATCTCGTGTCCGCTGCCCGCCTTAATGATTGTGCTGGAAATGCATTGGTAATGAGTGCTTTGTGGCAGGGGGAGCTCGGCGCCTCGCGGTGCATTAGCATGCCGCGGAAACGACGGGCGGCGGCGCGCTGGAGGGCCGAGAGGGAAACGGAAAGTTCCGCGGAGAACGTTTCACAGCAGCGTCATCTGGACCCTACTCTGTCAGTCCTTAGGTTCATAATGTTACGAGTGAACAGCAGTAAGGAGAGCTGGCTCTGATACCAGCAAACTGGGCAAAAACAAGAGGTTGTAAGTTCCAATGCAACAGCGGTACCTGCTAATCAAATCTGAAAGTTTTATTTATTTATTATTATTTTATTTTTTTAAGGAGAGCGGGCAGTTGGCCATTATGAATTCAGATGGGGGACAGAAAGAAGGGATTGCAAATAGAGATGGGATCGCAGTACAGAAAGCACCATGGGCACATGGGGAATTTGCATATGGTTTAGAACTGGCAGCCCTACAGACTGTGCCAGACGTTCTCACCAAAGTTTTCGGCAAAGTTGGTTCTTCTGTAGCTTTTTAAGTAAAGATTTAAAACTGATCTGTGCATAAATATGTGCATAATGCATAATGTGAGTAATATAATTGATAATTTTTTCCCCTCTCAAAAGACTGTCTTTTATTTACCCATGCAAATTTTTAATAGCATAGTTCATATACTATGCTACCATATGTTACATATATATGATATACTATCATATACCATACCCTATACGTTCATAAAACGCGAACAATGCGTTAATGTCTAATGATACAGGTAAACCTGGGCGCAATGACTTGACTCCACCAATGACCTCCCAGAAGAAGGTCAGAAAATCCTTTTACAGGGCAGAGGCACACCTACAGACATTCTGCAACCAGAAGATCTGCTACCGCACGCACGTATGCTACATCACGTCTTCATTCTCCAATGAGCGCGTCGCTTCAGAAACAAAGTGTTGTGTTACCACGCGAACCGCCGCTTTAAAACAAGTCACCTGTCTTTTATTTTATACGCGACCCAGTTCCGCTTTCTGCACGAGACGGGGAGCGGCGCGGCAATTTCCACTAATTTCTAAAGTTAGAACTGACGGCTCGGCTCGGAACCGGTGACCTTCGGATGGCGGAGCTCCTTCGCTCCCACACCTACACCACAGAACGGCACGCAGCCGAGCTCCTGGCTGCGCTAGGCTAAAAACAGAAAAGACCTCAGCCGCTCGACAGTTTGTGAACACTGTAACTTAATAAATCGCACCGCAGTTATATCAAAACCGCTGGCGACACTTCACCTTTCAATGAAAGCAGAAGGTAGCCTAAATGAAATCAGACTTGTAGTCTAATTGCTATGCCTTGTACTTTGTCCAGAGTAACCATTATAGCCAAGAATTACACTTGCATTGTATTTCTTTGATGCCATAGTTTCAGTGACTGCAAAACTTTTGATGATGTAAGCATGAGAATAAATGTATAGCTTTAATTTAATAAATCAACGTGAATGAAGGTGTGGCTGGTTACATGAAATGCCCCCTGAGTTTTTAAAACTACGTGCTCCCCCTGCAGATGCAAGAGCGCAATGGAAAAAGGTTGTGCGCTGTTCCAACCGTCTGTGAACAAAAATGGAAAAAGGGAATCTTAGATATGCAAATGTAAACAGCTCATCATTACCCCAGAGACTGGTAATTTTGCAAAAATAAAAATGCAAATATTGCATGTTACTGGAAGCTTGAACGTAACAAACTAAAAGGTTTAATTTCCATTTCTCCTGCATCAGCTTTATTTGTAAATGTCGTGCCCTATGAATATCTGGTTATTTTCCTATACTCAAGCAGCCTCTTAACAAATCTTCTCATTAATATGTAAATTTAAAGTCAATCGGTCTTCTCTCTGACAGCACACCAAATTCCTAGTGCACTGTGTAATCAGCTTCGACTTGGCATCCCCTATTTATCATAAAAGATGTCCCTTTAGAAAAATTACAGGAAATGCAGTGCAAACGATGTAACTACTCCCTCTCCATTTAATTGTTCCTCAAATCGCACATTTACATCTCTAAATGCAGGACGCTCCAGCACAAACAATTCATATTTTACATCACTGAGTGAAAAATCAATTTTCCTGGTAGAAATACTGTGTTGGCGAATGTCATGTTTTGAGTAGGTAAGCATAAAGTGGAATGTGTTCTTTTTGTGAAGGACAGTTCACTTTTTTACAGATGTCTACAATTTCAGGTATCAGCATTTATGGAGCTGCAAAGTCTTCATGTTGCCAATCAATCAGTTCTGCTACTTAATTTCCGAGTGCCTTACCCTGATATGCCCAACCACAAACATCAATGCATTTAGGTAAAAATAGTCTCAACGTGAAGTTAATTCCTACACAGACTGAACTCCTGTACTGGATAATAATTTTCAGTTCTACAAAATGGAAAGTTTAAGTGAGGCTTTTTTCTTTGCTGTGGCTTCCTGGAATTATGGCCCTTTTACCTGTGAAATTTCCAGGACGTTTTAAGTTTAGTTGTCATTCGACCAAACTTTAATAATGTTGCACTTGCAAATATGATACTTCCTGCCAATATGACAAACATTGCATGACTCATAATGGCTTTGTCGATGACCATTGATTTCACTAAATTTAAATGCACACTGTTCCCAAGAGCCCTCTTGTTTGCACTGTGTACACCCTAAGAACAAAGTTTCCTGAAGACCCCCTGGTTTGTACTAAGTACACCCTAAGAACAGTGCTTCCTGGAGACCCCCTGATTTGTACTAAGTACACCCTAAGAACAGTGCTTCCTGAAGACCCCCTTTGTTTGTACTAAGTACACCCTAAGAACAGTGCTTCCTGAAGACCCCCTTTGTTTGTACTAAGTACACCCTAAGAACAGTGCTTCCTGAAGACCCCCTTTGTTTGTACTAAGTACACCCTAAGAACAGTGCTTCCTGAAGACCCCCTTTGTTTGTACTGTGCTCTATATAAGAACAGTATTTCTAGCAGACCCCGTTGTTAGTTCGGTGTTCTGTATAAGAACATCGTGTCCTGCAGAGTGCAGACCCCTCGCCTGGGCTCTGATCCCCACGCCCGCCTTTGACCGAGTGGACCCACCTCCTGCCAGGGGCTGAGGAACTGCGTGCGGGCGTAGCGGGTCAGCATGCTGATGATGACCACCTGGCCCCACTCCTCCACGTCCACCAGCAGGTTGCACAGCTTGCGGTAGTTCTTGTGGATCAGGTCGATGCGGTCGGGACACACCTCCTCGAAGGCCATCACCACGCTCCCGGCCACCAGCTGCAGGGGGCGGCAAGGAGAACGGAACGTGTCCGCTGTCACAGCCGGACCGGTTCGGCACCCAGAACAAAGCGCTGCGTTTTCACGCAAAAGCAGCTCAATAAAAAGCCACACCCAACGGCTGTGCCGCAAATCACTGCTGCATGAAACGCTAGAAGCTTTGTTTTTAAAGCAAGCAGAATCACTGAATCACTGAGGACCCTTGAGCAGCTAAAATACCAGTGACAACAAACAATAAGAACGGACTTTGTGCTCCTCTCCACAGACTGTAATCGTAGTGAGGCAAGATGTAATCAACACAAACGAATCCAGTGACCGTTATTTATACCTGTTCATTATTTATGCATGACACCCGCATAAATAATGAACAAGAACACAGCAAAAATCTAACAATTAAAAGCAAAGATAATTCCAAACAATAAAGGAATGTTAATCAACTAAGATTCAAAATGCTTCAATTACATTACCCACGTAATTGCAGTCTGCGTGTAGCAGTGCATTCTGTCCCATGATTGCTTAACTAGTACACTCGTGAGCCTATTATCCAGTTTCTTCTCTGAATGGAAATAATGCAACATTTTAAAGACGTTTTATTCCCTACCTGTGTCTAATTTCACCACCTTATTTAGCTGCCCAGGGAGGAGAGGGTTTGCTAAACTGCACATTATAAGACAGGCAGTTTACAAAAAAGATCAGGTTCCCAGAAGTTAGCAATTCAGTTATTTTTCTCTTGGCTGACTGACACGGGTTTATTAATATGCAAACAGCATTAGACCCTGAGAGGAAGGAGGCCAGAATCTAGTTTCCCCATTATAATGGACTGCTTTTGGCCCCAATGGGGAATTGCTTGCGTTTACCCATCAGCATGAACGTGGACCTGCATTTATGGGCCTCAGGACTGCTAATGTTCTGATAACTGCTGTGCCCAGCAAGACCACTAATCGTTCACAAATCTGCCAACTTTGGGAGAAAACAACAGGCATGCATCAGGCCCAGGGTCTATTGGGCTGACCACCCACTGGCAGCATGACTTTACTTCAGGGTTCAGATCAGAGCCAAAAATAAATACATCATTTATACATATATATATATATACATATATTTTAAAGCAGGAGTAAATCAGCTCACACCATACTGTTATTGATGCATCTTATTATGCAGAAAACAAAACCATTTTCATACTTCAAGCATTACACTTATGCTGCCATTTTGCAACTGGCAATCAAGCCAATTTGGTTGTATATGGCTTGTAATTGCATTGCACAATGTCGTTTCAAACAAACACAGACGCAAGTCTAAAAATACACCCGCTCTGCATTTTTTGCTAATCTGCTCTCGACACTTGGGGCATAATGAACCAACTCGAACGCGAACGCGGCGGACTGGGGTGGTTTATGCGCGCAAAACAGGGTATTTACAGAATGCTTCCCACTTATGTATTTTTGGCATTAAAGTCATAAGCGGGTCTCATTTGTCTCGCCTCTGTTCTGGGAGCCGGGCCTGTTGGTGCGCTTGGCGGGAACTTCCGCCATTAGCTCGGCTCCAAGGTAAACCACTTGCCCCATCAACAAAACTGACACCCAATCTATGGAGTTCATATTTTCTCCAGATTATCTATGCTAGTTGACAAGCCGGTAATGGAAAAATCACACTAAGCAAATGGTTCCCCTAATAACAATAAATTTCCTATAAAATTATGAAGGGTACAAAACGTTTCCTTGCATCTATTTTGTCATGAATTCTAATTAGGGCGGTGGAAGGCGGAGAACGCTGGGTCATCACTGGGAGACTGCTGAGGCTTGATTGATAACGCGGGGCCGGGTCGGCCCGGCGCCGCCGCCGCCAGCGTCCCCTTTCTTTTTAAATTAATGGCCGTCCCACCTACCCTAATCATACAGCCCCAATGATATCCCCCTTCTTATTTCAATTTTCTGGAGGAGCGGAAAATGGGAGAGATCACTCATTTATCTTGTAATGGCTGGATAATAGATCCATCACAATGAAACATCTGCACAAACGCAGTGTTTTCTTCCCCCCCCTCTCCTCCCCCCCCACGCTAAACACTGCCCCCCCCCCCACCTCAGCTACCACCAACAAAACTGAATCAATACTGTGGGGAGGCCCAGAGCCACATATACAGAGCTAAATCTGCAGCGTCCTGGCGGGACATGTGGGTAATAAAAATGGACATTTATCCGGTGACAAATGTAACGCGAGAAGTAAGCCAGGCACAGAGGTTTGTTTACAGTTTCCTTTCCGCACCTTTTAAATCCACCGAACATCATTACACAAGCTATTAACAAAACGCAGAGTCTATCTGCATGCCCCCCCACTCGTTGCAGCGATGCAAAAAATCACTGCCTATTCGTTATTTAATTTACAGCCTGTATAAAAATAGTTACTAATAAAGACCCCGGTGTTGGCTCTAAACACATACTCAGATTTTATTTTCCACCGAGGTGAACAAGTAAGATCAGAGAAATGTACATTTTCCTGCAACAGAGTGAACGTGAAGAGTGAAATATGGCTGGATTCCTAATCAAGACTGACGTCTTCATGGCCAACCCCATATGTACAGCTGGAGGAGAGAGCAGCTAGAGAAGGGAGGAAAATTAAATAATGCAGCATTTCCAATTAACTGTGGGGGCGGATCTGAGGAATGTGTCCAGAAGACTGCGTACACGCATCGCATCAACAACAACAAAAAGACAAGAACACTTCCCGCTATAAAAAAAAAAGTCTTCACAACTGCATAGATACTTCTGTAAAGCAGTTTAAATATGGAAAGCAATCCAGTAGGGACAGAACAATACAAACCCAGGCACACAGATTTGTAAAAGGTCATTTACTCGTTAGTCAGTCTGTGGTTTCGTGTTTCGCAAGTATGAAGTTATGCCAGTCACATGAGGATGATGCACCGCCACTGAAGGGACCCCACCAGTGGAGCTGTGTGAGCGGGCGCTCTTTAGACCAGGGCAGGGCTCTAACGGTAGGGCTCCATGTCCAGGAGCAGAAAAAAATGCTTTGCATACTTCACTGCTGTCCATAATGCACAAAGCCCTCGTGTGCAGGTGTCTCCACTTCCTCTCCAGAGAAAGGGAGCATGCACTGATCTCTTCCGATATGGACACCGCTGTTACAAACAACAAAATAAATATGGTGAGAGGCGATACGGGGGCAATGTCATTCACGGAGTGTATTTTGTAATAAAGGAAAGGAAGTATATTCACAATGAAACTATTGTACATTTGACGTTGTTTTCCAACGTGTTTTCACGTATACATTTATAAGTATGTACAGATGACCTGGACAGGGCTGAGCCTCTATTATTCCACTGAACACAACGTAGCGAGAAGCGTGCATTTGGCTTCTTCCCTGGTGTTCCGGACTGGCTGAGGTGAGGAGGAGGAGGAGTGCTCTGCGGTCACTGTTAAAATCAGCTCACTACACGTGTGCTGACAACTTACACGTGTCTTGAAGTTTAACGCTTTCTTTGATCTTGTTTCCTGTTTTGGTAATCGGGGGACCTGCAGACTTAAGTCCACAATGCTTTTTGTTCGCAACAATCCATCTTGCTCGTGCCTGTTCCTTGAATTTTGACTTGCATACATTAGCACACCACTGAACTAATTACCGCTGCACGTTGTCAATGCATTAAAAAGATAGCTTCTGGTTTGCATGAAAAATGTGCTCAGTTTTACACAAAATAATCCCTACTGACCCCATCTTGCGTATATCTGTGCTCCCTGAAAAGAATTGTGGAAAAGGAGGTGATCATTCTTCAGTAAAGACTTTGGCTACAAAGGTTTTATTTATATACTCATGATTACTTCTGCACAATGCAAGAGAGCAGAGCCCCGACCAACCAGTAGGGGTCGCTAATGCAACGATCAGGACTCATACCCTCACCGGCTTCCCACCCGCGAACACTGCCAATTGTGTTCGTAGGAACGTCTGACCAAGCCGGAAGTACCGCTGCCGGGGATTTACCCCGGGTCTCTGCGGTGGTAGGCGAGTGCTTATACCTCTACACTACCCAGCCGGCCCACTTTTATACTGCACTAAGACGATAAACAGGAAACCTCCGTTGCATGTACAGTAATGTACCACAAAAACAATGAAACGTTGAAACGTGTCAAGCTTAAATAATCACGAGGAAGCCCCATCCATGTTATAGTGTCACAGTGTTCACCAAGCGCTGGGATTTCAGCGGCCTGTTATGAAAGCGACTGTCGCCAGGCCTACACAAGCAGCGCGTGGGTGGCGCTGGTGGTGCTGGTGGCGCTGGTGGTGCAAGTGGGGCTGGTGGCGCTGGGGAGGTGTCCTACAGGCTCTCAATGCCGTCAGCCTGGCTCGGCTCTCCTCTTGTCAGCTCTCGTTAGAAGAGCCGGACTTACAAGAACAACAGCCGAGCCGAAGGCCTTCTCTTCAGGCCTGTCAGCGGTACAACAGAGACGCCGCGCAGGTTGCTACAGCCGCGCCGTCTCGTTCTGCCCAGACAGGGCAGCGCACCTTCACTCCTGCACTCGTTACGCTACTAAACGCTAACGGGCTGCGTTAGCCAGTCGCACGGCCTCCTTTCCTTACACAATAATGCAGCTGCATTCGCGGTGGCTGCCGTCACACAGAGATTACATCACTTCATATGAAATTGTTAAAATGCCATTAGTTATTCAGTTATTGAGCATGTACAATTATACAGGATAATTCCCACTAAAACAAACCTTACCTTAAATTCCTAACGAAATAATTAAATCTATTTTCCTCATCACAAAATCTCATTAGTAGCATAAGCTGTTACTTTTAGTACCAAATTGTGTTGAATCTCCAACCACCCCCCTTTAGAGCAGCTAATGAAGAGTGACCTCTTGTACCCAGTTGCCCTGTGACAAGGGTTAGCAAGCCTCCTTAAATGGCCGGGTGTTAAAGAAGGCTAATTTAGCAGTCATTAGCCCCTTTTCCACGACCGAAAACAGAACCAGGTGGAACTGGGAGGATGAACCACAACCCAAAAGCTGGGCTTCCACTGTGTATCCTTTCACAGAGCCAACCCTGACCACTCCCCCAGCCAGGCCCAAACCAATCAGGGGATGCTGAGAGGCGTCGCATTGCTTTAGCAAGATGGCAGACAATCCAAAACTATTTCTTATTCTGCTACAAAAATAATTATTTGTGGATAAATAGTTTGTCTGTTTATAAGCTGGCAATGGTTTAAATCCAGCGGTTTATAATGTACTAGGCCTGCGATTAAAAAGCTAAAATAACTGCTAATACCCCATTAGAAATGTAAAACAGACATAAAATTAAATGTCTGCAATGCCCCTTTTTTAATAGACACCAGCTCTCAGGCTAGCTCCAACTGCCAATGCTGAAATAGTCATCAGCTGCTCAAGCAATAATATTCCCGCTATTCTTCCCACACTGTCACAGGAAGTGCTGTGCTGTGCGGACTCCTCCACAGCACCTATAACGCAGCTATTTGTCACTGCAAGTCACACTGTACTACAGAAGAGCTGGGGCGGACTGTATGAGCAGCACATCTCACTAACAGCACGAGATGATCGGGATGTCGCACACATGCGATCCGAAAAATCCTAGCTGACTTCTCCCCACGGGACCCCTCCAGAGATTTCGCCAACTGTGTCCCCCTACTGCAGACTTCCAGTCAGAGCTGCTAATGACACAGCCCGGATCTGAACTAGAAGTGCCTAAAAAGGGCTGAGCCTGCATCCGGAGCAAGCGCCTATACTGACTGAGCCACTCGGCAACCCGCCTTTGTAAAATCACACATTATACTCTGCCCTGATTGGCTGTGCCTGGCAGGTCAAACAGTCCTGGAGTCCAGCACCACCTTTATGACAGAACTGAATAGCCTGGTTCATAACGGCACGGTTCAAACAAATTGTATTTAAATAATACAAAGACAGCATCTAGTTATTCTGTGTGGAATTTGAGTTTAACTGACTTACAATTGTAGCCGTACTGTATCTATTTTTCCATAGAAAGAGGACACACAACTTCATAAGTATATAATCGGGCCTGGAAGCAGAGAGGAATGAAGCGAAAGACCAAATCAAACCAAAAGGTGTAAAAAATGGCATTAAACTCAGTGCTACATTTCTCAGGACAGCCAAATGAACCTGCCTTAAGGTTAACCTGACATCTGCTATGTTTCTAAAAACTAAAAACAAAACAATAGCAGATGACAGTGTAAATGTTCACCTATCGTACTTTTCCACAAACATTAAATCACCAGAGAATATTCAAATTATCACAAATGGTATCTCTGAAACCTAAAAAAGTTACATTGTGTACCTTAGCTTACAGTTTTGTAGCTTGCATATTGAAAAGCAATTAACCTATTAGGCCAGTGAAAGACATGCCCCCTCTCTGATACATGAGTGATGAATGGACACTTTATGTACAAAACCCTGCAAGTCCATTCCTGGCCTTCAAGAGTCTTAAGGCAGGTTCAGTTGGCTGTCCTGAGAAATGTAGCACTGAGTTTAATGCCATTTTTTACACCTTTTGGTTTGATTTGGTCTTTCGCTTCATTCCTCTCTGCTTCCAGGCCCGATTATATACTTATGAAGTTGTGTGTCCTCTTTCTGCCCATTAGCACAATGAAAAAACTGAGACAGTACGGCTACAATTGAAAGTCAGTTAAACTCAAATTCCACACAGAATAACTTGATGCTGTCTTTGAGTTTACATGATTTTAAATGTTTTTATTGGATTTCACTATAGGGCGATGACAAGGTGGCCAAATGCATTTTGCTCACTCCGTGAGTTTACCTAAAATAAGTTACAAAAGGAGGAAACGCTTTCAAATTTGTATGCATTCATACAAATAAAACCAAATTAACTGCAATATATTTACCTACTACACAAAAGGCAAATAATGAATATTAAATGTATAATTTACAGTGGGTTGAGGTCACTTCTTAAATCTGTGTTGTGTATTGTGTGTCAAGTGTTGGGTGAGTTTGTGATTAATCGTGAAAAGTAAGAATATGTAAACTAACAACATCTAAATGCTAATTTTCAGTCTACTGAATGAAGATTTGGAATCTGACTTGAATATAAACAGGACGCCACATTTCCCCTGAAAGGCCAGGGAAGTAAGCAACTTAAAAACAAAAATGTGCCGGTCAAAACTGCTTGGTTTGGGCTCCCCCATGTGTGCAACTGCAGTACCTGCACCAAAACACACACCTGCCCCCGGAACCACTGTGAGGGTACAGCTGCGATGTTCATAGTCACATTAAATTGCCTACACTTGTTTCAGAACACAGGTGTGCACATAACTTGCCAATCAATTAAGAGCTCTGATTTGAAAAGTAGAGAAATAATAAATACAACCATGCTGGAAAAGAACAATTCATTTTCTACTTACGGTGCTCTTGTCCTTCAGCAGCTTTTCAATCACTTCAATCAAATGCTCCTTTTGCTCTGGATCAAGGCTGAGGACATAAACAGAAACAAAATGGCGGACGAGAAACGCGATCACATAACAAACATGGCTTTACTGGTTAAGGACAAAATGCTAGGGGCCATTCTGCCATTGTCATGCACAGGATTGCAATTGACTTCCACATACACAAAATGACACATACAGAAACCAAAAGGCAGAAGTAACGCATCGCGCAAAGAAATTGCGCCTGCACCCAGTTAAACGAAACTCAAAATGGCGCAGCCCGAGCGGAATCTCCTCGAGCGCACGTGGGCGTGTCCGGGGCCCCTTTACCTGTAGAGTTTCTGGATGGCGTGGGCGGCGGTCTTGCGCACGTAAGGGGACAGGTCGGTGGAGGCCTCCTTGATGGCCAGCATCATGATGGGTACGATAATGGGAACTCGAATGCTGGACAGGACTCTCAGGGCACTGGCTCGGATCAGCTGGTTTGGATCCTTTCGGCGGGAAGAGAGACAGGACGCTAAACATCAGCAGTCAGCAGGCTGGAGCCTTTTATTCCCAATAAATCAAGCAGGCAGTCAGCGGTGTAACATTTCTATCATTGCTTTAATGCGCCAGGCAACGCGAGCAGAACGTGTCATACGGCAGATTCTGACGGAACGAGGCCGGCACTATTCAGTGGGACTGTAGCAAACAAAATCCCAACTGTCTTCTTTCCTGTTTTTAAACCCGTTGATTGCGCCATGTCTAATCGCTGATATCACTGATTGAAATAAAAGGCTTTTTTTTTTTTTTTTACAAATTAGCCTTTCCCCACATTCGATAAGACTGGAGTTCGTTTCGATGCCTTCAAACCATTTTCGACTCTCCCGCGGCTCCCGTGTTTGATATCGACTTCTGCCGGCGGCAGGGGGGGCGTCACATGACCGGCGGCGGGTCGCGCTGCACCCCGCCCCCGCGCCACGGGGGGCGGGGGGGGTTGCGGCCTCGCCGGCGCGTCTCTCTCTCTCCCCCGGACCCCGGCCGGGACAGGACAGGACAGGACAGGCCCGTCCACGCTAGACCGCGCACCGCCAGAAGTGCAGCGCCAGCAATCCCGCGCTGCCGGAGGAGGGAAAGGGGGCTCGTTCAAAGGCCCAGATGTTGGGCTAAATTGAAGCGTGATTGAGAACTAGCAGGGGTTGAAATGGGTTTTTCAGCTCCGGGCGCCGGGGAGCACGGAGGCGGCTTTCAGAACATCAGCGTCTCGGGAGCCGGCGCGGCGGCGGCGGCCGCTGTTGGAATAGCTCAATACTTCTCCTGCAGGTTGGGCGCGGAGCGCACGCGCGCGCCAGAATACAAAGCCGGGAAGGGGTCCGCGGCCAGCACGGAGTGTAAATCACGCGCGGACGCTTCGCACGCCCGCGGAACGGCGTCTCAGATTCACTCCTGAGGATCCACTCAACCACCCAAAACCTCACAAGCTGAACTAGCTGGGTAATCTGACTGAAATCACTGCATGTTTTATTTTTCCAAACTAGCACTGTGCACATATTCTGGTCTCTATTCAAGTGAAACGATTTGTGAAGAAACTATATATATGTAACTATAAATTTAGCTGAAATAGAAGGTTAGTAAGTAAATATTTAGTCATAGTGAGAACTTGCATCGTTCATTTGTCCAAAAAAGAATACAAATCACATTTTCGAGCATCTGCTAAATTTTAGTTGAATTATACACAAATATAGACAAACTCAGTTCGAAAGATCCAAGTCCTACTGAGAAAATCGCAGAGGTCTATGATTCTATGATTTGCAACTGGCGGTTTCAGTGGCAAAGCATTGTGGGATTAGGCTGGGGGCGGTGGGGGGGGGGCGACTGACCTTCAGGGCACGCTGGAAGGTGCTAATTGACAGGAGGGCCAGGTCTTGCTGCTCCTCTGCATATCTGACCAGGTACACGTAGACAAGCTTCTTCAGCTGCAGGAGGAAGCGGGGGGAAAAAAATGAAATAACATGGCCGCCACATCACTCTCATCAACAGGCCAGAGAAGGCGGCAGATAATGAGGGATTCCCTCCAACAGCATTCCTTCTCCTGAACGGTATTTTCATTTCCTTTTAACTGCACTTCATTAGATATAATGAACCCCGCAGCTGCCAATAAATTGCTTTCATCAGCGTTCGCTCCAGACATCAGCTTCCGGAGAACGGCGCGGACGCGTTTCTGGCGAGCCTCAGCGCCGCCACGACGCCCGGCCGGCTTCCTTCCTTCCTTCCTCCGAGTCGAGTCTAGAACATTTTTTTACATTTTTTTATTTGTTTTATGTTATGTTTTTGAATGAAGCGAGAGCCGACTTGTTGTTATTCTTGGGAGGGTAACAAAGCCGGCCCGGGCTCAGAGGGCCTCTCCGAAAAAAGGCCCCTGCTTTGTTCGCTGGCGCGCCTTCGGCGAGCGAGCGAGCTAGCCGGGGCCCGTCGTCACTTCCCCCCCCTGCGCTGCGCCCTCTCCCCCCTCTCTCCTCGGGGCGGAGGAAAGGCTGAGCAAATATTTGCCCGGGCGGCTGATGAGTTTCGCCTTGCCGGGTCAGAGATCGGACCTCTCATAATTCATTTCGATTCGTCAGGTTGAAGGAGCCCGATCCGGCCCCCCGGCGTGCCCCTCCAATCACCGCCCCGCGTGATTATCCGGGAGGATTAATGGCGTAACTCACTTAAAAACGGACACAGTGCCAATCTGTCCGCCGGCTTTTAATTCAATTTATACGCCCGGACTTTGATCTGAATTCTAAGCAGCGGAGAGGGGCTGCTGCGGTGAGAGGACTCCCATGACGGCGCAGTCACCCACGAGACGGGGGAACCTTTAGGCGCTCTTAAAACGCCACGGCTACCCTGGCCGAAAAGCAGGATCGTATGGAGGCTGCAGAAATGCTCGCCTCATAGCAGAGGAGAGATTGTTTTTCGCTATTTATTTTCCACTTAATACTCCCCACAAACTCATTTGAAAAAGACAATTTTCCAGATGTGCAGCAGAGAAAATGGTAATGGACACAATCAGAAGTACTCTATTCAACTGTTAACCAGATAAGGGATGTTCCATATGTAACTTCTCATGTATCTATGAGTTACTCAATATGCAATAACAAGAACAATACAGAATAACAAAAATGGGAAAAACAAGATGTAAAAAAATTTGTGTATTTCATGTTTTCCTATCTTATTCTGAGAGCTGAATGACCTTTCAATTTTCACTATTGCGTTTCTATATTAGAACAATATGACTGAGCCTGCATATGTAATGCCAGAAAGTGTCATTCAAAAATGAGTGTAGACAATCTGTGACACACACCTACACAATAAAAAAGTAAGAAAGTGACATCTACTATTTTTCCTTCTTAAAAAGGCACCTAGGCTAAAATAGTCAGAAAGTGAAACTGGAGCGAGACTGAATTCAGTGAAAACTCATGAATTCCACTTTAGGTCCATTTACATGGACATCTGATTAGTTTAAGCATCACACAGTATGCTCTTTGATACAGTATTATACAATCCCTGAGTAAATATAGAAATAGAAGCTTGCTTAGGTGTAACCCACAGCATGCTATGCCCATACACGATATGGCATAGATATGGCATTCATATTTCAAGGATGGTGTGTTGGCACTCAAAGATACTCAACCCTAACAGCCATAATACTTGAATTAAGTACTCTATAACACACAAGTACATACAGAGCAGCCATCTCTTACCTTTCAACTTTAAAAACTGCAATAAGGAAGGGCCAATGGGGCTTTAGTCTTAGAGTGGGGATTTATTTTTGTTGGGGAATGAAAAAAATTGACACGGAAGGATAACACTGAGAAAAGCAGAGCTCTGGCAAAGCCCGCCGTTTGCTCAGTAAACGTATTACAGCTTAACACATCACGGCAGCCTTTAACTGATCCACAGGTGAATGACAATTAAATCAGAAAATAAAATCCTGACCTCGCAAGTCTCTGACCAGCGACTGCCATACCCAGAGGACATCGCCGCCTCCGCTACCACGGAAACCCTTCAGCACTCATAACCCGCCAATCTAAACGAATATACCACTTGATGGATTCTGTAATACTTTCTTTTTGAAAGGAGTGTAAGAGTGTGCGTGCATGTGTGTGTGTGTGTGAGAGAGAGAGAGAGAGAGAAAATAAATAAAAAAAAACACTTCACGGTTGCTGTTCCAGAAGCGCTTTTGCACTGGTTTAGAAACACAGCGTCCTGATATTAAATCACAGAAGGCAGCAAAACACTCGATTTGTTCCTGCGCTGCTTCTGATTAGATGCGATCAATGTCAGCCAGCAGAGGCCAGAGGAGTGGGAGTGGGGGTGGGGGGGGGAGGCGGTGGGGGTGCACAGGAACCTGGGCCAGCTTGCAAGAGCTGGAGGGGGCGAGGGGGAGGCGGGGCCGCGTGTGGGGGGAACAGCGGTGTTGGACGTGACCGCGGGCCTTCCATCGCCAATTACCACTCCCAGCAACGAGGTGCCCTGCCTGGCAGCTAATCAAAACAGAAACGCATTAGGCCCCCAGAAACACGGGCGGCTCTCCCGTTGCCAGAGGTTTCATTTATTAATCGATATTCACGGGCCGGACTTCGTGACTCATTGGACCCGGCATCCATTGTGCGGTTCGCCGTGCCGGTGAGCTTTTACTGGGTCACAGGCGAGCCGTGGCCCCGCCTCCCCGACACGCACAACATCCTGACACCTCGTTACCAGGCAGCGGGAGGCAGAATTCTAATCTGATTTGACAGAAAGACACAAAAGCCTTGGAAAACTCTGCTTTCGCTTCGTGTGACCAGAAATAAGACAATCGGCTCCTCTGGGCTTACTTACTGTTAAAAGCTACACACAATGGTTTTCAATGCCTTTTCAAATAGGCCATTGCACAGGCATAAAAAAACTGCTTGAAAGACAGGTTGGCAATTGCTTGTTTGACTAATCTGATTTACAAACGATCTGCGCAACGGTAGGTAGCAGTGGACCAAACTCCTGACTGACTATTTTAGGAATATGTGAGACTTTGTGAAGCAAGACCAATCAAGCGCGTCGTACCTCAATGTTTTTACTCGCAACGTTCTTCACCACTGCTGGGAACAGTTCCGACGCGTTCTTCCCCTTGGCGATCAGCTGCAAATGGAACACAAACCAACGTGGTGTTAGAAGGTACAGTTCACTCCACTCACAGTCCTTTTACAAGGGACAGTTGCTCACATCAACTGCTTGCATGCACATCTAATGCTGCAGCACTTGGGTAGAGTATTGTACAATTTAGCGTGGTGCTACAAGCGGAGTCTACGGAGCACAATTAATACTGTCAAAAACTAGATTTATACAGGGGCACTCGTACAGAACGATACTCATTTCAGAGCAGAGATTCACTGGCGCAGGATACATTTCTGAATGCATGTTCTCAGTGTTCATAGCTTCGGTCAGCTCTTACCCCGACAATCCTTTTCATCGCCTCCAGTTTGAGGGACTCCTTGTTGCTTTCCAGCATTTCTTTGAGGTCGTCATTCCTTCAACAACAAAAAAAATGAATAATCAAGCAACGGCGCTGCCATGACCACAATCATTTCCTCAAAGTGAAAAGGGAAATATTCGGGGTTGAGAATCGCTAAACTAAAACAACACACACTTTAAAACCATGCGCAGATATCCAGTGATTCCAAGCCATCCATTAGCCTAGGCCAAGGTTATTTTTTATATTCATTTGCCTTTTGTCAGATAATGCTCTACATTCAATTTGATAGGCATCAGATGAAATCCAGCTGAACTGGACAAGGACCTTAACTACATCGTACACCCATTCAGCCATTATCCAAACGGCAGACTCATTTGCATATTACCTGACATGTTTCTAGCAGAAAGACAGAACCTACTGTGCCAAAAACCATTCTAACACACCAGCCAACAACCCCTTATAAATGAAAATTCACAATAATTTTAAGAATGAACAGGCTAATTAACTGCATGTAAGCATGTAGCCTACTTCCAGCTGACAATTAATACTGAACAGTATGCCGCACAAAATGATGTAAAACCACTGTGCTACTAAAAACACGTTAGTAACATATTTCTGAGAGGTTATTCTTGAAGTAGTTATGAATGAATTTCAAGCATGCCTAAATTTGTTTGTTTTTAGTTTTGACTTTGAAAATCGTGTCAGTCTTTAAGCAAAACTTCACTGAAAGGAAATTGTGGTACTCTCACACTACAAGACTGCAGTTGAACTACTGCAGTACAAGGTGGAGGTTGAGGAAGGGTGTGTGGTGCACAGATGGTGGTTTAATGATTAACTTTAGCTAAACATTCCAATGCTGCATATTGCGGCTAATGAATCATGAATTCTGGAAAATTCTTTTCACTGACTTAATCAAGAAAATCTAGCCTAGCATAATTGAATAACTTTAGAGTCATTTTAAATAGCTGCTAACAATGTTGTGGTTTACAAATGTGTAACTGTGTGCAGTCCCTGGGTCAGCGTGACACAATGACAAACAGGCCTCAAAAGCAAGCTTTGTGTATCCCCTCCATACTAAATAGAAAGTAAATATACAGAAGACATTTTTACATTAAATAAAATAATACCTTAAAATTTTTGGTTATACTGAGGTGCTCGACACAAAGTATTATTTCAGGAGATGCAACAATGCAGTGAAATCTTAGAAACTTAGAACTAAGAAAAAAGTCTCAGTTGCATTACTTTTTAATAATTTTTGAGAAGGATACATTATTGTGAATAATAATTAAATATTTTCAACCTATTTACACAGGTAACTTACTTATGATTACAATAAAGTAAAACAACCTACTCAGCTATACTGCTCAGCAACACCTGCATGCACAAACAAGGCTACACATAGTTCCACACAGCCACAGACACAAACTAAACTCACACACATACTGCCACACAGCCACAGACACAAACTAAACTCACACACATACTGCCACACAGCCACAGACTCAAACTGAACTCACACAACTACACTGCCCACGCCACGACACAACTAACTCACACACATACTGCCACGCCACAGACACAACTACCACACAAGCACACAGCACAGACTCAAACTGAACTGGCTCTCTCTCCACACTGCCCCATGCACGCTCGGGCATTATGTGCACACTACCGCACCGCCTCATACCCAGCGCCTGGCGTCTCCTCCGGACGGCTGCTATTGGTTAGCGCCAGCTCCTCCACGGCAGGCTCGGGTCTGATGGCCAGCTGCAGGCTCTCGGCCGAAAGCAAGGCCGTCCTGACGGCGCCCGCCGCCTCCCCCCTCAGAGTGCCGAAGCCGCCCTGCATCCTGCGCACTGCCCGCCCGGGGCCCCCGGCTCGCCACCCTCCGGCCCTCAGGCGCCCGGCGGAAGACACGGCACTCCGGCTAGCCCTCGTAGCGGCTGGGCTGCGGGCTCTGAGACGCGGCCGCACGGGCTGAGAGGGGTGGCTCGGACCAGGCACTTCCGCAGGGAGGGGCCCACGGCCAAGACCAGCCTTATCACCTCTCTCCGTCAACACTAAGGATCTTTCATCGGCACGCTCTGAAACATTCCTCCGCCCCCCCCCCCAAGAAGTGGACACAACCGGACGCGCTGTTTTTCGTGACTTTCCCAACGACTGTGAGGAGAACAATAATTAGTCCCTCGTGGTCCCCTCCAATACTGCCTGCATGATTCAAACTCTTTGAAAGAATCTGAATTTGGCAGAAAAAAAAGAAATGTACAGGAGGAACTTGTCCAGGAGGAACTAATCCACAAAGGTTTCAATAGTTCAATAAAAAAATTATAATAATAATAAGTCGCAAGCCTTTGCTTGAGGGGTGGACCATGACATTGTGGCGACTATAATGTCTGCGTAAGATCAATTCAGTTCGGCTAAAACATCAAGACTTCAGTGTACTGAAATCACGGAAGGTACTGTGTGTACTTCAGTGTACTGAAATCACGGAAGCCAGTGTGTGTTTGTTTAACAGCATCAGACCACCTCGCGTCCGAGCGCTCATGAGTCAGCGCGGTACTCTGAAAGCTCGCAGAACGCGTGAAATAAGAAGCGAGAAAGGGGGAGAAGGGAACAGCGAGAACAAGCCGACCCGGTTCTCAGAGACTCGATGAGGGGTCAGTAACGCTGGCGGAGGGGAGCCGCCCGCGGCTCTGTGAAACGTGGGCGTCGGGCGCCCGTCAGCGGAGCGTTCTGACGGCTCACGCCCCGCGCCCGCCCCACGCCCGCGCGCCGGCGAGCCGGGAGCCCCTGACAAACGGATTGGCAGCAGCTCTCCACGCCTGTCACGGGCACACAGGCCTCACTCTATCTCCGCCGCTTCCTGCTCCGGAGCTTCAGAGCCGACGAGCCGACAACGCGTCGCTCCGACCCCCCCCCACCACCCCCCCCCCCCCGAGCCCCCTCCGAACGCGGCCTGCGCGAAGCGATTAACCGCGCTTAAAATGTTTACTTTTCCACGCCGAGCCGTGGAAATCTGCCAGTCATAAATCTGTCCCAGGGAGGCTGACACCCGAGAGATATCAGCGCAGTCACACACCATTCGCACAACTGCTGGGATTCGTAAGCTCGCTGAGGGATAATGGCGCCTAGACTGGGAGGAACTGGTGGGGATTTTATGCCCACCGGTTCACTCAAATGAGGCTACA
Organism: Anguilla rostrata; assembly: GCF_018555375.3. NCBI lineage: Eukaryota > Metazoa > Chordata > Actinopteri > Anguilliformes > Anguillidae > Anguilla > Anguilla rostrata. Next base: position 7,821,446 of record NC_057946.1, on the reverse strand, counting down.
GGCTGAGCTTGGATGATGAAACAATGCATAAAAGCATTGTCACCAATTATCACTGGCAAACTTTAATCTGTGATACTGCCAATGGAACCTTAGGAAAACATTCTAAAACATCATGTAACAAAATTTATTTTTTACATTTTCAAAAATATTCAATTACTGTAAAAGGCTGCCCTCTAGTGTTACAAGGTTTTGAACACACACATAAACAATGGTATGTCATATCCATTATTAAACAGTGAAGAGAAACAGCTTCCAATGTAGTAAATAGGTAGCCTACATACATTTTCCTTTATGAAAAAAATATACATAAATACATAAATAATTAATGATCAACTGTCTCGTTTCCACCATCTGTTATGATGATTCTCACTGATACCGTTTTCTGGTATCCAAAAAACATGCTGATCTGACTTGTCTATAGTAGCCCAGTGTTTTCCATTAAATCCAATAAGCCACTGAATAATTTAAACAGGCGGTGGCCAAAATATAGGCCTTGTGTTTGGCTGCTTATGGGAAGCACAGAATCTTCAATAAATTCCATACGGTTCATTCCAGATCTACTGCCTCTTCAATGGGTGCCTTCTTCACCATCACTGGCCCAGGGTGCATTCTGACCATGTGATGGGAGCGAGGTAGTTAAACCTAAATGACATTAGCCTGTGCCTGGTGACACAAGCACCCCCCCCCCTCCCAGCAGTACAATGGTACCCTCTGACTGGGGACAGAGCAGAGAGTGAGTGAGGGAGGGAGGGAGCGAGCGAGGGACAAGCAAGGCTCAGCCACAAACCGGTCTCCATGTGTCAATCCCAACAGGACAATGACTGACACCCCGCATGAAGTCTGATCAGCTGCCCATTGACAATTAGAGAGTCATTAGAAGGCGCAGTGTGTACACCGACATGGGCGAGCGGCCTTCATTAATACCCAATTAATCCCCTCTGCTCTAATTACAAAATGATTATGCTGCGAGGGGCGCTACAAGATGAGCCTTGTCTTTCCCCTGAATTCCGGGGCCAGCTGCACAGAACCATTTCGGACTCGTGTAAACAGCAGCCTCATACTTTACTGCGTTAATTACGACGTTTACAGCTCAAAGACTACCCTAACACACATCGGATTTTAATATGCGCTCTCCCTGGCCCCCGGGTCTAACTTTAGCAATAAGGCATATTTCCTTAAAAAAAAAAAATAACAATTGAAATTGAACACACTTCACATTAACTTTGATATTTCAATTATACCAGTGTAACAGCCTCATAAAATCAGAAATTAAGAACACGTTGAAAGTAATAATGTTAAAATGTTAAAGAGGCCGTAAGCAATCTTGAAAAAGTAGTCAACCACTTAAAATATAAAAAAAGAAACCACGCTGTGAAATTAAAACTCTCGCTGTTGTAAGCCAGTGTGTGTGTGTGTGTGTGTGGGGGGGGGAGCGTTGTTGGCTGTGGTCACAAGACCAGGGCGCAGATGAGCAGGACGGGGGGGGTGCACAGGAACACTGGCAGCCTGAGGCGCAGGCTGAGAGAGTCCGGGGGGTGGAGCTGCTCATCTCCCTGCCTGCGACACTAACAGAAGGCTCCCTCTCACCGGGCCAGGCGGGACGTACCCCCAGCGCACGCCGGACTCTCCGGCACACAGGCGGCGTGCAGGCGGCGCACACCGGCGGCGCACAGCGCTAATGAAGCACCGCACACCGGCTGGCAGCAGGGCCGAGAGAGGATTATCCGGACCGGAGCCGGGAAGCCTGCCAGTCCAATACGCGAGAGAACGCGCCGAGGCGGTTATCACGGATATTGATTGGTTATTTAGCTAGAAACTGTGGCAAACACACACATCACTGATAGGTCTCTGCAATGCGAACGTTTCGGTCCCAGCGTAGCCCACTTTTTCCTCAAGACCATCTGTTTTCTTCAAGATGCTCGGGAACACGATAACACCACTAGAGAGCAGTCACTGTTTCCTGCGGGCCACTTCACACTGAAACCGATCGAAAGTCATCAAGACATCACCCTAGTGACGATACTGAAACAAGACCTGGTCAAAACCTAGTATATGGCTGGACCGGCCAACCAATGGTGTAACTTCATAACTCGGCTGACCAATGGTCACTCAGTCACAGACATTCGCGTTTATAGGGCTGGCCCCGCTATTGCAGTCCAGCCAAAAACTTCTAAGACTATGCATGGATTTAGTGGCCTTCATGGAACTGAAATTTTCCCTAAAAAAGAAATGTATATATATATATATATATATACACACACACATATATATGTATTTTTTTACATGCAAGCAAGAATTCACGAAAAACAGCCAGAAGCCGTGGCTCAGTTTCAGAACTCTGATCAGTAGCAAGCTAGCAGCACTAGATAGCAAAGACTAATAAGCTACAAGTGGTCCACTGGAGATAAAGTTATCAATGGCAGAACTGGCCAGTTCAGCAACATCTGTGCTGATGGGTTCAGAGTGTTTTCAGACAGATGTCCGCGGGCACCTGCTCATTTGCCACCTGTTTATCACAGATTATGGTCTGCAGGCTACCATTTGACCTGAGCTCATTTTCTCATATTTACTGCCTACAGAAAATAGAAACAGATACAAAGCATTGCTTTGTGAAAATATTTTTTTTGTACAATAGGGAACATCTATGTGAACTAGAGGAGTTCCCTGGCAGGTGCAAACACAGAGACGCAAGGCTTCATGTTTTACAATGTGTCCCTTATGGACTGCCAGTATTGATGGCCAATAACTGAGGGATGTTCAAAACACTGATGACTACTTCAGTCACAATGTTCAATGTAAATTTGGTTTATGTAAAACAGGTTGTTAATAATGCTAACAAAATATTCTTTAATATAAATTTTTTGTTTAAGAAAGTAGCCTTCTAAGTGCCTAGTTGTATAGTTGTCTTGGTAGACAGTCCACGCAGAAAAAGGTCTATTCTCATTCCATCTTAATAATTCACTGTATTGGCCGACATATTGGTAATCTTTGAATTTTTCCCCTGCAAAATTTATATCTGTATTGGTCTGAAATTAGGCTTTGCTGAAAATACAAAATAGTTATTGTGAATGTGAATCATTATGCAGTCACAGTTAGGCTACTTATTATGCAAGTCTTTTTAAATGATAGTCCACGCTAAACAAGAAAACTAGAAATTTGCAGAGCTGCTTAGAAAACTTTAATCCTTATTGAAAATCTCTAATGATTCCAGGTTTGTTAAATATTTAACTAAAAGGCACATCATTTTCCATTCCATCTATGTAAGGTTCACATAATATCCTAAAAGCATCCTGCCAGTGCACACACACACGCACACCTCATCTGTTGTCAAGTTCTCAGTTAATATGCTTCAAATCAGAAAAAAAATTTTGTTCATAAAACAATTTAATAACATCAATGGCATATAGACAGCATTGTGGAGAAGTAGTCAGCGCGCTGGAATTAGTTTAAAAGCACATCGAATTGGTTAGATCACTTAGAGAACTCAAAACCACTAGGAACCTTTGTTGAAAAGCAATTGAAAATGATCATATGTTGCCATTAAAGTTACCGTTTTTTGTTTTTTTTTTTAGTAAAAATGAAACATATATAACAGCCCAATTACATGTTCAATTTACAAAAAGAATCCCACCATGACGTGTAAATTTACTGACATCTAGCGGCACAAATTCACAAAAAATTCTAATAGCAAGTGGGATTGTATCTTGGTGGCCAATCAATTATGACCCATTAAAAACATGTTTAAACATGCTTGTTGTTTTATCTGCTAGGTATAATCATACCATATTCGTCATTTAAACAGAGTTCCTCTTTCCCCAATACTTTACATTTTTTCTTTTGTCATAAATTTCGTCAGGCCTTTGCCTAAGCACACTATCATCATATTATTTGAACATAAACGGTGTTCTTAGATGTATCTAATAAATGGTTTGCCCTTTGTTCAGTTATTTGACGAACTATGTTAAACTGTGAATGACTTATTCTGTTCAGGCGGTCTTGATGGTTATGCTATTTAGTTATATTAAAAAGTGTACAGAGCAAAAGTAACTTCCCTATCGTTTTGCCACTGCTTCCAGGACTGTCAAACAGATGATGTCAAAATGCTATGAAGAAAATATTACTATTAACCCTATTTCTGCATATTAACATAATAGTCATCGCTTTTGAAGGGACCATTTGGGAATATTAGCTTTGATCGCGACCTTAACGCAGACGCTCGACTGTTTGGTGGGTTTTCGGTAACGATAGCTAAATGTGGTGGGGGGGAGCTTCATCCTAGATAGCTAGCCTGCTAGCTTGTCGCTTGGAAATAGTTCGTTAGCTAACTAACCTATATCGCAGAGCAGTGCAACTTCCCTGGTCAGCCAGATCATTAAAGAAAAGAGGCTTACTTTTTAAAATCAGAACTGAAGAGGCCAAATCCTGCACCGGAGCCAGTCGTAGAAGAGGTTGGAGTAGTCTCCTGCCCAACTTCAATAGCAGAATCCGCTCCTCCTTGATCATTATACGACAAGCTGTTCGCAGACATACTCATCATTTATATTGTTGCGAATGCACTGCAGATATGTTTTCTTGCTGATTTTTTCGTAATCCAAAATATTATTTGTTATGACGAAAAATTAGTGATCGACAACAAAAAACAAAACAGAACTTTTCATCAAACGTGTAACTTTTTCCTCCCTTCCACGCAATACCGGAAGTAGCACCGAGATGGAAAGGTCAAGTCACATGACAGAAGCAAACCCCATGAATGAAGCACCTGACCACCCGTTGCCGCGGTAACCGTTGCTACAGTCCAATCAAAATCTAAAAGAAACCGGAGTGAGTTGGGTGTACGTTCTTGAGTTGCAATGAAAGGGCTGAAATTATCTCAGTATAATACGAGTAGCAAGTGTTGAAGTAGCTGTCAGACCTTGTTGGTATCCAGCAAAAGGGTAGCCTGAAAGACAAAAAGAGAAAGGAGCCCATAGACCACTATGTGGTTGATTGTAGGGCTATGATAGATTTATACTTAATCGTAATTCAGCCTACAGCAAGGTGACATGAAAGAACGCTGGCTGTAGTTAATATCACAGCATAGGAATTGGAGAGTTTCAAACTCAAACATGCCAGAAATGTTAAATAACCTTAGGGTATTTTACAAGGGTGTATGTCCATGTTAAAATTAAACATAACTCAATAGCTGTCCACTTGCAATCTATGCCATTCCTTTTTTTTTTTTTTTTTTTTGAGTATGCATATGTGTTACCTCATTGTCTTATACCACTGTGAATATGCAATATACATGACAAATGTAATCACTTAACAAGGGAGACAATGTCAAAGAGTATTTTGTAAGATTGCATTACACTTTTTAACAAGAAGATCAACAAGAGGTCTATGCATACGTTCTTAAGTATTGCTGAACATCAGTACAAAGTAGTCATCAAATTATGATAAACATGCAACTCGGTCAGATAGGTTTTTTAATAGAGGATATATATTTTCATCTCAAAGACTTTCTGAATGAGGGCATCTGCTAAGCTAATTTAATAGAACAGCCACAAGCAGCATGCTGCATGGTGAGTTTTTTATATTCAATTAGATGATCAGACTTTTTAAAAATAAATGTATAAAGATGGGGAGTACAAGGAAAGCTCAGTAATCACAAAAGCTCTGGTAATCACATTGTTTAACGACAGCATTTCAAATGTAATTAAAATCGTCAGATGTACCAGTTTTTCTTGGATTACCAAGAAAAGCTGGTACATTGTATATGTCAGTGGTGTCAAACTCGTGCCATGGAGGGCTGTGTGTATGCAGGTTTTCATTCCAGCCTCAGATCTTGATTATATAATTAGTTAAATTATTTGCTGAATTAGGGATGCAGGTTTGTGCACAATGGTGACCCGACGTCTATGGTGACCCGCATTGTCTAAATAAAAATTTTCTTATATTCTGTGCTTCAATGCAGTTAAACGCATATGGCTGAATGAGTAATTGGACTCAATTAAGGCAGCATTAATTGGTTGGAATGAAAACCTGCATACACACGGCCCTCCATGGCACGAGTTTGACACCACTGGTGTATACAATATCTGTATATATTAACATTTTTCATCTTAAAAATGTGCTTAGTGGGGCCATGTGGCTGTGAAGGACTTGAAACTACAAGAGACTGGGAATATTTGCTATTTTTAGGCTTGTAGCCAGCAGAAAAGAGATATATATTACAAGCATTCAGTACATATCAGTCATATATGTGCAGGCTACAAACAATAAATTATAAATTTTATTAACGCTTCTTGTTCACAAGCAATCTCAATGGAGTCCACATGCACTCACACACACACACACACACACACACGCACACACGCACAAGGTATTCTCCAGCCTTGGAGATATGTCTATTGAGTTGTCAGAAAATAAGATTGTTTTTTATCTAAATAATATTTATTTTATTGCAAAAATACTGCTAAATCTGTTGCACTCAATTGAAATAAAGTATTATTTATCGGCAATGTTTCAAAAATGATCAAAAAATTTTTCATTAAAACTTAATGCCAAATAAAACTATATTATTTCTTCACAAGTTATAAGCCTGTTTGAGAGTACCTACAATATTAACACTATGAACAGATTGGCAGTTTGCCTGCGGCTGCACTTGGGCCCTGATTTGACTGCAGCAGAGAATGTTCGCCATGATGTGTGCATTTCTTGGAGCACCAGTCCTTGTGCGCAGTGCCTGGAGTGCTGACACAGCATCTGTCAAACATGCCCAGTCCTATCCAAAGCCAAGCTCTCTGCTCTCTAATGCACCAGTTACTCTTCGGACAATTCAGGAGTAAGGGTAACTGTAAAAAAAAAAAAAAAAAAAAGCTGACTGCGTACTGTGGAAATTTTTTTAGCATTGTACAGCACAATCAAACATTAGTTTGGTCTCTATAACAATTTGAAGTGTGGTTTTGCAGTGATATGAAAAAGAATTGCAGTAGGCAATGTTAATACTTAAAACAATATAAATGTTACATTTCTATATATTTAGCCCACTTACAAGTGTTTGTGCAGGCTGTAACATTAAATGCTTGCCCCAATAACGTTCATCCTTCTATTTTTTGGATATTTTTTAAGTGGCTAAACTCATCGTGGCAAATCCAGGAACTCTAATATTAAAGCAGTTTTTATATGTTGATGTGACTGATATGGTTGCACTTCCTCGCATTTCACCACAATAAAGTGAGATTGGCTACAAGATACATCCAATGGCTCCTTGCAGTCATAAGACAGCCAGCAGACAATGTCAGTCCACGCAAATCCCTTCTCTGTGATCACAGACTTCAGTTGACAGTTCCATCTGGAGTCACAATCTGATATGGCACATGCTGGCACATCATGCCTCCATTATTTATGTATGCAAAAGGATGACAACGTGCCAATATAACAAAAATAATAAATATTATCGTGTAGCTCTATGCAAGCATTGGTTTATTGCTTTAAGACAGCAAACACACACACACACACACATATGTATATATATATATATATATATATATATATATATATATATATGCATTTGTATTCGAAGAGTAAAATGATTTTTGTTAAATACCAGAGCAACAATTGGTAACTAAAAATGTAACGGATGCATAAAGCAGATTAAATAGCATTGTTCAGGAACGGCTTTTGCGAGCTCGACTCCACGGGTGGCCCGCGTTTGTGTCAAGGGAGGGTAGAAGATAAGTGGTTTGTGGTAAAGTGTTTGAAGTCGGACATCACTTCCGTTCCTGCCATTTTGCTGCTGAATTCGAAGGCAAGCGCTGTAGCTGCGGCTTCTTGTCTGGGGACATCCCTTATTTTGTCATAACGGTACTCTCTGCAAGCAAATAAATAAATAATACAATTATAATCAAGGAACTTTCACCCAGGGATAACATTTCTGCAGAATGTCAGATTTCGACAGCAACCCGTTTGCAGACCCGGACTTTAGCAACCCCTTTCAGGTAAGGTAATAAAAAACTGATAGGAACTGGTAGCTAGAGCTACAAATTGAAATGGCTAACGGTAGCTTGATAAATTGCTTGTGTAGTTCGCTAGCGGCTAGCAAACAAGCGATAAAGTCTCATCCAACATTTAGCTAGCTAGCAATCACCAGGTTCTTTTTAAATTAAAATAATACATATGACGGGCTTACGTTGGCGATGTGTCAGTTCAAACAAAGGCGGTGCATTCCAGTGCAGTTCTTTTTACTTTAGCTAGCTAGGCAGGATCTAAGACAACTAATGTTAATGTTAGCTCAACAGTAAGAAACAGATAGCGACTACTCTTTTCGGGCCTTTCTGTTTGTAGTTTTAAAGAAAACTAGCTAGCTACCTGCTGTCACTCGCTCTGGATTGCCTGGGCAGTTCCATAACAAAAGCCACATAGACCTACTAGTCTAGTCGTGGTTAGCAAGCTAACGCCGCTGTGGTTTCATGGCGCACTCCGCTTGTATTGTGATAAAGCCGGTTAGCTAGCTAGTGAAGTCATACTAACGAGTACTAGCATGTTAGCTAGCCAGAAAGTCGGCAGTTGTGGTGAAATATTGCAATAATGATTTATTCTTTGGTGGAAGCGCGGGCGACGAAATCGGCTATCCGTTTGCATTATTGATTTGCTATTTATTTACGTTTGCGTGCTTGACAGCATCATCAGTACAGGCGTTGTCATAAAATTTCTCCCGACGGTGAAGAATGCCTTACTTGTTTACATTCTGGACCGATGTGGCTCCAGGGTAAATCTATCGCTTTACCGTCGCAGCACTTTCGACACAAGCAATATCGGATGCACTATGTGTTAACACGGCGACGCAATTGCATCGAGAAACACCATGTTTGGGGGGGGGGGACGCTATATTCTGTAACTGCATTTATATCAAACCTACCATGCATAAAAATATAAAACGCCCGTCAATCACCCACTCATCACCCATCATTGCGCGGAGTGTTTAAAATCATAAAACCACCCCCTTACCTAAAATAACTGTTGGCTACACGTTCACTTGAAATAGACCAACTAGTCTGACTTTTTCAACTTTGTGATTAAACCTCCTCACGTTTTAGTTAATAAATCTTAAACGTAACTTAAACATCCACTAAGCACTAGTGACTTGATACTAGTTAAGTATTTAGTATAATTTCTGCAGCCTACTTGGAATTATTGGTGCACTAAAGGTTGCAAAGACGTTTAAGTGTAAGCTTAAGTATTTTTTCCTGATGTGTATACTCATTCAAAAGTGAACCAAGTAGACTTTCTTATTTTTAAAAAAGTATGCTATATTATTGTCCTTATAAAACTTGATAGGGTCCATCTTGTCAAAGTTCGTTTCAGTCTAAAACTACTTATTCAAGTAGTGCGATAATAGGACAGCACCTTATTCCCAAATTCCCCTCCTCCACCTTATTCCCAATTTCCCCTCCTCAGTCAGTGCACATTTTTTTAAGAACCCCAATCCTATAGAAGAATTCATACAATGCATTATGATACATACTCAGCTTGCTTAGACCGCAGTGGATATGCCTCTGTCCACCTTGTTTTGTGCTCAATCATGAAGCATATGTACATATTGCCTCTTGGAGTTATCGTCAGTTTCCGTGCAAGATCCTCTCTGACCAGTGCAAATGTTTCAGACACCTGAGCTGTTCCAAAAGATTTAGGAGTGGACAATGACATATTGGTAACTTTATATAACAAGAGCCATGAATAGGCTACATGAAGCTTACTTGAACTGGGATGTTATTTTTGTGTTGTTTGATGTTCTTCTTCTGACACTGAGGGGAGTTCAGGAATAAGGTGCTCTCCCATTTCCATGCATTTTGAATGATTTCTCAATAATAACATGTTGGCCTGTACAGACAGTTTCATTAGCCCAAGAACATGGCTGCGGCTCAGTTCACTTTTCTTATGTACTAACTACGAATACTCCCCTGAATTACGCTTGAACTTCTTTACAGCTTTTAGTAGGCTACATCAAGTATACTCATGTAGGCTCCAGAAAATGATACAAAATTACTGAACTAGTAGGCTGTTAAGCCACTAGTTCTGACTGGATGTTTAAGTTACTTTTGAGATTTATTAGGCTAACTAAAACATGAGCCAGTTTAGTCCCAAAGTTGTCAAAGTCAGACTAGTGAGTCTATATTTAAAGTCCACATGTAGCCTACAGTTCTCATTTTCTTTTCCCTATTTTTTCTAAGGGGGTGCAGCGCTGTATGGTTTAAAACACTCCTCGCTATAATGGTATGTTGTTGTTTGACTGCAGTGTTTTATTTGATTATGTATTTGATAGTTGATGTCACTGGCCATAGCTAACAGTTAAGATAGAAAAGAAAGACACCAAATCCAAGCAAACCTTTGGCTTGACTTAGACTGAAAGTGAAGTGCACTCTGACCTATGACCCACTGACCTGTGACATGGAGGGCTGAGCATGCGACCCTATGATACCTCTGTGCCAGATTTGTCCTTACAGTGTCCAGGGAGTCCCACATACATGGTATGAATGTGTCTCCAGGTTTGACTCTGGGAGTCCATTTTGTTATGTCTTTGAAATTCAGTTTTAGCCACATATCCCAGATAAACCAATTCAGCCAAATTAATGATTAGAAGCAAAGACACATTTTATATGATGAAGTAAAGAGGACCTTAAGCTGTGGTGGTGTTTACTTACTAGGTGGTTTGGATACACTAATAAAGCCTATAAGCTTTCCTGTTAGGACTGTGTGCTGGCTGGGTGTGGGGTAACATACACGACGATACCGCCAAAGTGAACAGGATGGGAAGCCTGCATGAAATTGGGACCATAGCTGTGTATGTGTTTTATGTGCTTACCTGTAGCTGAGAGTTATTGGCTGGTGAGGAGGAGGTATTTCCCAGTCACAAGACTCAAGGCAGGCAAACAGCAGTGTGTAAGCTGTACAGCCTGGCCCAGGATCCAAGGAGGGGCTCAAGTGTCACTTTGTGTCCATGCCATTTCAGAGTCGGGCCATCGGGAGGACCTGTTAACTACCGCACCCATTGCAAATGCAAGACTTCAGCTTCCTAATGTACATTCCAATCACAAAGGATTACCTATCGTTTGTGTTATGCCCTGACCATTGCATTCTCATTAATAGCTGTTTGGAATGTTGGTGATTTGTGAGTCTAGGCTTTTTCTTGGTGCACTAATTGTAAGTCGCTCTGGATAGTGTCAGCTAAATGGCTAGAATGTAAATGTAAGCTAAGCCACCAAAAATAAAGGCAAGCTATTAACCAGAAAGCTTCATCCTGTTATGCAATGGCTGTAATCAGTGGCAGAGAGACCCATCTAAATGCGCTAATTGTAACAGGTCTAAATTTGTAATGAATAAATGTGTGGGTTTGTCACTGTCGCATTCAATGGGCCTTTTTCTGGAGTGTTGCTGAGAAGTAGGCTACTACTGAGCACATAGCTTGAGTAGTAATACAACCCATCTGTTGTGCACCACCCAACACAAACCACTTGCCTGCATTGTGGGGGTCAATTCAAATTAACTGTATGCTTTACTTTGTAAGCAGCACCATTTTCTTTATTTTAGAGCAGTTGTTTTCTGTAATGCCCAGGTCTGTTTTTGCCTTGTCAGGTGCTTCTCTTAATGCTAGATGGCACTGCTAAAGACTAGAAACGATCGGGGAACACGATTGGTTGATTTGCTTAAAATAAAATGCCCACCTCAGGTAATGATTAGCTTCTCCTCTGAAACTTATTTATTTATTTTTAAAGGAGTAGACAGTCTGTCCTCCTCTCATATTTTCTTGCTTTATTCAGACAGGGAGAAAGTGGAGAGGATCACAGATAGAGAAGGGATCACAGCTCAGAAGCCTCCAAGGCAGGGGATCGAACCCCTGACCACGCAGGGGACTCGACTGCTTCATGGACCACACATCTCACTCAGACAGAGTTATTTATATCTTAGCTAATGATTAGTGTTGATTAATAAACTGTACAGGGTTGGCTTTTTGTGTTGTTGTTGTATTTGGGATTTTTCCTGATAATTAAATAGGTTGGCACTCGAGAAATCAGAGGGCTAAAATGTCAGCCATTTTGTGAAAAATAGCATGTCTTGAACTGTGTTGGGGATGCATCGTTTCCTGGTCCAGGCTAACTTATGTTTTTTTTTTTTCTTAAAACCATAAGACATGCACATGGTTTGATTACTGTGATTAGCCTACTTCCAGCCAAAAAGTATCCAGTTAACAAATTTTTGGGGCTTCGACTCAGGTAGACTGAGCACACATCAGGTTCTCCAACTTGATAATTGACTTCACTATTTGGATTTACATTGATCCGGGACCGGGACTAACCGATGGTTGCTGCGGCTGATATTGTGATGGCAAATTAGATTGAAATCTGGCTTTGGATTTCAGTTTCTACCAAAATTGATTGCAATTCTTTGGAAACAAATACAAATATTGATATACAATCTCAGTTCAGAGGAACAGCAAGCACATCTTTGAGTTCTCACATATTGAAATCCCTTCACATATTCAAATGCTTTCACAGCTAACAAACCACCATCTTGCTGTTGTTTCCCGAACATATCCCTGGAATACATGCTGAAATCAGTTTCACCAGGTTGGGCTGTCTGCATTTTCTTCACAAAGGGCACAGATCTGTAAAACTGTGTGCTGGTATACCTGTAGGCTATATCTGAGAGAGCCTACCTAAAGTTCGACTGGGCTACTAGATTTGGTTGCCTGGCAGCCCAGAGGGTTACCACATGGATTTATCATTTCATCTGTATACCTTTAACTGATCTTTCGCTTTCTGCCAAAGAAAACCAATATTTTTCAAAAACCTAATTTATACACGCGACAGTATATGAACTCATGATTTACAGTATAAGGCTTCTTTATGAATGAATTACAGATATTCTAAATCTTAATGAAAAATATATTTGTGCCTTAGAGACAAGAAAGGCTCACTTCCTTTATTCAAACAGAAGTCACAGTAGTGCACACAGACATGTATCTGCAAACCCCATCTTTAATCACCTTTGTCAGCTGTTTAATCACATTTGCTTTCAAAATACATTTTCCACTATCCACACCTTCATGAAAGCCCTGTGCTTTTTTATTTTTACTGCTGTGGTTTAAATGCGCTATGGCTGTTCACTGGGTAGGCTAGTTTTTTAGAAGTCTTTTAAGGCAGATTTGATAAATGTGCTTGATTTTCAAAGGCACATTTCAAAAAGGTTCAAATTTTTACAAGCAGACACATCCCAAATTTAGTAGGCAGATGCTCAGCACATCCTTTGCATCCATAGATTTTGCTCATTCATTTCAGCACATGGAACTTCTTCATTGCAGTTCCGCTCTTGGGCCAGTTAGTTCCTTACCTTGTCGCAGCACCACCTGCATTTAATTGCCTGCAGACTGCACATGTAACCTAATGCTGTTTATATGCCAAGCGCGGTACCAGATGGTTAATTATTTACGGGATGCCATTACGTTGTGCCTTTGGAGCAGGGTCTGTAAGTGGAGAGGCCTTGCCTTCATCCTGTACTGCAGAATAACAGACTGTAAATGCCTGCAAGTCCGCCACATGCATTGCCTCCTTGTGCGGCTTTCCTTAATCTACATTGTCCAGGAATCAGGATATCTCATGTCTTGTTCATTTCAGTCCACATTATTAATAAACCCTAAACTCACACTTGTGTTGAAGCAGTCTGCACTTTTTCAGTAGCCTACATTTTCAGTGTCCTGTCAGTCAGATGAGGTGGATGACACGATCTACAGGTAGTGCAATCCCAGGACAGTGGATGCTATCTATGATGACTTAATTTTATTTATTTCTCCGTTCATTTGCGACTTTTGCAGTCTCATCTTTTTCTACAGATACCATCTCCGCTCTCTGAATTGTACACAAGCCTTTTGTAACCTTCAGTATTGATGAAATGCTTTAAATATATGAATACCACTGAACTAGTGAAAGTATGGATGCATTTCCAAGCGTCACATAAATTGCTAATAACACAGCATAGTCAAATGAATCAGAAAGCATGATGGATTCATTTCTGATCGCGCTGCATATTTAACAATGGGTATCCATTATGTTATTGTGTAGTTAAAAATAAACACAGACTACTAGCTCTAATGATGAGAGAGCTCTTTGTATCCTCCTGCTGGCGTAGCTATAATTGCATTATGACGCAGGTGCTGCCTATTCATCTGTGCTGTACTGTACATTGTTTTACAAAATAAAATTGTGATTCTTATGCCATGGAACCAAGTATGGTGCCAGCAGAGAGAGGTGTGTCCCAAATCATGGATTATTTCGCAAATCCCTTGCCAAGGGTCATTTTGAGTGGACAGGGCATAGAGGTGGAGACTGATTAACTGCTATCCAAAAGCTACAAGGTTAGGCTTTGGCTCTTTCTGCTTAAAATTCAATTGCAATAGTGGAATTTGCAGAACTTGGCAAAATAAATGCATTACAGCCATTTTGTTTCCTTTAGTTTGCGATTATGCTACGTGTTTGCATGTCTGTGGAGAGGGAACACCACACATACAATTAATTGGCTAATTGTAGCTTTGCAAAAAACAAAGTAGCACCTCATTCATATATGAGGCTTTAGTATAAACCGTACCCTATGGCATGGAAGACATGGGGTAGGTGTGAAAGTTCTTGTATACCAGGTTTCTTGTTGCTCTTTTTAGAATGGCTGGATTTTGGCTCGAGTTGACGGCAAGCTTATCAAATCACATTTCAGAATTTGCCTGGCTTGCAAAGGATATTTTCTCTTCACCGTTATTAGCATTTATTTACTTCATTAGGCTAACTGCTGGCTATAAAACAAACTTCCTTCAACTACAATAGCATTTTTCAGTAATAGGCTATTACTTAAGGCTGGGTGGTATGACCAAAACTTTTATCATTATATACTTTTTCATATTCGTTGATAACAATATATAAGAGCCAATATATATTCATGTTTGAAAGGTTCATTTCTGACTTGAACCTAAAACGTCTGACCTGTATGGTTTGAGGATTTAGAATTTAATTACGATTTTTTCCAGAACATCCCAAACATGAGGAAGATATCTATATTTAATAATTTATTATTTTGTTATTTTCCATTATTTATTATTATTCATTTATATAGAAATTTATGCTCAAGATTTAATCATTGCTATCGTGGCAAACTTTATTGTGATAGTTATTGACAGTGATTTATCGCTTAGTCCTAATATTAGTTATCCACTACTGCTAACCTGCTTTCAACCCTGCTGATGGTTTTGTTTCTACTTTGTCACTGTCACTGTCCAGGTTAATAGATTGTGTCCATTGTCCTTGAATAACAGAGGAAACACCCCAGTCCCTTATGTTAAAGTAAAGCATTAACCACCAACAGGATTAATTTATAGACTTTTCCTCCAAAGCAATGAGCTCATATTTGAACAAGCAAGAATGTAGCTTGAGCTCAAGGCACCATGTTAATCATTACCAGGGAGTTCCTGCAGACCCTCGGTAGCACAGAAAATGTCAGCATCGGAAAACAACCTTGGCTTTTTCAGCCCCAGAATTAGCCGTAAGACGAAAAAAGTCCCTTGATAGCTGTGTCTGCCTTTTGGCAGTGAAAACTGGTAGTTTTCTGAATAGAGTCAGTCGGTTGGGAGGTGACATTTCTGTTGTTCCCTGGAGAATGTGCTTAAAAGGGCCTGTACTTCACAGTGAACAGAATAACAGAGAGGTGGTTGGTTTAAAACTGCAGTGCAACTTTTCATTCACTTTGGCATTCAGTCAATAAGGTTTCCTTGTTTGAGAGAACACTCTTAAAAGTCTTGCTCAGGGCACAGACCGGGTAACATGTAGAATGGCTCTACAGTAAAATATAGGGGTTCTGTGCTATGTCACCTCCAGGCCATTCTTTTTATAGATTCCAAAGTGACTTTGGCTAAATGTTAAATGTGGCTCTGTTTACTGAGCTGGCCATATAACCACGGCGTTTTATTGTGGCACAAAACCAAGCTCTGTGGTGAGTGACACGTGACACTCAATTTGATGGTATTCACATTACAGATAAATAGCACTGTGAGCATGTTGATTCAAACTCAAACTTTGCTCAGAAAAATGATGCAACCTTTGTGCTAGTTTGATAGTTTGACGTGTAGCTCAGCTGAGAATGAATTGTGATGTTCAGCAGGTCGGCCTTTTTTTAATAATATGGAGAGCAGAGGCAGTCAAAGGCTTGTTTTGATGTTGACAGCAGAGGATCGCAGTGCCACGTGAGTGTCGAGCCAAGGTCACCAATGAACAGTGAGATGTCACCGTTCAGGTGGGAAAGGCGTGCATCCAGCAGTGCGGATTTGACAGTGGACAGATGTGTTACCATGGCAACGGTCACATCCCGCACAGCCAGGCTTAGCTGGCGTTCTCATTTGTGGAGGCGTTCGAGTGTTTCCTTCATAGACAACGGCTTCATTTCATACCCAGGAGAGACTAAATGTTTTTTTAAAAAGATGTTTTTTTTTCAACATATGACCGTTCAGCCATGTCCATGAAGAACTGCATTTGTTGGATATTCCCGTGGAAACATTCTGAATTAAATCAGTTGTGTAGAATCTCACCATTGAGTTATTCTAAACGGCATCTGCCCAGGCCTTATTTTGGGGGAAGAGGCACGTGGGGCTGAGAAAGGATCAGGTTCTAAAGTTTGAATGCAAGAATTTGGAATTCCTCGACCATTGGAAATGCCCATGTGCCTCACAATATGTCCAGACCTTGCTTTAGTGGTTTCCACAAATAAGTAAATAAATTTTACTGTCATACTGAAATCCGGCTAGTTATGACAGCATTTCATTCAGAAGACCTGGAGATACCGAATTCTAACGGCTTTCCCTAATACTTGTACTTCCCTCAGGCTAACTAAAAGACGTGTATAGCAGAGTCACTGATGCTGAACCACAGCTAAGTGCTATCCTTCAAAGGCATTTAATACTGGTGCATTTCACAGACAGGGCTATCACTTAGGTAGAAACTGAGACCTCTTTCTTTCTTCTTGATTTCTTCCAATAAAATTGCTTGCTATGTTTACCCAGTGTAAAATGCACTTACTTTGCAGTCATTTTAATGAGTGTAAATAGTTTGTAGATTTTATAATCACTGTCCAAACATATTTCAAAACAAACATTGTACATCCCTTATTTCTGCACTTCCTAGAGGTATCATCAAAGCTTAGCATATAACATGAAAAGATGAAACAAGTTTTATTTGTGCTTGTCCACATATTGTTCCGGCATAAACAAATCCGGTATGACAGGGTCTCCAGTAATGGGCAGTAAAAACTCAATACTAGTTGCTTGGTCCATGCAGTGGCCTTTTAAGTTATTGATGTTTGCTTGCACAATATTCCAGCACTAGTGAGGAATCTTAAACATACACTACATGACCAAAA
This sequence comes from Anguilla rostrata, assembly GCF_018555375.3. Taxonomy (NCBI): domain Eukaryota; kingdom Metazoa; phylum Chordata; class Actinopteri; order Anguilliformes; family Anguillidae; genus Anguilla; species Anguilla rostrata. The sequence continues at coordinate 7,804,019 of NC_057946.1, read as the reverse complement.
TTATGTGGACACCTGACATCCAACATCTCATGCAAAATTATGGACATCAATGTGGAGTTGGTCCACCCTTTGCTACTATGACAACCTCCACTCTTCTGGGAAGGCATTGTAATTTGCATCAAAATAATTTCATTTTGCTACATCCATGGTGTGAAATGCTTCAAATCAAAATAGAGTTAAGATGTTGCAATAGCTGTGAAATTCCTAACAGTTTGTTCACTACTTAATTTCAAGCTCAATAAGCATTAAAAGCATCTAAAATGGGACGGCACAGGACCCGGATTTTCTTGTTCATGGTCCACCACTGAACTCTACACTTCAGCAGGGTGGCTAGTGTTGCCTTGTTAGGTCTCAAATAGCATTGCATTTCAGTGGACAAAAATGAGCCAGTAGGTTAGATGGATAAGTCCACTTTATTTTATGCTTCATGCAACGGGTGTCGCGTTTGAAATATTAGATACGATGTGGGGATGTTCAACTGGTGTTTTTAAGCAACTGATGCCCATGATGTTTTTTTAAAATTTCTTTTTTTCTGGATGCAATACGCCTACAAAGTATTAATTACAAGACACATTAAATATTTATGCCATGCTCCTCCGGACAACTACTCACTGTTTGGAAAACTAGGTGAACAAATGCAGATGCCACCAGACGTCCTTATTATTTTGCAGCACGGAGAATGATTATAGTGGCACATGATAAACATTATATGGTGCTTTTCATTGAAGTAGAGATAAAAAAAGGAGGCAGTTGAACACATGGAAAGTTTGGGCAGTAAAAAACCAGGCAAGTATATAAAAAACAATAAAAGCAAGTTATCTGTTTTTAAAGGTAATTAGAAGTAGACTGCGCAGGCCTGGTGTTCTCTGTCAAGGCTTTTAGTCATTTGAGCATCTTTAAATGTCTTTAAATACCACCTAGTATAACTAGCAGATACAGATGTGCATCATTTACATGAAAGTGAATGGAGGTGCTTAGAAATAGTGTGACCCAGAGGTAAAATGAAAATGTCAAACAAGATCCCTGTGGGGGTCCCGTGGTGAAGGTGAAGCTGACCAGAACAATCGGAAATAAAAACTGAACCCAAGTTCATTTTCAGCACAATCCATCAATGATTTTCTTAGGTGGTCAATTTAAATCCCACGATCAGCTTGAATAGCTGCACAAACGCCCTGTCAACATTCACGTTCCTAATGCTGTCGGTGTTTAACAGCAAATGTTGTAGGTCGGTTGTGTAATATTGTGCGATTCAGTGTGCAATTCAGAGTTCCCCTGAAGGCTTTCGCATGGCCCTGATGCAGCATTCTTTAATGCTGACTGATGGTAGATAAACTATCAGCAGCAGCTGTTTTACTCACCTGCTGCCAGGCTTGATGGACTCCTGTTTATGCTTCCTCCAGATGATCGTAATTTACCTCTGTGCAGAGGTTAGTGATACGATAGGAATATATCATCAAGTGGAAAATGTGAACTGGCTCTTATGAGCTTAATCCAAGCGTAAAATGTATTGTCATTGTTCAGCAGCTTCCTGGATGTGATCAGTGACCTATGCCAATGCGCAGGATTGATGCACAGTGCTTTTTCGTTTCTTACCAAGTCCTAGGCTTGATTACAAAGTAATGATATGAAATATCCCTTTTTGACGTGCTCTTGTTTTATATAACGTGTATGCTGTGCGCACATATTTCAGTTGAGATATTTCAAGGCTTCCATCTTAGGAAAACACTGAATGGGTCTTGGAACTTTAACCAAAAACACGGAGTAACTGCTTTTTTTGGGGGATGTTTAAGGAGCGCTCTGGTTATAGAGGCCCGAAAGCAAAAGTGGTTCCGCTGATGTCCGCACGACAGCAGGTCTTTAGCTCAGCACGCTAAATTCCCTCATGCTCCGCGTTTCTATGCCGCACGTTTCGGTTGCCATTGTTTCGTGTCATACCCTCAGATGGATATTGCCTCGCATGTATTTTTCTTCCCTCCCTGACATTGGGAAGGTTATTTATAGATTACTTGCAGTGAAAATTATTAGAATCATCCCTCCGTGCCAGTTTGAAATTATAGCCCTCAGTTCAGAATTAAGTATAGCTTTGGAGCCTGCTGAAGATCAGGCTGTAGAGAAATTTTGTTTTTTTCCCCCTAAAAATAAGCCTTCAGCTGCGGACTGCTATGAGCTCCAATGTGGAAAATTTCAAATTTAGCATAAGGCAATTCGACATAATTTTAGTGGCGTTAATGTCCTGCTGCACAGCTGCAGCTCTATGGCTATGAAATGAAAGGTTGCAGAAGAAAATGTAGTTTCCAATCCCCAGAACCCTCTGTCAAATCCATCAGCTCAGTCAAAGCTCTTCTGTACCATGCAGGGCAGAAACACGGAGTTTATCTGCATTGCCAGTGAGACACATGACTCCAGTTGCTAGGGGATCTTCAACGTATCTTACCTTCTCAGGGCATAGGCTGGGTTTGTAAAGAATGGTGTTAACCTTTCGTTAATTTTCCAGTTCCTCTGTTACATATAATGTGACAAGGATGTATTGACCGTAAATGTTCCTTGTGTTGTCACACAAAGATGCTCTGTTTCATTTTCTTTTCACTTTTGTAAAATATGTAACTGATTAAAGAAAGTGAGTCTGTTCGGCCAGCAGTTGGTTTAATTTTATGATTTACTAGTTTTAGTGTTCTTTAAATGTGGCCTTAATTTCATGTCTGCCTAGATACACTGGTATGTACTTGTGTAGGCTGAGTTTTTTTCATTTTCTGTATGACCAGAGGGATGTATGTACAGTATGGAAGAGTATAGGGTAAAGGGTCTTTGGTCATCATTAATTCAGAGGAAGCCATGTCCAGCTTCACTAATATCACAGCGGCAGCCAAGTGTAAAGTAAGGTTGAATCCAGAATGGTGTGTGGTCCTATTCCTGAGTGACTAGCTTTATTGAGATGGTTACCCCACCCCATAACTGAATATGGGGGGTGGGGTAAGCTCCAGTATGTAATGTGTTCCAACGAATCTTTTCTGTACCCTCCCAGGATCCCTCTGTGACACAGGTAACACGAAATGCCCCCCCAGGATTGGAAGAATACAACCCTTTCACAGACACAAAACCAGTGAGTACAGTTTGGTTTGTGAAACATTGTTTAAATTCTGTCCAATATGTGTGCTGTGTGCTGTTATTTAACAACAGTTGTCATCAACAGGTAGTTATTTGCAGTTATATGGTGTTTGTTTTCAAGCATAGTTTGGTCCTGAGATATCAACCTTTTCTTGAAATGTGTTTTGTATCTTCAGGCAGATTTCATAACTCATACTCATAGAATATCACGCCTCTGACCAGCAGAGAAAGGTACGGATGGGTTTCAGTCTCCAGGAGCCGCTGGACCATGTGTCACATTCACACTTAAGAAGAGAGGTGCACAACATAAAATGAAGGGCTTCCCAGAGCAGTACCCAGAACATATGGTCATCTGTATACTCCCCCCAAGAACCTGGTGTTAATATGGGCCTATTCCAGCTGGCATTGGTGATGAACATTGTCGCAAAATCAGTCCTGTAGGTTGAACACATGTCCACCTTACTAAACAAGTATGTCCACGCGTTTAGAGTTAGCCTATATCTACAGTCCACATGTCATATTTTGCTCATTTCTTTTTGGGAAAGTGTAATTATAGTCTCGTGTGAACTTTGCTTCCACAGAATTTTTTTCATTTGCACCCAATGAAACCTAACAATATTTCTATCAGCAAAGATTTTTTCATTCTTTTCGGTCTGTCATCTGTGATATTTTTCTGAGCATATTGGAGATTAGCAAGAATCTTTCTGACTCTGCTTTTCGTTTGTGTGCAAATAAACCACTTCTTCAGACGCAGACAGAACACCGGCACAGATTTATTTGATTATGACTTCAGCCCAGCTCCAGTCAGCATCTTTTTTTTGTTTTAATTTGTTGTTCGTGCCGTGCCATCTGAGCAGAAAGTGATGGAGGACAAACAGGGCACAGTCTCTCCGTCCTCCAGCGCAAACGGCCCTAATTATTTATGTGCCATGTTTCCGTACGCTGCAGGAGAGATACTGTTCTAGTGACCTGATTCACTCAGCTGACGCCGCCGTCCTACTCCATTGCGATATGCAAAGCGGTATAATTCGATGTCATATCTTGTCAGCCGAGTCGGGGGAAACGCGCGGAGGAGAAATCTCCCTGCGTTTGATTAAAAAAAAAACGCAGCGACAGCGGCGCTAAGCGCGCAGGTGCGCCGGCGTCTCTTGGATTTCGACGGCGGCGCGCAGATTGGTTCTGTACAGTCGGCACGTCCCGTTTCCCAGACCGGCGCCGACCTGTTCCCCGGTAATCGGGAGGTAGCGCGGCTCCTTGTCGCGTCGCTCGGCGAGTTCTGGTAATTGAATTTTTAAGTTGTTCCCCCTTCCGAAGGGAGGGGGGGGGGGACTGGCATTGCCGACGTACCCGCCTGGGATTATGGTGCCAGTGCACCATCTGCACCTGCAGCTCTGCCTCCGAACTGACTCTCTCCCTCGGACAGTCTGGGACAAGCCGGGGACACTGACAGCGAAGGGAGTCTCACCAGTGTGTAAATCTGGGCCAAGGGTAAAAAAACGCACACAGGGTAGCCTACCACTGCTCTGCTGGTGGGTGTTTGGATTCCTCTTGTCTTCCCTGTGTTTCTCTTGAATTCAGGATTGGTGCACAGTTAGCCCTGCAGCTCTATCGGGAGCTGCACAGCCGAGGTCCCAGAAGGCCTTGTTCCTTGCTCTCAGCTAACATCGAGAATTGGAAAGGAAAGCAAGATCGGTTCAAATAACGATGACAGCCAATTGAATCTGGGTATAAAGTGGAAGACTGTAAATAAAGCCTGCACACTGTATGATCCTCTGGGACTTGGGTCGATTGGATCTGATCTCCATATTGTTCCAATGACCAGTACTTCCCTAGATTTTCTTTCACCCACTCTCTCCTCTAACATAAATACGGCACTTAGCATTTCTTTGTGTAAAAAAAAAAAAAAAAATTGCAGCCAATTATTTCCATAGCAGCCATTGTGCAGGGCGCATGTATTAAACACGGACTGGATGGCATTTGTAAAAGCGCTCGGCAGGTAGTAGTATTAAAGAGCTGAAACGAGCTCCCTGCGGTGCGCTGTTTTCTTTGTCCCGGTGTGCGAGAAGGTGTTCTAACTCGCCCGTACTCTTTGGCTCTCGACGCACTGAAAGCCTGTGAATCAATGCAGTGGTGAAGTGGGGGGTGTAGCAGGTGCCCACCGTAAATCAAAGCCTGACGCCCCGCTCCGGAAATCAAATGCTGCCCTCAGCAACATCGCTCTCATCCCAGAAATCTGCCCCAATCCGGTTATTCACACGACTAGCTGCAGCGGCCAGGTGTACGCGGGGGAGGTGATAAATATCAAGTCGATATTAAAAACAGAACTTGGCAAGTGTGTCATTTTGGCTGTTGGGAATTAATTGAGCAGACTTTACTGTCGTATTAATGCTGTAATGTAAGTGGAAATGTAATTTAAACATTCAGCACAGGTATAGCTGTGGTGGGTCAAGTACAGGTTTATGAAGATCTGGACATCATCTTCCTTTACAGGGGAGCCTCAGTCAAAAATGAACGTTTGTGGAGTTGAATGGTGTGCTCAATGTACTTGCACACTTCTGAATGTCCTGGAAGCCTGTAGTCTGCTTCCTTCTCCCCTCATGTCACACTGACTCCAACCAGAGCTTTTCATTGGGAGATTAGTTCTTCATCTCTTAGAGGTGAAGAATTATACAGAGCTTCCTGTAACTTAGTAATCGTAACTTAGCTTGAGTATAAAGCTTAGACAGCTCATACTCCATTGAAAGCTTTTGTGTGAGCATGTTTCTTATTTCTAGTTTCGTATTGGTTTACTTTTAGTTTCCTCGTTTAACTCTAAATTGGAAATCACCAAGGATAAATTGTGCGTCTGTACAGTGGTTTTGAACGTGATCAGTATCTTTCATTTGAAAGTGAGAGAGATGCCAGCAAGCAGCTGTGGCAGTATTCTCCTCTCTTTGAATGCGATGTTGGCATCTCTTTATAGAACTGTCTCCCTCGCCATGTTGAAAAGGGCTTGTGAATTGAGACATTCCCAGTATCCTTCTCCAGGAGCCTGAGGACTGTTCTTTTTTTAGTGTTTATATTTTTTTCTTGTCACTTATACTCTCCTAATGCCTGTTGCTGTTCTGACAAAAAACAGGATTGTATGTGAGATTAAATGCTGAGAAATGTGTAGCGCTGTTATTGATGTTACCCTTACACCTTTTTCAGGCACCCCCCGGTGCTGCCCCCAAAGTAACCCCCACCAGCAACACACAGCCTGCCATAATGAAGCCCACAGAAGAGCCTCCAGCCTACTCACAGCAGCAGACACAGGTACAGCCCCGCCCCCTGCCTGCCTGTCACCCTTTCACCGCCCCCTCCATTTTCTTACTGGTGGAGAGACCAGTTTCATTAGCCTTGTCATTTGCCATGCTTCTGTGAAAAAAGCAATGCACGGCAATCATTTTTTAAAGTTGATTACTAACCTCCCTGATGGTGTTTGTGTCGAAATCTAGGGTTACAAGTTATCAAGCAAATTAAGTGGTGCAAATTAAGTGGTAGAAACCCAATGAGCAGAACCTACTCTTGGGAGACTGGAGTTGTGATAGTTCTGTCTGACCAGCCATGAAGAGAGGAACAAAAAAACGAAATACTGTCACTGTCAGTTTGGCTGCTTTGGCTGCCTCATTGAACATAGAGAGGCAGTTATGCCTTCCCTGTCACGCACCAGACTCTTCGGTCGTTATTTTATAAACAAAGCGTGCTGTCATATCTGCCTCATTAACACTGCATCGGAAGAGCAAACTAACAGTGCTGGTATAACATCTACAGGCACACTTGGGAAATCAGGAATAAAAGATTGCTACGATTTGTAGTGCATGGACACAACATGCCTATCTCTTCGAACATGTCAATCTCGAAAGAGCAGCACTGTCTTTTATAGCTGCACGCTTCCTCTCAACAAAATAGCGGGTCCAGTTCCAATGGGATGGCCGTAATGGCGGATTTTGTCAGGGATGCAGGTTGGAATGTGGGTGAATTGTGAGTCCTTACAGGAGCCCAGAAGGAAAGGGGGTCTGTTAATGAGAGGCACACATGCATAATTGAGAGCCGCCTCAGGCTTTTTGTTATAGGGGGGGTTCACATTCGGTGGACAGCCTTTCAGAGAGCCTGTTGGCTGGGGCACTACAGCAATCGGGCCAAAACATGTGACACTGTTCCTTCGTGCATTTAGAACACAGAATTACAAGCAGGGCTAAAGTTAGATCAGTTAGTCTGACGGAAAGTGCTATAATCTATGCAGTGTTAAAAATAATGGAGAAAAAAAAACCATTCTATTTAAAACTGATTAGACCTTTTTCAATGTGTTGATTGAACACAATCCATCTTGATGAGTTTTCACAGATCTCTGCAATAATTCACTCGGGAGTGAATGAATATAGTTGCAAGCATGTCCGGGCATGAATCGCAAACAAATTGCTTGGGACGTATTTAACTTCATTTAGTCTACGAAAGAGTCCCGAAGCAGCCGTTTGCGCAGCTGAGGTGCGCAGTAGCACGATGTTGATCGTCGCTGTGCGTTTGAGTGCGTGCGTGCGTGCGTGCGTGCGCCTGAGGCGGGTCGGACTCAAACCCCTGCCCTGCCCTGTCTGCTGCGCAGGACCAGGCCCGGGCCCAGGCGGAACTCATGAAGCGGCAGGAGGAGCTGGAGAAGAAGGCCGCGGAGCTCGACCGGCGGGAGCGGGAGATGCAGTCGCTCGGGGCGTCAGGTGGTTAGAATGCCGCGCTCGCTCGTGCTGTACGCCACTTCGACCTTGAAGGGGTCGTTCATCCTGTAGACTGTTCTTGCTCATTCATTTCATTATGACGTGTCTTTGGAGCCTGGCGATGACAGCTCTTCACAAGTGTAAGCATTAGTGCCAGTATGTGGCTGTGTAGAGTACACCATGGTCCAGTATTAGGTCAAAGATCAATATGCATGATTAGGTAGAATAAATATTCTCTGTTTAGAAGCACAAGAGACAACCCAGTATATATGTGTGCCGTGGATTGTTTTTTCTTCTTTTCGACAATAATAATGGCCAACAGTAGTTTGACAACTTCCTTACTCACTTGCTAAATGGCATCAATCATTCTAATGATACAGTTGCAATCTGTTGCAGCTATAATTGAAATAAATTCAAGGTCTTTGTGCAATTAATTTGCTGTGGTGTGCTCTGGTTAGTAGCCTAAGATGGCAATTAACATTGTAGTGAGAGTAATATTATTGCCTGCACATTGAAAGTCTTACGTTACATGTTGTTTGTTGAGCAAACAAGATGTAGTAATCCTTATCCCATTTCACCTCCAAAAGCCAACACACACACATACACACACACACACGCGTACACACACACACATACACATTTGTGGACATTTATCTTGAGATTCCAAATATCTAGCTTATACTTAAGCTCAGATGTAATTGTTAAAGGAAATCAGTACATAATTTTCCCTTGTGTGAAATGGTACAATGCTCAGGCAATAATTTCTTTGTTGTTAGACACTTCAAGTCTTCTCTAAGACTGAAAGAGGCCACAGGGACATCTTTTATTGACAGTCTCTGTTTAGGTTTGAGCTCAACCAACTGATAAATTGTGACACTAACTGGAACTGTTCTTTCCTTTCAAATGGGAAATTGGCTAGAGACTCTTTATGTTTTTGGCCATCATTAGTCCTCACATTTATTACATGATGGGGATGATAACACAGCAGTTATAGACAGCTCACAGTAAAGTGTACTGTTTGCCATGTGTCCACATGGAATAGGAATGAAGGAATGCTCATTTTTATTTTGCTGTTCCATTCAGGAAGGAAAAACAACTGGCCGCCTCTTCCGGAGAAGTTTCCGGTCGGGCCCTGCTTTTACCACGATATCGCCGTAGACATACCGGTGGAGTTTCAGAAGACCGTGAAAATCATGTATTATCTGTGGATGTGTGAGTGTTGCATGTTTTGGACAGTTAAACTTTGTCAAAATCTGAACATGCTTGCTTGCAGGTTGCAAAATGGCTTCTGTATGTTGGCGGTATTGTAAGACGATGGAATTGGGAAGATAGCAGAGTGTCCAATAACATCAGATTTTTCGGCGGGTTTTGTGCATGCATCCTCATGCTGGAATCTTCTGGAGCCTCTGGCTGGCACTATATAGTTGCCTATATAGTTTTAGGTACTCTCCAGCTCATGCAAATGCTGTTTCTCTTCAGCTTATCCGATACAGCTGCTTCTTGAAATATTTAAACTTTGTAATTCAGTGTGATAACCATGCAATAGAGGAAATTAGGAAGGGGGAAAATACTTTTACACGGCACTGTATCTCTCATATCTCCAGCTGTAAAGACGGGTGTTTGTAGTATACCTCAAATTGCAGAGAAACTACATAAGAAAGCAGAGGCAGTCTATCAAGGTGCATTTTCTCATGCTCTGTTAGAATATGGTCACACCCCATTGCCATGTGATTGTGTCACATGATTAGGACTGTTTACAGGGAGGCATGAGAATCTCTCGTACACACACACGTGTGAATTAGCAGTGGACCTAAGTGCCTCACAGCTGAACTTGATGATGCCTTCCTCAGAGTGAAGAGACTTGCCTTTTCAGGGCACTGCTGTTGCATTTTCATTAGCCGTTTATCTTGTCTTTGTATTTCCTTTTAGTTCTGTGAAATTTCAAGTGTCAATTAAGGGCTAAAGTTCCCTTTAATGGCTATTTTTCAAAAGCTTTAGTTTTTTGTTTTTTTTTTTAATTTCAGAAGGTCACGTGTTCTCAGAAAACCATGTCTCGTAAACTGTCTTTAAATTCCTGTTGCTCTGGATTATGGAGGTATGAAATCCAGAGCCACTGCTTCTATAACAGAAAGAGTAGATTTTAAGGAGCTGTTACCCAAAATTATTTAACTGACAACTGAGAATGTTTTCTCTTTTCATTTCAGTATTTGTCATATTAAGAAATAAAATTTTTTTGGTTTCCTTGGTAATGAATTGCTATGTATGTGGATGGAAGCAGAGAAAAAAGGAAAACCTTTGACTTTCGACTGTTTTAATGTGGTGAAGAAACAGGAAACAGGGTGGAAGTGGAAGTAGCCTTTCTGCTCGCTGTTTGTGTTGCTGTTCGTGCTCCTCTGGTAAAGAGACGCTGTGACTTCTGACAGTAATGTCTCATAGACTGTGGCTGACATGTCAGAAAATGGCATTGCGTGTCCTCTGTGACCATAGGGAGCAGGTGTTGAGTCACGATGGTGGAATTTAGCGCCCGTAGGCACCAGTCTTTCTCACCTTGGCCCTCCAAACCGCATTTATCAAACAGAATGCTCTGCTTACTCGTTAACAGCATGAGCATGCTACTGGATTTAATTGAGATGGTTGGAGCTTTGGAATTATTTAACAGTGTACTGTGGGTATTTCTTTAAAGTATAAAAATTCTAAGGTGTAATGTACAAACCAAAATGTCCTCAAGAAAACTAACTGAATGTGGTCATTGCCAAATTAAATTTCAGAAATGGCTTGTGAATACAAATAGGCTGTCAGTTATGATAGGAATTAAATTAAGGCTTTGACTTTGCAGAATTTGATACAGTACTGTTATTTGAAAAGTCTGCTGCAATCTGGTTTTGCATCACCATGAACAGTTCAATTTTTTTCCAAGCGTAAGTTGGTAAGTCTTACTGTGTGTGTATGATTATGACGTGTCTTTCCTCTGCAGTCCACACGGGGACGCTGTTTGCGAATATCTTTGGCTGCCTGGCCTGGTTCTGTGTGGACCCAACAAGAGGAGTGGACTTCGGCCTGGCCATGCTGTGGTTCATGCTCTTCACCCCCTGCTCCTTTGTCTGCTGGTACAGACCCCTGTATGGAGCCTTCAGGTAATAACCTTGCAGTCAGTCACCAGGGGGCAGTAGTGAGGGACAATGGATCAATCTTGGGAAGCACTCTGCTGCGATAATATGTGAATCAGTCCCACTTAAATTGAACCACAGGCTTGAATCAAATGTTCAATTTGATTAAATGGTAGTTGCTGGCAAAGAATATGAAACTCTCAGTGGAACTGTTCCAGAAGTATACTTGAAAACAGAAACAGAAAATATGTGTGGGTATTTGGCACTGAAATCCCTACATTCCTGAGGTGTAGTTCAGATTTACCAAAATGGGCAAGAGTATTTTGACCCATCTCCCACTGGAAAACAATAAAAGAACTGTTTTTTTTTATTTTTTTTTATTGGACTTGTTTCCAGACAGGATGTGCAAAGATGAATTTTATTTTTACAGGTCGGATGTCTCTCAGGGTTCAGTACATGACAGAGGTGCAGAGAGCGTAGAGGAGCGCGGGGAGCCAGCGAGACTCCTCTCTCACTCCCCCCACTCTGTTTGTGTTGCAGGAGTGACAGCTCCTTCAGATTCTTTGTCTTCTTCTTCATATACATCTGCCAGTTTGGCGTGCACGTGCTGCAGGCCATCGGCATCGCCGGCTGGGGGGCGTGGTGAGTACAGAGGACGGGCGCCGAAAGATGACGTCATCGCACATCGCTCAGTGAAACACACAGGTGTCGGGATGAACACAGGGAAGCTGCGTTTCCATCAGTGTTCAGTTAAGACCAAAGTCCTCTTGAATGCTTTGAGTCTCAGGGAGTCTTTAGAGGGAGTGTGCTTGGTAGGTATTTGATTCTCTCTGGCTTTTTTCCCCACTTTTGCGCCGTACAAAAACGTGTTCATTTGAGATGGAAGGGGGGCCCAGGCGTGTCTAAGGCACGGTTACCCAGATACGATTGTGGTTGTGTGTCCCCCCCAGTGGCTGGATTTCGGCGCTCACGGGACTGAACACGAGCGTTCCGGTGGGAATAATGATGATCCTCATCGCGGCGCTGTTCACCGCGTCCGCCGTCATCTCGCTCATCATGTTCAAGAAGGTGGGACACGGGGTCCTTTCATTCGCTCTGGGAAGGGAACTAAGGAAACGCATGGGCCCTCGCTGTGATGAGAAGAGAACAGAGACGATGCGCTTTCTCCTTCTGTCTTTTCTGCTGCTTTGAACAATGTGCCGCTCTCTTGTCTGCCGGTGCCCTGAACAGGCTTTTCTTTCCGTTAATTCTAAGTGCATTTTGTGCTGTTAGTTATAAATGTACACATTTCAAGCAAACACAGTGCTTTTGAATTACTTTCAGTATTCTTAAGCCAGTGAATGCAGCCACTAACAAACTGCGGCTTATTTTTGAAATTATTTAAAAGCTAAATTTAATAATGTAAACTCGATGAACAGAATGGGTTTTGGTCAGAAAAGCTTAAGCCAGAAAATGCCACTAGATGGCAGTGCAAGTTGCCGTCCTTGCTGTACATAACTAGACTTAGTTTCTTGCATCAGTGTTTTGTTTCCAACTCTTCATTGCAGTGTGCGTTGTGTTGTTTAGCGCTGCCCTGACTTCTCCACTCTCTCCGCGCGGTTCCTCAGGTGCACGGGCTGTATCGCACCACGGGCGCCAGCTTCGAGAAGGCCCAGCAGGAGTTCGCCACCGGCGTCATGTCCAACAAAACGGTGCAGACGGCCGCAGCCAACGCAGCCTCCACTGCTGCCCGGGGAGCCTTCAAGGGAGAGCAAATCTGAGCCGCCCGAGACGCACCGTCGCCACCCCCCCCCCACCCCCCACCCCCCGACCCCACCCAACCGCACTCATCGCCCCGCCCCCTCACAGTCACCCTCCGCCCTCCTGTCCAGTGTGGAGACTAGACTCTGCCTCTTTTTTATGCACTCCAGTGACTGTGACTCCGCCCCTTTCACACGACTCCGCATGTCTTTTAACCTGTCCTTTAGCGTGTGTGCATGGGCTGAAAGCTGGATGATCGGGAAAGCTTGTCGCTTTCAGTCGCGTCCTCCAGTACCTCCGGGCTGCTGTCGGGGGCTCTCTGGCAGGAACGAGGCAGCCGAGAGAGGGACCCGCTGCTGAAACGGAGGGCTGCGTTAGCCCTCTGAGTGCGGGACAGGTAGTTAGGCCAGAGAGGACCCACAGAAGTCCCACCACTGTCCTCCGTCCTTCCTTTAATGTCTCCCCTGTCCTCCATCCGGTTATTGTCCCTTACATGTGCTGGAGACGTCCCCCTCTGTTCCTGTCAGCCGTCTCTAGTCCTGTGGAGTATCACTCTATTCCCTCTTGTCTTGCTGAAATCACTCCCCTCTTTAGAAATAGTATGATACCGTTTATTTTGGGTAACCATTCCCTTAGAGACCAATGGCTGGCTGAAATATTTTTTTAATAGTTTCCATTGAAAAATATAACGACAAATAAATGAAATCCCATGATGCATCGTGCTGAATGAATGAATGGCACACTGTTTATATTGTAGATGCATCTGTGTTATTTAATTTAAAAGCTCTGTTGCGGTATGTGTAATATTTATGCTTCTGGCACTAGCTTGCTGCAGTCAGCCCCGAGAATTAATACTGGAAATTACAAACGGTGAAATGCCTTCAGTGACTGCCTTAAGATGAACACAGCTGCACTGAAGCAGTTCCAGACCTGCTGACACAGCGTACCATGTGCACGGTCTGAGGTCAACATATGCAGGCATGTTACCATGCAAGAAACTGCACTAAAGCTTGAAGTTTGGTCCTTTATTATCTCCTTTTTTAGCTATGTCCAGGATGCTACGGGGGGGAAATCCACAGGAGAGCGAGGCCCGGGCGCATGGAATAGCCACAGACGTTTGAAGTAAACCACATTCCCTGCAAAACCGTCTGTTGTCTGAAATTGTTTCCATAGCTTATAAAGTATAGACATGCAGAGTTTGTTTAATGAGGTGTCAGAAAATCGCATGAACATTCCAACCACCCTCATGGTTGAAAAAAATGTAGTTGTTCTGTGAATTGATACATATTGGCAAATTTACCTATAGCTGTAATAGTAAGACGGTAATAGCTGTGAAGCTATAATGTTTATTTGTTTATCTTTAAAAAGACAGAGAAGGTCCTTTTCCCCTCATTATATCAAGGATGCATCTGCAGCCACACATTTCATTGAGTTCATCTACTTGAATACAGCCGTTACTGATGAAAGCTACAGTGTGCACCATGAAGCACATTTACTCCTGCAGCCGAATCAGGAGTGTCAGGTTAAAGCATTTTTGAGCCATGTGTGTTTCCCTTGCTCTCGGTTCACTCTGTGGGATGCAGACAGGCATCGAGGCGGAGAGCACACTGCTCTGCCATTAACCTGGAATCTAAAGGGTGCATCTAAGGTAGCAAGGTAATCAAATCTTGGAATGCTCTGCCACACTTTCAGGCACTGTTCTGGTGTCTGTTTCAGATGGTCTAAAAGAGCCTGGATTACAATAACACTTCCCTGCCTGAATGAGAGTTGTTTCCCTAAATAATTTCTGTGGTCCTTTTTGATCTCTTTTCCATCACACCACTCCTACATTACCCCTTCACTCCTACATACCACTTCTGCAATCAATTGTTAGATTTGAATGGTGTCAAAGCACTCCTTCAGATCTGACAACTCTTGCCTTCAACAGTCTGGTTTTTTGCATATTATTTTTCTTACCCCAATGGGATAATTCCATGGGAGGAAATGTACACCACTGTGCAAAATGACAAACCCTAGCTCAGAGTAAATGGGCCAAATATATGGAAAATGACTCTACAGTTGTGACAGGTCTGTAGTTCTCTGGGCTTTGCTTCATCCTCTTTTTGTACACAGTTCATATGTACTCTGATCTACAGACAGCCCATAAATAGGCCACACCCCCATGTTTGGGGAAAACAGTCTATTACACTGCATAGAGTTAGCATTGGCAATCTGGATTGTTGTGTGGTGGGCTGTACAAATAATGAAGCCAAGTTAAGTTTTGTGTCCTCCTGTGCAAAAAGACTGAGCCAAACTGGATTCGGGGCATTGGACGTGAGGGGAAAGGAGGAAAACTATGGGATCCTGAATCAAGGTACATCTATATTTGTAGTGAGGTACCCATTTTTTTCACCAGCAAGTACTTATAACTTAATTTAATTAGCTGCAAGAGGCGGTGTCAGAAATGGTCATTTATATGTTTGTTTCATTTGCTTTAGTATGTGATGGGACATGTAACTAGATAGCAAGGTTACATGCCTCATCAAGTCCTATAGAAACAATGTTAGCTAGCTATCTATCATTATGATAGCTGCTTTTAACGTAAGCATCTTCACTTCAGCTAGCTAGCTTGCTCACCATCTGCAGACTTAACTCATGTTATGGTGAGCAAGCTCGCTAGTTGAAGTGCAGATGATAACGTAAGTTGAAAGCAGCTAGCTATCCTAAGTTGTTTCTTTTGGGTGTGATGTGACATGCATCATTGCTATCTAGTTATATATCACCTCACATCCTCAAGAAACAAATATACAAATGATCATTTCTGACACAGCCTCTTATAGCTAATGAAAGTTATAGATGTGCCTTGATTCAGGATCCCAGAGTTTTCCTCTTTCCCCCTCACTTTGAATTTCCTGAATCCGCTTTTTTCTCCTCATTGGCTTGTTCCTTTTGCACGAGAGCACAACAAACTTCAGATACGGGTTCTTAGCCTTGTTTGTATGACAACTTTTTGGCATTTTCACAATCTTGAAAATACACCTACTGCTAATAACTCTATGGCGGGTAACAGATTTTTTACCCCATTTTGTGGGCGTGCCTTCATTGTGTGACACTGTGGTCAGTTGTATTTCTGATTAAAGATTAGCCGTAGAAGCAGAAGTCAGATTTTGCAAAGAAAACTAAATGACCACTTTCTCAATGTGCTGACTCTGCTTTGTCAGTTCATCCTGTTAACTGATGTTTCCTGGGTGTCAGAGAGACACTGTGGTTGTTTGAGTGTGGGGTTTCTCTCCTGTCATTCCTCATTTACCTCTCATCACCTCAAACTCCAACCCCCATCCCCCCCATTCACCCACTACTTGTTCTGACTGGCTGTCTCATGTGTCAGTAAGTGTGTCTGTGGTCATTACACTGATATGTGAATGTGTGATTATGAGTGTCTATCACTTAAACTTTGTGAAAAAAAATGCTTAAGTGAAATAAGCAACGGTTTTCAAAAAATACAAAATAAATTCAAGAATCAAACAGCTCTTTGATGGAAGCATAGATGTGTCCCCTAATCAAATTCTGCTTCCAGGTGTCATCCCTTGTTTGTTGTGCTGATAGGTGGTTTGATGAGATAATTGGTCCTTGGCCTCCAGAATGTGTATGTACCCTTTTGAAAAAGTGCAAATGATATGATTGATTCTGTGAATATGAAGCATATTCCAGCCTTTTTCTTAGTGAAAACAAACTCAAATAGGTATTTCAACCAGTAATACTCAGGATATATGTTGGATTCATGAAAATTTGTCTCACAAGATCACCTGAATTTTTTGGCTTATTCACTGGGATGAGAATGGAAGGCGAGTGAAATACGAATTCAGATGGAAAATAAAAGCATAGAGACAGAAACTGCCGGCACCTTAAAACCCACAAATTCATTCTCGTTAACTACTGGTTAAAACAGAAAATCGGTAAGGTTACATTTTCAAAGGTTTTTGATTTATTGCTTATTTAATATTTTGTAAACATGTCTTGAATCACAGTCAGAGGTGAGTTTGTTTTATTTTATGTATTTATTTTTTTGTATATTTTACATGTGATATCTACTTTTGTTTTGATCTTGTTTTGGTTAGTTTCTGTTCAAGATCCGAATATGATTGAATTCAGAAGGCTGAAATGAATTACAGCCCTGTCGATTGATGTGATTTGATTTAATTTGTGTTTTTGTTTCTCTTCCGTGTTTTAATTGCATGGTCTGTAATTTTAAATTCTCCATACATTTCACCAGGTCAGTGTTTTTGCATTCTGCTCCAATATGGTAGTATATCAAAGCCACAATGATTTAAAATTCTGGATGGCAAGTTAGTACACAGTCTTTCTGTACAGTGTCATTGGCACAACAGTGTAATTTAAATATGTTAATACAGTAAATATCACTCATCAAAGGTGATTGAGGCCTAGCAGATAGTCTACTTCCTCATGTGTCTTTCTAAAGTATGTGTTTAACCAGTGAAGCAAGATTGTAAATTATCTTGTTAATTTATGGGGGGAAAATTCAGGATGTTGTTCTGGTTATCTTTTTTATTTTACTAAATTGTGCGTGTTTTTTTAGCTAGAGCTTTTTCCTTTCTTTTTGTGGTTTGGGTGTGTGCATACGCAAGAGTGTGCGTGCTGAGCTTCTTTATGAGTTCCTTTTTTAATAAATTCAAGCAAATGGCACACAAATGTTCCAATTAAAATATTTTTTTTTCGAGTTTGTTTGATGTTATTTCATTTGATAATACGCAGTTCAAATTGGGAATTTGAGAAAGCAAGTCCGCTAGCGCCATTTGACTTTTCTTTGTGTTTCGCAGTGGACTGTGGCTTTAAGTATCACTTTTTAATCGATGACACGAGTATAGAGTTGAAACACTGAAAAGAAGACGTCAAGTGGTCACAAGGAAGTCTGTGATTATGGATTTGAATGAATTTAAAATGGACTAAGGGATATTTGTATATTTTGTAAAATTGACAATTGGTTTGCCATTGTCCTGAATTTCATTGTACTGTACAAATGCACTCTTGTCTCTCCCTGTTGCATGTTGAGTAGTTTGAATTTTGTATATTTATTGTATTAACACAAAATAAAATTTAAAAAACCAACTGGCACTTTTGTTGCATATAGTCCTTGTTATGCAGCATTCTTGGTTTCCCTCTAAAGGACCTGCAGAGCTAACACAACCCCAGCTTTGTGGCTTTCATGTTATGGTGAAGCTGAATTCTTTTGTTTTTTTATGTTTATGAATTCTTAATTTTTTTTTTTGACCTACTAGTTTTGGATTGTGAATCATCTGAAGCAAAATAGTCCATGCATCTTTTGAGGGCCAATCCTCAAGAGACCCTAAGAGATCCTATGGGTCTAAAATCTGCAACTTGGGAAGAACAAAAAATACTCCACTGGTCTTTATGGTACCTTTTACACAGAGGAAAGATGCTGGCAAAGGAGAAAGGCTTCAGCGCACCTCCATGAAATCGCCCTATCCCTGGCTACCTACAGGGGTCAGTGTGGCACAGGGAGTCTGGAGGTGTATACTGTGATATCGGCTTTCCTAAAACAAGACCAGGTCAAAACCTAGCATATGGCTGGACCTAACACACGTGATCCGGCCGACCAATGGTGTAACTTCATCACTCAGTCAGATACTTAGTCACACATATTCGCGTTTGTAGGGCTGGCCCCGCTGTTGCGGTCCAGCCAAAAAGTCACTTTAATTAGTACTTTTACAAGTCAGCATTGCTCCATTGTTTCTAATTCAGTAACTAAATTTCCAGAAGGTTGAGGATCAAATCCAAATTCTTCCATCTTATAACACTACACAGAAAAATGACCACATCACCAAAAGCTCTTCTTCATAATCTCATCCTCCCTGAAGGTGAGATCCAATTTTCTGAATTAGTTTTTTACTTACTTTAAAAGTGGCCAGTGCCAAGTGCCTTTTAAAGTGCATGCAGCACATAATCCTGGAACTCCAAGAGAATAGCAGATATCCACCATGGGAGTGAATAAGGAAGTTTATTATAAACCTAGGAATGTTTAGACAATGGAAGTTTCACCACGGCAGGTGAGCAAACACATTTTCACCTACGGTCTCTCTGTTTCTGACATTTTTGTTAGGCAAACTGCAACTTCAAGAAGTTGAGCCTAGAACAATGTAGAGACGTTGCCTTTTTTTACCTTTTCAGTTTTTACAGTTAAGCACATAGCAGTTAAATCTCCACATTTCTGTCGGCAAATTGACAGTCCTGCCACAGCCATGACCCCCAGTGATCTTGATGAAAGCATTTTAGTGTTAACCATACGCTGCTGATTTTGTGCAGGAGATATATGATATGTAAACCATTTCAAAGCATCCTTATGGCTGTGTGGTATTGAGAGTTCAAAGCTGGATAGTTTAAAGTATTTCTTTATGGTTGAGGTTGATACATCTGCTTTTATTGCCTGTTGCCTGAATATACTGCCTGTCACTTGAGCTACAGGCCTCAGTGAAGTAATGGGGAAAGCAGCAAATCTGAAGTAATCTATAAAACCACACTGAGCATTTATTCCGCCCATTAGGAGTATTAAATTGTTTGTGCCAAAAAAGACAAGCTTTTAAACTTCCCAGAAGACAGATCAACAGAGATCCCTTCCTTGCCAGGCTAAGATGTTTGACCATTGAAGGTAATAACACAAACTTGCCTGACGTCATTAGAAAAGGAGACTATTTGTAATGACCTTTCGTGTTGACTTGGCAATCGTTGAGTGACTTCTCCCCTCTGATGACACTGTAATTGGCCACATACCATATTGTGCCCCCCTCCCGAATGAGTTACAGCTGCCTGTTTGAAGTTAAGGACTCCTCCATACCAAACAGCATGGATCCTACTGTAAATCATATCCCCATTTATCTACAGAAAGCTGACAGACTACAGTACGCCCAAACAAAACCAAGCAATGTCTAACCACACAGCAATGTGTACCCCTGGAATTCCCTGAATTTGGTTTTGTTGAGAGTGAATTTGTAAAGAATGAGGCCTGACCAAATGCCTTTTAAAACAAACAAGAGATTTATTTCTTCCAAAATGATCACAAATCACTTTCAGCAATCGCAGGGGGAAAAAAAATGCCGCATGCATTCTGCACACTCAGTGAAGAACGCTGGATAGCACACATAAAGGATGGAAAGGCTCACTGAGCTTTCCCACATTGTAGACGCTGATGAACACTGCCAATAAGACACAAAAGTATGAGCGTTGGCAAAAGAAGGGTTTGTCCTCTAAAGCCCACGCAAATGGCACAAACAAGTTTGATCCGCTATCAATTCCAGCATTGAGGGCTTGCAGGACCACTTCAGCACATGGAAGACAGCGGCAAGCTCACTGGTCGGGGGACTGAAATGCCTGAAATACTGGCAAAGGAAGGAGCATTATGGAGAGTGTAGCTTTAGCTGGTCTCATAAGAACATGTCTTGTAACTTTATGAAAAGGGAGAAATTAGAGCACCCCCCCCCCTTCCCTCCCTTTTGAATACGCAACCTGAGATGTAAATATAGCTTTGAGTGACATTACCACTGTCAGAGCCACATCTGTCAGTTCACATTTTGAACACACTATACATTGACTGACAGCTGTCTGAGACACAATGTAATTGGCTATCCTAATGGAAATGCAGTTGCTAGGAGAGTAGGACTAGTAGGTAACAGTCCTGTAGGGTTAATGAGAACATGCAGTCCTTCAGCTCTCAAACAGAGGACATCGTGGGACAATATCAAAACCACCCACAGGCCCCCAAATGTTTGTTCCTTTTTTTTTTTAACAGCAACAGCATACAATACTGCCTATACTGCCAAAGCCAGCAGTGAGTTCCTTTTCCTCAGGAGCACAAAACCATCAAACTCCTTTTGTGAATGTATTTCATCACAAACTGCAGCTTTAATCAGCAAAATATACCACCTTTCTTTTGTTAATATAACAAAAAAACTACCAATTAAGCAGGCACAGTGAATGAATGTACGCTACAGCGAGATGACAAGCAGGAAAAGGTGGAGGCTGTAATACTGGGTAGATGCTGAAAGACAAGCTGTGATGGATAATGTGAGGGAAGGAGAACCCCAAAGCCACATGTATTGAAATGTAATTTCCTGCTTTGAGGTGGACGTGGCTTCCCAGTCTATTTCCACATCTTGCCTGCTCCTCTGCACATCTCTTACAAAATTTGGATGAATGTGTTTTAGTTGCATATTTCTACGTTATATATTGCAGCAAGAGGTGTGACACCCTGCAGTACATACGCCTGTCACAGCCAGCTGTCTCAAGAGGAACACCAATGCACGACAGTGGGGTAAATCCACCTGAGAAACGAGCTCAAATGTCTCAGCCATGTTGGAACGGCCATGAGGAGAGAGCGGCATCAAGGAAATATTTCTGTGGGTGTAAAACAAATCACTGATTTATTTAATGGCGATTGCAGCGGCAGTGATTCCAGGGAATGCCCCAGTGATTTTTAAAAATTGTGTTATAATAGATTTTCACCCTTGCCTCTTGCAAATGGCTGCCTGTATGACACCAGTTGTTTATTTTCACTGTTTACGGGACATAGTCAGAAAACTAGGAGTTGCACACAGTGAGTTTACAGTACAAGACCAGTACACTCTTTGTCTTTTTAACAAAACCGTTCATTACAGATCTTAACACCAGTGACCAAGACTTTATAACCGGGTTGTTTATGGCTGTGTTTTTACCCTCATTCTCCAATACAGCCATTTTAAAAGTCACTTCTCTACCACGCCAAAGTCTCCCAAAGGAGAAGATGTTGCAAATACCCCATGTGTACTTCTGTTTGTGACAGTATATGTGAGAAGGAAACGCACAGGACCTGTTGAAAGTGCAGGCAACGATCAGCACTGAGGTGTTTGTGCTTTTGAGGCACTTTTGAGGCCTTTTTTGCTGTTCCTGCCTGTTCTGCTAGCCTTCACAGCGAATATAATCACAACACTGGAAGTGCAAAAGTCTAATTGTGTTCAAGTCATTATTTTAGTTATTAATGCTTGGGGTACCAAACCTGCACTGCCGACAAGTCACTTCCCCAAATGGATTAGACCCATTGTGTGGAAACGAGGCAATAAAACTATCAAATCTCATCCAACAGCAAGAGTTCCAGTCTGAAATCACTGGTGGAACGACTTGCATTAAACTAAAGTGCTGATACCTTCCTCTATCTTAACATATTGAACGAAAGAGGAGAAATGTACAAACGACAAGAAACTGTCATATCTGGAAGCAATCGAGGGTTTTCCTGGACCCAGTACCAATGGAACATGGCAGAGCTACAGCTTTTAAATGTGCTGTGGCACGCGTCACTGTGACTCACTTCCTGGCCCAGAATCCTCAGTGAGATATGGATGAGGTGTCGGCCAGAGGGACTGGTCTTTCAGAACTGAAACATATAAAACCCGACAGACACCGTGATGGGTCTATAACAGCGAGAAATCAGGTAGAGCTGCAGGCCCGTTGGGACAAATGGAGGCAGCAACAGAGTACAGCCAGAAACAGACAGAGCTTTAAATTCAGCGTTTTCCCCATTGGCAAAGGAAAAAAAACACCTGACATATTGTCCCCATATTTCAGAAGCAGGTCCGTTCAGACAACAAATGAGAAGCCGTTTCCTCAGAGCAACAGAACTGCGCACACCGCCCCACATATTGAGAGTGTTGATGTATTTCAGCAACGCGAGAAGCACCGGTGCTTGTGCGCAGATGTTGACGTGACCTCAACCCCACCCAGGGAACTGCTGTTGGGATCCTGAGATGAAGGTGGGGTCTGTATGTGAGGCCCTGCGGCTCCAGGATGTGGCTACTGGTGGAAACAGGAGACCAAAGTCAGGAGTCCTACACTCCTACTCGCTTCCTCCGTCGAGGCTGGAGGCCAGAAGGGGTCTGTAAGGAGACAAATTCAAAAACAGACACCAGTCTCTCCTCTTCTTTTTCTTTGGCAGACTCAGGAACTAAGAAAAGGGACATTGGATAATGTCACGCACCGAAAGCAGAGGTTTTGGGACAGAGCCACTGGCACTGCGCTCCCACAAAGCCTGTTCCTGGCTTTTGCATCCGGTTCTTCCCAATATATTTAGCAGGGTAGCTTGGATTCCCTACACAGCTTGCGTAAGGAACAGGCAAGATACATTAGTCTTCAGCTGGCAAACGAAGATCACAAACAGGATGAACCTCTTGGAGTGAGAAGATGGCACTACTCCCACAGTCCAGCAGTCCAGGAAAGAAGAGTTATGTGTGAATCAAAGATGCTGTTTAATCAAGTGAGAACCTGTAATCAATGCAGGCATTCCAGGCACATTTTAGTACATTTCAAGAGTCATCTTAACTCATCCTCATCTACATTCAGCAAACTGACAGGAAACTGAAAAGCCAGGCTGAATTGAGGACACTGCTAGCATTACAGTTTATTTACCATTTAGTGGTTTTGTTGTACAGTTATTTCAACTTGGCAAAGAACTGGGCAAAAAAAAAGTAGCTAATCACTGTCTGGTAAATCTGCTGGTTTTCAAGCCTGGAGCAAAAATCCCACATTGTCTGGAAAGATACTGTACAGTATATACAAAATTATTTACAATTCATTATGTGTCAGGAGAGCTAGTGCTGACACCATTAAGAGATTGCAGCGCTGAATGGTGTCATGGTGCAAAAAATTTAAAAATAACACAAAGAATGACTCAACGGTGAAAGAGTCAGCGATGTACTCAAAAAAGAGAGAGACAGATAGGCCAGCTAGTGGTAAACAATGTCTTGATCCCTTTACTGAATGGGGATAGGCACTCGGTGAGGGGAGTGGCCATGGGTGGATCCCGCTGAAGGCTCCTCCCCTCACAGGAGGCAGATGAGGCTCTTGCCCTCCTCGATCTCCTCCTGCACTTTGTCGCTGGACGTGGCGATCTCAGCCTGGGCGGAGAAGACGGCGCAGATGAAGGTGAGGACCGTCCCCCCGATGGCGGTGTAGAAGGCCCAGCCCAGAGAGCACAGGCCCAGCTTGTAGGGCGAGGCGTCGGGCCCGCAGTAAGCCAGGACCTTGTCTGAGCCCCAGCCAGCGGGGTACAGCATCAGGCCCAGGATCAGGAACAGACCTGAGAGGGGGACAGAGACACAGTCTGTATTCACCGGTTCAGATGTACGTTCGTCTTCTTGTATTATACTTTCAAGCTCTTTTATTAAATCAATGGAAATGTGTGACTTGATTCAGTTCAGCTTGTCTTTCTTGTATCTCTGATAATAGAGTTTGATTACTGACAAGGCACAATTGCATACGCTACTTCCAGTTCCATTTCCACTGGGTTGACCAGTCATTGTCAGTCCATGTCTGAGAATCAAATCTGTGAGGTTCTACAGTACTAACAAAATGTATTCCATTTCACTAGAACATTGAATTTAATTGCTGTGAACTGAGAGGGAGAGAGACAGAGAGTTAATCTTCCACCACCAAAGACCCACAATGTTTGTCCGCAAACAAAAATCTATCAGAACAAACCTCAAAGCTGGTCTACTCCTGCCCATTACATGAGTTGTGATTTGGTTGCATCAGCGTACTCTATAAGGGGCTGATGGAAAGTCTTGGAAAGGTGGTGCACGCTTGAAGTGTGTAGAACAATGTGCCGTGCGGAGGGGTGTACTGCGGAGACCGGGCATTGTTTGAGCTAAGTTTAGCAGCGGCGGCAGCCACGGCTCCTGAACCCAGTCAGGGTGAGCGGAGAGGTAAGGTGCTCACGCTTTCCTGTTTTTCCAGTAGGCCCTTTTCAGCGCTGCTTCTCACACACACACTGTGGGAGACTTCCCCTGCCATCGCGTCCCTCAGAAGTGCACTACTGAAGGGAAGCGGGTACTAAAGCTAATTCCCGAAGCCAAGTGTGAAGGAAGCGAATACTGTGATTTAGGTCTGCACCCATCACTTTAAATACACAGACCTGCTTCAACAACAACATCACTTGGAAGCGTTCAGTACTTTCAAGCCATTTGGATACGGTACACTTGGCATATATCATTTCCAAGCAGATTTCTCTATTCAAATTAACTATTGAGGTTCCAACACGGCATGGGCTAGTGTTGGGAAGCCTGCGCTTATTGTTAAAAGTAGTGGACTTTATCTTCTGCGGTTATTTAAAATAAATAAATAAATAAATAAATAAATAAATAAATAAATAAAGTAAAAAGCAGGAAACATCTTGTAATAATAAACTTTGACCAAACCTTGAACAAACCACGAAGCAAACATTCAGGCTTTGAGTGCCTACGATTCACATCTGCAATCACTTAACAAAACTAGGCCTTCTCTCAAGGCCACGGGGCTGTCTGGACGCAGTGGAAGATAGTGATCAACAAGGTGAACTGCTGAATAGCAATCTCTGGAGAAAGAGAGAGAGGTGATGACAATGCTTTCTCCCCTCACCCCCCCCCCCCCCCAGTCCCAGAAAAATAATTTTCTCAAATCAAAAACATTTCCTGTTCTGGTGAAGGTGGTTCCGATCTCTCACCGGGTCATGCGTCCTCAGTCTACTGCACTCATTTTGCCATCATGGCAAGGTCACGGGGGCGCTCTAATTATTCTGAACGCTCCATTTTTACCTTCGCAGATAGATCACCGTAATTCAGAAATACAGAATATCGCATTACCTTTAAATGAAAAATGAGCCCATAATAAATTAGCTTAGCTCTGTCACTAAAATGTGTCCTAAACGGATATTTGGACCGATTACCCCCTGAACTGTAACCCACTTGATCACCAGCTCTGGGATGTGAGGCCTCTTGATCGAATCCTTGGGAGTGCACGACAACATGTACAAGTTCGCTTTAGCCATTGTTTGTGTAGCATTACTTCTGAAAACAGCACAGGACAAGAGCTGAAGCCTGAAAGAACTTGCCAGCTGTAGATAAGGCTCTATCTTTCCACACCTGGCACAAGACATGACTCATATCTCCCAGTCTATACAGGCAAAGTTCAAAGCAGTCAGGTTTTACAAATCGGTCATTATTCTTCTTTCTAGCTGCTTAGTGTCCACCTGACACTGGTTATCGACCACTGACTAAAGTATGGGATGACAGAGAATAGGGTACTCTTTCATAAATCACAACTAAATGTAGCAATTTAAGTTTTTCAGAAACATAAGTGCTGTTTCCTGACAGAGAAAACAAAAATGGTGGAAACTCCATCAGGGTAGGTGAAAGGACAGGGAAAATGATGCCCTTATTCCTCAGTTCCTACCAGCAATAATTCATGAAACAACAAAACAATCCTAATGTCTATGTGGTAGGGGGTGGAAATAGCCAATTGGATAAGACTTTCCCTTCTGGATTCCCAATACCAAAGAACTGAAAAAGTGTATCAGGAGTCATCTGTTTCTTGTTAATCTGAAAAAAGAAGGGCTTGAGACAATACGAATAAAATCTGCTGACTGCTTTACTGTGAAATCTTTTCTTAAAGTAAAATGGCTCACGAAGAACACTACAGTGAACCAATTACCTGGGCTAAATTCTTCTTCATCATAATTAAAAAGTAAATATTCCTTGAATTTAACATTCCCCCCACCATGTGTGTCATTATGGGTAACACCTTGCCTGTCTGTGTGTCAGCTGACCCACTGAGTAGAGGTCCCAGTCTCGCAGGCCAGCTTCCCTGTGAGTGTGCTGAACAGAAAACAACAGGAAGTGGTAGCCACGTTTTCCAGTCACTGACTGCTGCCAACTTCCTGAATCTGCTGATGGATTGGGCCACATACACAGGTCCCCTGACCCAATTCCACACAATTCTACTGCTCCAGTAACCCTTCAGAACCACTGTGAGCATGGTAGGGTATGGCCTGGTACGGACTACTGGCTGGGAGAAGTATCCTATCTGGCGACTACCTACTTACAATGTTGAGTGAATAAGGTGCAGTGAACAAGAGAGAGCATGAATCCATATTGGTGGTTGGTGAAATCAGGTTTGTGTAACATTACACTAATTGTGAGATTCAACTGTCTGCCAAAGCATGAGTATTGATGGAAAATTAGCATTTAGCTAAACCTTGGTATGAAATCCCACTCCGGGCTGCTCCACAGAATTTACACGGTCATCACACTTTATCATTTTAAATCAAGATTTCTGAGAGCATACAAAAAGTTTCACGTGCTCTGCTTTGGCAGCTGCGAGTAGACAAATCCATAAAAGCCGTGACAGTCTGCCAGGTCCCAGGTCCTGATGCTGGAGTAAGTTTTTCCAGCAGCCATTTGCGCCTAATCCTCCTGTTTTGAACGGCAGTTAAATGTGTGCGCGATGGAGTGCGAGAGGGAGAAAACAAAACTGAGAGACACGTGCCGCCACGGCGGCCTGAGAATAGATAGATACTACAGAAACGTGCTGCTTCCATGACACTGATCCCTGTGACAGCCTCACACCAGTGGCAGCAGGCAGGGTTCATGGCATCACGGGTATGCCCATGGTTTCTCTCATTTGAGCTCAATGGATCACAGCACCAATCCAATGGGTCGCCACTTGTTAGCAATGCTCCTATTCCCTTCCCCACAATCTTGCTGTTATTTTAAGCTAGTTAAGAGAAGCTTGACTGCCCAAACAGCGCAATACATCATTTTAACTCAGTACTTGTCCCTTTACAGGAGTCTTAAATATACGTAAACATTAAAGTGTCAGAATGCGTGAAGGAAACTATCCTATCTTTCTGCTTTTATTCCCAACACAGTAGGGGGCCAAACCTGGTGTTCCTGAAGTACCATTAGAGAGGCCGTCACCTGGATTTTGGGTTGAATGTATGAACCAGTTGCTTGGTGCATGACGGAAATAGTGCCGCTGCTCGCTTAGGGGAACTAAAATTGAACGGATTAAAATAACAGGGACGGTGAAAAGAGTGGCCATAAATCTGTGTGCCATATTGCGCCTGCGCTGGTCTTCAGCTACCCACGCTGCTCTGGTCCTGCCGTCCTGGAAGCCTCACAGGGGACGAAAACTAAAACCGAACGGCGACATCAGCTTTTCTTTACTCGCAGCGCAAATATGGTTTCGAACGCGGAAATGAAAAGTAGGTCATAAATTCTTTCCACATGTTATTCGGCCTAAGAGCCAGACAATTTCTGGTAACCGATGGAGGTGGTATGGTTTCAATTCCCGCTGCCCCCTCCCCCCCGCTCCCGCCTGCACGCCCCCCTGCTCTCCTGGAAGGGGCTTAGGGGCTGTGCTTTCAGGGCCTTGCAGCTCCAGGAAGCGATGCTAATGTCCCAGGAGGCATTCTGTGGGCTGCAGGGAGGCCAGTCATTGCGTTTGTCCTCATTACCTACAGCCGGGCCTGAGTGCCAGAACGGCTGCTAAGCCAAGAGAGTGACCCTGCTATTGTTCCGCATTTCACAGCTTTATGGCACCCTGAGCACGGTGTCCATCGTGTAACTGATGACCGCAGAATAAATCTGAGCCGAGTGGTTGGTTTAGTGGTTTGGCTCTTGTACTCCCCAGAAAGGGGCTCCCGGGGTCAGGGAACATGACCTCTAGGGATTATTGGACAATTTTCAAGTCCATAAAGCGGAGTGTCTGTCTCACAGATTCTTGCTCCAACTAGACACACTGAACACTCATTACTTCCAACTGAAATCATATTCTGAGCCTGACAGAAAACAATAAGCTTCATGGACAGCTGTCCGATTGTGATTGGCTGGCAGCAAGGCCTGCCAATAATTGGCTGTTTGGGGAACTAACAATCATTGGCTGAACTCTGTGACTACCGATGCACTGTCAAGAACTCCTGCAGAATGAATGTGAACCGTGAAGATTCAGTTTCATCCAGCCATAAAGAAGATACTGCTCTTGATTTCTTTTCTGCTGAGAGCACAAAATACACTCAGCTGTCTCCTTCAGAAAAAGAGATGAAAAAGCCAGCGATGATGCAATGGTGACTGCGGTGGCATCATCCGACATGCAGACCTCAGTTTTGTGCTGAATGAAAGCATGTCCTTACCCCATGTCTGCTCGACCGAATCCCCACGGCAAACAAGCGGACTCCTACCTCGGGAAATGTCCGCCTAACTCAAAAATCAGAGGATCCCGCCACGCCTCAGCAGTAAATCCCTCAAAAGTAGAACAAGGTAGGGAGGCTCTGTCTTTGGACAAACATTCAGTCACGCCCTGGAGCAGAAGGGGTCAGCGGAACGGGTTTCCTTCCTACTTGCTGCAGCAGTCATGACCCCCCCAAGCTCACGTTTTATCTCCCAAAAAATGAGGAGCCCAGGGTCACTTGCGATGACAATTGCAAAAGGTAAAAACAGGGTTTCTCCCTGTGTCTAACAAATGCATGTCGAATAAGTGTTAACTTGTGCTTTCACAAACACTGACCCAAAAGGCTTGGGAAATGTGTGGCCTCACCACCCAGTCTGTTTCTGCATGGCCGCAGTCACCTCAGTAACAGTCTATTAGACAGGAAGACTTGCAGCACAGCTGCCCACTGTAACAGTAATCAGTAATCAGTAAATCCGGAACCATGCTAACCAGGTATGTTTACTCTGAAATAGTGATTGAGGAACATGATTTGACGTCACCCTGTTTATAATCCTATCCAGAACATTCCAGTTTACGATGGTGACTTGCTAAACTTCAGTAGCTTTGGCTACTGATAAAAACATGGAACAAATTCCATGAGGGATAGTTCTTTGTAACAGTCACAAGACACATGACAAATGTGCCAGTCTAAACTACAGCTGAGCTTCCAGTCTACGAGGCGCGGTTTGCGGATTTGTTTGTATTCCTTTGACCGCCTGTAACACGATGCTGAAGAAATGCGCTAAGACAAAGAACCAGGGAGTCGTTCCTGTCTCTCTACCAGCTGGTCCTTCCTCTCCATTGCTTGAGCAGCTGTCTCCCCTGGCGACAATATCCCGGGGGCCAGAAAAACAAAGCTGACTGCCCCCCAGCTGCAAACATTAACAATGGCAAACTGAGGCGTCAGGCCCTCCCTTTGAAATCATCATGAAACATGCCCATGAGCTGCAGTCCTTCTCATTCTTGCACTTTCCTAATCTGTGAGAACGTGGCCATTGTATGTGTACGTGTCACATACCATTCAAACCCTGTAGAACGGAGAGGTCAAGAGTACTCCTTTTCACAAAAAAAGTAAACATTAGCAATAAGGACCAGTTTCCTGGAAACCAGTATCTCAGTGCACAATTTGTTCGTGGCATGGAAAGTTTTCGCAGTAAGATTACAGACTGGTCAGGGAATCTTTGTGGCGTGTTTGTCGATACAGCCCTTGGGTTCCCCGCCATATCTTTCCAGCTCAATCACATGTGGCTTCTGAGAGCCAGGTGCCTTGCCTTCCAATCTCTACTTTGACCCTTGAAAAGCAGCCCGTTGCCAACAGGACAGGCTTTTCCGACGAAAAGGCAGGGCGCTGCCGTGCCCGTTTTTGCGGGCAGCCACATCTGGTTCTGATTGGTGCTGACGTGGATGCAGCTGCCTGCTGTTTGTGCTCCACTCCCACACCGATCCGCTCCCCAGCAGAGACGTCAGGACGGCGCTGAAAAACCTGGGAGCCCAGAACTGCTCTCCAAGGAGCCCGGTGAGACCGTGCTTTCAGGCTGCTGGGTGGATCTGGGGGGAAGGGGTGCGGTCCAGTCTAGAATGTTCCACAACTCGACCTTGGGCCGTAATGACGTGGGTTCCTGTTAAAGACATTTTGTTATGCAACATGAGATTTGTTTACCGTCAGGGGCGTGAACAATAAGGTGCGGGTCACAACGTGCTGCATAAGGGCTTCACGACTCAGCCTCTGTGACACAGCTTACTTATCTCAAGCAGACCCAATGCCCGCTATTATCTTGGGAAGTTTTACGGAGTTTGTGTCTGATCTCTCCCATTTCATGGGGACAGCTAATAAATCGACAGCCAATAAAACAACAAACAGTCATAACTCACCAGACACTTCTAGCAAGTGTATCCCTGAAGGCGACGAGGAGATTGTTCCTTATATAAGCAGAGAGACCTGATTTACGATGCGTTAGAGCATTACAAGAGTGTTCCCCTTTCAAGCATAAAAAAATCACTGTCAAGGCTGGCGCGAAAAATGTACAGGCAGGCTCCAAGCGGCGTCTTGCGGTCAAGGCCAGGCAAAGCATCCATTTCCCAGGGACCTCGTGTATAAGTGTCCCAGGAAGACATTGACTCGCTCATCAGTGACACCGCTGTCCCGCACTGCTGAACGGCAGTCGGCGGCGCGTGGCACAAGGAGTAGAGTTTCACTGGCAGGCTGGGCCTTGAGCTGTGTGCCCACCCCACCACAAGGGGCGTTTCCAGCCGTGGGTCGCATACGCCAGTCAGGCCAAGGCTGGGCAGGGCCAGGCATGGCACAGCAGAGCAGAGCAGAGCAGAGCAGAAAGGGCAATCTCGCCAGCCCTGAGCCTTGCTCTGCCTGCGGTTCCAGAGGGAGAACACAAACAGAGAATACACTGCCGTAAAACCAGAAAGGCAAACACAAGTGAAATGTGAACCATAAACATGCCATGTGACCCAAGACACAACATCCACAGAACAGCAGCTTTGAAGGTTCAGGGCAGGCAGCTAGCCCGTGGCGGACGGTGGGTCCACGTGCAGAACACCCAGATGTCTTCTTATTTTGAACGGACCACCCGGACGCACGCTTTTGACCTTGTGGTTTTCATGAGCACACACATAATTGCCCTTTAATTTGAATGCAGACAGTGTGATGCTTAACAGTTTCCTTAAACACCACCAGTTAGAGGATAACTAGGGCAGTCTGGGAGAAGATGGCAGAATGCCTCTGGGACAAAATATGGAGCGTGCCATTTGAATGGACGACCACTTTTCTGAAGCGAACCATAGCCATTTTGGGATAGTGAGATTCAGAACCCTGAATCATTTCCACTCTCTTCAGATTCTATGTGTACGTGTGAACACATCTGTAGGCCTGGCTGGGCCACTGCTGATGTGTCCTTGGAAAACGCAGTTTCAGCAATGAATCAGCCATGCAATCACAGGTAATTCATGGTGCATAAAGGCATCTGCTAAGCAAATAATACAATTAGGGCAGGAGAGCGCCCGGTGTTGAAAGATTACAGGCTGCCCTTATGGGTCAAGCCTCGGTCAATCAGTCCACGCTCTTTATCTTCCCCCACGCTTGATTGCCCTGGTGATGAGACGGTAACAACAAACTGTCATTTGGAAAAAACAGCCTAGTCAGGAGTCAGGTTATTTCCAAACGCACAGCTTTTTGATTTAGGTTTTATATTTGGTCAGCACACTTTGAGGGTATGAACATCAACAGGGATGGAAAAGTGCGTCACTGATTGGGCATGTAATCACCACACTGCCAGGGTGAGACAGCCATTTAATCAGGGGGAATACACCGCACGCCGCACCAAGAAGAATCCTTTAACAGCGCGTAGACGGGGAGGAAAGGAGAGAGAGTACAAACATCGCTCAGAAGACGGGGCTCTGCTCAGTGTGAGCACTGATGAATTGCAAAACGATCCTCTGTTGTGTATTTTGGCCCCATCTCTTCCTGTAGGCAGATATTTCCATTTGCCGGAGGGAAAAGTTACAATAGGAAAGACCTGTCCACTATCTCCACTGCTCGCCCCCTTTCCTCCTTTCCTTCCCAAGGTCAGGTTACCGTAAATCTGTGATCGTTCAATCGAGTCTGCCCAGTGTTGAGTATTGCAATCTCTCATCAAAAGCAATCTTCGGAGCCATATCTGATCCTGGTAGGGTGTAATTCGAGTGTGTTCTAAAGCTGGATGAGAACACAATTCAAGGCCTCATTTTAAGATGTTACCCAATAGAGAGAGCGAGAAAAGCGTCTCCAATCACACTGACATCCTTTTCCATGACCTCAGCTGGCAGAAAAAATGCCATAAGGTTTCTCGAGATCTACTGTCTGTGGCTTTCATTTTGGTGTCTGTTCTCACAATTTCTGAATGTGCTGGAGTCATAAAAAACTCTGAGTATTCCCTCCGTAAGCTAAACAGATCACAGTAAACCAATATCCAGTGAGTCACACACAATAACCACCGCTGAGCAATATTCCTCTACCTTCCAGAATGTATTGATGAGCATGAACGCAATGACTGTAGCACAGTGGAGAGCCACAGGCCACGGAGGTTGAATTCTCAGCTGGATCTCGATAACTGGCTGCTTAATGACATTAACTGGAGGGCTTGGCATGTCTCCCTCCCCATCTGAGCATCCTTCTTCCTCGCTCAGCTGATTTCATTATCGCTCAGCGCCGAATGCAGGGACAAGCCAGTTCTATCTTACTAAAACACACTGTGTGTAATAAAATAAGGTTTATTTACTCATATCTTACCTTTATGTTGGCTGCAATGCAGGAAATGAAACTATGTAATTGTACTCCACAAAAATCCTGATGAAATTGTGAGCATATGATGCAGCCTTGGGAAAATAACTAAGGGCTGTGTAACTAAATGGCATACAACCAATCACAAGTGGTGGTTAAAGCCAATCATCAGTTGGAAGCAGTTACACATGAGTACAGCTACACACCACACATTAATTGACAATGAATCTTGTGGCATGACAAGATAACTGAATCTAATAATTAGACTGGTTTTCTCAATGTGCAAAAAGTAAAGACATGCATTCCGCAGAAGTAATGTATTCATGGAAATCAAACTGCACATTGTAATATACAGTATATATACAGTAGGATACATTTAAATTGTATTTAACTGAAAATAAAGCTACTGCATTGCAGGTAGGCTACATCAGGATGTAGCAGACTATGACATTAAACATGTTAATAGTCAAATTTGATGAAAAAGCTATGTCCAAAAGTAAACAAAACTCCAACTATGCCTACTAAAAAGCTGCAATGCAATCTCCATGTGTTTCTGCAATGCAAACTAGGTGTAGAAGTGCATACCTGAGATAATAGACTAGTCTAGTGTACCACGCTATTTGCCCAGGAAGCACTGTTCTCTGCTGCCTTGCATTCTTGAGGATTACAGTAATAAAGGACCCTTTCCTGGGATAAAGACCCGGCCCTGCAACAATGCAGAAGGGCACGACACACGATCCAGTGCGAGCTCCCCAAGCGTGCCACTTAAGGGACAAGCTCCGCCTCTGACCCCACCGTCACCTCCCGCTGGCGGCGAGCGCTTCCCTGGCTCGCGGCCCCGACCGCGACCCGCGGAAGAGCTCGGCACGCCGCGGCGCCGTGGGGGCGGGACACTCGTCACACGGCCACCCGCATTCCCCAGACGGGACCGAACGGCCAAGCCGCAGCGCCGTGGATCAGCCGTAGCGGGGGGAGGGGACGCGGATGGCCAGGTCGCCTGTTCTCCGTGGAGGGGGCCAAATCGAACAGCGTTTCTTTCCCTGTTTTGAAAACGCCAGAGCTGACACAAGGCGGCGTAAATATTTGGGCTGACCCCTCCCATGGCAACAGTGGCGCGAGGTGGTCGACCTTGCGGCAGGGCCCTAAACCCTGGATTAACCCCCACTCTCACCTCTGGCGGCCTGCATTCTCTTTATAAGAGCGTGGAGAAAAAAAGAAAATCAGGGAGAATGCAAAGGGCAAGCATTAACGTGCTTTCAGCTAAATGAGGAGGAGGAGGCCTTAATTGATTGGTCAATGTTTAAATGACCCTAGGGCTCAGTGCTTACGCTGTCAGTTTAAATTGCCCAATAGCCCCACACCTCCCCAGCCCCACGTAACCAGCAATTCTGGGGCTCAGTGCACTCAACTGCGTTAAACACAACAGGTAATAAAACTGAAGAAAGTACCGCACGCAACTATGGTTCAGTTCAGACTACAAAACATCAAGAAAACAATCCTGTCAGGAGCTGTGTTGAGTTAGTACCGCATTGATTCACCCTGAAAAGATGAGACTATCCGCGGCAGTATTTGGGCGATAGCGTACGGAGGGGAGCAGCACAGCGGCGGGTGCGGGCGACTCTCACCTGCGATGCCCTGCAGCAGGCCGCACACGTTGAAGATGCTCTTCTTCATGATGCTCTGGAAGCACATGGTGAAGACGGAGATGAAGGCCACGGCGCACAGCAGCAGGATCCCCGCCGCCAGGAAGATGGAGGTGGCCTGCCAGAACCCGCTGGCGATCTCCCCGAAGTGCACGGCGTAGGGCCCGCACAGGACCCCCCGTCGGTGGCCCGTCACCTTGATGCAGCGCCCGTAGATGCCCAGCGTGGGCCGGTAGGGCTCCGGGGTCCCGTGGTGCCCGACCTTGGCCTCGGGTATCCGCGGAAACCCCACCAGCCAGTCGGCGCTCATGAAGGCGATCAGCTCCCCGAAGGCCGCCACGATGCTCAGCAGGGTCCACAGCATGGAGCGGCACGTCACGATCACGTGACACATGGCGCCCGTCTGACCCAGGTCCACCTACGCGGGTCTGGGGTCCGGGGAAAAATCCGCCAAAAATCCTTATCCTGGGGGCAAGCGCTGTATTCCTCCTCGGAGCGAAAATTCAGTTTGCCGGGAAGTAAAGCAAACAGCACAGTCAGGCGGGCGCTGTCCCCGGCTCTCTGGAAAATAATTAACAGCTTATCTTATCTCCCTCTGACGTGTCCCGTCGCTCTCTCCGCCCCCTCTCCGATGGCTGCGGCGACCGCCGGAGCACGCAGCAGGGCTTCTTCACGCTAACACGCCTCTCAGCTCACTACATCTTACTGAGGGAGGGGCTTCACAGCTCCCATGATGACATCACTCTGGGAACGCCACACCTACGAGAGAGAGAGAGAGAGAGAGGAAGTAAGAGAGTGAGTGTATGAAGACTTGTGGAGTCAGAGCGGCAGGCGCAGGTACCTGCCTAAGAACAGCAATTGTCAGCTTGAGGGTTCCTTGCAGAGCACTGGCTGGACGTCTCCCAGCTCACTTCCCGCCTAACATCCATTTATCTACTAGCGTTCAAGAGAACCCCCCACCCCCAATCCCTATATGGAACATCTGAGACACTGTGCTGGGTCTGCTCCTTATTAACCCAGCTAAAAATCAAAGGTCCTAAGAGCTCTTAGGAACACTACCACTCCTCAGTTAGTAAACTAACACGAGGTTATTTGTTAAGGTCGAACCTTATTCCCTTATTAGTTCGCATTTGAATTGATCGAGTTACAGTAAGCTGAATAAACAGCAGTATGTGAGTAATCATTCCCTGAGCTGGGTACCTTAATAAAATGTCAAATAATGCTATTGCACTGTAACTACACGACAGTTTTAAAAATGTAGTTTTTTTTCTCCCTTTGGCACATAAAATAAGCAACGAATATGTCACTGCCAGTGAAAGAGAACATAAAGTCAGTGAACGGCTCAGAGCACTTTAAAGGCGCTGGATGGCTCCTGCATGAACACGTCCGTCACACGCGATCAGCTGAGCGATAGCGGCGGAGGCTAACGGCGCGCTAAGCGCAGAGCTTCAGGAAGGAGCGCATTGATAAAGCCCTCAGACACACCGGGACGGCCCGCTGCGAGAAGGCGCTCGCCAGGCAGCCCTGAATGGGGCGGACTGTGTCAGATCTCCAGAATCCGCTGCGCCTGGGCCTTTGAAGTAGGCCTCTTTATCGCTACTTTTGAAGTGCGTATGTTTTTTTTTTTTCTTTGCGGAGGCTGACGTTCGACAGCTCACAAATCTGCCCGGTGTCTTGTTTCCAGCGCGCGCAGCTCTGCTTTGCATCAGGGACGCGCCGGGACGGAGGGAAACCAGAGAGACGGGGGGGGGGGGGAAACAAACCCGTGCGGGGGAGCCCGGATCAACCCCCGCGCCACGGCCGAAAAGTCAGGCAGCGGCTGATAAGGGCGGTATCTGCAAACACCAGGTCACAGGCAACACTGCCACTCCCATCTGAAACCGCGCTTTTCAGTGATATATTTGGAGCTGTACGCAGTCGAATAGCAGTACAAAATCATGTGTGCCTGCCTGTGCCAATCCACCATAACTTTAGCCTACATATAGTATTACTATGCGGTTCGGGAGAATCCAATCCAATCTTCCCTGAACTTCACTGACATGAAATGGCAGATAATAGCTCTGCTGAAGTCATAAAAAGATATCTACCGCAGGATATTGAACCTTTACTTAAATTGACGACTCACTGAGAGGCTAAAGTACCGCACCAAAAAGTGCTGAGCATCCATTACAGTAGCAAGAAAGAGTGCCAAGTATTGATCCTTGCAGTGGCTTTAAATTAGTGAACCAGCACAATGTCTAGTATTAATCATGTAAAGCAAGACCATATCCAGCCATTTTATTTTGTATTTTTTAGCCTACCGCTGCATAGTGTCGTTACTTGTGAATACCCTCATGTAGACCAGCTTTGTTGTTTTCGCAACCATGGTGATATGTTTAGTAAATATGGAGTAGATACGGAGTAGTATCAACATTAGGCTGTTTCTTTGTAAACTGAGGTTTGATCAAAACAAAATCCTGGCTAGGTTTAACTGCACCATGAATTCACACCGTCTCACTGTTGTGTTGCAGTGGGTGTAGTTATAACAAATGAAATCTAATCTCCAGAGATACTCACAGGTTCATTCCAGCAGTTTCTCTGGAGTTTATCTAGGCTTTGCATAAATCTGCAGTAAAGCTGGGTTCAGGGCAGGACAAGTTTAATCACACATACCTTAGATACTGATACACTGCAGCATGCACTGTAGTAATCCACCATATCACTGCTATTTAAGCTTGACAAAAAAAAAAATTCTGAGACTTAAAGATGATTGCCAACAAACCTCAATTTTGGAAACTTTGGTATGGTAAAATGGATTCCATTGAACTACACGAGCTGATGCTATAATACATGAAAGGTTGCTGTATAGCACCCATGAGAAAATTATTAAACCTAATGAATATGATCCCTTAATGACCTAATGTTACTGCTTGTAATGTGTCTTTATTCAGTTACAGCACCATCCATTTTCGATTTGAATAAAAACTGGAATTTCCCCCAATTTCCCATTAAACTTTAAACCTTAAATGACAAGGGGGCTCTGAGATATTTTTCTACCACCAACACAACATAGGCTAAATACTACATGCTTTTCACCTCAGTGGCAACACAAGCCATCAGATACCAGCTGGATGGGGGAATTTCCAGCTTTGAGGAAAGGTACAGCGATACACTGAAGAATGGAGCTGAAGCTATGTGGAGACTGCCAAAAGCCAGTGGAGAGTCCTGTTTACAGACGGAGTTCATCCAGCTGTCCGCCTTTCCGAGGAAAAGCTCACACAGCGACAGGGAAGGTTTCTGTCACCTGGGGTACCTTACTTTTACAAGGCTGTCAGGCAAGAGGCTGTCCCCCATTCCTGCTTACATCCCCAGGTGTGACCCACGCTCCGCTTTCCTGTGCAAACACGACAGTGTTTTCACACCAG
Source organism: Anguilla rostrata (assembly GCF_018555375.3). NCBI lineage: Eukaryota > Metazoa > Chordata > Actinopteri > Anguilliformes > Anguillidae > Anguilla > Anguilla rostrata. The sequence goes on along the minus strand of NC_057946.1, from coordinate 7,765,964 downwards.
CTGCATAGCACATAAATTCACAACTCTGTAGGGGGGAGCAGCCACTAAGAACCAGCTAGAGACTACATTAGCTACAAGCCTGAAAAACTTTAATACAATGGGACATTTCGGCAAAAACAGATGTAAGGTGCACGTTTTGCCCTTTCATTTTTTACACTCAATTGATAAAACAGTGCAGTCTGTGCAGATGAAATAAACCACTGCACTGTACTACCCTGTAAGAGAGTTACTGTAAGACAGGCACCTATCTTTGTATTGCCTCAGTGCCGTCAACAACAACGCTGATTCTTGGTGCTGTCAACACAATGCATCAGGCAACTGTAAATTCGGATCAATCATCAGTTGTTAGACACATGCCATGGTTGGTTGGCAAAACAACAATCCACACTGAATCGCTTGCCAAGAGATTCTGCTAGATCTCTGCATTAATGCTCCGGCTTTTACTCAGAGGCGTGCCTCAGCCTCTCTCTTTCATTTTATAACTTCTTACACTTCTTTAAAACTGCAAACAAAGCTGAACAAATAAACAAATCAAAACCAAAATCATTAGCGTGGTCAATACAATTTACATAAATTCCATGTGTTAAGATATTGCGGCCAAGACTTATGTCTGGATCTACTGTATTTCCTGTGAGAAATAGAATTTAGTTGAAACCGTGAAGGCCTACAATGTATCTGGCAGCTATAGGGAATTGTACAAAAATCTGAAAAGTTGGGACAGTTTTGTCTATATGTGCAGAACTGTTACATGGTTCTAACAGAACGGGAACATCTCACTTGGATTTTGATTGTTCAGACCCTAAAATACATTTCAAGAAAGGGGAAAGACAGCACCAATCCCTGCCGTACAGCTGGGAATTCATTTGGCAGTATGAAATTGACAGCGTAAGGGTTCTGGAATGCTCCATTTGGGAATGAAGTCACAAGGTTCCATTCTTTTTCCTTCGCTGTCCCCCTTAATGAAAATCCCAAACATAAACTCTACATTGTCTGGGAGTGTGGAGCCTTTGTTGGTGTGTACTGCTGACTGTCTGGTTCAGAGGAGTCCCAGATCATTTTCATCACGACCGCCCGTCTCCCATTAGGGGGGGGGGTATTAGCCCCATCTTAGTGAGGTCAGACCCAAGCGGAGCAGGCTGGAAGGATGTCATGTTTGTTTCTTAAATGAATGATGCCTTCTTGGCAGACCTTCGGGGGAGGGTAAGATTGTGAACATCTTAAGGGAAAACTTTGACCCGGTCAGTCTTTCACAACAAACAGCCTCAGTGTTTCCATCCCACCCCCTACCCTCCAAAAAAGGGGAACTAGCCCTGATATCAGAGATGATCTGGGATGGTCTTAGTCAAAGACGACTAAGCACATATCTTGAACAATAGAGCCAGAGACGGCACATGAGTCTGTGCGGCCTTAGACAAGATATTGAAAATGGGCCCCGAAATAAATAATTAATAATAAAAATAATAAATAAATAAAAACCCACGTGGGGGCCCATTAACCATGCCAGGGGCCTAGGCATTCACCTATGTGCCTTAATGGACAGGCCAGCACTGAAGAGAGCCTTACACAGCTTTGGAAAGAAACATTAACTGAACAACTGGCCTTCCAGTGATTCCATACTTTTAGATGCAGAACAGAACGTGAAGCTGTTTTACCTGAATGAAAAACAATTAGATTATTGTCAGTATACAGTGAAGAATACTTAAGGTTCCATTCACAATATCACAGTCTCTGTCATCCCACTTAAACAGGGGTGAACCTCCTTAAAAATCTGAGTGTTATGCCAAGTGTAGATTAGTCATGGCATAACTGTTCTTATACCATGCCATAATTCTACAGCTTACTAAAGGAGGTGATGGTCATTTTATAGTGGTCATAGCCACACTGATTTGCTTTTATAATATTGATACGAATATTAATATGAATAAAACATGGAGTGAACTGGCACTGTGCAACCCCTAGCATGGGGTCACATACGTTTGTGGTTAAATTTCGGAAGACAAATTTCACATCACAGAGGATCTGTAATAAAGCAACAACAAATAGAACAAAACCACAGGGAAACTCAATGGGGGATTGGGGGCCTAGGCTGGATGTGACCTACTTTGGAGTTTTGACCCCTGACCTTTGACCTGGGCTCTCCAGGGTCAGTGGAATATAATAAGTAGATAATTGCACGAAGGGTCATTCTAACCAACGGGGGAGTGAGTCAGACATGAAGAAGTTGGGCACATATTTAAGACTGGAGTCTTCCCTTCCAGTCAGCAGCCAGCATACCCTGCCTTGATCCCTATGTTGTGGTGACTTATAATGCACCTACTGTCAGTGCAATCGTGCAAACAGCTGTCCTGTTCCTGAGACAACCAACAGCCGATTCCAGCCACTGTTTCCATCGCCCAGTGTTTAATGAATCCATTAACTACTGGCAGACCCATAAAATAAAGTTAAAAATATATATATAAAACCAGACTGTTCTGAAAGATATTGTGTTGTAATGAAGGGGAGGTACGTTTGGTACCAGGCACAATATCAATCAAACTCCTCCACAGCTTTCTTTCTTCATTCATAATCCTTGCTGTTCATAATGAAATTTATCACCCAGATTGCCAAAAAGGGAAATGCATCAGTCAAGGTGTTCAGAGACATGGTTTTTCAGTAAGCAGTGCAACACTGCTTCACACATTAAATATGGCCTAAACCCTAAAAAGGTGTGCTGTGGTTTAAATTTAAAGACAAACCTTCATTTCCCACAGGCACGATGTTAAAATATGGAGTCCTGGTCAAAGCAACACCTTTCAGCTCCATGATGAGAAAAGACTGCAGGGAAGCAATAACTTCATGAAATAAGATCAATAGCGTTAATATACTTCTAATTATGGTACAGGAAGCAATATTTGTGCAGGCACAAAAAAAAAATTTTCGATGCGCATAATTTTATTTCTGAGCGCTGCGGATGCTGACCCGTGGGCCCGGGGAGCCGTAAAACACAGCGCAGCTCCAATTACAGAGGCCTGCGTTCGCTTAGCGGCCCGACTCTGCTGCCACCTGCATCGCCTCGTCGCGCGACCCCCTGACCCCTGCGGCAGGAGCCACACAGGCACGCTACTATTCGGCTGACCCCTCTTTCACTCAACTTCTGGTTCCAGGCAATAACGGGCCTAATATGGGCGCCTCCTTGCTAGCATTAGCTGGCTGTATGGCTAATTTTCAGGCCCTAACAAGAGAGTGTTTTAGTGCCGGGAGAACATGCAAAGGCTCAGGAGCCAAGCTGGAGGCCCCGGTTTTATGACAGTTGGGTTTAGGGCCTAATTGATGGGGAGTGACGGGGCATCCAAAGGTTTGTTTTCTGAGCGCCACGGCATAATGCAGATGAAATGGCTGGTGAGCCCTTGAAATGAAGAGACGTCCCTGTGGCCTACTTCTCAACCTGGTCCTAAGGCTCCCAGGCTCTTTCAGTGGTGAACTGTGAGTGCAACCTGAGGATCAGTAGCTCTTGCTGTTCTTTCTCAATTGAAACAAGTGCCATTCTGAACTTGAAAGCCAAGTTGTGTTTCAGGAAAAGAGATAACACCTTCGCTGACTGTAAATTCCAGTTACTAACAACATGCCAAGCCCAGTCCTAACAATGGATGATTCATACAAACAATCCATGTTCAAAAGTCCAGGGAGTTAATCTTTAAATGTAACTGTAAATATACATATTGGTACATGCACTATAGGTTGTCAAACCTCTAAGGTGACATATTAATTCCCCGAGTACCTATTATGCTCGTATTATGCACAGCTGTTGCTTCCTTATCATCTATGACATAATCAGGAACTTCCTTAATGGCACCGGGAAATGGAGCAGCCCTTGCTGCTGTAACTCTATACATGGAAACACTTGGTTTTGTTGGGTAAAATGCTTCCTATTCTCCCTGTTCTCCTAATAAACTATTGAATATAAGCAACAGAAGCCAAGGCAGTATGAGCAATAAATCAGATTTTGTCAGCAATGACTATTTTAGTACATTCAAGTTTTTTTTTTTTGATACTTTAAACCACTAAGCTGACATTACAAGTAGTTGTGGTTTTTAATGAAATGGTGTTAACAATGTTATAACCAAACAATGATAGAAAACTAAGCAACTAAAATCTTAGTCACAACTTTACAGCTAATGTTTAAGCATCCACTTCCTGTGTATGGAGTAGGCTGTTGAATCTTTACATACACTTGCACCTAAAAGAGAAAGTCAGGCTTGGGGACTTGCAAACGGCTGCAGACATCTTCAGACTCCACTGCCATGCATATGAATGACACACACTATAAAAGGCCAACTTGTCTGTTATTCCACCACAAGCTTTAGTGCCATTAAGAGTCTCAGGGAGTCTGAGAAGAGTGAGGTCATGTCTACAGGGCGCAGAACAAAAGGGTCAATGTCTTGGTTTAGACGATGCGTGGAAACGGACTGCGATCCACAGAAGGTTCCATCGTTTGCTGCCGTGGTCCACCTGGGTCACAGGAGTCCACATGGGCATTCCTCACACCTAGGCCTCACACCTAGGCAAACAGACTATTGGCCATCCCTGTGCTAGCAGCCTGTGGCCATCTAGGAACAGCAACAGGGGACTCAGCTGCACAGCCACTCAGTCCCTTCTGATGAATATCGCAGCATGTGTGTGCCAATCGTTTGTGCCAACAACGGGTGTGCAATTCAGAGAGAGGATGTGGGAAAAGGCTAAGGCTAAAGGATAAAAGACACCTAGTCCATACTCTAAGATCCTTGACAGATGGACATGTGCTCAGTGAATAAGTAGCGGAGCTTTCCTCACAGCAGGGCATAGTCAGTGCAGCCAGCTCCACCAAAGAGCCACCAGAGAGGGAGGAACAGCGAGGGCGCGGCCAGGACCCGCAGAGTCTTTCAGCCTTCCTCCAAACAGGGTGCACCCGCTGGGTTACTGGAGGTCATCCACTCCTTCTAGGTCATGCTGGTAAAAGCCTGTTTTTTTTTATTTTTTTTAAAACAACTTTCAGGGAGAGCCCAGAAACACTCAGCTGTGCTTGTGCCCTGCACCCCACTCATTCACGGTCAGTTCACAGGAAAAAAAGGAAGCCCTCGAAGAGGGAACGCTTTCCTAGCAACTCCAAAACAATTCAGGATTCACTACTCAAGCACAGAGTGCAAATAGCCCATTACATGCCAGTTTTCCCCAAAATGACTGAGGGAATTTATTTTCAAAGCATCTGTTCAGATTATTCCCGTAGATCTCTGGTTTCCTGGCTAATCAAACCTGCTTTAAACAAAAGCCTTTGAATTGGTCGAAAGCTTTGAATGTAAACACAAGTAGACAGCACACTGAAACCAGAGCTTATCTTAAAGACTGTCACTTAAACTCATTTGAGGAGGCAAGGTATCTTTCAACCATCAACATTTAGCCAATCCATATGGTTGGATTCCTCTGGGTTAATTACATTAGCAATAGAAACACCACAACCCCTTTCAAGAAAGTGCGCCATGTTTTTGTCCAGAACCTTTCAGGGTTGAAACAACAACAAGGCTATGTTACTTCAATAGTATAACTACAATTCAAACAATAACAGTTATTCTACGTACTCAGAGACTATTCCTTCAGATAAAACGCATGCCATAAAATGTGCAGCTTAGGAACAGTAATGAAAAAAGGGGAAATGTTTTCACTGCACCCAAAAGACTATAGAGACATCAAGAAACTTAAAGAAATGAAGTAATGAGGAAAAACGTCTTCCCTAAAAACGATCATTAATATTGCTTTTCTGCTTTCCAAAAAGAGTCCTCTGTAGACACTGCTTTTGTGTCAGACAGAGGGCTCGACAGAGGAAACGGCCCCTCTCTCCAGCCGGGGACTGAGCCTGACAGCCCCGACACGCCCACTGACGGGCTCCGCATGGCGGCCATATTTCACAGCAGGAACTGGGTTAAAACAACAAAGCTGCAGTCAGCTAAGGCTGGGCGCCGGGGACTCCCCGGAGCACTGGGGAGAATGTTTGTTTTCATTCATACATTTCTGCTCATCATAAAATGTCTGGGTGCCGTTTCGATGACCGTTAAGGGCCCCCGCCGAGGAGCACACGCCCAGCCCCCCTGTGATGGAGGGGCTTTTGGGAACGGCTGCAGGGCAGCGGGCCTCCCCCGCTGATGCTCCAGTAAATTATATCGAGGGTTCACTTTTTTTACTCATCTGTTTCTTGTGTAAATCCAATGGTCATATAACGACCACAGAGCACCTCAATGGGCTAGACTTTGTTTGGCTAGAATTGGCAACTGAACTACTCCTGAAATATTTTTCACAAATATTTGGGTCAGTTTTCACTGAACTGTAAGGCTCTATTTTGAACTAGTACTAAGTGCATGTTAAAATTTCCTATTGTATGAAAAGCAGCGCATACAATGATGGTGGGTTGGAATGATAGGATTAGGTTCCATTTAAAACAAATACAACAGCCATCGGTATTAGGTATCATACGATACTCCCCCTTTTTTTCAGCACACTCAGCAAAGTACTCATTTAGTCTTCTAAGTTCCTCTCTGGCTTTTTTCCCTCTGAAAATAGGGGGAAAGGCCAGTTTTTAACTGGCAGTCGCTGCCACGTATTGAGTTCTGGGTGAAGGGTGGGCCGAACCTTATCTAAGTAAGACCTGGTACACTAGCTGGAAGATCGGTTTACAAACACGGTGCGTCGAAGCAGATCCGCTCATGCCGCAGTTCCAACAATCAATTCCTTCTGGCAGCTCCCATCTCGGATACCGCAAAGGCTTTCACATCGAAGAGGGGAGATCGGTCAAACCAGAGGCAGGGGGAAAGATAAAAGACATCTGAACACCTAGATGCATTTAAGGCTTCCCTCTGGTCCTGGCACTCTGAATAACTGAATAATGCATTTCAAATGGAAGTCTGCGCATCTCCTAATGGCAAGTCGAGACCAAATCAATAGTGTCGCGCTGATCCGAGTGGAATACGCAGTAACGCACACGTAGGCCTGTGCCAGATTTGCCTTCAAATGAGCGGTTGCTACAAAATATACGAACAGAATCTCCAATACAAAAATTTCCCTGCGCTGGCACGATGGCTTGATGAGGCCCAAATTGAAACGGCTTTCGCGGTGGGACAAATGCCACACATGTGAATCTCATCTTCTTTTTATTTTCTCTCCCTTTCATGGCTATCCGTTTTTCATAATATTTTCCAGTTCCCCCTATGCCTGGGAGGAAATGAATGTTCAACTCGGTACTGTTCAGACAGACTCCGTGCACCTTAAGCGCAGTGGAAGAATACAGCGACAATGGTTCTAAAACTTTGTGTACAGCAAACGTATTAATGACGGTAAACGCTCGAGGCGTGTGCATGTGCTGCAGGCCCACCCACCGCACAGCTTCACAGGCCTTTTGCATCCACCACTTTGGTATCATGTGTGTTTGTGTGTGAGCGCAAGGGCTTAGTAGCACAAACTTTATCAGTGTATCCAATACAATGCTAGTAGTATCGCAGCGATTTCCCGGATTCAATGACAGAACCATTGATCTGTTTCCAAGAAATCACTGTCTTACAGACGCACAGGCAATACGTCCCTGTCCAGTCTATACTTTTGTTACAACACGCGAAACTGAAGCAAGGAACCCTGCGTTCACGTCTGTTGCTTGTTCTTCAGATAAAATGAGACGTGCAGTTCAGGCTTTTTTTATTGAGTATGTGCCCATTCCTGGAGTCGGGAATGAATAGGCCTACTTGTATTGAATCATCCAAAGCATGTTGGAAAAGAAAAGAAAAAGGCCTACTTGGGAGACTCTCCTTCAAACCCCCACTTTACAGTAACCCCCCAAGCTGATTAACCGACAGAAACACTGAGCACCTGAATTTAGGGGCTTCTTCCAGTGAACGCCTAATAGCCGTTTTCTCGCTGGAAAGAAAAGGCAGTAAAAGCAGCAACATGACGAGGCCGCGAACCAGACCCAGATTACCAGCCGTCATTAGCCAGCTGTTCAGACGCTCGCTCGAACGAAAGGAGCCCGTGCTTTATTCTCCACCCTCGAGTGCGTTAACGCACACCTCTCATTACGTTCTGGGAGGAAACGCGTAAACAGCCCCAATCTCGGGCTGCCAATCAGCAGCCCTGTAATTACCCCTGCAGGACCGCCACCCACCATGGAATCCTACAGCCCTGGAGACCCTTCCCACCGGAACCCCTGCAGTGTGATTTCAATGTGCAGGGCTGTCGCATAAGAAATTATTTTAATTCTGTTTTTCTCATCGAATCACACAAAATCTACGTAACAGAATCACTTTTCTATCCCCAGGCTTGTTAATGCAAATAGTTGTCTCATAATTACATAAATATTGTTCTTTCTTATTAAGGGTAATGTTCTACAAATGTAAATGCAAATGCCACTTTTTATTTATCTTTTTGGTCAGTTTCGAAGTTGACAAGTGTTTATTGCATCCTAAAGTAGGCCTGATGCAACTGAGAGTAAGACATGGGAAGCTATGCCACATCCTACATACAGGCAACCAAGAACAAGCTTAACAAAGTGCACTTATTCACATCTACAACCTGCATCGCCCTGTATTTACAACTTGAATCTAACACCACCTCAGCCAGTCGAAGTAGATTTTTTTCCAATGTCACAGACACCCCTTCACAAAACAAATGCATATGGAGCAGGAGTACCTGTCAATTCAAGAATGCTTGTCATAATGATGACGTGGAAATATAACGCATACAATGCATACAAGTCTGCTTGGAGAAACCAACCTTTACGCTGAAGACAAAGGATGAGTGCTCTTTCCTTACAGGAAAAGTAAAGAAAAAAACATTTTCATCCAGTTGACCAAATGAAGAATTAATTTTCCTATGTACACTGGAGCCATGTTAAGCAGTTAGTAGCTAGTAGTAGTCTGATTATATGAGTAACAAATTGTTAAGCTGTTAAAGTTATTAAAGCATTTTCAATGTCCCAACTGATCACAGATAAAACCTGTACTATTCAAACAGACCTGTGATGTGTATAACATGTTCAAATGATGTAATAAACAACCGACCCCAGAGATTAAAGAGAAAAACTTTTTCCCACAAAAAAGCACTAAAAAGTAATGACATAAGTATAGAGAACATGCCAAATTTACCCACACGTCTCATCTGCACACAACTTACTCTCAATCAATCAGTTGTAAATAGCATTACATTTTCAGGTATTTTTGTTTCCATGGATGCACAACTACAGAAATCATGATTACACACAATTGCCTATTCCCCTGGCGGTTGAAATGAAATCATTTAAAAAGTGACTCATCTTTCCCAAGTCTCTCATACAAAAGCATGACAGGGAAATCTATTCTTGGGCTCCAAATAAAAGCACAAACAAGACCATTTCAAGTAGACTGAAGGACACAAAAGCCCTTCACTTAACAACATTAGCTGAGGGTATTGCTAGAAACATCGATGATAGAACACAGCACTGAAATACAGTAACTAGGTCACCTCTAGGTGCTTGTGAAAAGGATGTGCTGAACTCTCATTCATCTAAGGTGTATCCCCCTGACATGGCAATCCAAGGAGTCACGTCTCCTTAAATGAATGAAATTATACTACAAAAAAATCCACTAAAGCCCAACAAATCATAGCACGCACCAATTATAAACACAGCTGCTTTCCACAGTTGAAGGAATAAATGGAAACACCATTATTCTGTCCAAACTCCCCGAAAGATTATTGGATCCATTATTAACAACTCTGCATATTAACAGAGCGTAGGCAATTAGGAACCCAGCATGGGATTCCCATGGCTTTTTATAACACTTCCATCAGCAAGTGGGAATGTGTGCACCGACACCTTCCACTCATTTCAAAATCATATCACCAAAGCGTCAATCAATAGGCAAAACAGATTATTTTGCTTTTAGTAGAAAGCCAGGCTCTATGCACACCCACCCCAGGTCCATGGCATGCAGGCTGTAGATGTGTACATGGGCTAGCCCTTACAAATAAATACAGCGCTGCACAAACTGATGGCGTGTGTGATCATAACTGGTTCACCATAGTTCACCATCTATAATGATTACAAATAATATTACCAAATAATTCTTAATAGAAATGGCTTGCGGCATAATGAATCATTCCAATGGCAGCATTTTCCATGATGTAAAAACAGTAAGATTCAGCGTTTGCCTTTAATTCACCAGGACAAAACAGATGTGTGCTGAATGGCCTGCTCCAATCTCTGCCTCTTTTGAGCACGGAATACCTGATCTTCAGCACATTTCTTCTGTATAACAAAACATCAACCCTTTATTTCAATTATGTCAAAATGCGGCGGGGTTCCGCTTGACTGAGAAGAGCAGACATGCTGAAGCCATCAGGACCCGTTTAATGAAAACAGAGTGGAAACCGAAAGACTGGAGGAATGGAAAAAACTGTGCACTTCAAGCTGATGACGGACTCCTGACTTCATCCAGAGAGGGAAATCTTAAACATTTCATTCTGCTGGACAAGTAGCCTATTTGGCACTGGACTCCACCATCCTCAATATTGTGTACCTCGCAACATTATGGTCGGAGATAAACACAGATAAATGATATACCATGGAACCATCCCTTCCAGTCAACAGACACTGCACTGGCACGGAGGCCCATCCGAGGCTGTGGGGCTCGTCCATGCACTACAGGGTGGCGCCTTCACCTAATGAGCCACCCAACAACCCTGAGTCAACAGACTTTTCATCTCTTGATTATTTTCATCATTGTTTTTAAGACACATAGTCCATTAGCCTCACATCAGCTTACTTTCTTTATAGTTAAGAAGATGAAGTCTTGTTCACTGTACTCTTCTGGCTAATAAGCATTTCTGACTCCTCCCAGCCACACATGGTTTGAGTTTCTTTGGGCCCAATGGTCCAAAGACAGGAGCAGCAGTTGACCCTAGCTGTCCATGTGTGTCAGACCCAATTAAATGAGCACAGATTGCAGATGGACATCCCAGTGATGGCCCAGCAGGGATATGGAAACGGGACCCAGCTGGAGTCTGCAGAACCTAGGAGCTAACACAGAATCCCTCAGCACACGCCCTAATCCCACCCCGCCTACGCCCCCCAATCCTTCAGCAAACTCTCAGGGATTTACAGCACATGTAGGGACACTTAAGATTTGGAATATGCTCCATCATCGTATTTTAGAATGATTTCTAGAATGAGGGGGAGAGGGGCAGACAATAAATCTGAAAAATTTGGAATCTGCATTTGGAATGGAAAATCAGTCAAAGGACATCGTAATGTGAGTTCTTCCGTTAGTAGTAGACCAACAGGAGGATACAGATGGGAAATGCTGTGATTGTCACGTGTCTGTATGGGGTAACAATCATTTGCCACATTGAAGCAGTTTGAGACCGTACAGCCACCTGTAGTATGATGATGTCGAGCGCTGATAAAGCTCAAATGATGATGCGTTGACATCACAGGGAGTAAAATGTGAGTATGAAGTGTGTGTTTGTTGTGCGAGTATGAGGCCCAAGCTTTCCTTGTTTCATTTGTGTCACGGTGGGAGAACACAGTGTGGGAAAGAGAGGAGTGATGAGCCCAATGCTACGGGTGAGTCCTCACTGATGCCACTGCCTGTGTGATGTAAAATTCACAACAGCTGATCCAGACTGTGGCCCAGGATGCCCATAACATGCATAAGAGATGAGGGCACAGGTATTGAAGCAGGGGAGAGACTAAGCTTGGCCAAGGGAGGGTCTTAAATATCACTGCTCATCAGAAGAAATGTACACACACAAAACCCACGCAACATGGAGAATAGGTCAACAGCCCCCTCCTCAACTTCCTTCTCAATCTGGGCCGGCCCCAGCTGCTGAGTATGGCCCCCTGGCCCCGTCACCCCCACCCCCAGCACAAACTCAATCACCGCCTCCATTTTTATTCCATTTACAGGCCTGAATAGTCATTTCACCCCCGAACATCTGCTAATCACATCCCCACTGGTCGCCAGGCTCCCTTCACTCAATTAACCCTGCTGTAGAGCGGGGGGGAGGGGGCGTTGATTCATTCACTCAGGCTTAGCGAAGCCACAGAACTGGGGGGGGGCGGGGTTACACAGCTCCCTTCAGAACTTCATTAAGCGTTGCGCATGAAGGTGTACTAAGTAATTACTGATTCCCTCAGCTGTGAGCTCCACTGTCAGCCCTGGCTCCCCAGTGTTTGGTCTACCAGCAGACTGCTCAGAGAGACCAGGCCCTCTCTTTCCCTCCATGACTACACGAAAGGAGGGCTACAGCCACATCTTCACTGGAAAAAGTTCATGGTGTATTCTTCAACGCTGTATAAACAAGTCTAAACCCTGTGGTTTAGCAAATACGAAAAATAGAAGACACTGCTCGGAGAAATACTAGAAAATGACTGTTTGCAGGGGGAAATGGAAAGCTGACATTGGAATAAGGCCTGAACATCTGTTTAAGCGTTCATAAAATAAACACAGTTATTTCACACTCTTTGCTCTATGTACGTGTTATTGGCATATACTCACATGTGGGGAAACGGTGATACTGCAACTAACACCAAAACACTTAATATTAGGCTACTTTTAAATGCTCCCAATAAAGACGTTTCCTTCACAGAAGGCAAAAGCCAGCATCATCTTTGTAAATGGAAATATGTTTACATTTGCAAGAACCACAAAGGCCTGCGGAATCCACAGCAAAAGAGCAAACAGAGATATAAAGAGGGGATGCATCTGCAGTGCCAGATTGCCTGGTCAATGTGTGAGGTCTGCACGACTGCTCTACAGGGAGGGGAGAAGGTTAGACTGGACACTGATCTTGAGGAGAGATCTTTCTCAGCCGTTTTTCACAGAAAGAAATTCCCCAGAGCTGCTATTCTGTGCATGTTTTAGTGGTCAGAACATTGTGATACAATGCCACGGCTAATTAGGGACAAGAAAAGGAATCAAAGACACTTTATTAATTCTACCTCAGTTGGTACACACAGGTTTGTAAGTTGGTGAGCTCCAGTATAATTAACTCATATTAAGGCTATTCACTAAAATGTCACTGAAGTGGCCTAGCTTGTAAAATAAAACAAAATGTCAACCCTGAATCCAACGCTGACACACTGACCTGCGTGATCCCTATGTCAATGGGGTCAAGACTGAAAGCTGATAGTTGATTGGAAGGGACTGTTGAAGTTTCAAGCAAAGGTCACAAGACTTTTGACAAAAAACTAAAGCTTGGGTGAAACAGTTGTGCCATGATGCTAAATGTACATAATTTAACGAAGAGTAGAAATAACAAGAGTGCAAATGGATATTCGACAGTATCGACCAGTGTGATTTGAAAACGGTTGTATCGTACAGGCCTGATTTGGAGGGGACTAAAACCAGTGGGGCTTCGGTATAGTCCAGTCTGTAATGAAAACTGGAAAAAATGGCTTTTGCACGCCTTCACGTGCTGTTAAATATCTGTATGAAAGTGAAATGCCATCCCTTCCTCTGCTATCACCGAAGGGAATTCACCTTGACCAGAGTTGGCAAATTACCGGCAATAACAACTGGTCACAAGTGTAATGACTCAAATAATCTTGACAAAATACAGTGCTGACTCCCGAGCTGTGATAATCCCTTTCTTGCCTGATGTAATAAGGCTTATGACAACTTGCAGAGAGGTTTGTTTGGCTTGTAATGGCACTTAATCCAACTGGGATGTGTCAAATATGACCCTGGTGTTTCGGCTTGAGGCTCTAATGAAAGATTCCATGACTCGGAGGTGCATGGGGATGATGTCTTCAGCATTAGACTTAATGGGATGGAGCCAGTATGCAGGGACATACAATTCCCTGTTTGGTTTGGACTAGGAGGCAATGAGAAAGGTTCACACATTATACAAATTCCACTGTAGCTGAGGGATCAAGGGGCTCTTTATTTCATTAAGTTATGAACTAATATAAAGACTGAATGTCATGAACAAGTGATAAGAGTAAATGAAAAAAATTCCATTAGGTTATTATGTCTGGGTCACTGGTTTACCGAGTGCTTATGTAATCTATGTCATTTTATGCATGTAAAAATATGAACTCTGTAAGTTGATCTGGATCTGTTAAGTGAGAAAAACGTTGTGTAAAATAATTAAAAGTTGTTAATTACCAGAGCTAAAAAATAATAATAATCGATTACCTCAGCTGTTAGCTTTGCAGTATTTTGGCAGATCACATCAGCACATCTGTTCCACAGCAATACAAAAAGGACAGGGTGAGACAATGCCTTCAGAATCTGCAGTCTTGCAGTTCTCACTCACTCTCACTGTTTTAGACAAAACCCCATGCTTCATTTTGGTGTAAGGACCATAAAATATCCAAAACACAAGCATGCTTGCCAGGAAAAGTGCAGCTGAGTAAGGACACTCCCTCAGCTGTTTATCTTTAAAGGAAAAAATCACTTCATATGAGAAAAATGTGTTTGCCCTCCATGACAAAGTGGTAACTTTCCATTAGACAATGACATTTTGAATCTCTTTTATGGGAGGATAGAATGGTCTAAATGGGTTTCCTGCTTTTTATGGCTCTACATGCAGGAGATCATCTTACTCAATCACAAAAAGCATGCTGGGCAAATTATTCACCCTGTCCCCCAAGTTATTTAACATGGCTTGAACCTATTTGTTGTGGGTTTGCCATAGCTTTCCCAGTCTTTCTGTCTTGCCAATCTGCTGTTAAAGCTTGGTTAAAATGAGCTTAAGAAATATCTGACTGAGCCATTTTCCACTGTAAGACATGCTAACCAGAGAAAACAACAATCATTTAATCGTCCCAGAGTACTTATGATAACCCTTTCAAAGTCCTTTTTTAAATATCCCAATCACTACAGCAGAATGTATTATTTTCTACACATTCTGAACCAAAAGCACTCTAAATTACATTTTGCCAAATGAATAAATGCTGATGGATCCCCCACAATCCAATGTGTTTTTCTCAGAAAAGCAAGGCAGACCTCAGCAAACTGGGTCTGTGACTACATAAACACACCTAGGCATGGCCTCGCCCAAGGACAATACAGCTGGGAGACCAGACTCTGTGTCATACTGTCAGAATGGGTGATCGCAATGCGGTGTAAATGATTACCCACTGCACTCCCTTATTCTCTCGTCTCGCAGACTGCGTGGCAGTTCCTCACAGATATCACCCATAAGAGCAATGGCGTCCAGCTGGTTCTCTAAGCGGCAATACAACAGTAGGAGTAGCCTACATAGAGACGGTGAAACTTCTATGACGGAAATTTTGTCCTACAGCTTACCACAGGTTCCCAAAAGCTAGACGGCTTTTCAAAAAAATCTGTCCAGGCAAAATGGTTGCATGACTAAGCACGCATCAGTCACTAAGGTTTGAAAGGAGAAAGCAAGACCAAGTGTGCGATGGCAGATGTCTCTAAATGAGCTTTGCGAATTCTGTCGGGGGAGGGGGGATCAAATCAACTGAGCCTCGACCGAGCCTCCCATAACGCGACCTATTTGAGTGAACGAGCACCTGGTGAGGCGAGTCAATGCGTCCTTTCTAAGAACCAATACCTCTCTTCTGCGAGTGGCGAAAAGCTGTGTTGGTTCAGTCGAATCCGTTCCACCAAGTGTTGCGAGTGGTGTGACGGGCCATTTGCCTAAGCAAAGGGAATTGAGTCACGCTTACAAAGGAATTCCTCTGTGGCACCCGCTTTGTGTTTTTTTTTTTGAGAGCGCAGACACCTGCTGTGTCACACTAGAGCGGTGCACGGCTGAAGGTGGTGATTCCACTGTGCATTTGCATATGCAAAACACCAGTGAAGAGAAAGCGGCTATGAAGTGCCTTTGGGAAGGAAGCAGAACCCATATTTGCTTTAAAAACCTATTTTTCTTTCTCTTTTTCTCAAATGTGGAATGTCAGTTCATATTTTTAGGCTGGTCTCCGTCCTCATTGCAACCTTAGTCAGCTCGGTAGAGCACGGTCAAGCTTGCGCTGTCCTCCAAGGAGTACGCCGACAGTTGCTGTGTCTTCTCACTCCACAGTCCAAACTGAGCCACACAGTCAAGGCGTGGCAGCACAATTCACGTCCTTCTGGGGCAAACAGACTCGAGTGTTCACAGGACCACCAGAAGCCCAAAAATGATTTTTTAAATCAATTATTAGCTATTATATTTATTAATTTTGTTCCAGTGTGAAGAAAGAATTCCTGTTAGTTTTATATATGTAACTATATATAATGGCAAAATGATCTAAATATTTACATACATCAGATGGCATGGATGATTCTGTCTGCTGATGATTTGCGACAAGAAAACCATTAACATTCCACACACGCATCAACGCTGATGTTCCATGGGCACTTGAATATACATGAGGCAGCCATGGAGACAGGTCTACCATAACAGGAAGAGGCTCCCCACACATGAAGATCTATTTTAAGTGCCAGTGACAGTGCTGATTAGTCTGTTTATTGTTATAATGGTTTCCCCCTTTGAAATTGTACCTGCAGGTGGCCTAGCGCAGCATCAATCACTCATAATGCGTTTATAAAACCATCAACGCGATTCCTGTTGGTTCCCCCGTAAAATACCGGGCAGGCTTTGGTGTCAGCAACATCCTGGACAGAACGACAAACAAGCTATTTCTGAACTCGAGGGGGGGTTCCCCTTTTACTTCTCCGTCCTCCGTTCCTCCTGGCCCCTGTTCACGCAATTCCAAGAGGTGACGGTGAGAGACATCGGAGGGCAACAGAGGAGCTCACGGTGAAGACGGCCCAAATACAGGTCTCCGGTTCTCTTAATTAAAAGCTAGTCACAATGAACCCCTGGACGTGACAACGTAACGTATCAATTATGAGGAGAATTGCACACGACAGCATGGTTATAAACCCACCTTGAGTACAAATCTAGTGTGTGGCCTCCTCTAATTTCCACAAAGCAGCAGCTGAAAGCTCACCGTAGCTTACAACAAGGGATTTTTGGGCCGGGTCACACAAACGACTCTTAAAATCAGCTAGCCGCTTCAGGAGGTGACTGCATTAATACACTGGGAAGTGAGAGGGAAATGGCTTCATTCCCATTCCTCATTCCCACATACAATGACAGGGGCTCCACTGAGCTATTTTCAACATTTTCCTTAAGCAGTGAACAGCACTTCCAAGCACATAGTACTATTTAAAAAGCTTATATTGAATGTGTGCACTAACCTCTTCAGTAGGTCTTCAAGGCGATCCTCTGGGTAGGCTGTGCAAACAGCAGCTTCTCCACACCTGCAAAATCAGTGACAACACATAAGACCACACTTTCACATTGGTGCTGCAGTCTCAAATTTGGGTTCTGGGTGCAAATGTCCACTTTTCTTAACTCATATTTTCCATTCCCAAAGCAAAATGCCCCCACAGGCATTTCATACTTGTAGACCAACCCTAAAAGTACCTCAGACCACTTGAAGGTGACTTATTCGCAATGTCACACAACGGCTTCTTTTGAGAAATTAAACCAAACTTCACCCCAGTCAGCTCTTGACCTCTTCCCTTTTACTCCTCCTCTCTCTATGTTGGACTGGCCCCTGAGACCCCCGCTGGGATTCTCAAAGCCCAAATGGATCATTTCATTCTCATTTTGTTTTCTCCGATTATAACAAAAATGTAATTGCATAGCACAGAGAAGATCATACGCAAAATAGTCTGTCATTAGTCACTATGGTGTGAAAAATGCTTAAGACGCACATTTCAACTTCTGTTAACTGGTACCCAGAGAAAGAGTGTATAACGTGTTCGTTTGCAGGATATTTATGAAAAATAAAGTACAGTATTTTCAGATGGGCCCCATGGAAGTGCAACACCATCTTTTTTCAGCTTGGGGGGGTGGCGTTTGGGGTCAGACTGTGCGGCAACAGGGAGTCTCTCTAATTTTCTCGTCACTGTTGGACTCTTGGCTGCAGGTTGGGTCAATAATCAGCTGACCAGGCCACGGGCCGGCCAAAGTAAAGCTGAGCTGAACCCAGGCCCAGGGGGACCTGGAAAAAACATCCTGAGAGCGTGGGGGCAGAGGAAGAACTCGGGACAATGGGATGTCTGATTCGGGGATTCCTGACAATTAGAATACAGGTCACCATATATGGCGGGACCTGAGGGGAGGCAAATAACAGGAAAGACGATGGATGAGATGGGGTTCCTCCGGTGACTGTCTGTGCTGAAACAGCACAGAACCTGACGGCGTTTGAAAAGAGAGAGAGAGAGAGAGAGAGAAAAAAAGACAACTTGAGAATGTGGGGCTTGCTTTTGAAGTGAACCAGACAGTGCGGTTCTCCTTCAAGATATGTACACACTCCCGGGTGCTCAGACCCACCACTGTGACCTTAATCAAGCTTCTCACTCAGCAGGCTTACACATGTGTGTGGCACCATCTGCTATTTTTGTTTGAAGAGGACATGTCCAATTGCTGCGGAAGAAAAAATGTTTTATGGTAGAGAGAGAAGAGCATAACAGTAGATAAAGCAAAGAAAGTCCGCTGAGAATGACCATTAAAAATGGTCATACTTTTCTTAGCTAGCCCACTTTCTTAAGCACACAAATATGTGATGGCATTCGGGATGCCAAGTAGAATGTCAGGGATTAATATAATCTCATTGAGAACTAAAAACCTAAATTTAGAACTTATGTTGTTTGCAGAAATGATATGCTGTATTTGACTCCATTTAATGCCAAGTGAGTTTTTTTCCATTAACAATTTTGCCAAATAGAGAAAACACAAATTGTTCTTGTGTATAAAGCCATATACACACTTATGCACAACAACGCCATTGTTAAAGGTCCTCAGGTTTTGATTCCCATATCTCCAGAGTCTTATAATCACCCCTGACAGAGTACTAGCAGAACTGTGACAAGACTGGGAAACTGTCTAATTGGTCCTGGCAGGGTACTGGTCAAAATCAAAAAGTAATTGAGCCGGTTAAATCTGCAGTAAAAGGTGAGTTGGTCTCTCAGAAATCAGACTTCTCTAACCTTCACCTTTTGTGGCGAGTGGTCCACAAAGATATGTATCAGCTTGGAGTGGGGGGGACTGGACAACTGATTAATTTATTCCCCACTTAACTGACCGTTGGCCACAGCAGAACATGCATTAACCGCACATGGAAAAACGATGTGCGTACGCGTCCGACTCAGTGAGATCTCCCCAACCTTCTCGAATAATTCAGAGCAGAAGACCCCAGCCAAAGCAAACACTTAATTTGCAAATGGACCATATGTTGCCCCCTCGCTGAGACAGTGCAGCATCGACCGCAATGCGCCCCTGTGCGGTTAAAAGGATTTTATCTGCCTCTCCGTTCAAAGGGCCGTTTCAAATGACTGCATCCACTTTTTCCTAAGGCCTGAGTTCTCAATGCAGCTACAAAGAACATTATTACCACATCCTCACAACATATCCCAGATATCAGTCCGCATGAACAGTAGAACTACACCTGAATTAATGGTCAAAGATCTACCGTTTAACAATTAAATACACAAAGACCTAAAATGTGAAATTATTCTATTTTTATTTAGATTTTTCACGGATGTTGTTAAAAGGACAGTCCGCAGACAGGCCTCTGCGTTCATCAGCATGGCTCAGCAACAGTACATCACATGAAAAGCCCAGAAGAATACTTTGTTCGTTCTCCTCTCCCAGCCTTTCAAGTTCCGAGGTTTTGGAGCTGTTTTTCCACACATTCTGTGGTGTAATGGCTTTGCCAGCGGAGGCGTTGGCTGATTTTGTGCTATCGCCGCTCAGGCCGAGCCAGCCGTGATACTTTCAATGAAAAGAGGAGGAAAGGTCAGAGAAATAAAGCGTGATTTACAGTAACCAAATTTTCCGGAGTGTAAACTAGTCACTGACAGAGAATAGGGGTAGGATTCTCCAAACTACAAAAACACATGTGGAAGAACAATGCCACATAATTTTCTCTCAAGGAAAGAACAAGAACAAATCTGAATTTAACCCTGCTGGGAAAGCAAGTACATTTACAGTAAGCACCAGTGCCCTGTTACAATTCCCATCAGAAAGAGTGAACCATGTATGACAAATCTGCCAAAGAAATTACTAATGAAACTGAAGATGTCCTCAGTTTTATTCCTGTTGTGGTCATTCAGGATTTCGCACATTGATCCTGTGGGGATCCAAGGTAGCATCTTGGATGTTACATTCAGCACGAGAGCCCTCGATTATGATCACACATGGGGATGGCACCTCAGACCTCGAGTGAACTTCACGGTGGTGAAACAGCAGAAATGTGAGCAGCCATTGACTGGAAATCGAGGAAGGCAGAGGAACTGAACTCCTGGAACTTGACACTGCTTTCATGCTGTGCCTCTCAGCGGCAGAGCACGACTGGGTCTGCGGCGCTGGTGAATCACTATGCTGGGCTGCCATCCAGGGTTCCTCACTCCTCTGGGGTCCCACCCCACCGGCGTTCCAGGGGTCCCACCCCACTGGCTTTCCAGGGGTCCCACCCCACCAGCTTTTTCAGGGGTCCCACCCCACTGGCTTTCCAGGGACGCCCACCCCACCAGCTTTTTCAGGGGTCCCACCCCACCGGCTTTCCAGGGGTCCCGCCCCACCGGCTTCCCAGGGGTCCCACCCCACCGGCTTTCCAGGGGTGCACAAGCAGATACAACTGCCACACACACAAGATACTTTCCAGGTCTCCGGGGCTGGGGGGGGGGGGGGTCTGGAGTCAGGGAGGCATCCTCTACATGCTGGGACAGCAGAGAAGGTGCACGCTGGGTATCATGCAACAACAGCTGAAGCTGCTCCACAGCTCGAGCGCCAGCCAGGCCACGCGGTGTAACTCCGCGAGCTCCACGAGCATGTCAACCACACGGCTTTACTCACCACAAAGGCGGCTCTCTTCCAGCAATCAGGGGGTTTTCTGGGAGCTGGTTTTGAGCATTTACAGCTAGGAGTTCTGCGGCTCTAAATGCTTTGCAAGTCATTGCTGGATGACAAGAACCAAGGTCCTCATTATTATTAAACAGACCGTCTGGCTGCCAGGTCTGTCTGTCTCACTGGACACACTGTCTCACTGAGCTCTGTGGGCTACAGTTTGGCTGGGTGGGCCAGCCATGTAATTCAAGTATAGCAGGCAGACAGAGACTGGTAGATAGGGCACAAACTGGGGGAGCAAGGGAGCAGTTAAGTAGATAACTTATTTCATGATTATATTATTTCCTACCTTAATAACCATCTAACGAAAGATGCTTTTCTTTGCAAGAAGGTGGTATCTATTCAGTCTTAACACAACTTTGGTCAAACCTGAACATGTTCCAGGTTTCCTACACAAGACATTCCGTTAATTTCAGGGTCCACTTCAGGCACATGTATGGCCTTTGCTTCATTTACTCAAATTTAGGAACAATGCTGAATAAGGCCCTATATTTGATTCAACCAGGCCTATATTTGGTTCAACCATAGATGACTGTTTTGAGATGCAATCTATTGCTGTTGCCTTGCCGGCATTTTTAATATTCACATCTCATAATGCTATTTAATGCGCAGTCAACAGCCCTCGAGAAACGACCAGCTCCTCTTTTCCAGGAACTTCACAACACAGCCCCGTATTGAGATGTCTTTCCCCAACTGTGAAGGTTCTGCAAAGTATTAAATCTACTTTGTCCAGTATAAGGAATACTTCCAGTGCAAATTTGTGATGCAAGCTGCCAGTGCGCAGACATCTAATGAGGGATGTGTGGCTCCCCGATTTGGCCAACGAAGCAGCGCTCCTTCCGGAAGGTACGATTGGTGCTCCACATCTGGAACTCAGCAGTCCAGAGTCCAAGTTGTTTTCTTCGCCAGCTCAGCAGGACAGTAATCAGAAGCATCTGAGTCTAAGCACTCACATAGGAGGACGAAACAACCCACCCTTGCAAAAATGTAATGTCTGACACAGGTCAGGACATCATGGGATTTGGAAAATTTACCAAAATAATCTAGTAAAATGGGCACTTCCCACATTTGTAAAGGGTCATTAAAAAGACATATAATAACATATAATTGACTTGTAATATGCTGAAATGTCACAATCATAAAAAACTAATGTCAGTATCATTATTATCTAGCACAGTGTTTCCCAACCTTGATCCTGGGGGACTTCTTTGTATGCTGGTTTTCATTTTAACATATTTTAACAAGCTGATAATTTTTCATAATTAGGTTCTTTTCGGGTTAAGAGGGACTATTTACCCTCTTATGGCACATTATATCAGAAATAGCTATGCACGCCATGAAGAATAAAAATCCCATGTTCACTCTGTGCTTATTATGCTATAATTCAAACAATTGCTAACAAAAAGTCAACTGATTAAATTAAAGACTGAGTAGGCTCCTCATTAGGAAGCTGAACCCAAAAAACGTGTTCAAAAACTACACGTGAACACCCAACATGTGAAAAGTACACATGTGAACTACAAAAACAATCTCATTTATACAATGAAAGTGCAAAAAGGTAACCTATACTATTCCAAGACACATGTTTTGTTTCATGTGTGAAAGTTTTTTGTCATATTTAAAAAATGTCAGTCATGTGAAAATGACTCAATGTGACACAATTTTGTTTCACATGTGGAAATGTCCAGTTCACATTTGACATTTTCTTTTCACATGAAAATATGGTAATTCTCATGTGAAAATTCACAAACTTCACATTTAGTTTTTTGTAAGAGAACACGTGTTCTTTCCCAATTGTTCCTTAAACTTATTACCACAGTGCAGGTTTGACTTGTTATCATTTGCTTTGTCCTTGAATTCTTAATTATCTACCAAATGGTTAGTTTTAATGGTCATGTGTGCACAGTTTTACCAATTAGTAGCCTATTCATCCATGTCAGTCTTTCTGGGCATACTGACAATGAAAGCTAACCAGATCATCATCAATAGAAGAAATAGCTACCAGCACAAAAAGGATAATACATATATATTGTTTTTATGCTTAACTTCAGAAGCAGAACATTAATATTTTCCACACTTGGACTGACGGCATTTGAGGAAATGGACTATGTGTTCACACCATTCTACTATTGAGTTGTTATACAATTTCTACTGTTTTCAGAAGGTCACATGGTGAGATGATGCAGTAACAGCATGGAAACTCTTTCTCTCCCCTCCTCAAGCAGAGGCCACAAACACAACCAATTATTTTCCAGAAAAGAATAACTCTGGTCTTATAAACCGGGCAGGCCCAGCGTCTGGCTTAAATTTAGGACTGTATTATTTTTAACCATTCAGAAAGTAGCACAGCTTTGAAGGTCTTGCCAGGGGCACTTCAAAGGAAGTGGGGAATCTCTACTTTCCAAACACCCCAACGATTTCAGCATGGGATTGACTGCTGTGTCCGCACTGGCCAGTGGAAACACCTGTACTGTCTGTAGGGGTAGAACCAGATTTAGAGCTAGGCTCAAAGTAAAGTGGAGGGATGTATAATATCTCAACCTCAACGTTACAACGATTATGCTCAATCAAGCCATACACACATTTTTGGGAATTACATGGCTTCAGTAAATTACACAGAGCAATATACAACTACAGAGGCAACTGTAGATGAGAGAGAGTAGAACAATTGCAATTCATCAGTTTTCTAGAAGAACGCTGCCAATATGTTTTTCTGTAAAGTTCTAGCCTTTAAGCGACTGTCACTAGAAACCTTTTAGTACAATTGCATAACCTGATTAATGCACTTGTAGCGTAAATCAAACTGTAGACACAACTAATCTGATACCCATGGCAAATGCATGCAGTCATAGCTATAATGTGTACTAAAAGGAGGGTTCCTGGGGTAACACGAGAGGTTTCACTTATTTGGAGCAGAGATGAACATGAACATGAGGTTGAAGGCAATTGACAGCCATAGGTGATGAAGCAACATAAACAGCTTCCACCAAAGAGAACCTCTCACCATTGCCTTTTTCTTACGCTCTTTTTAATTTTACACCGATTCACTACTGTTCTGGTGCTGCTGCATCATTCATGAGTATAGCACAGCACAGCAGTGCACAGGTGTGCTGTGCTTTGGAACACAATCATCAGGCCCATCTCACACCGACACAGGCCCGACTGCTGCCTCAGAGGCCCAGGAATAGCACTCAGAAGATGTTTGGCTCTCTGTGCACCACGGGAACAAGATGCTTCATAATTCAATCAATACAATGTGATTAGGCACAAACAATTTCCTGTCCACAAGACACTACATTGGAGAGAAGCCTAAGAGACACACCACAGCACTTCACCACAGCTGGGATTCACTTTTTATTAGGACGGCTAGGCCTCTTTTAATAAATGCAAGATCTGCTTGTCTCCTTTTCATAAATGTGAGCTCTAGTCAGGCTTGCAAGGATCACTTCATTAGCCAAATCTGCAATACTTTATATTATCCATGAACAGAGTCCCATATTTTTTTCCCCCAGCAATTCAGATGACGCACTTCTAAGTTCAACATCAGATGTGGTTAAGAGTGCCACTACCGTCCAGCTCTACTGCCCTAAATCCACACGTGTCAATGCAGCCGACGTCAACCATGTGTTTTAGTGCACTTTCACTTATTCCACAGCAGATGAAGGCACCAATACTTTCATTTGAAAATGAATGCCAATGTTCCCGCTCCAGCAAGCTGCTGACAGACTTCACGGCGTGCTGCATTCTGTGCTGGTAAGACTGGTAAATGTTTTTTGCACTGTCAGAAAAAAAACGGGCCTGTAAGATGGGAGTGGAAAACACATAAAAGTTATTCGGCTCCCAATTTAAACAGCCTCCCAGGCCTCCAGTAAAAAATCTCTACTCCTTCAAGAGGTTTTTAAAGAGAAAAGGCTTTTGTATTATTGATGGGTGGATTTTACCGGGGCCATAAAATATCGGTGTGCAATCAGAAGCCCTTTGCTGGAGAGTGTTTATGCTTTAATTGAAACCTGGCTGTCTGTTAAATCGCAGAGCTGCTTTGAAACAAAAATGATGTGTTTGTATTAGCTCCATGAATCTCCCAGAGATAACATACGTTTCCCTCAGGAATTCCTGGTGACCAGCATTTGCAGTTGTGCTCCAGATGCTGACCTCCCATGCTTCTTATCACATGATGACATGATCACATTGAAGCTATTTAACGTTGTCTTTTGTCAAGAGCCTGCACTGAAAGGTGCAGAATATTGGAAAAAAATATTACAGAAACAAAAAAAGTTCCTTTACACTTGAAAATGTGACAAAAACTGATTATTTTGTAAAAGACAATGTGGCTCTGAAAATATTCAAGAGCCACATTGTCTTTGATGTTAATGTTGTTTTTTTTGTTAACCTGGAATAAGCGATTTGAGTGATTGAGCGACCCAGAGTGACATCAGCATTGGGGCTTCCGCAGGGACACAGACGTTATATAAGAGTGGTTGTGTTTTGTTTTGAACACAGTCTGCTCGTGCAGTGATTCTCCCCAGTGGGAGTTTAACTGAGGCACCACTTCACCCTCTCTGGCCTCAGTCAGTTTTGACCAAAGCATAATAACATTGTGCCTCCAGACCACAACAGCCTGCCTGCCTCCCACATTTCCATCAGGACAAACGTGGTCTCCTTCTGATGACATCAGCCATCCAAGCACTGCACTGCCCTAATTACTGCTTGAGGACAGATTAAAAGTTTTAAAATAGTCTCTCTGCCCTCGATTGTAGCTTCACTGTAGTGTTACTGTCTGTGTCTATTTCAGGCAATTCGGTCCAGGGCATAGATAAGTAGACTGAGCAATAGTCAAAGTTAAATTATGTAGGCAGCATGCTGTCAATAGAAGACTATCAAATTACCAGACGCCAATCCCAAGGTACCCACACAGATGATATATAGTACATAATAGCCTATAGCTTACAATTATCACCCCATTAGTTCAGAACTGTGTTTATTTCCATGAACAGTTTTTTCATTTATTCGGTTCCTTACACATATAAAAATGTTGATGAAATTAAATTAGTAAATTAGTATTATAAAATACATATCAGCATATGTGAATGTGTATATGTGTATTTTCATGCAAAATGATGGTATATGTCCTTAAATTGGATTAACAAAATTAATTGAGTGTATTTTCTGTGACTTTTACAGTAACTGGAGTATTTGCAGGTAATTAAAAATAATGAAACTAAACAATAAAATACAGCAAAGCAGGCTTTAAATGGTTAGTAACAATTAAGTATGAACAGAAAAGCAATAGGGCTGAATAGAACTGTGAATGCCATGCTAACCCATGCCTTCACTATTCAGGAAGAGCTGCAGTGCGGACTATGACTATGAGGACAGCAGATGCATGTGTAAAATGCAAGGTGTCCATGCCCCCAGGGCCCCAGCCTAACCAATCGCACAAAACCAGTGATTACACGCTGAGCACTTGTTTCCATAGTGCACGCTGCCTGCGGGTTACAGACCGCACATCCAGATTACATCACTCCATAGCTATTATTGTAATGACTCATTGTGGTGCTCCGTCTCCACTGGAGGCCAGAGGAACCCCATTATAGCGAGGGGTTCTTTCCTTGTGTGCGTCTCTCCCGAGCCCAACGGAATTCATTCCCTCCCAAAGCATTCCCCCACCAATGCGCTGATGGATAGTTGGTCATCATCATCCACAGAGGGATAGCTAAGCCCCACATGTGTCTTATGTTGGGGAAACCACTTCTGACACGCCAAAATTTGGCAGCACGGAGGACTGGCAATCACATCAAAAAGAGACGTTTTCCATAAGAAATTACCAAAGGCTATTCCTCTCTAACAAACATTCTCCTCCCAGTGTTCCCTTACAGATGCTGTTAAAAACTTTCACAAAACTTTAATGTTTCCAAGCATGAGCAGTCACAGCCCAGAAAAACATCATGCTGCAGCAATTATTTATCTTAACAGACTGAGCTATGTTACATCAGGTTCCCAACGGACTGCTCCTCCCTATTCACCTACATATCAGTTAGACTCACAGTGGGGGCTGTCCTTGGTCTCATCTGCCAATTTGGTGTGACCTGTATCTTTGAATGAAACATTCTGCCACTTAGGCTACATGAGATCCATCATTGTAGAGAAACAGATCGCGTTACATGTCTTCCAAACCAAAGGGCAATTGTTACCAGGCTTTAGAAATTGCATTGTGTGGACAACGGTGTTTCTGCTACACCACCACTGCTGTCACCATCCCAGTTTTTTCCCTTTCCATGTCATCCCCCAGCTTAAGGCTATTTCTTTCTTGACACTTGTCAATATTTACCTTGCCACAATATGAAACTACTCTGTAGCGTCAGAGACCAATGTATGCAAGCCCTACAAAAACATGCGAGCAGTGCACTTGCGTAATGAAAGCATAAAGAAACTATAGAAGGCAATGTAGGGCAGCATTGAGCCGAGGTAAATCATCGGGATTGTATCCCAGCTCAAACACTGCTGTTGCACCTTGGGACAGAATCCAGCTCTATTAATGTTTTTTACCTCCTAAAATAGACTGTTTAATAAGTTGATCTATGGTTCAAGTTTGATGAATCTACACCGATTTACCACATTTAGTTCTGTTGACCACTTGTGGAACGTTTTGGCCCTCAAATTTTGCAAAAGGAAAAATGGTAAATGGGAAATGGACTGCATTTATATAGCACTTTTATCCAAAGCGCTTTACAATTGTTGCCTCTCATTCACCAGAGCAGTTAGGGGTTAGGTGTCTTGCTCAGGGACACTTCGAACCAGCAACCCTCCAACTGCCAGACAACCGCTCTTACCTCCTGAGCTCACTCACTCATTACAAAATCCAGTTCTACTGCAAGTCTAACATATCCAAATCTAAAACAAAGTCTTTAATTCAAAAGTAGCAAAGACAAAACAAACTAGATTGTTTATTATTAATGAAACCGGGATTCAAAAGATAGGAGCAAAGCTTAAATGTAGGTCACTTGCTTATTGCAGCAAAGAGGCAAGTCTAATAATTTCAGGCCAATGACTGCCAGTAACCTAATAGCTCGAAACTGGATGTGTGCCTGGTCATATGCACAGGGCCTGGATAAGCAGAATAGCAGCGGCAGATAGAAAAACAGTCACATGCTACAAGGTTCATCTAGACGGCCTCTTTGTGGACCAACCCAAACAAAATTGCTAATGGACAGACTCCCTTGTGGTGGCTGATATTCGTGTTGAGAAATGTACCTTTGTTTTGAGCGCCCAAGGGTAATTATGTTTCCCATAGTATTTGGAGAAAGATTATCAGTGACACAAAGATCTGAATGAATCACAGCTTCTTGTTTGCTAAGGGCAGCGAAGTAATGACTGCATCATGAAGGTCAGCGATTGACATAACAAGGTATCTCAGCTCATTATGGGAACGTACTCCCCTGTCCCCGGTCTTCCGTTTATGCGTCACATATTTTATAGTAGTGCTGTGTGACATTCTGAGGGCAAAAGCTCATTTAAAAAAAATCTCAAGGTGAAATCTAGTCCAACAGACGCCTCAGTGCAACAAGGAATACTTCCCTGTCCCTCCCACCAATAAAGGAATCACAAATTTGGTACTTGTGCAGAGATTTTATATAAGTTCCACATTTTAGTTGATGTTGCTTATAATTTGCATGTGGGACAATGGTTGTATTTAATTTAATCACTAAAACAGACAGGCCCATAGGTCCAATATTGTTTGCCAACTGTCCAAACTGTTAAAGCATGAGCCATTACAGCCCATCAACAAAGCCATGTGACTGACCCCTCCGCATCTGGCATGCGTCTTTCACGTCTGGGTCTTCCTCAGTATGCAGAATTCTCGTTACCTAAGGGCTTTGTTAGATGTAGATGTGTCTTAAATTGTTGGCTCAGAAGAACTCCATTTTCAGGCCATTTCAATCAGTTCTCCAGCTCAATAAACAAACTAATATTGAAGCTTCCTTCTCAGCCAGACACAGGACTTCCTTGTCTGGGGGATGCCCATTTATGTCTCTCCTGTCTTTGCCTGCTCTGAGCTTGGATTGAGACAAACAATGCAAGTCTCGCAGGCCTGTACAGTCACTGGGTGGTGCTTACTGGACGCTTGAGGTGCAGGAATTAGCTCTCTGAACCTGGCTAAATAGGTCGTTTTTGCCTAGTGTCACAGCTGTAACTCTGACACACTACATACTGTTTGCCCTCAACATCTGCAGGCTAATGTCAGGTAGACAAATTCCTGAACCACAAGCAGACAAACCCTCTTAAAAACAATAAATGATACTTTGGCCCAACTCACAGGATTCACTTTAATCTATGAGCATTCACTCGGACGGAGTGTGGCACAGTGGGTAAGGAACTGCGCTTGTAACCGAAAGGTCGTAGGTTCGAATCCCGGGTAAGGACACTGCCGTTGTACCCTTGAGCAAGGTACTTAACCTGCATTGCTTCAGTATATATCAGCTTATAAATGGATACATGTAAAGTGCTAAGTAAAGTTGTTAAGTCGCTCTGGATAAGAGCGCTGCTAATGCCTGTAATGTAATGTAATGTAATCAGTTCAAGACTGACCCATGATGCTTGACTATTGTCGCATGTGCAGAGCTAGCTATGGAAGGAAGCACTTCTATTCAGAGTAACTTAAAGTCAAAAACCACATCCTCACCTACTTATTAATGCATGACTGACGTTAGTCATTTACACAGGTCTTTAAAAGCATGATTTGAGCAAAGAGTTACAGACTAATTCAGGCTTCAGTAATACATGGGCTATGTGTTTCTCAGGAGGAATAATGCAAGCAATCCTGATGATAGAAGATAAGTGAAACAGATCTGGACAGCTTGCAGGAATATCTCATTGTAGGAAAGAAAAACTGAATCCATTTATTTGGCACAAAATGTCCTTCAGTTGCTATCATGAAAACAAGAATCTGAAAACTACACTGAGATGATCTACACTGCATAATAACACTTGAGCATTCACAGCACAGCTGGAAACTGTTTTGGCATTGAGATGACTCAGAGGTTTGAGGCTGAGTTACCCATCACCAGCAGTTCAACAGAATAACATCAATTAGCATGCAATATATTATGTGAATAAATTCTTTCAGTGACCAATGAGGAAACAACAAAAATGAAAACAAAATAACTGCATTGGTTTCAGTGGTTATTCTTAATTTCCTTATCCTCCCCGGATTTTATTTACGATCTCCAGTCAGATGACACCCTTTCCTTTCATAAATATCAGGTCAAGAAATTAAGGCAAATGACTACAAATCACTGCTGGACTGTAGCCTACCTATTTCAACAAAGCAGAGTGCTCCTTATCCTGAGGCTATGGACTCGTATTTCAGCCTTCCTGGGAGCGAAACTACTCCCCCAACCGAAAGCACTCCGTCCCTTTGTAACACTGTCCATTAACAGAACCGAACATGATTTACACATCCCAAGGACAAAAGGCTTGAAATAGGAAGAGCAGTTTTGGACGGACATGAAAAACTGTTCTCTGAGCACTGCTGGCTATAATTACGCACTGCTGAGTCAGAAACGTTGGACCACCCCATAAACTTTAACAGGGAGGGGGAACTAGGGCTCTATATTCAAAGCCAAATTTCCAAAAAAGTGTGCCACAGCAAAGCCTGTTATAAGAGACAGTATGCCACACCGTTAACCCAAAGTTCAGAGTTTCTCAGTCAGTGGGAAACAGTAAAAGGAGATTATTGTAACTCAGGCTAAAGAAAAATGACCATAATGGTATGACAATCCCAAGTGACCTGGGTTTCCATGGCATCCGCAAAACCACGCCGTAAACATCCGGCAACACAGTCCACGTCATTCACCGGCACATGAGTAGGCCTCTCCTAAGGTGACTTTCAACTGCTGACAGTTTCAGCCCCCTTTAAAGATTCCATCAGCCGATAAGCAGATCTGAACAGAAGTGCTTGCCACCTGCATTCAACAGGTTTATTAGCAGGACTGTGAACAGGGGAGTGTCCAAATATACCAAACACAGCCAGAGAAGAAAACATACCAGTGGGTGTAAATGCATTTCAGAAGTACAATATATCAGGGCATCTGGACTCTCTTGGTTCTCTGTTGTCTTCCTTAGGGCTGAAAGATTTTAGCATTCCAACACTGCCACTTCACTGCAGATCTGGGGAGGCCAGAGTAATATATATATATATATATATATATATATATATATATATTCTACCATTAACAACAGAAACACTGGTGGACAGCTGTATCCTGTCTTCCTCCTGAAAGGCCTATTGAAATGGTAAGAACCAGAGGCACAATCTTTGGCAGTGGGCGCTTTTACTCTGAAGGACACACCCTGCTGATCTTGAAAAGATGCGCTGTCAGCTGGCACGTCCGGCCGCGATTTATCTCCATCCACAGCGCGAGTCACAGGGGAGCTCGAGCGCGGTCCTGAGCCAGCGTGGGCCAAAAGCACACACAGGGCGCAAACAGGGCCCAGACAGAGAGATTACTCCAGCGAGGGCTTAATCTTATCAGCATGCATGAATGCCCCCGAGCAAAAGACAGGGCCAGGGGAGGGGGGGGGGACTCCAGATTCACCACCGATCTCTGCCAATTGACCGTCTCCATCTGCTGCTGGACGGCAGGGGAAGGACAATGGCAACCCCCTGCCCCAGTGTCGAGCACAACAGCACTTTCACGCAGGCACGCCCAGGCCACCCTCCACCACACCGCCCCAGCGCATAGCAGCCCACTGCTCTCAGCAACACACAGATGCACCCGTGCAGCACAAGGTGGCCAGGCCTTTGAGAGGAGATGGGGGAGGGCCATGGGACATTCAAGGGACATTCCACGGTTCTGAAGGCCCCCAATTCTCACTTTTCTGCTGGGACAGTGCAGCTTGTTGGCATATTCTGGTTTACATTCTTCTTGGTGACAAAAGTTTAAGGCCTTTGAAAAGACCTTAAACTTTAGACCTTAAGATTCTCCATATCATTTGGCCGATTACAAACGCAAATTGTTGTAGCCTATATAGAACAGAAAGCCCCATTCTATTAGGACTGCTACATAAACATCTTAACTGGAAACTCTGTAAACATCTGCGTAAGTTAAAATAATGGTCAGTGATAATAGTGACAAAACCCCTGCGTTTTAATTAGAATGATACCCCCCTCTTCAAATAAGGGGAAAAAATATCAATAGGTTCTGGTACATAAAACTGCAAACAGATGTTGTGGATACGTAAACACTGTGGTCTGACCTTTCAACTGGAGCCAGTTCAATTAGCATCTTTAACACCTTTTCCAAGTTAAAAGCCAGCCTGCCAGCCCCCTCCTCCTCTTTCCACAGAGGTTGACAAAACAGGCACTGAGATGTGAGGCTTTGGTATGCATAACAATGCACATACCAGTAAGATGCTTGCCCAAATGCTGAAATGGCTCGTAATCAGCCCCTTTTATTAGTGGCACAGACAGACTTCCTCAGTCAGAATTGAACCTAAAGTGACAGTCCAGTGGCTGTGTGCTTAGCAGGATCCCCACATCCAGTGCATGCAACTAAAAACTGGGATACAGTTAGAGAACAGAGTGTGTGGTCTTGGCTCGACTGCCTTTTTGTCAGGCAGTACAAAGTGACACATTCAGATTCAACGTGTCCAAGAAAAGCCAATGATGACCAGGCCAGATGAACAATGCATCATCAGTATGGGGCGAATTGGCCTGCTTTTTTTTCCATTCTTTCAAAACAGACCATTTAAAAAAAAGATGCTAAAAAAACTGTCGCAGTAATTGCATTCTGGTTTGCCAAGTGAGAATGGGGCTGCTTGTGCTCTCTCCCCCCAGGCAGACCGAAACTCAAAAGCTGAGGGGTTTCCAAACCTATAATGAGTAGGGCACGTTTTATTTGAGGTTTTTACGGACCAAATGAAGGCAGCTTATTCCCAGGACTCTGGCCACCAATGGCACATGCCTGTAACCTACGGGCAGTTACCATCTTTATTCTTAGATACTATAAAGTTAATAACCACTGATGACCTATGAGCTGCATACATCTAGACCTTACAATGGCGCTCGGTTACACAGGGATCGTCTTTTTTCTACTTTTGCACCCATTGCTAGTTAAAAGGTAGGATTCAACTTGTGCAACAGAGAGTGAATTAATTTGAGTACCTTCAAACATGAACACCCTGCCCAGAATTCCATCATCATAAATCTACCACACCCAATTGCTGCACCGGCATTTACTCATAAGCCTAGAAAATGTAAGCTACTCAATTGATTCGTCCAGTTCACAGGGCGAGAGAGAGAGAAAAAGGATTTGAGGAATAATAGCCTACAAGGTGTGATGACAAGATGTTGTATAATATAGCATACTGAAGAGTGTATCTTAAAGCAAACATGTAGACTACTTTCAAGCATACATTCATATTTAAACCAAACTAGCTTCCTCTACCTGAAAAGTACTGATACTGGTTTCCTAGAGTCTACAGGTGCTCTAGATAGGGTATCATTTGAGTGTTTAATTCCTCAGTAGCTAACCTAGTTCTTAACCGGAAACTATTCTCTCCAGCTGCCCCAGTTCCAGCACTGTAGATTTTTCCAGCAGAAGATTTTGATTACATTTGCAACAGAAACTCTAAACAGATCCAATAGCCCAAAGCTAGTGCATGCTTAGAAATGCTTCACTTTGATTTATATAGAAAAGATGCAAGCCAGTAGGTGTAATCACAAGCTTCAGATGTGGCCAATGAAAGCATTAAAAAAAAGACAATAGGTACCCTGCTAAAGTTATATAAATGGGGGGTCCAACTGTACAGAGCAAGACAAGGACAGAGAGACCTTAAGACCCTACAAAGACCCTAAGAAAGAGTAGACACATCCTATCTGAGGGATTAAGCATTAAGCACACCACACCTCAGGGCAGCCTAAGCTTTACAAAGGCAGCCAAAGGACAAACGGTGCAACAAAACCATACACAATTTGGGGATGTTAAACCTATGTAAAATGAGACAGTGGAAATGGACAGAAGAGCTACTGTAACAACATATACAGGAGGACAGGGTGGAGGCTGGGAGGTGTGGCAGTTATCTGCCAGTAACCTGGTTTACAGAAGCAATATCAATTTGCAACCCATTATGAAGTAAACAATGCAATAGTGCAAGAGGCCGTATCTCACCTTGGCCTCATCTGATTTACAAAGGCGTAACTCCCAACAGAAAAACGGACTGATCATGATGGTTTCCATTTCTGATCCCATAATTCAACACATTTGCATTCAAGGCAGATGCACTTTTAATTAATGTTTTGTCATAATTTTGTCCTAAATTCTTAGCGAGAATCGCAGGCTCGCGAATTAGTTGATCTATTTTGGATTTCAAATTGTAGGTTAATGATTAGCCGCTAATTGTTCCCGTGTGATACGTGTCCGCGCGCGTGCGTATGTGTACTGTCACTCGCTAGAATTGACTCATTTAACACGAGGACCTCTGCTTCGCTTCTTTCCCCACTGAAATGTTTCGGGATTGGGTGGTCCAATGCAATCTGAACAAAGTAGAGACGGCTACAATTAACCAACTACTAAATTACCATACTTAAACATGTACGATAAATATCCATTGTGGCTAAAGGGACAGGACACACCTACAACGAATATACAAACAGGATTCACATCTTTAATATTTAACGATTAATAGACCGATTTCAGAATATAACAATTTAAGACTATGTATATAATAATGACAATGTATTTAAAGTTAAATCGATGTTGTTAACACCAAACGCCTGCAGCACGACTTAATCCATATGCACGCGGGGTGGCAACTGAGTATTTAGCAAGCTTTTATACAGTAGCTGAGTAGTCAGCGATGTATTATTTACAACCAAAAGTTTAGATAGCAAGCTAATAAGCACATTAGATGAATTCACTATGAAAAGCAGCCGCAGTTTAAAATGCTAAACTGGTTGTGTCAATTAAAATAGAGATTTCAACAGTTTTGCACTTACAAATCGAGTTTTCCAGCAGAAATGCCCGACAATGAATGGGACAGAGCCTTCAAACATCCAAGAGGCAGTCGACGTAGCAGCGCGATTCGCGAAGGAGAAGAAAAAACAGTACAGACGTGTCAAATAGACTAAGATAGTCGGAT
The DNA here is from genome assembly GCF_018555375.3 of Anguilla rostrata. NCBI lineage: Eukaryota > Metazoa > Chordata > Actinopteri > Anguilliformes > Anguillidae > Anguilla > Anguilla rostrata. Next base: position 7,730,921 of record NC_057946.1, on the reverse strand, counting down.
AAGTGTTTTCCTTTCCCTTAGAACCCTAGTTTTCAGTGCACGCGTTTGGTGGTTACCGTTGAGTAACGGAGAGGCATTCTCTGTCAGTGTCACACAATTCAGTCTGCAGTGCCAGCCTATATTATGACGTCGCCTCATTCACAGGCACAACTCCCCCCTCCTCTCACTCCTTTTGTGTTCTCTCCTTTGACTCTACTAACTTTAGTTCGTTTCGTTCAGCTTTCACTTGCTTTATATTCACAAATCGGAACATTATAAAACAACGGTGTTTGTTTGTGATGTTGTTTTGTAGCAACATCATGTTCATGTTTCTAGAAGCACTTTTATGTATGTGACCCAAGGAGACGCTCTGGTGCCACGAATTCAGCCCCAACCCCCAAGTGTTTCAAACTGCACCGTTATTTCAAAACATTAACCACGTTAGATTCCTGTCCACCATTAAAATTATGATTATAATTTTTCAATGAACACTTTAGAAATGCACATGCAGTATTTCCGTCTATAATAACTCAACCTTGAATTTTAATACAGTTAAAGTAATTCAATGTGCAATGCACTCTGCAATCTCCCATGAACTGTCTACAGTGTTTTATGCTAAATGCAATTCATTTTAGCTGATATAAAAACCAAGCTACAAGTCTACATCAGCTGAATCCATCATTCCACTTCCCATCTTCCTCACTATAAATTTCACAGACTTCACAAACTCCAAAAAACATACAAGGCTTCTTCAGAATATTTACGCTGGTCCCCTGACAGGAGGGAGATTAGAGAAATGGCCAGGCTCCAAGGCTGTTTGTATATTGTGATTTGTGGAAGAAGCACTTCAGCAGTAATTTCAGGCTGGCTGTCTGAAAAGCCATACATACTGACTGCAATCTCAGAAGGCAATGAGTCAGCCAATGGAACCTGAAACAGCACTTGTCACCAAGATCTACATGCTGTCCAATGCAGTCAAGTTTCCCAGCAGCTGTTTCCCAAGGAAAAGCCATAACGTCATGCCAGATCAAGCGGACATTCACTAGTTGCATGTGGTCACCATGGTGCGTTTCACAGTGATAGTGCAGGCACGGATGGTCAAATAAACCAAAGAAACCAAATTACCATGTTTCAAGTTATCCTAGCCCAGCTGAAAAAACAGCAGGAACACAAAGCCAAGTTTTAGACTGAAAATCCAAGGACGTCTAAAGAATGACAGTGATTAAGTATTAGTTAACACTGGGGTGTTTATCAAGCATGAACTGACCATGGATCTAGTGTGTACTGTATCTTTAAGCTGGAGAGTAGAATCATGAGGAGCACTCATGAAATGATTCACAATGACAAGTAAACTGACCTTAATGATCCCCCCTACCCCATGTTGAGAGCCATTTTGAAACTGTTATCTCAAAAAGCAACAGTGGATGGACCACAAAATACTCATTTTCAGTACATGTGCTTTAGGTTGCAGTCTGTAGTAGAATTTCTCTTGAATCCGAGAAATCCCAGGTAAGTTTTGTGAACTCGCTAAATTCCTTTTGTTGTTTGGTCCAGATAACAGCACACAAAAATGCACGCCTTTCATTCCATCTTCTGTAAATCCATTGCTCAAGTGAATCAGATGATGTTCAGTCTGTCAAGGTCGAGGGCCAGGACAGGCTAACTGAAATGATCTGGGAACACAGCAGTGTGCTTACATAGAGACTACATCACAACAGTGAGCTCTCATCAACACCAGCACTGCTTAATGCATTCAGGGCTTGTGTTGCACAACCAGCAAATTGTCCGGCCTCCTCATACACACCCCATGTAAAACAATACAACAGGATGTTTAAGAGGATGTCTTTTCCACTGTATGAAGCATATGTGCACATAGCCTTCCTAAGATAATTAAAAGAATTTCAGCACAAGAGCAGAAACAGTTTAGAAAGTGAAACACAAAAAGAGGTAAGGTTTATTGAGTTGATCTCATTGGAATATGTTTAAACCATTCTATTGTGGTTGGTAAGCTGGGCATAAATACAGAACAATATTACAATTTTCATACACATTGCACACACATACTGTATTTAAATGTAACATAAACATAAGGTAAAAAGATTTTCATTTATGAATCACAGCCACTGCATTAATCAAATCATCAGCAGTTACTGCAGCTGATTGTATAAACATAGCCATTTAAAAATGATTTGGGCAGAGATAGATTGTTTTTCACCAATTTAATATATGCACATATACCCCTAGGTATTACATAGGTGTTACATTCGCGCAAACACACACCTATAGTCTTTCCATTTCATTTATAATTGGTTGCTGGCGTCAAGTGATAATTAAAATAACATAACATAACGTAAGACGAGAACAGGCCATTTAGCCCAACACTGCTAATTGGTTGCTGGCGTCAACCAGGTGGTCCTGATATTGGAGCTACGCCCATGTGACTTCTTTATGAGCTCAGGGAAATGCACATGGGGGTGTGAAAGACAGGTGTAATGGCGGGCTAATGCAAAAGGGTTTTTAAAAACTTGTACGTGTTTTGCTGGAGGACGCAGTGTTGTGGCGTTTTTATTTTTGGTTTGCCTCGTTGAGGGGAGTCCCGGAGTCAAGAAGAGCTGCGGTGAGGGCTGAAGTGAAGAAAACAGCCATTTTGAATTTATCTTCATGCCCGCAAACCAGGCGACAGAGCAGCCAACCTACAGCCAACCTTGGGATTCTTTTTTTGTGTTCTTTTTATTCTCACTCCGGCGCCATGCCAAATAGCACTTGCACGGGACGTTGGGACTGACTTGGTCTTTTAAAATTAAAAATTAAAAAAAGAGAAACAAAAACCGAACCAGACCTAACAATAACCAGCGTGAGCTGTCCACCAAAGGGGCAAAGTCGTACTGGCCGGGAAAGTCGCAGGTAATCCCCACTCTCAGGACCGGGTTTGACGCCACCACCAGGTCTTAATTTTCTTTCTAGCTAAATCCCTGCAATACACATCCTTTTACGTTGCAACCGTTTCTCATGTTAATTATAGCATACACAATGGGCATACATACTTAACAGCATACATATCATACATAGCGGGGAATATCATTTGTAACAGTATCCAGTTCTAAAGCTCAGGGCTGTTGAAGGGAACATAGGAATACCATTGGAATCTGGGACATCCCTCATGGTCCAAGCATGCTCTTGGCCCAAAAACATCCAGGCCAAATTACAAAAATGGATCCACAGCAGGTTCACTTGAAGTTAGGAGTCCTATACACAACATCAGTGATGAACAGAGTCACTTACTTGTTGTAACTTACTTTTCCTCATGCCCTTGCTGACAGTTTTACTTACGAAATTATCATTAAGATAATATTATAAAATGCCAATAATGCACAAAATATGTGCTTTAAGAGCATATCAGGTTTTGGCCAACATTTCGAGTAGGGTATTTTTCTAAGTGTACTGAAAAACAATGGGCACTTTAGAAATTTCAGGTAAAAAAAAATGAATGCAACACTGTTAAATTAACAACAACAAAAAAAAAAACATTCATTTGACATTTTTGTCATTCCAATGTACAGACCACTAGATTTACTATGACGTATTCTTTAGGCTATTAATATCTTATTTGAAAACAAAGCATAGTGATTTTACTTTTAGCATTCTTTTTCATTTTAATTTTAGCATTCTTCTTTACCTCTTAAATTTTGGTAGAAATATCTTATGTAGAAAATAAGTGTAAAAAATGTATTTAATTTTTGTGACCTTTTGTGCAAGTTTATTAACAATATTTAAAACAGTAAAAATAAAAATAGTGCAGCAAAACCTCCCTCAAAAAACTAAATTACAAAATTTTTTCCAACATTCCAAAAAATTCCTAAATGTGTACACAAGGGATTAACAAGGGATGCGTGATAATATTGGGATTTTTGGGGGTATGAACTGATAATAGTTCAAATGAAATTATTAGTTTTGGCCCAATATTAATATTATGACCAATAATGAAATTATTAGTTTCAACGCAATACTAAGATTATGACCAATATGCAGCATACACATGCCAGAGAGGTATTGCATTTGATGCACTGCTGATTCAGAAAATTAAAAGAAAAATGAATGTGCAAAAAGTAGGTACTCAACCTCCAACTTGTTTTTATATTAATCATTTTTACCAGCCAAACTAACAACCAAAGCTAACAGATACCCTGTAGATCTCTTGACTCGTGTTCTGCATAATAATAAAATTTAAATATGTTGTTTTACAAATATAATTTCTTACATTTGTCCTTTAGAAGTTGACATCTGCGCTCATCTTATTCCATGAATATGCAATTTGCATTTGTGCTATAATGTAAAACAGCTTGGCACATGCATGGGTCAAAGTGGCTAGGCAAATATTAGTTGATTAGTGATATCACCCCCAAAATTTCCATATAATGCATCTCTAATGTTAACAGATCTCACAAGAAAGCTTTCAAACATTAAAACAAGTATTCCCATTCTGTTCTGCAATAATAAGTCAAGTTTAAAAAGATGTCAGATCCTGAGAATAACCACTGTGAGAGTGTATGGCCTGTTTTAAATCAACATGTCTTTCACATTGGCTTACATAAATGAAAGTGTTTATTCTCAATAGAAACACATTTTTCCAGTTCATTTTGGTCATTGCTGAACTTTCAAAACTGTGTTTGTGAGGAAAAAAGTGAACACTTGCATTTCATGGTCAAAATTAAGGACAAATGATGATTGAATCCAGGCCTGTTTCAAATACTGACAAAGACAGCGTTTCAACACAAAGGTTCCTACATTAGGTTCTTCCTATCACAACCCTCCACATTTAGCCGTGTCCTTCAAAGGCTTTTCAAATCTGGATGAACTCAAGCTAGCTTGTTAATGCAGCCATAGACTCAAACCAAATTTAACCTTCAGTCCAAATGTCAAAAGCCAGAGGAAAAACTATGCATGACATTGTATGACCAATGACCCCAAATCTGTACTTATCGGTCTCCCATGGCCTCCTGAAGACAGATAAGGTGAAGTGGAGCAGCCCCCTCTCTAACTGAAAAGGCGTTGTTTGTTCGTCCTCTTTCTGGGTCTATTCCCAGGGACCCCAGGCTCCACTGGGCCCCGGGTCACACCTGGGGTCATCATCAGGGAATATGATGGGTTTGGAGGCCTTCTGGTAGTGTTGCAGCCTAGTGAGGAGGAAGTTCACCACTTCCGGGTGTTTCTCAGACACTTCCTGTTTCTCTTCAGGGTCGGACTCCACGTTGAAGAGCATCACTAATTTCAGAGGAGATGCTGGCTTGCTGGCCTCTGATCTGTTGGACAGCTGTGGGGGAGGGAACCAGTAGTCACAACCTGAAAAGTCACAAGGAGAGCAATAGTTTAAAACAAGTTGAGCATGCAGTGATAATCACTCATTAGTTGCATTATGTTTCATTAACCCACAGACAAGGTAGGGGATAAACCCTTAAAGATATTTTTTGTAGGAAGATCATTCAATGAGTGGGCTTTTTTTTTTTTCATATGTCAGTGGAACGTCAGTACCCACACACAACAAACAAAAAACAGACTGCAAGCAAACCTCAACAGCCGCCCCCTTCTTTGTTTGTTCTCTGTTTACTTGAAGCATTCAAGCCAAAGTCGCAAACAGATTTTGGTATATATGAGGGGAGCATTGTTCAAACAGAGTTAGTCTTCTGACCTTGAATGACATTAACCAGGACAAAATTGCCAGGCAGGGGATAGCACACAGTTTACACAACTGCCCGGTGCGCTGTCTCCATGGGAACACCCATGGAGAAGCCTGCACACTCATGGCACTTACAGGCAAATCAATATCTAATGGCACCGTAGGGGCGTCAAAATCCCAGAGGGCTTGAGTGCCCACTGTTTTCTGTTATTTTGTTTATTTCTCAAGTTTTGCTGCTCAGAACTGAATCAACTGATTATTAATAATTTTCTCCACCATATAATTTACGGTTGAGTATTTCTCAAGTGCTCACAGCTCAAGAAATATTTCCATAACAAGTATTTTGGATTAGTTAATGTACATGCCATTAACGGATTAGACTGGCCAAGTCGCTGTAAAGTAAGCCAAAAGAAAAATGACAAACAGTGTGGGGTTGCTCACCACAAAGTGACCTCATTTTTTTTATTTTTAAAGAAAAACGCTCATTTCCCAGCACAATATCCAAGTCGATTTTTATGATTTCTCCCAGATTAGGCAGTATGACATTGTTTAATGGAGCGTGCTGCATGGCTTTTGCTATACTAAATAAAATTCTGCGACTGGAACAGAAAAAACAGCACTCATTTGCACAATCTCGCACTCAGCTCAAGGGTTAAGTTATGAGTCAGATGAGGAGACCTGGGTACCTGGGTATCCAGTGAGCAGTTTCCAGTTCTGGTAGCGGATGGCAGCGTGAACAGACACGTTGAAGCCAGAGTGAGACCACTGGCCTTGACTGAGCTCCGGAGCCAAAGTCAATCTGGACTCCCTGCCAGGACCTGGATGAAGAGAACAGAAGAAAAGCTAAAAATGATGCCCAACAGTGCTTCCAACAATCTGGTCTGACACAGAATTTCAGAGACGAGCCTAAACAAACCAACGTCCGTGTGAGGTGGTGAAACGCAACACCTTTCTAGAGAGTAAACTAAAAGAGGCGCAGTATGGTGGAGAATGAATACCTAAGAAATAGACACTTTCAAGGGAGGCAGTCCGGTGCACCGTATTAAAATAAACACGACATGAAGGAGTCTTTTCTTCTAGAGAGAGGCAATGGGGACATTGCTGAAATGGAAGTTTCAGAAGCAATGATGCACAAATTCCAACTGAAAGATTGCTTCATAAACCCTTCAAGTTTTCCCACAGTACAACATCTAGACAATCCCAGGAAATAGAACAGGCTGCCTAAATTGCGCTAAACAATCGATTCCATTGTAATTTCATCAGAAGTAACTTCCCGGATTTTTTGAATTGGTGCAGCTGAAGTCCACATGGAGGGATAAGGTTCTGGTTAGGAATGAAAGGGAGGGTTTTGATTTGGACCAACAATAAGGGCCTGGCTACCTTGCATAACTACCCTTACTGGGGTTTTGGCACAGATTATTTGTACACTTAAACCTGCCAATATCCAGCCTCTTAAAAAAAAACATACATCAGCAAAAAGTAGCAGAAATATATCTTAATTATGGCTTAAAAGTCTTAATATATCCATGATGCTCTTGTTGTATGACGATTATGCTGTACTGCGCATTTCCTGTCACGCTGAGGTCATGGCCCATAGTTTTGGTTTCCAAAACCATGGGCCGTTCCACGCACAATCCTCACATGCAGTATATTTACTCACACATCTGGATCCTAACGTGTTTAAAGCTGACAAAGGAAATGAATGAAGTTTGTTAATGTATTACAATGCACAATTGTATAATCAGGATCTTAAGCATTTTAGAAACAAATGTTGATGCATTCCATGAAGTGCTTACAAGCTAAATCCTCAGGGTGGGCACAAAAATCTCACAAAAGGCCACAGGCATTGAACGTGGTTGACCACAACAGTGTGTCCTTAATGGCATACTTGCAAGTAATTAAGACCAGTTCACTTTAAAAAAAAAAAAAAAAGAGAAAAAAAGCATTTCCTCAACATCCGTGGTCTAAGCACAAGGCCAGTTTCTCTCTTCAGAGTTAATGAGTGCAATCAGCACAGTAATGTTTTATTGCTTTCCTTTATTCGAGCATGCTTTCCACAGCCCACTAGCTATAGTAAAGAGACACAAAACTGCTGAATTTTACTATCTGGGTTGACCCTGCAAAAATACTGATGTCACTGACCTAGTTGCTGTCTTTTTGACTCAGTCTCTGTCAATGTCCCAAGGAGAACAGAGCTCTTTTCTTCGCACTGCCCTTGGGGGAACCTCTCTTCACATTCACAAACAATAGAGAGGCACTACTAACAGCTTCCCACATCTGGATCCAACTCTACAGCAGGGGAGTTCGTAAGTGGGATGTGGAGTGGGGGAAAGATTTGGGAAATGTCCAGCGCCCCTTTGCACCTACATAAGTCACAGTTAGACCATGACATATTCTGGAGGTTTGGATCCTAGCTGTCACTGAGCCACTGGTCGTGTTGAGGCCGGAGGTACTGTTTATGCTGCTGGCACAGTTAACTTACAGTGATTTATCGAGTTTGATTTTTAGACAGGATTTTGGATTTCCTGGTTGAAACCCCATGGTTTTTAGATTCAAGGCGATCAAGCAAGAAACAGAATGTGTCCATCCAAAAATATTTAAGTTTACATAGATTTGGTTAATAAAAGTGCCTGTTCTACAGCCAATGTATTTGGTGATGAACAAGTAACAGGAAGACAAGCTAACAGGGTTGAATTTAAAACTACTAGAAACTGAGTTCTGAGAAACTGATGTACACCAGCTAACCGTTTAACCATACGCAAGATAAATTAAATTCCAATCTTGTGTAGATCTCACACCCATCTCTCATATTAAACAACCAAACATTAATTTCAAATATATAAATAACTAATTTGTAATAACAAATAAAAATAAAAAAATTAAATTATTTTCAGTAATAATCATTTAACTCATTTAATATCCAAAAATGAACAAATATAGTACTGCATGTCCTGAATAGCTACGGTCCAAGGAATGAACCCTGGGGGACACACAGGGTTTTTATTGATGATTGACACAGCCATACTGTAATGCTCAAGGAAAACATAAAACATTTGTCCTATATAAGGAAACAAATGATGTTTCACACAATCTATTTTTGAATGCATGATCACGTGACAAACATCAGGCACAATACAGTTTCATTGCTGCATGTTTGTGACATATTCCATGTTCCAATTATATTTCTCTGGCTTTCAACTGGATAACACATATTCCAAAGCCAATTGTTTCAACTAAATATCACAGACATAAATAGTTGTTGGTGGCTGTTGGTGGCTGATCATTTAACACAGAGGTGTCCAATCTTATCCAACAAGGTCCAGTACACTTGAATAGGTTCAATTGTACCTATTCACTTTTTTAATCTCAGCCCAACACCAATACAGGCTATAGTTTGTGGAGCCAGATGCTAAAACGCTACCTTATTATTTTTCATATTTTTAACTCTTGCTGAAAATTGGAGCAATGTATTGACCATCCTGTTTCATGTGAGGCACAACAGAGAATTTGTTGGAAAGTTTGGGGATGGGCATGCAGAAGCATGACCTGTAATGTCATGGTTCAACATCCTGTTGACATTGCAAGAGTGCAGTTAATAAATTGAGTGGCTGCAAAGTCCTGGATATAGTGCAGTCTTCATAATAATAATCAATACACTTCTTTGATTTGTAGATGACTCAAGTGGACAATTAGAGACAAGTAGTTCCTTAAAGATGGCTTTGAATCAGTAATACAAATTTTTTAATTAGGCCACAGGTCCTCCTAGAAGATCAGGTCTTTGGTGATATATATGCATATTTTTCAGACCTCTTGATTCATAAAATGCTTATCTTTGCATTCCAGGGGACTAGACTTCTGTCAGGGTGGCCTGCCTTGAACCTTATAAGTTCTGTTATTTCCTCTGTCCTCACAGCAAGAGAGATAATACAACTTTCAACACCCTCTAAGCATTTCCACACAGGGCAAAATTGTGTTCCAGTCTCCAGCGAAAGAGGAGCACTGCCACAGCGAGACAGACTGTCAGGAAACCTCGGGATACGACTTGACAGGGGCCAGAACTGACTGAATGCACTCATTCTGACAGGGCAATCAGGAAGAGCCCAATTTTGAACATGGGTCTGGATGCGAATCGGTTTATTACAACTCAAGAGTTCTGCCCAGTGTTCTTCTGACACGCCTGACTGGAGCGAAATATGTGAGTGCTACTCCAATAACAGCTCTAGTCAATGAACATAGTGGGGCGAGGAGATGACAAGAGGGTGGAAGGAAATACACAATATTTATTTTCATTCAGTTTGGAGAATCATACATGTGGTTTGATTCAGTCCCATATTCACATGTTTCAATCCATTCAAAAACTGTTGCAATGTGGTCCAAATGACTCACTTCAATGACAATTTTGTGCAGTTTGCCAAATGAAAACAGGCACATAAAAATGTTTGTTAGTTCATTTTTATAAAAGCAACAGATATAAGGGCTTTAATTAAGTTTACATATAAATAATACACATAAAAGGGGAAAGTTGTAAATCTGCAAAGTTACCCTACATCTTGAATGCCTTCATTGTAATGCCTTGCTGGCCAGTCCACCGCCCTTCCATCAGGCCGCTACAAATGGCTGCTGAACGCCTGGTCTTCAACCAGCCTAAATTCACATGTCATGAACCTTCTGAATCCCTCTCACTGGTTTATGGTGGCTCCCTGCATTGAATTCAGATCTCTCACCCTTACATACCAGGCTGTGAATGGTACAGCCCCTTCCTACATGCAGACAGTGAACACACCAGACACTCCAACCAGAGCTCTCTATTCAGCTTCCACTCACCACCTGTCTGGGCCCCAGCTCTTCTCCATCCTCATCCTCATCCCCCCCCCCCCCCCCCCCCCCCCCCCCCCCCCCCCCCCTGGTGGAACACCTTTCCTCAATCAGCCAGATTCATTGGCCGCTTTCCTCAAACATCTAAAACATCTGTGGCTTAAAGATGTTGTAAGGCGATGTTTTCGTCTGCAATTAATAATGTCCTACAGGAACTGTCATCGCGCAAGTATATGTGCCGCAATGAAATTAGCCATGGTCAGGTTTTTGCTGCACAATGCTTTTTCAGTCTAACTTTGATGCCTCCTCATATGGCTTGTGAGTGGAGCTTGAGCCAAGAAAAAGTAGTGCTTACTTTGAAGTACACACCTTTAAATGATTTCAACTGAAAACACTTGCGATCACAGGCTCTTGTGACAATCTCCATTTCACAATGTTGGCAAACATTTTTTTTCCCAAAGAATGGTGTTGAGGATTCTGTTCTTATAGATATCCTGGGCTGGCTACTCCAAAATCATCTCATTCATTCCTTATTGAAGAAATAATGAGGAATGAATAGGAAACGCTGACACATTTTTTCAAAGCACTGGAAAATACATTTTGCATTAATGCTAGAAAACCAGGAAAAATTCAGCTGGAATAAACATTATGGTAAATTGAATATTGCATAGAAAATGCAAGAGAAAAGTATGACAATTATGACATGGCTTTTACATAAGTAATTTGTACATACATGTGTATAAACCCACATATGTGGCAAAAGTGTCAGATAACCAAACCTTTCCATCTATTTGATATGGAGATAGCAGAGGCTCAACCCAAGCATATTGTAGGACTAAAGGATTTCAGAGAGCAGCTCTGGCATGGCAGGGGATTATTAATTGAAAACAGTCAACTAGATCATAGCACATCAGTGGGCTAAAATAGAAGAAATAATAACTTTGTGAAACAAAGGCCATCGTCTGTTCCAGGGAGGGCAATTACAGCCCCGGTGACCTTCCTGGACTGCGCTGTGTAAGCGGCCCACGTGCCTGACTGACGGCTGCATAACTGTAGCCTGGAAGAGCCGCAGAGCAAGAATTAGCCAAGCAAACCATACCAAAAACCGGTCTTCCAATAAATAAGCTTCCATAAACCCAGGAGGGAGGCAAGGAGCCCACTCCCGCCCACTGACACCTCCCCTATCCCACTGCCCTGCCCCCAGTGGGTGGAATGTTGCCATTAGTGGGTCTGCTCCCCAGAATGCATTGTGATAAGAGGGCCGATGCCGACAATGGAAGCAGCAGGAGGGGAGGACTCCTTCCTTGTCTGGCTCTCCACTAGGGCGAGGGGCCTCTTCTGTGTCCCACCCTAACAGTGGGACACTATAACTGCTCTGCACCTGCTAACCTCAATGTAACAAAGTTAAAATTTTCAGGCATTCCTCCCTTGGACATACAGTGTAGTCCTTAACTATTTGGACAGTGACTCAATTTTTGTTGTTTTGGCTCTGTACTCCAAAACCCTGGAGTTCAAATGAAACAATGAACGTGAGGCTAAAGCCCAGACTGTCAGCTATAATTTGAGGGCATTTACATCCACATAGGAATTACGGCACTTTCATACATAGTTTTATTTTTAACAAATCACATCCACAGTTCTGTCAGGGGTTTCAAATTTTATCCGAAAAGGGCCAGTGTGGGTGGGTAGCGCAGGTTTTTCTACAACTTAACATTTGATGTACTATATACCAGTTATATAATGTTTTCTAACTCTAGATTATCATTTGATGACAGCTGCCACAATTATTTTTGCATGTGAATTTGCCTTCCCTTGAGATCCTGTAGAGCACTCTCTATATAAGCACTAAGCACCAGCACTAGCATCAAAGCACTATTCACAGTATACAAATGACCTGAAGAACTTGCTTCAGAGAGGCTATTAGATTAACTTTTTTATTAGCATTAAGTAATCAGAAAGAAAGAGCGAAGCGGTAAGAGTCTGAGAGTCTCTGGCTGTGTGACTCACCGAGCGGAGGCTGCGTCTGGCCCTCGAACACACAGCCCTTTGTCGAGAACACAGAGAGAGATCCCGACCCCGGCGCACACACAGACCAGGTGCCCCGCACCCGCTCAAAAGCAGACGCGCTCCCCTCCTGCACAATATTTTGAGGATTAGGGGAAAATGTGCGCACCCCACTGGGTCCCACACAAAGGGGAGCCAACATCTGCGGTCACAAGACCTGGTTCCTCGAGTCGCCCTCGGGGTCTGTGCTTGAATCACACTCTCAACGCCTCATTGTTTCACAAGTCCGGCTGCTCAGGTGCGTGTGGAAGTTTATTCATCCGGCCAGGACTTATCAAACATTATTCATGGACCCTAACATGGCTATACACAGTACCCTCCAAAATCATTCACGCCCTCAATAGAGATGAGTAAAGAAAAGCAGTATAAAATAAACCACATAGGTAATTTATACAAATACAGTTACTCAGAGAAAAAGATTTTTCCCAAAAAGATGTTACAAGCATTCACACCCATTTCCATTACTTTTTCCATTGTCCCTTGGCCAGGATAAAACTACAGTCATCTTCTACAGTGTTTCCTGAGATTGGGTGAACATACTGGAGGCTATTCTTCTTTTCAGATTCTTTCAAGATCCTTTGGTCTGCACTTACTGATCTAGAGATTGAGTGGTGTGCCCAATTCTTTTGGAATTAAAAATATAATTAGAATTAATTTTAAAAAATAGTTCTGAAACGCCAAATAGTCAGTAATACATACAATATGCTGAAGCTGAATTGAATCTGTATTTCCATTCATGAGAATTAATATTATTTATAATGTGATAATGCATTTATAAATAACTTGCTATGATTGAGTTCTCATTAGCTGTGTATATGAGAGACAACTAATAACATCAAATAATAAATAAATAATTAATCAAAGAAATACATGGTACTTCAATGGAAAAGCTCAAAGTAGACTAACTTAAATCTGTGGTTGATGGCAGGCAATGGAAATCAATTCCTTTCGGTCTCAAACGTTCTAACTGACAGCCCATATACACTCTAAAATAACTCTGAACACACTGGAGCCAACTATATCATGCCCAAAACCGACAAGTGCCCACAAAGTGGACCAAGCATCATAGTTAAGTGCACACTTTAAGAACGTGTGTAGCCATTGATAGTGTACAGCCATTCCAGCCTTCTCAATCGTCACTGCTTGAAAGAAAGGCAGACTCGGGTTTCACAAAACGTTACTTATGAGCAGCGAAGCGGCAGAGGTTTTCACGGGTTAACACATTTAATGAATTGTGTCAGTGCTCTTCAGAGGAACAAAACAACATGACAAAGGGCATATCCAAGGAACAATATAGCTATCTAAAGCAATCTTTAGTTTTAGGACTGCAGCTCATTTTTATCAGATATGTATATTAAACAAAAAACTAGGAGACAGACTCATTTGTAAGGGCTAGAGTTCATTATGATTAATACCCCTGTCAGTTTCACATATAGAAAAACAGATGTTAGAATGCAGGTGTGTGTGTGTGTGTGTGTGTGTGTGTGCGCGCGTGCAAGCGTGTGCATGTGCTTGTGTGTGTGCACATTCAAATGTCTGAGAGCCAATATTCAGAGAGAAGGACAACATTTTTTTTCGCATCTGGAGCTCTTGGCTTCCTGCACTGACCATTCAGACAAATGAAATGAGACAGTTCTGAACCTAGGTTCTCTCGTGCCTTACCATCTACAAGAACATTCGTACTTCGCTCAGATGGCCTACTTTTCCCTGAAAACTCACAGGAATATAGAGGATGACATCATCATGACTCAACTCAAACAACTCAGAGATATTAAGGCTTTGGCAGGGGGCCTACTAACACACCCAGCTGTAATTAAACAGGAAACAAGAACGTTCTGCAATTTCTCACATCCATAATAACAGAACTTTCTGCAACTCCTCACGTCCAGTCTAAGATGCTTGACGACTCCAGGGAATATCACAACGCTTTACAGCCCTATGCCTTTATCAGTTTGAACTCTTACTTCTCTGCCAAACTGAAGGAGAATAAAATATGACACTTCCGCAAGCACACAAAGCACCACTGAGATCACACAATTACATTGATATTCCTTCCATGGCATAACAAAAAAAAAAAAAAAAAATTGTTTTCACAAACACAGCAAACAATTCACATATGTTTCACATGCACACTGCAGCATGCTGCCACTCAGTTCTTATGCTGGAGGGCCACGGGCCTTTTTTGCAATCAGGTACAATATAAACCAATAATCTTATTGAATACGTATCAGTTTACCCACTCAGCCCTGACAGTATTGATGATGTAAAGAGAGCTAGGGCGTGCACTGGATTAATGGGCCCCACAGGATAAGTTCAGATGGATGTACAGTTTATGCTATGGATGTAATGGTTCATATAAAAAAACAACAACTGTTCAGTCCGCCATCTATGGTTTGATTTGCGCACGTTCAGTTACGTTCACTAGTCTAGCATTTCACAATGACTTCGTTACATTCTGATAACCTTTTTTCACTGTTCACCAAAAACATTCAGAACTGGACCAAACCAAAACTGTGACACCAAAACTGTGAACTGAATGAACCCGTGAGCTGTTGCACCCCTACCATGTACAATATGTTCCTGTGTGCCTACACTATCCATGACCGTAATGTGCAACTTACCATTCACTTATAAATATATATATAATGTATATTATTATCACTTACATATAAAAAAAGTTAAATATTTGCAAGGAGTACGGTATTATATGTACTGTAATCCATGCAAATACCACCAATACCAATACCTGTACCTTATGTAAAATATTGCATCAGTATTTTACAGCGCATATGCAACATGTAAAGTATATTACCATGCGGAATGGTGAACACTCAATGTACAGCACATATTGTACCAAGTGAAAAATACAACTCACTGCCTGGTTCACAAAAATATGCAGCATTCGCAAAACATGGAACTATGCAAAACATGAAAATAAATGTGCTGTTTGCCTTTTACGGGTCCTATTTCTGTCATATAAACGGCAACAACCAGCCATGATTATAGCCATGATCTTATAACTGTTTTGTGGGAAATGCACCAAACAAGACCAATGGGAGGCAGAGGGGTGCTTCTACGCGTTTTGTACTCACAGGGTGCGATGTCATCATACAGGGGGTCTATATTGTGCAGCAGCTCCAGTCTTGGCGAAGACGTCCCTTTGCTGAAAAAGGAACAATCGTTTCTTTTTTAACAGTTCTCTTCCAACCACCAGCCCTCCACAAGGGTTCTCCAGAGCAGATTGCAGGTTTCCACTTTTATTCCGAGCTGCCCGAAGGACATCTGCAGTGTAAATCCTGCCATTAAAGTATTTACAGAGCTGTCAGGGCTGGAGGTCGCACTCTAGCAAAAAGCCACACGTGACATTCATTAGGACGACTAGGATGTAAATAGGAAGTGGAGTGGGTCTTGGGCACAGTTAATGATAGTTAGATGTTTGTAGTTAGGGGAAGATGCACACATCCACGCACAGACACACACACACACACACACACACAAAACCACCATCCCACAAGAGAACAACGTAGCCCTGTAGGCTACACACACAGGAAGAGAACAGTGAAAGACCGCCGGCGTTGAATGGTCTTTTCCCCTTTGTTTATGGGTTTTTATCTATAATGAATTCTGCAGGTTATTTCAGACCACACTGTAAATTCCTGTTCCTCTAAAGTGCAAATACACTTCCTTCCTTCACAGATAATTAGTCCGTATCATTGCTTTCTACTGAACAGCATGCAGGGCATGAGGAGTCTCTTAGAAAATTAGTTTTTATTTCATTTTCCGCCAAAAATTCAAGAAACTACTGGTTATTCAGAATTCAGGCTTGCATAGAGTAAACTGAGAATTGCTTAAATTTTCAAATGTTTCAAGATCAAGACAATTTGAGGGAAACATCAATTATGTATACATGTACTGACATATTCTAATGGCCTGAACAAAGTGTCCTTTGCCGTCCTGGGAAAAAAGCTAAAATGGCATAGACAGCTTAATAGACAGCCAGTGTTCACCAGTGCCACAGATTTTCCATTGCATCCTAACTTTCCTCTCAGCAGAACACAGTGCAAACTCACCAAGCAGGCTTCTTTCTAATCTGGTCCATTATACTCAGTAGAAATACACAAAGCGACCGAGAAAGTAAAGACTGAGACGAAGGCTGGTGGCTACAGGAGGCAGGTATGTTATTACGAGTGGGTGTGTCAGAGTGTTTGATTTGTGTTGCCACTGGATGCTGGTGTCTGATTGGTAATTATTGGGTGTGTCCCAGGATTTGAGGGCTGAATTGTCTACTCTAGTCTCTAAGTCCGTTTCCTTGTGATTTTAGCATTACACCAAAACGGACTTCCAAAAGAAGCCAGACCACACTGGTGGTTTTATGTGATTGGCATTATAATGTTGCAAAATGAGGACAGAAAATATCAGCGTGGACTATCTGATAGATTCAAAAATTTCATGACAGGAGAAGCACAATCTGAACAATATATGTATTTTAGATTTGTAATTAAAAATAAAATTCATGCATGAATCTAGAAAGCCAAAGGCCCCTGGAGACTAGCGTTCATGGGACACTCAATTCAGAGAATTTCCGTTGGTTTTACACACACCTTCGATCACTAACAATACAATTGAATTGATTCTGGGAAAGTGAATGTGCCTCATAACCCACCTAATGGTGTTCCAAATGTCAAAGCCATCCAAAGGCAGGGTGCCATTGGTGGAACCGCCGGCCAGGCTCACGAGAGTGGGCAGCCAATCAGAGATGTGGATAAGCTCCCTGCTCACAGTTCCGGGATGTGCAAGCAGCGGGCTGGCCACGAAGCCTACGCCACGCACTCCTCCTTCCCAGAGTGACCACTTCCTGCCCCTCAGAGGCCAGTTGTTGCCGCCGGCCAACGTCTGCCCTCCGTTGTCTGCCAAAAGAACGACAGGTCACACTCAGCAACAAACCCAGCATTTTGTGAAGAACTACGTATTCAAGGAATATGAAAGGAATAAGCCACTTTATGAAACTGTGAAGAGGTTTGTTTTATATGCCCAGTTTACGAAACTATACGCCAATGACATTCTTTAAACTAATTTTAAAGAAAGAGCATATATAAATTATATTTCTCTTTATGTACATATCTTTGTCCGTTTTCAATGTCCTAGAAATGAATACATTCCTATTTGTCAGCAGGCACATGTCAGGTCAGACAATATTTAATAACTCTAGCATTACAGAGTCAATGCACATAGATATTCCAGTGGTACCACTTCAGACAAGAACAATCATGAGCTGAAAAGGAATAATTCACATTTACTGTATCTTTAGCTTAATCAAATTTAATAATAGGACTGAAGCACGTGCTCATATCACAACCAGTAGAGTGTGGAATCCTCCGCTTCCTGTCTATCGATCTCTCACCTTTATGATGTCTGTAACTTTTCCCATCATGCCATTGGTGTTCGCATTCTGGTTCCCTGCGGTACTCCCCTGACACTATGCATGTATCCCTGCCACCTCGTTCTCCTTCCCTGCGATGCCCAAACTGCTTCTGTTTGTTGTCTCAGGTGTTACAGGCCTCACCTGGCAGCTGCCTCATCTCCTTCTTTGTAAGTCTGTTAAGTTTTAAGTGTCAGATAACTGCTTCCTTCCCCAACCTCAGTCCGAGGCTCGTAAATCTTTCTATTGGCGGTATCCATGCCTTTCCAAAACATAAATCAGAATTTTACCCCCCTACCCATTTTGTACAGTCCCTGTCCTTGTGTAACCCTTGAGCATAACAAGTGTCTCTGGTTAACGTTTTCACAATTGTCTGGGAAATATTAAAATGGGACCCACAAGTAGCTACGACTTTCTCATTAAAAATTCTTAATAACCAGCACAGATTCCAGGCGAACCGAAGACCCAGACAATAAAAATAATAAGCAAGTTCAATACATTACGGCACTCTGGCCTTTTACGGCAACAGTCTGTTTGAGATATAAAAAAATAGGTCTCTGTTTCTCACACATATACTCTTTGGAATATTGCTGCCCAGGTCATGAAAGTGGTAAAAATCTGTGATAAAAATGGTAAAAATCTGGACTTTATTTGGTTGCACCCCTCCCCCATCCCCACAACCCCCACTATACCACACAATTCTGAGCAGATCTGAGGAAGACAGTGGTAGGAGGTATGCTCACTGAGAAGAAACTACATTTTTAAGGAATGCTACTTCAGACAGACTGGCAGTTTTTTCCAGGCCTGTCCAGTGTCAACACCGTCAGCCAATCACAGAGCTGCAACTATCCCATTGGGAAGCATAAGGGAGTGTGTGTGTTCATGCAGCAGACGTGGGAGGAGTAAAATTCTGGAAAGCACTTTTTTCTCCAATTCTTTTTTCAGTCTGGTCTCCCATTCTCTGCCAACACACTTTCCCATCAGAACTGCTCTTTAATGCTTACTGCACACCTTATTTAAATACTTAATTGTCTTTCAGTTTGAATTTGAATAAGCTGAATTTCAACCATGATGTAGTTTTTAAAATGCTTTATTTTCTAAATGTTTGGGTTCAGCCGTAACTAGCAAGGGTTGCGATGACAAACATTACCAGTCTTCTGAAACAAAAACATGAGCAAATTCAGAGGAAAACAGCACTAGGTCTATACAGTATATGCTTATACCACACACACACACACGTATACCTTTCAGGTAAGTGACCATCATGGTAATCAGGAGACAGCATGATGGAAGTATCTATACTTCATGAAGCACTGTCCACTAGGACTTCATATGAAAACAACGTTGGTATTTCAAAGCACTCTGGTCTGTGCTCTCTTTTTCTCCCTCTCTTATTGACTCCTCTGCTGCAGCACTGGGAGAAAAACACTCCCACTGCTTCAAATGGCAAACATGTCCATGGAGAATTTAGGGATTCTTTTCACTTCTTTCTTTGTTCCTTGCCGATAAATTAACAGATGTGGGACTATCATTTAGGCATTACAGACGGCTGCAGTTCAACTGTGAGCTGGTAGTCAATTTCATTAGTTTGTGCACTATGCATTTCACAGACATCCAGAAACCCTGTATAGCTATAGAGTTGCACATGTTAACTGACAGTATAGTGGTTTGCTTACATCATAAACCACAGGAGGAAGGATGTTTACAGTTGAAGCTTTCAACACTAATATCAAGGAACAAAGTAAATGCAGAGTAGTGGCAAATTTTTTTGGCCGGGGGACGGGAGCACTGCGCCTAATTTTATTAATGTCGATCCATGCAAAAAGTCGTCCAGTTGAGACTACAATGACTACGATAATGAAGTCCTGTGATCACAATATAAGCAGGAGTACAGAAGGACTGAATGAAGCAGTGAGAAATCAGACAGTTTTCTACAGTGGTGTAGCCCCCCCTTCTGGATATCTCTGTTGTTGCAGAAACCAACAAAATACTTTAATATCTTTTGACCAATGTACTGCATATATGTATCAAAGTCTGGACAAACACTGGTAGCCAACTTGGAAAAAGAACACCAGCAGACCAATAAAAATAAATTCACGGAATAAAAACTAGTGCCATTTAGGCATATTTATATTAACGGTTTTCATGGATGTCTGTAGCTAAGGCCGGGCATACTCCAAGTGCCAGCTGCGAGGTGGACAGACTTTTTGAGGCAAATATTTTGGGGCTACAGTGATTGATGACTTTGGTAATTGAAATGTTAATGAATGAATATCAGCACACTGCTGGCAAGAAAGATTTAGCAGTTTTTCCTTGCCATTTTTCCCTGACTGTCCCATTACAAAGGCCAGAATTTCCACGGATGGCCGTGGGTTGATTTTTTTTAAAAGAAATGTCCTGACAACCTAAGATTGTGAGCAGGGTCCCTACCTGTGGAGAATACCAGCACAGTGTTGTCCCACAGTCCCCTGTCCCGCAGCGCCTGGGTGATGTTGCCCACTGCCTCGTCCATGGCCGACACCATGCCCGCGTACTCCCTGCGGTGCGGGTCTCTGATGAAGCCGTAGGGCGCTACGTAGCTCTCGGGCACCTGCAGTGGGGCGTGAACCGACTGCAGCGCCACGTACAGGAAGAGGGGCTGGCGAACAGGACAACAGATCAGTGTGAGTAACACCCCAAGCCTTTAACACACTCCGCCCATGAGGAGTGACTGAGCAACACCAGAGTCACAAGTGCCAAACCGAGACCTTAAAGGACAATATGTCCCTGCAGCCACACGCTTAACGCTGCATCAGTGATCTGCTGTTATGGTCGTGTTATAGTTAGTTACCGTGCATGTGCCAGTGTCCATCTAACCTTAAATATATCATTAATAAACGTCAATCTTTTGTGCAGTCTGACATACCTCCAGTCAATACTAGAATAAGTAAATGGATGCAGATCATTGAACAAACACAACTCAAAACTAATTAAACTAAAAACCAGAAAACAAATCAAATGTACATGA
Organism: Anguilla rostrata; assembly: GCF_018555375.3. Classification (NCBI taxonomy): domain Eukaryota; kingdom Metazoa; phylum Chordata; class Actinopteri; order Anguilliformes; family Anguillidae; genus Anguilla; species Anguilla rostrata. The sequence continues at coordinate 7,709,963 of NC_057946.1, read as the reverse complement.
ATGGTGCCAATGTAGTAATACTTCTGTACAAAACTGTAAGAATTCATTCAACTTCACAGTTTAGGAACAATTGTGAATAATGTAGCAATGTGGTCATGATGGAATAATACAGCTATCTATAAAGGGCAGTCACAGCAAGCTGGTAGTTGCTATTAACTGAGGGAATGTACATAAACATATCATAATTAATGCAAAGCAAAATTATGAACGGTTTATATTTACCTTCTGCTGGTCATGTTTTACAATGATGCTGGTTACTCTTTCAGTGAACAGGTGGGTGGAATAGTGACCACTGTACCCTGTGGCTACCTCCTCTCCATCCCTGAGGTCCAGGGCGCAGCGGGTCAGGTTCTGAGGGGGTACGACATAGCAGCGATGGTGACTGAAGTAGTCTTCACTTCCCGTGAGGTAGCCTATGAAAGACCCCGCAAGATAAGCACAGCGATATAGATTCTGACATAGAGCGACGCCATGCATAATGCTAGAAAGAAGCATTAATTGCAACGACAAGTCTGCAGAGGAACCTCTGAAATAGTTTGCATTTGTCCAAAATTGCCATGTTTAATAGTTTCATTCTAGTTTTTCTATCTCCATTAATTACTTTCAATTTACGCGAGTTCTACAGATTTTAGGCTTGAGAGCTTAATCACTAGCGAACTTGTTCATTGGCTGTAATTTATTTCTTGTTTAAAAAACAAACAAAGAAAGAAAAAAACATTAGACCTACATTGATGTTAAATTGTAAGAAACGTGTATCTGTTCTCATTGTCTGAAATCGTGTTATTGCAATTTACGTCTACTGCATTGTTGATGAGGCAATGTAGCCGACTTGTGTAAGTGACATCCCTTTAACGGACTGCTCAACGGTGCGGTGTTATTTCTACATTATTTTTTGGTGTGCATGTCAAAGGATTAGGTAATTACTGTATTCACAACAATTTACTTGGAACAATCATTTGCTGTGCCCAATGATAAACTGTACAATACAAAAAATTAATATACGGTAGTAGCCTACACATCCCAAAAGGCATCTACGGAAGCGTGCGCCCAGCCCATTATCTTTCGGCAAAAACTTCTGTTACAACTTCTTTTGTGGCATCAGGTCAAACAGGATCAGAGCTGGGTCCAGGACTTACCGAAGTAGGAGTCAAATCCCCTCCGGGTTGGAAAACAGTCTTTCTTATACATGCCCAAGTGCCACTTGCCCACCATGTGTGTGGCATAGCCCGCTTCCCTCATCAGCTGGGGCAACAGCTTTTCTTGCAGGGGCACGCAGTACGGCTGGCACGGCCAAATAATCTGATGTTGCATGCCTGTACGGATCTGACACATGGAGAGAATAAAGCAGAATTTAAAAACCCTTCTATGCTTTTATAGTTTAAATTGTTTCTGCTATTATGTTGATGCAATTTGCTCGTCAGGCAAATGTCCCCTGACACTCACCTGATATCTTCCGGTCATGAGTTGGTTTCTGGACGGTGTGCACAGCGGTTGAACATAATAATTCTCCAGTCTGACTCCTTGTGAGGAAAGTTTGTCCAGATTTGGTGTTTTGATTTCAGATCCGTGATACCCCACATCGTTCCAGCCGAAATCGTCAGCCAAAATAAATACAACATGCGGTGGCTTTGCGGCCGTTTCCTTTGCCTCGAAAAATAAAATATTTAAGACTAAGCAAATGCATAAAGCTGTAAAGCTCGAATGCGTTACTGTTCTCATCCTTCCAATCGCTCGGAAACAAACTGAACAAGGAAGTAACTGCCAGTGCTTGTGACACTTTCCTGGCGATTTAAAGACACAGGCACCTCGGAGTAAGTGGCATGCATGCTGAACTGTGAAACACGTACGGTGAAGAAACGTAGATGGTAAATTGTGAGTGAATGGTGTGTGCCCAGAGATAGATTGGCGGCATGTCCAGGGTGTATTCCATGTAAACTGTGGAAAAATATGTATTCCTGCCTCTCGTCCTATGCATGCTGGGCTAGGCTCCAGAACCCCAGCGAACCTGCCCAGGCTAAGTGGGAATTGATGGATAGATGGGTGGTTGTAAATGCTACCTCTGTAATGCATGAATTGCCAAAACATTTTTATTGATATGGTCTTAGGCTACTATGCAAGCCTTGACAAGCTGGAGTATAGCAATGGCCTGCAGTATTTTCTTTTGATTCAAGCTGCATTTTGCTGGAGCAACTCAGGTAATGCTTGTTGTATGAAGCAATGAATAGTCTGAATAAATATCAGAAATGTGAAAAAAGATGAATATTGCCAGTGTTCTGAACAGTCATTTAGTATTATAAATTAGACACAAAACCACACTACTGTCTTTAATTTATTATATGTAAATACATAACATATTACAAAGGATATCAAAGTCCATCATTATAGAATTTAACAAAAAATACTAGTGCATTTTTGTGAAAATGACCTTCCCTTCCTTTAATTATCCTTGACCATTATCCTTAATTTACCTGCTCCAATTTAAGACTACATTATCCAGAGCATGTACCTCACATATGCTCTAATACACAAATAGAATGGAAAAGCTAGTCAAGTATTTGTTTAATTTCTTAAATTTATTATGACAGCTTCAAAAATGTTGCTGAGGTGGTTCTTCCTGAGCTCTTTCCCAATCAGTGAGACGTTCAATGAATTTTGTTCAATTACCTCGTAAAAAAATATATCATGTAAGACTGAAATAATGCAATTCTGCATATGTGTTTAAGCTGTAGTTTCCAAAACATATGCTGGTCATTTTTTAAGCATATTCCGCTAACGCACATATTTGTAATGTATGTGTTGACATTTAACTCCTTCACAGCTAGGCCACAAACAGGAAGCAGAAGTTGTTCCTGTGACAGTCCTCCAGCAGTCTGCCTGTTTTCTTCGTGCGGCTGTCACTTCCTGCTTGCTGTATGCAGAAAGGGTAAGCTTATCTGAGACTAGCCTTTCACTGGTCTGTGCAGAGAACAGTGCAGCTCTGCTGACCCAGGATCAGGTGTGCTTGCAGGCGTTGTTATACTGTGCTCTTTGCCTTCTTCTGCAGTCTGGTTCTGGTGGGTTCAGTCAGGACCAAAGGTTCCTGGATCACTGTGGCAGCGTACTTCCTGCCCAGAAGCTCCACCTCCACATTTTGGCCCACATTGATCAGCTCAAGCGGCAAGTACGCAAACGCCAGGCTCTGCTGCTTGGTATAGCTGTAGGCCCCTGAGGTTGTGTTGCCAACCACCTGAAACCAAGTGGCAACATATAATGTGAATTCAAATTTATCTTGCAAGATACCATTAGTACTTGTGAGGCACACAATAACTTTCAGTAGTCTGCCTTGCCCAGTACAGAAAAAGCCACTAAGCTGGGTCACTTTTAGACCATCTCTATAATCAAAAATGGTATTACTGTACTGTTTATAAGCTTAAGGATTCACAGTATGGAAAGCACCTACAATATGTGAAAACATTTTACTTGGCTGCCTGAAAAGATGTGTATTACTGAAGATATTAAGTCCCCCAATAACATAGCTCCTGTAACCATGCAAAATCCCTTTTGTATCTGAGCATCAGCTTCAAAGTTAATGTGTCCAGTCCCTTGATATATCAGGGAATATACCTTGCCCTTGTGCCAGATGGTTTCATTGCCCTCTGGGTCAATATCGTCAGTGTCCACGGCGAGGTAGGCCAGTTTGCGCTTCAGGCCTTTAGCCTTGATCTCCTGTAGGGCCTTCTTCCCGATGAAGTCTGCTGGCTTTGGGAAACAGTCAGAGGGGTGCGTGAAAGCACTTTATCGCACTCCCACAGCCTGTAGCCATTCTTTAGGCTCAAGTTTCTACCAACCTAGTCTCACATAGCCAGACCTATCTCCACGCTTCGTTTCAGTGCTGTACTCCAAAAAGAAGGCTTCAAATAAACCATACAACATTAATGAAACAAATGGCAGCTTAGCAAATTTCGCACCCTCTCATAGGAAGAAAGACATCCAAGATGTTCAGTTTCAAAGCAAAACTTCTGAGAATAGCACTGCCTAGAAGTACCTAACAAGGACAAAGGGGACACAAATCAAAAGGCACCCAAAATATACAATATAGCTGAAAGGGGTAAAACTCAACAGCTACCTTATTTAGCTTGATGAAGTAGTCTAAGCCAGCCTCCAAGGGATTGGTGTCACAGTTCATCTGTGTGGAGAAAATTGTCCAGAGACCATAAAAATATAATTATCAAATGACACTGTTAACTATTTCTGAAACAAGTAAAATATGCCCCCATCAGCCCACCCCAATACTACCTTTCATTTCAAAAGATCTATATAAGACAGCATGTGCCTTTCGCCTTTCGTCTCACCTCTGCTCCCCAGCCTCTGAAGCCCTTCTCCAGCCTCAGGGAAGACATGGCATAGGTACCAAAGTTATCGATGCCTTCGTTCTGCCCAGCCTCCATTATTGCCAGGTACACAGCAGCCATGTCCTTATTGTCAATGTACAGCTCCCAGCCCAGCTCACCTAGAACACACACATAATCCCAGGAACACATGAAATTTTACAGTCACAGATTCCCTGGTATATTATACACAGACATAAACATACAGTAACAGATATGGACAGTGCAATTTGTGTAAGTAAACTGGTATTATTGATATAGCTATTTTGGTGCTTATATAAGTGCAGTAATAACTAACAGATAGACACATGGGCAAAAAAGTCACTGCACAATAAATCTGTATGCATGGGTTTGTTACGTGGCTGCAAATGTCCATCCAACCTGTATAAGATATCCTAGTGGCTCTCAAAGGAATCCCTGCTAATCTGATTGATTTGCAGTGCAGGAATTTGAAGGCAGCATCGCTCATGTCTTCATCTGTCAGTTTCTGCAGGACTTCCCTGGATTTGGGCCCTGCCACACCCAACACACCGATGTTCTCAGTTACATTGGTGATGTCCACATCATAACCACCATCCACCGCTTCCTTTTCAATCCACCTAAGAAAGCAGGAAAACACTTTACAGATCCCAAATCACGTGACGTTAACTGATGCACTTGAAGTACTACACACGCCCACCAGGGGGGGGCAATGGCACTGCAGGCCCTATCTCTTGGAAACAAACGGCTGAGTGTATTGAAGGTATTTGGGGCTGTATTAAACTATGATGGAACACTGCCAGGTCTTGGAGCAGAAGGAGGGCAACAGTGGTTCTCAGAGTTATGTTACAGACCCACTGCCAGATATACGAGACAGCAGCACATGTTTGCGTGACTGCGTTTATGTGCTTACATGTGTGCATGTTTACCACTGCATGCGTCTCTCCATGTATTCCGGTCCCCTGAGACTGACCTGAGGTCGTGGAGTTCAGAGCCAGATCCAGTGATGAGCAAGAACTCTCCCGGTGCCAGCTGGGTAATGGTGACCTCGGCATACACTCTTCCTGAAGGGGTCAGCATGTGGCTGATATTGGTCAGGCCGACCTGGGAGAAGGTGGATATGCAGCTCGTGATTTCACCATATCAAATGACGCAAGAGGGCTAAAGCAAGACTGCAAACTCAGCACAATCTAAGGGAACTGCAAATTCTACCAGGCATACTGAATTTCTTTCACCATCATTCTAAATGATTATGTAATCTGGCTCACATACACATACACGCACATGCTAAGCACACACACACAGGCACACACATACATACCATTTTTATTTATTTGGTTTTTCCTCCCCTACCCAAGCTATCCACCTGCAAGCTTCACTGGCAAGAAGCTCAAGTTGTGAATGTGGTGAGTAAGCAAATTAAATGGAAATGTGATGGCAAAACGATAACAGTAATGTCGTGTAATCGTAGAGAACAGCCTGCGGTAAGAGTGGCGCTAGTGCCCACCTTTGGCATTACGTTGGCAAAGAGACGGTCAAGCAGCTTGACTGAGTCCTTCCCCTTGACCATGAACTTCCCAAAGGGCGTCAGATCAATCACCCCCACTTTTTCCATCACCAGCTTGCATTCTCGTCCAACCGGTTCAAACCAGTTAGTGCGCCTGAAGCTGGGTCTAGCCAGCAGAGAGAAATCGGCACCATTTTCAAAATAACAATTGAGGCTGCCTTTTATTTGCATACAGGTGCCAACAGGAAGCACCACGTCACAATAGTTTAGATTTATTTTCCATAATTCAATAGACAAAAAACAAAAAGGCAAATACCAAATATGCTTGAAATGTTGGGAATTGATATTCTGAACACTTTGGTTTGGGAAACTTAATTTCTGTGCAATGACTCAGTTGTTTCACAGATGCAGCATCGAAAACAAGCAGCATTGCACCCTTAAAATTTGCCAACTAACTAATACTCTTTGCTTCAGCCATAGCCAGGCATTGCTATGGAAACATGCAAAAAAGCACTCTGCTGGAAAATGGTATATTAAAGCAACCAGAAATGTTACTGTGCAGATGCAAATAAAAGCCATGCTCAGATTAGCACTAACATGGATTCTTTCATGTTTTGTGCATTTGAACTATTGAATCTTGGTGATAATGAACATTAGATAAATTTGACTTTGGCTTGGACTTTGAATAAATATGTATGTTTACTTGCAAACATAAAATTTATCTGCTGCCTTTTTGTCTGTTTTTGGCATCCTAAACTTTTTCCCTCTTGTCTGATCAAATAATCATTACCCCTACAGCAAAAGGGTGCCTGGCTGCATTTCAAGTGCTTACTTAAGAGATCCTGTATTAACCTTTGTGAACATTTCAACATAGCACACTGGCTGCCAGACCCAACTGAAATCATTGCTAGAATTAAATTGCATTTTATTTTCCAAGGGTAACACCGATTCCGGCATAATTTAAATTCACTTGCACCATTTGAGCCAGGGATATGGTAGCTAAAGCGTCAGCAGCTGGGTCTGTTTTGGTATTCTCTCATGAAGAATTATGAAGCATTAATATCTGAACGAGGGTTTTTTCTCACTTGTATCCGACATCGTCTCCGGGTTTGTAGAACCAGTGCGGCTGTTCCCAGCCAGTGTGGAAGCCCATGGAAGCCTTGGATTTAAGGAGCTCATACACACCACTCACTCTGCTGGTGGGTCGACCTGCAAAGCGCTCCTCCTTAGGGTACCCCACTGGGAGCGGCAGGAGGAGAAAATGCAGGAAGCACACTGAGTCACACTGTGTATGTCACTGCAGTCCACAATACAGCTTTGCATCTTTGAGTTTCAAAAAGCCAGCATCAGACCAGAGTCAAATACGTATTTGTTTTGGATTCAAAAACTATTCTGTGATCTACGGCCTGATGTAATTGGGCCTGCAAATATGACCAGAATGCGGGGTTTGAATGTTTTGAGAGTATTTCATTGGCTCTAATACACCAGACAAGATCAGTAAAGCATTTGAATTCAAAACAAATACGTATTTGACCCAGGTCTGGCCAGCATCTTGCACTGTGCTGTTTGGGCAGGCAGTTCAAGTAAAAAAATCATTCAAACAACCTTCATTTCAGACATTTCCATTTATATCATGTTATCACACAATGCATTATTGTGCTCATTTACCAGAGGGAATGAAAGCCTATTTGTGCAAAAAAAAAGGAAACGGAAACTGGAAGCTTGATGACTTAAAACATTAAACATAGATTTCCAGACAGATGAGCAGTAGACATACACATTACCTCCTTGGCCAAATCAAATGCCTGAAATTCCATTTTGTACAGGAAGTCATTAGCTGTTGAACCTTCTGAACTCGCTGTGTTACATTTCCCCATTCTCACCAACATTGTTGAAGCCATAGGACTCCCTGGCCTTGGCGCACAGGTAGGGCACTGTGGTCCACTTTGAGTAGCGGTTGGGGTCACATTCAATCAGGTCAAATGGAGGTTCCCCAGTCATGATCCAGTCGCTCAGGAATTTTCCCATCCCCCCAGCATGGATCACTCCATACCTGCGTCACACACACTCTTTCGCATCAGCCAATCACAGTGTGTCCAATATCACACGGGGAAATGCATCAGACAATTGAGGTGTGTCTGGCACCACATGGGCACTCACATCAGCCAAACAGCACTCTCACAGCATCAGATTAGTCTGTTTATATCAATGCAGGCATACTCATTGGCAGTGATCATACCTGGTTTGATTAACCCTAGTGTGCACTGTGTTAATCAATGCTTCAAGTAATGATTCCATTTTTGAGACAATGGCCCGGAAAGCTTCGTTGCTTCAGAGAGCTTTGTTTCTCCATCATTACAACAACCTTTTATCTCATTTGTGTGTTCTCCCATCATTATTATTATTAGTATCATTATTATTATTATTGATAAAGACTTGGATGTGCTTATAAAAACTGAAATATGAAAGAGAATATACAGTCAGGTTTTGTTTGTAACAATTTCAATTTTTTTTCAGATGATTATGATCCATGTTTTTTGAGAAAATATATATTTTTATGAAGAATTGTTTTCTTTGAATAATTTTACCTAAATTAAAGATTCAATTTTTCTCATATTTTGAGAGTCAGGTCGTGCTGATAAATGAGAAAGATATTTTTTATAGCCTTTTTTGCTCATATTTTCCATTGTTGTCAATAATTATGGTGTGCACTGTATCTAATGCAATTGCAGAAACAAAACAGATAATTTGCTGTGCAACTACATATAGGAGCAGACAGTCACATTCAGCAAGCGTTTTCAATTCAAAATAATTACCCAAAGCCAATGGCTGTCCAATAATTTTGTACCCCCTGATGAGGTCCAACCATGGGCAGGAGGTCTGGGGTGTAGGTGATGGGACCGGACACAATGTTGATGATGTCGGCATTCTTCAGAACAGGGACCATCTCCATGGCATATTCAACATGTTCCATGATCCTGTCCAGATCGGACTCAAACAGCTCCTTCCCAAAGCCTACAGCGACATGGTACATGGTACAACTATTGCCACTGGTTGGCTTAATGCTTAACTCTCAGTGAATGTGCTCTTATTCTTACAACACACAAGAAAAGTGGCTCTGGAAGTCACTATGGATAAGGGTCTCTGAAGTATTTTTTGGGGAAGATCCGGACTTTGTACCTGGAGGGACCCCATCCCTGACCCAAGAGTCCTGCAGCACCATCTTCTCCTCTTGCTCGTATGGTCCAAAGAGCAGTCCATCTCGCTCCTGACGTAGATAGTATGAGCCCTCTAGGTCCCGGATGACTGGTAGCTCAGTCTTTAGGGCCTTCACCTCTGGCACTGTTGATGTCACCACATACTGGTGATGGACAGGGATAGTAGGGTGCTCAATGCCAATCATTTTCCCAACTTCCCGGGCCCAGAAACCTAAAGATAAAGGTATAAAATTCCAAATCCAGTAAACAAAGCTTCCATGTGTATTCACATGTAATTGGGAATCCTTATAATGTGCCTGTAGTTATTCAGTATAATCTACACAGTAGCAATTATGAGCAAGCAGTTAACAGCAAAAAAGAGGCATCACTGAGAAAGCCAACCATTCACTCAAAAAAACAGCAATTACCTCCTGCTTATTTTACACCACATGGGTGAACCAAACCATAAAGAAAACAAAGTTCATAACAGATGATTCAGGTCCACTCTACCGATCTCTGAAGAAAGTATTCTAACCTCTGTGGATTGGACCACTGTTGACACGACAGTTGGTGGGTTCATATAAAACACAGGCACTGTGTGCAATAAATGTTGTGATTAACACGATTAACATATTAGCATTCTGTAAAAAATATTTTGTCTATTATGTTGGATACTGCAACAAAGTGAATATGAAATGGGTAATTTTCAGAGGTAAAAAATTTGAAAGAATATGAATTGTGCCTTTATTGGCAGCACAATGTTTCTGTTAGTGGCCTGTTAGTAAAGTGTACCCTATTTAAATGTAAAATATGGGCAAAGTTTGTGAGTGAACAATGTTCACAGTTACTGGCCAGACAGCAAACATAAAAAAAAGTGCGCCAAACGTTTACTTTGGCCCTGGGACCACAGCTGTTTGCTTTTGAAAACAAGCGACAACCTTTGAGAACAAGTTGTGACCACTACAATAAATGGAATTTCTTAAAGCTGTTGACAAATGCTATTTTTGCCAAGCGGTAAACAAATCTGAAGTCCACCCATATCCATTTTCACTGAGCTTCACTCCACAGGATCTATCATTTTTGGCACCGACCCTGCCTTCTTTTCTGGTTTAATATTAAAATCACATTCGGAACACACTAAATTAAACCAAGAACAGAAAAAAGAATGCTTATGGGTTTATTTTTTTCAAGATACAATTAAAATTATACAAAGTCATGTAAAAAAAATTATTTATTTATTTTTTTGGCAGAGAAAGAAACCTAGACCTAAACCTAAACCTGAGTATTAAAACACTTCAACTTCCAATGGACGGAGGTGGCCAGATTCTACCAAACCTTTTTTTAACTGGGCTTGTCATGCCCACACATTGATGAGTGCTATGGATAATTTTTTATCCACGTAAATATTTATTTAAGAATATCATAGCTTCCTTTTATTCAAATTTGTATGCACTTAGCCCTTTTAATATTAGTAAAACAACAGCATGGGAGAGATGAAGTATGGAGTAAATGCTGAATTTTACACAGAGCACTCAGTAAATTTGACTCTTAGCACTCTCCACTCTGGCAAATGTCAGACAGATATTGGAAAACACTAACTGTGTGTGGGAATGTGCTGCAATACAGAAATAGTATGGGGCGAAATAACTAAATTAACTGAATTTAGTATACAACCAGAACCTCCCTGCTTCTTACTCAAAATCCCACCCTCTCAGTCAACTATATCTCACAGCCCTTTAACTCTTTTTAACAAACTCCTCTTCCTGGCAAGATGCTGCATTCTGCTTCAGTGGATTAGATATTCTTTCTATGGAGCACTTAAGGGCCATAGTTCAGGGTACTGAAGACATCCATCCATCCATCCATTACCTATGCCCGCTTATCCTGAGCAGGGTCACAGGGGGTGCTGGAGCCTATCCCAGTGTTCATTGGGCGAGAGGCAGGAATACACCCTGGACAGACCGCCAATCTATCGCAGGGCACATACACCACTCACTCACACACTCATACCTATGGGCAATTTGGAGTCTCCAATCAGCCTACCTGCATGTCTTTGGGCTGTGGGAGGAAACCAGAGCACCTGGAGGAAACCCACACGGACACAGGGAGAACATGCAAACTCCACACAGAAAGGCCCCAAGTCGAGATTCGAACCCACGACCTTCTTGCTGTGAGGCAACAGTGCTGCCCTACTGAAGACATATTTTATGAAATTAGACAACCAGTCTAAAATAATTTACCAAACCAACAAATTGATATGCCACAAAAAGCCAATTAAAAAAAAAACTCATGCATGAGTAGGGACATGCTTGACCAAATCTTAATTGTACTTGGACATACTTGTTACGAGCATTAAGCATGTATACGCATGTATGTTTGTGTGAATGTGAGAGTGCATGTGCATCATTTTGCAGCTGTGCCTGCAGATATCTGTATGTGTGCCTCTGTGTCTGGGTGTACAGCTGTCACTGTCTGCTTACGTGCATGTGTGTGTAGACAGGTCTACGTGGGGGTGTGTGCCTGTGTATCGGATCTGTCTGCACGGATCTTTATGCGTATGTGTGTCTGCATGCATCCATGTGTGTCCTGCTTTCATTGCATACTGTATGTTTGTGTGCATGTGAATTTGTATGTGATTGAGGGGGATGGCATATATACAGTATGCAAATCTCAACTTTTTTGTTTGCCTGTCTGTGTTTGCCTGTCTGTTTATATTTTTGTATGTTTATCTTTTTGATGATTCCATAAGTGGGTAGCCACTTTTCTCACTAACTTTTCTACGTCTACCAGAGTGCAAAGCACTCAAGCTGGTACATTCATAAGCATTAGCAAAAATAGCATTGGTTTAGCAAGTGGTGTCATTCTTTTAAATGAGACCAGTTTACAAAAAAATGCATCCATTGCCAAGACACACCTCTCTAACCCTGCCCAGCGAACTCTTAGGAACACGATACATCGAAATCTCTGAGGGTGACAGCTGTGAGCTCCTAGTGCGCAAACAAATTTTCAGTGCTGCAGAAGAGAGCTGTTGCCAGCTAATTTCAGGCACTGAGCAGAAACCTGCAGAACATGGAGAACTATTTCAAATTGTACTTTTCTTTCAGATTCATTTTACAACAGGTAGAATCAGTTCTCTGAAAAAAAATGTTCTCAATTTTAACAAAAATGGAAAGAGGATATCTTTTTTGACTGTGTTTGTTGAATGTTGTTATTATTTTTGTATTCTTATTTGAAAGGGGGGGGGGGGCAATGTACACATTGGAGATCAAATTTGATTGGTTACCACAATGTGAAGTCATGCCGCCTTGGGTTTGTACAGTTAAATTCTGGCTAACTCCATGTTGCTGGCTATCCCAACATGCCTTGCAGACATGATCATCATTTTTGTATTTCATTCAAACCAGATAATGATAACACAATATACAACATGAAACTCTGGACAATATTTAACAAATAGTGTGTCAAAAAAATAGCAGACGCCCACTAGTGACCGATTGTGGAAGGCAGGGGCGATACCAGACTATTTCGTCAGAGGCACCATGGTTGCACCCAGAGAAATTCTTGACCTAAGAGTCAGGCCAAGTTTCACGACCCTTGACCTTCAACTGGATTGCGATTGGCCTTGAAATCAGATAACCTGACAGCTCAGGGGACATTCAGGGTCAACGAAAAGAGACTTGTGAAAGGAACTGAAGCCAATATGTTTTTTCCTGTTGTTCAAGCCACTGGCTTTGAATAACCAGTCAGAAAACAGCTGCAGCCATGTTCTCAGTAAACTGCATGAAGACCTTTGGTGAGTCAGAGATGCTCCTGGTTCCCATGCAAGCACCTCAAGATCACCTTACACAGATAAGCTATTTATGCAGACATGGGAGATATGCCAGTTGTAAATTATCGAGAGCCAACGCTGAAAGAATAAACCGTCATTGGTTTTTCTTGCAGTACAGCTAAAGGACCCTCATGAAAAACCCATATATGCTGAAAAACCTCATGTGAACACCCAACATGTGAAGAGTACATGTGAACTATAAAAATAACCCAACTTATAAGATGAGAGCAGAAAAAGGTAACCTACATGCTTTCAAAACATGTGAAAATTGTAGTTCACATTTTAAAAAGTGAAAATGTCCAATTCAACATGTGACATTTTCATTTTACCTGTCAGTATTTTAATTTGCATGTGAAAATGTTACATTCTCATGCAAAATTGAGATTTTCACAATTGAAAATTTCACATTATTTTTCCATCAGTAGATGACCCACAAATTACAATCCTTTGCAGCTTGTGTATTTCTGGGGTATGTAATTGCTCCTATCTTGGGAATTGCTAGCATAATGTAGTACTGAAAAAGCTGGGCCACCGTGGGGCAATATGCATGTTACATTGCACCGTCTGCACTCTACACTAGATGCACTTCAGGAGGGCAAAACCACCAAAGTGGTCAGAGCCAGCATGAAACGTCCCTGTTCACTTATGAACTTTTTCCTCATGACTACAGAGAATACCTGCCTTTCCTCTCTGCTTTAGCTGCCAGGGAGTTACAGTATAAAAATAATTATCAAAAACAAGGTAAATTCACTATAGTTCTATCTCAAAGTGGGATACGTCTATGAAAATAGCCAAACAATCTATTTAGAGTGCCAATCTGCAACTTACTAGTGACTTAGGTGTGAGAAAAGTCGTCATTGTAGGATACTTATGGCTCAAAACAAGATTAGGATGGCAAGAAACTGGTTTTAGCTGCATTTAAAGGACAAATGCCAAACGAGCATAAAGAGTAGGAACAACACTGCCAGTCATTGCATACACCCTCCTTCTGGGAATTTGTACTTCACACTGTCTGTGGACAGTTCAGTGTACATTTTGTACTGCCTTCACAGGATTCTGAGAACTGGGCCAAGAGGAGTCAAGCTGCAGCCCAAATCAGGTGTAACAACAAATAGATGACCCAGCAGTACTCATGAAAATAGTCTGTACTGTACAGAAATGCGGGGTTGGTTTGGGATACAGTAGCATACGAATCTATGCAAAAGAGAATTATCATTGCATTAATAGGAAAATCAGGCCCAGGAAAAGTCACACACCCTTTGTAAATGCCCAAGGCAAAATGTGCTTCGCTCACAACAACTGGTGTGGTCTTCTTCCGGAAATAGTTACTGTAATGCTAACTGGTTAAATCAGGCAAAAGCTAAAGTACATGCATGTAAGTCTGCTAAAATTCAAGCAACCTTAATCAGCATTCAGTGCACAAGAACACAAAGTATAACCGCTCTGTTCAATGATTAATATGCAGTGCGGAACACTCCCCCAGTAACATTCTAATTATTAAATTATGAAGTCACTGGCTGAAATTGCTTTTTCCTCACAATTTATTTTACTTACCAACAGGGCTTCTGGGTGAAATTCCAAAGCACTGGACAACAATATTTACCATGTTCACAAAACATTGTCCCCCCAACCCCCCCCCGCCCTCCTCCAGGGCCCAGGGCAATGTACCCAGTTGTCCCCACCCCCCTGACAGCAGCTCTGCTTACCAATGTCTGTTTCCCTCCTCATTATTACATAAAGTAATTTCTACATAACTGCCATATGCTCAAATATTAAAGTCACAGGACAGAAATGATCACATAATTTCATTTAGTCTACCACGATGACATTTCTCAATTCAACACATTATTTTACAACTTTTTCTTTGATTAAGATATATTTATTTTACTTACTGTATAAAAGTCAGTATACAGTAGGAGACAAACACATTATGTTCGTTCTTATTATTTTAAAACCATTATTTACAGTTATTTATATCTCCAGTCAGATTTGGAGCAATGCTGCTAAACGTTTTCTCTGGATGCATGCATGGATGTTTTTAGAAGTTGAATCCCCAAAGCCCCTCTCATACCCATCTTCCCTCTGCACCAATGGTCTCAAACTCGTCAAACCTCATGGAGGGCCGTGTGTATGCAGGTTTTCATTCCAACCAATGAATGCTGCCTTAATTGAGTCAAATTACTCATTCAGGCATATGCATTTAACTGCATTGAAGCACAGAATATAAGCAATTTTTATTTAGACAATGCGGGTCGCCAAAGATGTTGGGTCACCATTATGTGCAAACCTGAATCCCTAATTCAGCAAATAATTGAAATAATTATATCATCAAGATCTGAGGCTGGAATAAAAACCAGCATGCGCACGGCCCTCCATGGCACTGAGTTTGAGACCACTGCTCTTTGCTTAATAAAAACAGAGGATAATTTAGTGTTTATTAACAAAATCCTTGGCACCATATGACTTCTTTGGTGACTGGGCTTGCCTTTGGTGAAAGGTCCAACATGGAGCAGAATCACTCTACAGTAACAGTATATGTTACATAACAGTACTTATGAACACTTACACATCCTAGCCCTGATTTTTGCTGACATTGTTGTGGCCTGATATTAGAATTGTGTCTGTTAACGTCTCTTTTCCTAAGCTTGCTTGAATTCCCCTCCTTTCCTGCACCACTATGAAAGCCTCGCTTGCTTCCTCTAAAGAACAACACAAAAAAACGAGCGAGAAGCGTGCAGACCTGTGACGTTGACGATGCGGTTGGCGCGGATGGTCCCGTGCGGCGTCTGGACGTCCCACTTCCCGTCAGGAGTGGGGGCGAGGGCAGTGACCGGCGCGGGGTTGTATATTTGGGCTCCGTACATGCGAGCCCCAGCTGCCAGCGCCATGGTGAGGGAGTATGGGTCAATGTGCCCATCTCCAGGATTATAGAGCCCAGCTAACACCTGAAGGGCACACGTGCAGGGGCAGGCATCAGAAATCCAATCAGAAGTATGAACACATTACAATAGTTCGACATGAGATGGTGTGCTCTGTGTGTCAGACAAAAGCTCATTGAGGAAACAACAAAAATATTTCGAATAGCTTACCAATTCAGCAAAAGCTTTTTCATTGTATTTTACACTATACGATACTACATAGTAACAAAAACTTCAGCATAAACCTGAATGCAATATCTACTTTTAAATGAATTGCATTCTGCAAAAAAAGAAATTGGATTTTTGAGCCGCACGGCTGTTTTCTTAAATATCACACAGGATCTTGGTAATGAAAGAAAATGATGTATCAATAAAAACTGATTACACAAAAATAATCGATCGTTCATAGAGCACTGCTAAATTTAACTGACCACAATATCGATTTTGTTGTATTGTTTACAAATGAGGAACGGCACACACATTTCTTAAATGTAAAGCTACACAAACCTTGTCCATGTTCAGCAAAGGGAAAAGCTCTTTGACCTTCTCTGGGCCAATGAGAAACTGTGGTGTGGGATGCCAGTGCGCCCTGGCCATCTGGTACTTTATCTCATCCACTCGGACTGGAGAGGATGCAATACGGATGCTGCCTGGCTGGTGGAAACCTACGGCCTGATGACAGCACCACAATTACACACAACACAGAACGGGCCTGCAGGGTATTAAAATAACCTAGATAAACAAACAAATGTCTTCAGACATCTCTTGTTTTCTAGGAGATGGGAGCTCAATATTGTCTAACGTCAGAGCTGTCAGGGATATGCTCCATGCTCTGGACTTGAGCCCTGGTCATGCCAATGCTAGTCTCGCATAGCCAGACCTATCTCCACACTTTGTTTCAGTGCTGTGCCAGCGCTGGAGAAAGGTCTGGCTCAACCCATTATCATTCCAGTATAGGGGTAAAAAAACGCTCTGACTTGTTCGTATTTCTTCAAACCAATCACAATCGTCTTGGGCGGCGCTAAGCCCAGGATGCAGCGACGGTGCCCTAGCAAAAGCGGTAACACGCAGATAGTGGAACGGGAGGAGAATTCCGACTGAAATAGTCAGCCAATGGCAGGCTTATACCCACAGCTTATATCCTGTGAGTCAGACTATGCCAGTGCTGACTCTGACCAGCAGCCCCAGTAGGGTAGCCAGCAGGGCGATTCACAATTGGTAACAGCATTACTGAGGAAGAGAGGGTTTCAGTTGGCAAGGCATTCTTGACCTCATTCTGGAACGATGGCTATGTACTTTAGCTGGTGGACTGGGCCTGGGTCTACGTATGCAGCGGTGGCTACCTGCTTTTCAGTATATGCATGCTAGCCTGCTGTTAAATCAATGGAACCAGTTTACAATTATAAATGGGTATTCTCAGGTAGGAGAAAAGGAAAAAACATTCTTTTTTTTTTTTTTTTTTTAATGGACCTTCATTCATCCTTTGACACTCACCCTATTGCTTTTATGTGTGTCTGACATTTTGGTACACTGCTATGCATAGTACACACGGTCTGTAACTGAAGCGTAATTATAAGTGTAATTATCATCATTTCTGACATTTACCTGGCCTGTCTCCTCTTCCAGCTTCTCATAAAGTTTAATGCTGTTGTAATGAACTTTTTTCAAGTTGATCCCTGGGTGATAATATGTGGTCAACCCCGCCTAGAGAAAAACAAAAACTCACTCAACAGTAAGTCAGAGGTCCTTGCAATTAGAGAGAAACACACAAACAAAAGCACATGCTTATTACCATATCTACTGAGTTGGTCCTTTAGTATTTACATCAGTTTATTAATACAGGAATGCCCAAATCCCATGTCACTTTAATCATAAATGATCTTATTGAATTTTCTTATTCTGCCCAACCAATGGCAGCTGAGAAAAAAAGGGGTGTTCCATTATGCAAGCACTCATCACTGTGCTCACAGGGCTCAAATCTCTATTGATTATATCTACCAAATGCTGCCAAAAGACCATAAACCAGAGGTCTTAAACTCAGATCTGGAGGGCCACTGCATATGCTGGTTTTTGATGTGTTCCTGTACTTGAGTACCTAATTTAAGACATTAATTGTCTAAAGAGTATGCACACCTTGTTTCCAAGGCTTAAATTGGCTGCTCCTTGAAAGGAAACCACAAAACCTAGCAGAGATTGCAGCCCTCCATGAATGTATGTTGAGACCCCTACCATAAACGGTTAGCAAATACAGTTTTAGCTGAAAGTCCACCGTCACCTACAGCATGCCATGTGGAGCCAGCTGTCAGCTCAGATTTCTCCAGGAGAACAACATCCTTCATCCCAGCCTTGGCCAGGTGGTAGGCCAGACTGACCCCTACACACCCTCCCCCAATGACCACTGTCTCTGCAGTATCCTTCCACCTCTTCCCCAGCACATAGGATCCATGGTCCCTGGCACAGGACGAGAGAAAGAGGTCAGACTAACAGTCTGACGTGAAATTTCCTTTATGCAGAAGCTTCTGAAACAAACTTTTCATAAACTCTGGCAAGTAATAACTCTTCAAATATCATGGCACAATCTCAATAGGGAGGCGGCCCCTTTTAAAAAGTCATTTTCAATGGAATGGAAAAGCTTAGGGAACTGGTCTCAAAATTAAAACTGCACGTGGCAATCCAGACGTAAACATGTACGCAGTGAATATGCATTGCCTTGTATCAGGTGATCAACTAGGCAGATATACAACGTAATGTAATGTAATGTAATGTAATGTGAATGTCCCGCAGTATATGTATAGACAAAAGAACACATTTTACAAATTTCACAATACTGACTTGTTGATCGGCTCCCCCTATGACTAAACGCACAGTACAATATCCAGGTTAATTCAACTCTAACAGAATACATACGAGTCCAACAGGGACCAAGTATAAACAATGGATGACACATAACAGGTGCAGGCATAGATAAAAGCTCAGGTTTACTGATTTGCCGGGTATGAACCGTTTAGTGTCGTAATCTCTTATTTAACTTTTTCCGCGTGTCCCTCTGCACTTAATGCAGAACTGATAAATCGACATCCAGATCTGATTAGCTGCCCAGTTTATAACTACCCTCGTCCATTACTACGCATACAGTTTGTGAATACAGTAAGTGCACGACAGCATTTGCATTTATCGTAATAGCCTACTATAATTAAAGACTTACCCCTCCCCTGCGCATTTCTGTGGAGCGCACCATATGGTTCGCTGGGCAATTCGCCTGAAATACTGGTACGCGTAAACATTTCTTCGCAATTGGATGTTAACTGCATTAAAAATTTGTGACATTGTTAAATCTATTTAACAGCTACAGGGTACAACTCGAAGCATAATGACAACCAGCTAAATCTACTCGTTAGTCAAGCGTAATCGTCGCAATATTGGTACGGCAAAACAGTTGTTGGGTCCTCCCAGTTCAGTGAAATTGTATCCAATCCCTCACTGTCAAATCATCATCTCGGTTTAACTATTGAACAACCAGAGTTTGAGGACAGGGTAAGGCTAAACTTGGTCACGCGCCTGGACAGGACTCCATGCGTCTGTGAAATTTTATTAGAATTTTTTTAGAAGTTAATTTTTAGTAGTAGTTGAAATCAGTGGAATACAGCCTTACTTACGTCTGTAATGCATGCCCTATCATCATAGGTGAAGGGGTTCAACGGACTTCAGAATTCAATGAAACTGGGTGCGTGGGGTGAATGATTACAGTTCCACTTTTCTCATGACCTTCCGCGTAGCTGTTGAAAATTCCAGCTCAGAGCAGCTGGGATTCTAAACTGGTTTAAACTGTTTTCGACACTTCTTGCTGGTCATTGCTGGTCTCTAGCTGGACAAAGCTGGTCAAACCTGGTTAAATTGCTAGAGTATGCTGGTGGCCAAACTGTTGGACTAACTGACTATATACCTGGTCAACTAGTGAACAGATGGCTTACCAGCTAAGTGTCAAAAACACACCTCAAACCAGCTTGACCAGGTTGGTTTAAACATGGAATTTTCATCAGTTTGCATTGACAAATACAGGGTACGGGTATAAGGGGATGTTCCCAGTACACGGGAGAGCTTGGGTTGTTCTACTTCTGAATATTTTCTGCAATAGGGTGGTTGTTCACACGTTCATCACAGATAGTATTGTAACTAATTTGCTTTCCCGATGACTTTTTCAAAAAAAAATTTTTTAAGTCTTCCTTGCCATTCAAAGTGATACTGGTATCCATGAGCACATATCACATGCCTTTAATAGAGAAATATGATCAGTTCAGGTAGATCGATTGTAGTCTTGAGGTCTCTTCAAAAGGGCAGCATATCTACTCATATGAGCTGGGCCCCTCTCCAGAGAATTAAACCAACTCACTATTTGTAAGACACACGCAATTGTAATAAACTTTTAAGTGCCACAGAATTTCAGGTTTTATGAATCCATATATACTGGACTGACATGGTACAAAACAAATGGTACAAACTTGGTAGTAAGCCTGTGCATTGTATGAGTTTTTCATCTAGGTCTTGTGATTTGTCACATGACTGAGAAACCTGAAAATCAAGTTTTCTTTATTCAGTGTATATCATATACAGCATTCAGTGCTCATCACATATGACACAGATGAATGTAAAGGAATATACCCCATGACAATTTTGCATAATGCCATGAGTATGTAATAAATGAAGAAAACAGAATACAGCTGAAAACCAGATTCAGGTGGAAATACTTTCGTTTTTTGGAACCCTCGTTGGTTATAGATTCTCCAAACTGTGTTCTGTAAATGAGAGACAAACATGACGTGGATTCAGTTATTTTGTTCCGGAATTGCTACCCTTTACTCTGTGTAAGTAGATTAAAGTTTGGATTGGTTACTGGCTGAAGCAGGGCTGCTGGGTGAAATGTTCAGACCCAGGACAAATTTATATTATTATATTATTCCCGGGCCCAGGGCAATAATATTTACCGCAAGTTCACAGACCAGCCGACAGACAAACCGCAAGTAACCGGTTGCAATAACCTCCCCACCCCCTTCAACAGTGGCCCAGGGCTGAAGTACAAACCATTTACCTTATTAAGCTGTCCAAACAAACAGTTCCCAATCAGAGGGACTTCTGAGGAGAAGCTCAGATCCACCCATTTTCAGCTTTATTAATATATACCAATGGCAAGTGAACCTCCTTGTGCATCTGATCTCAGGAGGGGTTTGCTGTTGCAAAGTGCATTTTGCTACTTCTGAATTTGGCGAAATGGCACCAGGAAAAAAGGTAACATATTATTATTATTATTATTATTATTATTATTATTATTATCCCCATTTGATCCCCATGTCAGCGTGCTGCAGTGCGTTTTGCTCTTTTATAAATGAATATTGTCATGGTTCAATGTATTATATGCTCAGTTTTTTTTATTACTGTATGTTATTTGTTATTTTTTCATTCATGTTCCTTTCCTTTTCAATATCTAATTTATACAAGATTGACCAATGTAAATGTTGAGCCCATGGAAGACTGTATAGCTTAAATTAACCTCGCCTCCCTGTATCTGTTAACCAGTCTGGGCCAGTCGTAACTGGAAAAATAATGGTATTTGAATGACTATGGGATGATAATGTCCTGCGCACTTATCAGAGTCCTTGAGCACAGGTAATGCAAACACAACATCTCTCACTGCTGAATGTCATGCCAGGTAATGCCGTTTGATGTCCACAGAGGATGATAATGCCCTGCGCATTGAGAACTTTGATCAGAAGCACACTGCAGAGAGGAGATGAAAGTGTTTGCATTTTGGGTTCTCCTCCGCAGGGCATTCTTGAGCGCCTGAACGCTGGCGAGATTGTGATTGGTGATGGCGGCTTTGTGTTTGCCCTGGAGAAGAGGGGGTATGTGAAGGCCGGCCCTTGGACTCCTGAAGCCGCGGTTACGCACCCTGAAGCTGGTGAGATCACTCACACACATCAGAAAGAAGCTTTAAACCGGCGCTGCACAACTTCGGTCCTGGAGGGCTGATCTGCCTGCTGGTTTTTGTTCCGACCAATTACCTTTGTTTTTGTTTTCTGACAGGACTCTAACATACACTGGTTTACTCCGGTACTTGAGCACAGTAAAATCTTTAGGATACACTTGCACTCTGCACCTGTAGTTAGTGCTTATACAAATCAGATAAAGATATGTTTAAGCCAATTAAACAACCCTGAAACTAATCAGCCCTTGTTGTACACCCTTGCTTTAAACCAAAGGCACTCCATGTGTTTCACTGTTGTTTCTCAACTCTCGACATTAAAAAATGTGTTTTCCCACCTCATTTCCAGTTCGACAGTTGCACCGGGAGTTCTTGAGAGCAGGGTCTAATGTCATGCAAACATTTACATTCTACGCCAGCGATGACAAACTTGAGAACAGGGGGAACAACCTGCGCCTCACTGTGAGTGTCCCACTGTGCTCCCCAGTCTGCACTCTAACAGGAAGGAACAACCAGACAGGGACAATAATGCAACATTATAAAATGGGTTGTTTTCGATCCCGGATGCTGATTGGCTGAGACAGCGTTCTACAGTGATTGCAAATCGAATACAGTAACAGTTAGTCAAACAGCCTGTATGCAAACAGTACCACTCGGCGCACAGACCGTTACTTACATTTAATATTATATAATAAGTAAGTATGTGTCATCAATTAATTGTTTCTATATATTGTATCTGTTTTATGACATCACAGTACAGGGGGTTGCTGGCATTCCGGTTTGCGTCATGCCTAATAACACCCCTGTAGCCATGATTGTATTCATGGTTCAGCATGGCTTTGCGTGCCGTATTGCTTAATTAAAATATTTCCCTTCCAAAGTGCTTGTGGTGTAGTGAACATTATAACTGACACAGACCTGAATATATATGTATGTATATATACATATATATATATATATATATATTTTTTTTTAGTAAAAGTAATAGTAATATGCATATCTCAATAAAATAAGATTACAGATTTAATATAACAACTATAATGTAAGAATTGTCCAACTTTGTAGCTTGGTTGTTTTTTTGTTTTTGACACCAGGGACAGCAAGTCAACGAGGCTGCTTGTGACCTTGCCAGGGAGGTGGCCAATGAGGGAGATGCCTTAGTTGCAGGTGGAGTCTCTCAGACCCCTTCCTACTTGAGCTGTAAGAGTGAGAGTGAGGTAAAGGCCATCTTCAAAAAACAGATGGACGTCTTTATGAAGAAGAACGTGGACTTTTTGATTGCTGAGGTACAGTGACTGTTCTAAAAAGTTCAAATAATTGTGTGCAAAGAGTATGATACCTTTGTAGCTTTTCTAAAAATACAACAATGCATAACTTCAAGAAAGAAAAACAAATTCTTCTGCCAACAATGACCATTAGATTGTCTCTTGACAAGTGAGGTGGAAGGGTAATTCTTCAGTGAACAGCAAGAAAGTATGGCGATGTCAGTTCAGGTCCAGTCATATTTATTTTGAATTTGTTCATTAGGTTAAAATGTTCTGGCCACCCCTTGTCTGTCTTAAGTGCCTGATGATCATCCCATGGATCATCCCACTGATTTAAAACAGCAGGAATAAGGTTACTATAATGTTGTTTCTTGCAGTACTTTGAGCATGTGGAGGAGGCTGAGTGGGCCGTCCAGGTTCTGAAGACTAGTGGGAAGCCCGTCGCTGCCAGCCTGTGCATTGGACCTGAAGGAGATCTGAATGGAGTCAGTCCTGGAGACTGCGCAGTCAAGCTGGTGAAGGCTGGTATGTTCCACTAGTTGTCAGTTCTTACCTGCGTGTGCTTGAACATTCATCAGTTAATGTATTCTAGTCTTGTATGTATTCTAATCAATTGGTGCTTGCAGTAGGAAAGACTTTCAATCAAATTTTCTGGTATCTCAGCAGATATTACATGGTGAATTTTTTATTTAATTTGTGTGGCTCTTTGCATGTCAGTCAAGTGTCTGAAAGAAGTGTATTATTATTGAAAAATATACCCAATTGTGACCTCGTTTTTGGCTCTCTCAGGTGCCCAGATTGTTGGAATCAACTGCCACTTTGACCCCATGACCTGTGTGAAGACTGTGAAGCTCATGAAGGAGGGAGTAGAGCATGCTGGGCTCAAAGCTCACTATATGGTCCAGCCCTTAGCCTACCACACCCCTGACTGCAGCTGCCAGGGCTTCATTGACCTGCCAGAGTTCCCCTTTGGTAGGGAAAATTGTGGAGCCATTTGAAATCACTTTAGGAGTCATCAGTGCATAAATATATATGACTGGGCTAATCATGCTTATACTGACCTTGCAGCATTGGAGCCCAGAATCCTGACCAGATGGGACATGCACAAATATGCCAGAGAGGCGTACAACGTGGGCATTCGCTACATTGGGGGCTGCTGCGGGTTTGAGCCCTACCACACCCGTGCACTGTCAGAGGAGCTGGCACCTGAGAGAGGCTTCCTGCCCGCTGCATCTGAGAAACATGGCATGTGGGGCAGCGCCCTGGAGATGCACACCAAGCCCTGGGTTCGAGCCAGGTGGGTGGCAATAATAATTTGGTGGAATGGGCAAACTATTTCAGCAAAGGACTCCAGACTTACCCCTCATTTCTAAACTGATCAAATTAAATTCTCATATGATACATCAAATGAAAGCACTGCAGAGTACAAGAGCTATACTTCTGATTAGTCTTGCTGTCTGAACACTTTCAGACATTTTCAGGAATATGCCATGTCTGTGACCACATCCTTCATTTCATTTCAAGGTCACGCCGTGATTATTGGGAGAATATTCTACCGGCTTCTGGACGACCAACTTGTCCTTCTTTCTCCACTCCTGAGAACTGGGGAGTGACCAAGGGTCACGCTGACCTGATCCAACACAAGGAGGCCACCAGTGCGGAGGAGATCCGCCAGCTGATGGAGAAACAGAAGAAGGCCAAGACCAGCGTCAAATGATCAAATCACCTGGAGAGGGAGAGAGAGCTCAAAGCTCAGCCTCCAACTTGGTCCTTTATCAGCTGTTATTAAGCACTTGCAACGGCTTGTATTTCTTTGAAGAAGAAAAAACATAACTACATGGAAAGCCCTTCCCAATAAAATAAAACCTGGAATCTTTTATTTTTGATGTGCTTGGAAGTTTATTTACATTGAAACATAACATAACATCGTCCACAATTAAAATAAATTTAAAAAAAACAGAGCTCCAACACACAGTAGTTCTCAAGAGAAGTTTTCTCGAGGCCTTAGAGCACAGCCTTTTTCTAAGGCCCAATGATTAGGCAATGGGTAGCAGCTGAGCTAATGAAGATAAGCTTCAGCCGCCACCATGCCATGTCTATATGACCAACACTGTCCACTAGAGGACAGCATTCCAAGTTCCTTCCTGGAACCACAGTATACAGCGTATACATACGTATACATATATATATATGAACTGGGAGGGGGGGCATTGGAGGTGTGAATGTGTGTATCTGTGTCTGCATATGTGTGTGTGTGTGTATGTTAGAGGGGGTGTCCATTCCTTGGGAGCGGTTAGGTTGTCACCAGTTTGTACTGCCTAAAGTCTCTTTGTTACAAAGTACAAGATCCAGTTGCTATTGGAAGTGTTCATGACCAGCAGGGCCAGCTTGCCTATCATCTTTTGGGGGTTGATTGTGTTAAATGCTGATCTAAAGTCGATGAACAACATTCTTGCACAAACGTCTTCTAGGTGGGACAGGACCATGTGGAGACCAGAGGATATGGCATCATCATTGGACCTGTAGTGGACTTCCTTGAGGACATGTTTTTCTGTGCTTTGACCCATGCATATAAGTCATTCAGGGGGACACCATCAGCATCACAGGGCTGTGGTGCAGGCTTGTAATTGGTGATGGCCTGAATGTCTTGCCAAATGAGTCATCTGTCTTTAATGTCAGGGAAGTGTTCATAGATGTTCTGTGCGTATGTGTGCTTTGCTTCCCTGATGTCATGGAACAGGATGGCCCTCACTGTCCTGAGGGTTGCTTTTTGCCCAATTTTATTGTGGGACTTCAGCAGCTCATGGACCTCTGTAGAGAGCCATAGCTTCTGGTTGGTGTGATAATGGGCTTGGAGACAGTAATCTCACCTATGCACCTGTTGATGTAGATGGTCACAGATGCCGCATACTCCTCCAGGTTGGTGATGTGACCATAGGTAGTGGCTTCCTTCAACATTCTCCATTCTGTGCAGCGGAAACAGTCCTGTAGTGTTGAGATAGCTTCCTCTGGCCACTCTCTGATCTGTTTCAAAACCAGTTTGACACATTTGAGGCTGGTATTAGCATAACAGAGATGTGACCATGGTAACCGAGCTGGGGACGGGGGCCTGAGGGTGGATTTATTTTTTAATGACATCGGATCTGCTTGCATTCCATAGGAACCCATTCTTACGTCGGTTACTTCTTCACAAATATAAATCAGTTGGAGACAGTGTTGCTTTCCATGGGTGAGAACCTGTTAGTGGTGTGTAGTGGTTGGCACAACCGCCTCTCTCCCAGACGGGCCTGTGTTCATTACAATATGGTATATTTCTGGCTACAATAGTGGGTCTTTGCAAAAAAATACCACAACTTACGGAGGTTAAAACCATATCTTTCATTGAATAATTTAATTGTAATCAGTTCTTCTTTGCTCCCGGTTATTTTTTCACTGAATATTTGCTGGAGTTGCAGTCGTTGGGAAGGGCACCCCTGACAATACACAGCAGGTCATATGTTGCCATTGTGATGCCAGGGTGTGCCTTCATCCAGCTCACTAAGGTTGGTAACATTCCCCTTAAATGGCTCATACGCGGTTGTGTCCAGTGTCTACTTCCTGTGTGAGCAGTGGGGGAGGGGGGTGGCCAGAGAATGATTCCATGAGTGCAGCAGAGGTCAATACCCTCAAGAAAGAGGAAGGAGTACTTTTGGCTCCACTGAGGCCTTGGTGTGTTTTCCCTTGGCTGTCCCGTGGTTCATCGTTATTTAAATATGGCTGGAATGTCTTGAGGGGGAAAATAGAAAGGGGTGGGATAGAATTCCCCGAGGCATTAGCCATGCAAGCTAACATAACGTCAACACCTCACTCAGAATATGTAACTGCCCCAACTTGTTTTGTTTTGTTCCCACCTGGTCACAATTATTTTCGTGATTTTGAACAGTGGTGATTCCTGTCTTATTTATATTTCAAATGCGCTTGCCGGTCTAATAACTTTGACAGGCTGTCAAAAGGATTCCTGGCATTTACGTTTGTTAAAGCTTGTGGCTCTGGAGAGGCTGGTGGCTTGAGGGCTTTTTATGGACAGGGTAAGGTGCGTTTTCATAAGAGCAGTGAACCAGCCAGCTCTATTCCTTTCTCTCCCAGGGCTCGGGGAGGTGCTGTAGCATGTAGGCTCATGCCAAATCATAGAGAAACTTCCAGGCCTAAAATGCATTAATAGTTGTTAATTTGTTAAATGCATACTGACTGCCAACAAAAGAGAATTATCTCAAGATGAATCTAAATGGTCAGTAGTTAGCTGCATACACTGTTCATAATTTAATGACATACATGTGTAAATACAGGTGTGTAAGTGTGTGTGCATGGATCTGTGTTCATGTGTGTGTGTGTGTGTTTTATTTATTCTAAGATTCATGTATTTTAATAATAGTATTCTATTTATTCTTATATGCCTAATATGTACATCCTTGGGCCTCAATCCAAAACAAACCAGCTATCATGCTGTGAGTTAGCATGCTGTCAGGCCTTGAAGCAGTGATGTCTCACACATTGTTTCCCAAACATTAGTGTGATTGTGGAAAACGAGTGAGATAAGCGCACAGGAGAGATATGCAGAAGCAGTATTGGTGGGGTACCATGGAGGTGGTGCATCCATATGAGCAGCCATGGGGCCCCATGAGTACTCAAACATAGACAATAACTAATTCATAGAAAACATTTTTTTAATCAATGTTGACAAGTAACTTTGCGTATTGTTTGCGTTAAAATAATATATATATTTTTTAAATTAGACTTGACATTGAATTGTATTGTATTGTATTGTATTGTATTGTGTTGTATCTTCAAAATGGACTCGCTTTTCCTTTGCATTGCTATGCGTGTGATGCTCTATGCCTTGCACCCATATGTATGACAGGACAGCTTCGTCCCTGATGATATGGTAACAACAGCACAAAACATGCAATCAAAACATTCCTATTCCCACCCGTGCAATTCCATCAGGCCCATTTCCCTTACTAGGCCTATTTCCTGTCAGAACTCACACCAGAATGCCTAAATCAGTTCAGCGGTTCAAGTGTGAGTTATAGAATGCCACATTATATATAGTTTAGCGTGCATTTATTTTTTTATTTGTCACTTTTAATGATGGGTACTAATATGAATGAGAATTCTTTCACTATTTAACTCAGTCAAATGAGTTGAATTCCTGTCAGATGAGAAAAACTTCTCTTTTCAAATCTGGGGCAGAAAAGACGACGTAAAGCAGCTTCTAGGGGAAAAAACAAGGTCTTAAAGAAACAGTGAAGGGTACATATTGATATTGGAGGTTCAAGAGATTCAACAGAGCAGTGGAACCAAGATATTTCTGTACAAATGAATTATTTAATTTATCTATGTTTCAATAGATTCACCAAGTACTTGGTTCAGGGATGGTTCTAACAAGACGTTTCAATGTCCCTGTAGCTGTGGCCATACTTTAACCGCTGAACTCGCTCAACATTGTTAGTTTACATAGTTTCACATGAGTCTTTTCAAATTTGACAAATAGTGAATCTGAAAAAACCTGTTTGGATTTCAGGACATAAAAATTTAGGGCAGTATCAATGAAAATGTATCTATGTCAAAAAACAACTTCTGATTATATAAACAACTGTCCCTGGTCTATTCTATTTCTAGTTCTCTGTATCTTTTGCAGGTAAAGCTTAATTAGTATTTTAGGTTAATTTTAAGCAAAAACACTTGCCGATTTTGTGGCATCTGTTAAATGTAATGCAATTTACTGGAAATAAACAGCAGTTCTAAGCTGTGAAATCTACAGTAACCCAAATACCATACAGTAATCTCTCAAATGTTGTCAGCATATTTTTACAGTGAAGTTCTGGCAGCTGCCAGTTTTTTTTTTTTTTTGTACTACAAATTCTACTTCTTTTTCAGAGGGACTGGAGTCTGGAGTGGGAACTGATCTATGGCAGCGAGTGCAAGACCTGACACATGCTTTATTGCTCATTTTTGATATAGCTGGGTTATAGTTGATATATGAGTGGCGTGGGCCTTGGCTACATCCCAATGGTTCTGTCTTTGTCTGCGTATGTCAGTGTTGCGTGCCAGGTGTGTGCTCCGTCAGTGATTCTCTCCCCAGTAACCCAGGGATTCCACTTTGCAAGGCATGGGAGTGATCTGTAGGGAGGCCAGAGTGTGGAAGAGATCACTGTGTACCCTAGTAATGCAGTGGGGTGGGGGTGCATGTCTCACACAGGCAGAAACTATAAACCTTCATACTGAGTGTACAGTATCTGCTTACGTGCAAGGGGCTGGCAGGCGGAGCAGCTGGAATAGGACGGAGTGTAGCACAGTGGGTAAGGAACTGGGCTTGTAACCGAAAGGTCGCAGGTTCGATTCCCGGTTAGGACACTGCCGTTGTACCCTTGAGCAAGGTACTTAACCAAAATTGCTTCAGTATATATCCAGCTGTATAAATGGATACAATGTAAAACAAATGCTACGTAAAAGTTGTGTAAGTCACTCTGGATAAGAGCGTCTGCTAAATGCCTGTAATGTAATGTAATGAATGGAACGGAAGAAGAATGGAAGAATGGAAGAAGATAGAGGGGTGTCCGTGCATACAGTCTGTACAATATATTTGATGTGTGAAGTAAATTGTTCAAAGAAAGATTGTGAAGGTTTACTTGCAACTTCCCAGTGCTGTCTGTGCTGGTGAATACCTGCAGAAGAGTGGCGGGAGAGGGGAGGGGGGCTATTGGTAAACAGGGCTGAGCCAATCAGACTCCTGACGCTGGCAAGTCAGTTATGCACTGAAGTCAATGCACCAGACTTGTTCAGTAGATCTGAAATGGAAATTTGCCACAGAAAAGTGACTTCCGCTGCAACGACCTTAGCTGCTTTCTTGCCCCCAAAGAAAGTGTCATCTTAAGCACTTGCACAATCATGACGAAAATGAAATAAAATGAACGAGTCAATGTTTTAAATGTAGATCCCAATTTGCATATCAGTGTCCATAAAGCGATCATCGAATAAAACTAAAGATATGTGCATTTTCAGTAGACTAAACATATGCTCACAAGTAGTTCTGATAGAAGGTATAAAGCTTAAGAAATGATAAAGATTAGCATTTCATCACACCGTGGTATTGGGAAATATTGGGAAAGAATGAAACACAGAGAAATGTAAAGGAACCCACAGCCCCCTGGGGAAAAAGGGTACCAAGTTTTGCCATCAATACGAGTGTTGTAGAGTAAAGAATTTGTTTGCCTACAGTGGCTATATTGTTTGACCTAACAACTCTTTTTTAATGACTCTCATGATTACATTACATTACATTACAGGCATTTAGCAGACGCTCTTATCCAGAGCGACTTACACAAGTTTTACATAGCATTTTACATTGTATCCATTTATACAGCTGGATATATACTGAAGCAATGCAGGTTAAGTACCTTGCTCAAGGGTACAACGGCAGTGTCCTACCCGGGAATCGAACCTGCGACCTTTCGGTTACAAGCCCAGTTCCTTACCCACTGTGCTACACTCCGTGATTATGCATGCCAAATTTAGTGGCGGTCAAATGGCTTAGGCCTAGTTTGCAAAAGTAGGTTTTTCAGAAAATGTAAAATGCTGGAAAACCATATTGGTCACGAGGAAAAAAAGAATCACAACTCTTGGTCAAACAAGAAAAAAATCTTAACATGAAATTTGGCCAGTTGGTAGCCCTAGAGTTGTGGATGGACTGTCTTCAAATCTGGGACTTGGTTGAATCACACAGATATTCTGTTTTTTTTTTTTTCTACCTTTCATTGCTTCCAAATTCACACATTTGGACAGTCGTTACAAAACCATTCACATAATAAAATACGCGCGCAGACCTCTCTTCCTCGTTCCAGTCCCGTCACTTTTAACATCTTCGCGCACGGCAGTGAACTTAGAAAATAATAGCCAACGCCAGTCATCGCCAGTTTCCCACAACCTTGTCAAGGAGGAGGGTGACCTGTAGACACTGTCAGCAGCGATGTTACTTTACTTGAGTATTTGGCTAACACACGTAGATCACATACAATTGTGCGTAAACCAATAATGTATTGATTGCCTACATTGCACAGCTAGGGTCGGAAAAAAATTATGCAGCTTCTGAGATTACATACACAACAATTGCCAGTCAAATGCAGACTACGGGTGACATCAGCAACCCCACACCACTCCCATATTTCGGCCAGCTATAAACGTAGGTGCGTCAACAACCGTACATCTCTCTCCAAGTGCAGTGAGGCGTATTGCACAGCTCGCTATATCCAAACATAGCAACATGGCCCCAACAAAGAAGGTAAGTTCATAATGCGTGCACTGTAGAATATGCATGTCACTATAGAATTGCATCGTCCTAACAGTAACATGAAGTTGAAAGTAATCTAGGCATATAATATCGCGAAATAAAAGTATTTTGATGCACTTCAATGTCTTACAATTCTTAATCTATTTTGGTGAAGTACCCGTTCAAATTTTTTGAACCAGTCATGGAAAGTTATGGTTTATTCAAAGGTTGACACTGTCTGAACGGAATAATAGCCTATGCATAAACTTAACTTGCGAAATTTTGGACTATAATACAAACGGAAAGTTGTGGAAGCCCATTACAGTCTGACTGTGAGCTCACAATGCACACGCACACTGCAGGGAATTCTGGAGCGTTTGGATGCAGGTGAGATCGTTATCGGAGACGGTGGGTTTGTCTTCGCGCTGGAGAAGAGGGGATACGTGAAGGCAGGACCCTGGACTCCCGAAGCCGCAGCGGAGCACCCCGAAGCTGGTACAATTTACGTATAATCCATTCCCAAATATATTTCTTTGTATATAAAAACAACTCAATTATTCGTGTTTTTTTATTTTTTTAATTCCTTAATACAGCGGAGCAGTAACTACAATGTGGTGCAACACAGAAAGATGACGGGGCAATATTTCTCTTTGGTTTTTCAGTTCGACAGCTGCATAGGGAATTCTTGAGGGCAGGGTCTAATGTCATGCAGACATTCACGTTTTATGCCAGCGATGATAAACTGGAGAACAGGGGGAACGTTCTTAAATTCACGGTAAGTTATCTGTAGGACTGTTCACTTATATACGTTTCAATCACATCTGAATGCATTCTTAAATAGTTTGTTGAAGTTACATCATTGTTCAACTACAGTGGCTGAAATTGCCACTGTCCACTGTGACACTGGAAACTTCATATCTCTGCTTTGGACGAGAATGTATGCCTCATGACAATAGGTTGCATTTAAATGAGTGAGCAGAAATTATAGAACAATATGTTAAATAGGTTAAAACGACATTTTTAGATATGTTTCCTTTAAGAGGTATTTAAAAAATAGTAAAAAGAAATTTTAAATTTTAGTTTGTATCCAATTATACAGCTGGATATATACTGAAGCAATGCAAGTATACTGCTCAAGGGTAGCCTACAACGGCGGTCTCATACCGGTGAATCGAACCTGTGACCTTTAGAAAATAATTATAAAGGATTTTAAGCCAATAAGTTTTCTGGTCCTCATTCTGCTGACTACACCCTCCCTCCGCATTCACCAATTCCTGCCTTAATGATGTTACTAATATTCATTTGAAAATGAATTGTCAGATTGATTAGCAAAGTGTGCATTGCCAACTTAAATTATTACCATCCAAAAGAAAATCGTGATTTAGTCCATTAGCACACTTGGAGCGTTTGGAAGTCATTATGTAATGGTAAAACCAATTTCAAGTATAGCTGCAAGCAGCAATTAAGGGTCCAAGTCCTATGGCGCCTCCATATGACCAGTTCTGTTGGCTGCCCAATTTTAACCAGTTACTGTAATGTTTTCCACAAATTTTGGTTTAAATAGCTGCTTTTGTTTCAGAGTAATTGGCATTTAAATTTGTTTTTGGTATAGCGCTCCCAAGTGGCCATTTCATGAAACGTGGTGTGGCGCCACCAGGCCTCATGGCAAATATGTGTACCAAGTTTGGGTTTCAGAGAAATGACCACTCATCCTTTAAGGCACCTTCAATGCCAAATGTGAGAGTATATTGTGGCCATATTGCTTGACAGAGCAATGATCTTTTAGCAACACTTAAAGACAATAGTCCAAAGACATAAAACCCAAAATTGCACCTAGATTAGGGGATTGCTCTAGGAGGAGATGTCTAAATGTGTTCTGACAAAGTCTAATATTGTTGAAAAGCAAAATTGCCGACACCAAGGCCATATTATTTCCCATTTGGCATCCTTTTGTCACGGTTGAGGAGGGTGGGACGCAATTGCGGACCGAGGGGATCTAAAAGTTAACCCTGAGGGATAACCACCAAATCGCAGAGCGATAGAAAGGGAAGGGGAAAAACCAAATAAAGAGCGAAGTAATCACTCTCTCCACTCACTGAAACTTCTGTCAGCAGGCTCAGAAAACTAAAAGAAATGAAACACCGCCGCAGCGTAGCTGCCCAAAAAGAAAACCCCCACTAGAAAAACAGAGTGGGGTCACTTACAAAAGAAAAAGGATATTCGCAGCCTGGCGGGTAGAAAACAAAAAGAAAACTAAAGAGACGAGGGCAAAATGTCCTCCACAGCGCAGAGAGATAACCAACTCGAGAAGGAACTAAACGGTGATCAAATCAGGCAGATAGGATCAACACGGTAACTTCTGCCGATTCTCACACCCCTACACACTAAGAGTCTGACAAACAATGAGTCTGCGCTGAACCCCAGAAATCAGGGGCTACATATAGGCCTCCTACACCTGACCCTCATCAGGGACAATTAGCTCAGACAAATACCTGTGAGGTGCTATCACCTCACCATAGTACTCACACACCTGCCCCTCGTCAGGGTCAATTAACCCGCAGAAATCAGAGAGAGAGGTGCCACCACCTCACACCTTTATTGCAATGATCCACAAAAAGGTATGGTTGAAATATATGCTTTCATTGGAGAGTAATTTTTTTTCCTGGTGAAATTTCATGCAACTTAATGGGTAACCCACAGCCCCCTGGGAAAAAAGGCTACCAAGTTTTGCCATCAATGCGAGTGTTGTAGAGTAAAGAATTTGTTTGCCTACAGTGGCTATATTGTTTGACCTAACAACTATTTTTTAATGACTCTCATGATTATGCATGCCAAATTTGGTGGTGGTCAAATGGCTTAGGCCTAGTTTGCAAAAGTAGGTTTTTCAGAAAATGTAAAATGCTGGAAAATCATATTGGTCATGAGAAAAAAAAGAATCACAACTCTTGGTCAAACAAGAAAAAAATCTTAACATAAAATTTGGCCAGTTGGTAGCCCTAGAGTTGTGGATGGACTGTCTTCAAATTTGGGACTTGGTTGAATTACACAGATATTCTGTTTGTGAAGATTGCTGTAGCCTGCCTGTGGCAAAAATGTAGTTGAGCAGGATGCATGGGTGTGTGGCTTCAGATGAATTAGATTTAAGAGGGTAGATAATCCCTCAAAACATGAGAAGCACATTATTAAGAAAAATGTACAGCATGTTAAAATTGTGTGTTTGCAATTGTGGTTGGAATGAAAACTGGCATACACATTTGAAATCCCATTACAGTACTTTATGTAACATTTTCTCTGCTCTAGGGACATAATTTTAATCAGCATATCATACAAAAAGTGTTATTTTAGGATTACATCACTGAATTTATATGAAAAGAATAAGGGTATGGATCAATGCTGTTCAGATACATTATTATATTGCATGTATGTAATGTTCTCCATGTAAAATTGGATGCTACATTCTCACTCAGACATTATGCTGAAGATGCTCATTTTCAATTTACTCCAGGGACAGCAAGTCAACGAGGCTGCTTGTGACCTTGCCAGAGAGGTGGCCAATGAGGGAGATGCCTTAGTTGCAGGTGGAGTCTCCCAGACTCCTTCCTACTTGAGCTGTAAGAGTGAGGATGAAGTGAAGGGCATCTTCAAGAAGCAGATTGATGTCTTCGTCCAGAAGAATGTGGACTTCTTAATAGCTGAGGTATGCACGTTCTGGAATAATCTTAAAATTGAGCAGTCCTGTAAATGCCACCGTTTCATATATAACATTATCATTGAATTTTGGTTTCTGAGGCATAAAAAGAAAAAGAAAATTACATAATGGTGGCTACCTCCTTTTAAAAAGGTTAAAACTTGTATCTGTGATCTGAGCTGTTTTCTGTCCGCAGTACTTTGAGCATGTAGAGGAGGCTGAGTGGGCCGTCCAGGTTCTGAAGACTAGTGGGAAGCCCGTCGCTGCCAGCCTGTGCATTGGACCTGAAGGAGATCTGAATGGAGTCAGTCCTGGAGACTGCGCAGTCAAGCTGGTGAAGGCTGGTATGTTACTTTAGAAGTTAGATTCGATTGACATTCCTTATTGGTGATTTTGCCAGTAATTGATGAAAATATGCG
Source organism: Anguilla rostrata (assembly GCF_018555375.3). Lineage (NCBI taxonomy): Eukaryota > Metazoa > Chordata > Actinopteri > Anguilliformes > Anguillidae > Anguilla > Anguilla rostrata. Next base: position 7,674,512 of record NC_057946.1, on the reverse strand, counting down.
AGCTATGTTGTAATGAGGAGCTGGGTGTCTACTCGCATTCCACAATTATGTAATGTCAGAGTTCTGGTACAGGCCACAGCATGTGATTGAGAGCACTAATAAGAACTAACCAGTGTCCTTCAATCAGGACATGCAGTACAGTACACTAGAATGATGTATCCTTGAGCAAAGCAATTTATTCAGATTTATGTGGTAAGATTCATGCTATATTTGTTCCATTTAAATCTGATTGAAGGCTTTTAAACAAGATGCTATTAAATTTATCAGTATGTTTTCCTTGTATAAACTGCGTGTTATTTTCCTCTCAGGTGCCCAGATTGTTGGAGTCAACTGCCACTTTGACCCCATGACCTGTGTGAAGACTGTGAAGCTCATGAAGGAGGGAGTAGAGCATGCTGGGCTCAAAGCTCACTTTATGGTCCAGCCCTTAGCCTACCACACCCCTGACTGCAGCTGCCAGGGCTTCATTGACCTGCCAGAGTTCCCCTTTGGTAGGGAAAATGGTTGAGATTCCTTTAGGAATCACTTTAGGAATCATCAGTGCATAAATATATATGACCGGGCTAATCATGCTTATACTGACCTTGCAGCATTGGAGCCCAGAATCCTGACCAGATGGGACATGCACAAATATGCCAGAGAGGCGTACAAAGTGGGCATTCGCTACATTGGGGGCTGCTGCGGGTTTGAGCCCTACCACATCCGTGCAGTGTCAGAGGAGCTGGCACCTGAGAGAGGCTTCCTGCCCGCAGCGTCTGAGAAACATGGCTTGTGGGGCAGCGCCCTGGAGATGCACACCAAGCCCTGGGTTCGAGCCAGGTGAGAAGCTGCAGCATTCTGAATAGAACTATCGAAGTTTGCACAAGAGAGCAGGTTCCCTGTGGTTCCATGCATTATAGCCACATCTTCCAATTGACCACTGAAGGATGTGCGCAGCAAATAAAGTGCTTTGCCATTTCTTCTATTGGGTGTACAGAAATTGATTCGGCATTACCCTCTGACATTGAGCCCTATTTTAGTGTTGCTCATGAATTGTCAATCATTGGCTTTTATCTTATTTCAGCCCCTATTTGTTGTGTCTGTGCACAAAAATAGAACTGAGTTGGCCCATTTGCAGCTATTTTCATTCCAGTTCTACCTTATGAGAATTAGATCTCATAAGAATTAAATTAGATGATAAACAGTGTATAGTTGATCTGTTCAGTAAGGACTTTACTTCTGCTGGCCATTTATTTGATTTATTTGACAGTTGTTCCAGGTCATCACACAGTACCTGCCCCTCCTGAACATGTTCATTCTAGAAATTTTGACTTTTAGAGCATTTCCATTTCCATTTCCATTTAACGTCTGCCTTATTTTGAATCCCAGTAGTATGGAAATCCACTTTTGTTCTGCCCCTTTGCAAAGGTCCTGGAATCCTTGGTTTGTTGACCTTTCAAAAGCATTTGATACTGTGGCTTCACCATTCTGACTGAACGACTTCTTAATATTGGCTTCAGTTTTAAGGCCGCAGACTGGTTTAAGGTGTAACTGTCCGGCAAATCTCAGTGCATCCCTATTGATAGCCACAAATCCTCTTCCATGTTGATTTCCCATGGCAGCCCTCAACCCAATTTAGAGTTGGGTAAAATGGCTTCTAGTTATTATGCCATGTGGAGCTAGATCCGTCTGCAAGAAATCACCAAATGAGTGTTTTGTTCCTCTTAGATATCACGCCTTTCTTTAAAAACTGAAACTTGCACCTGTTTTACATAATGTTGATGTGCTGTCTAATTGCTTTCTCTTAATCTTGTGTAATCGTTTGTGTCTCTAAGGTCCCGTCGTGACTATTGGGAGCAGCTGAAACCAGCATCTGGGCGTCCCACATGTCCCTCGATGTCCACTGCGGATTGCTGGGGAGTGACCAAAGGACATGCTGACCTGATACAGCACAAGGAGGCCACCACCAAGGATGAGCTAAAGCAGCTTTTCCATAAGGCTCAGGCCAAAAACTAACCAGCTGGTGGGGAGCTAGGAGTCTGGCACTCATTCCCATTTTAAACCATTTAACAAAGATACACATTTTTGGACCATTTTTATGTATCCCCAATTTGATAAAAGAATTGTTGTCAACATTTTCAGCGTGGTCTGTCCTTTGTTATGGTCATTGGGTTATGTCAGTTTAGTCTTGAAGTACATTAGTTTTAGAATCAAAGCAAATTACCTATTGCTGTTTTCAGGCGAAGACTAATCTTATATGAGGTACTATCATGTAGATATAATCATACACACAAATAGTCTTTTTTATATGAACTGAAAGTAGAATCTGAACACAATGTGGTCCTGTGGGTTTTAGTTACATACTAATATGTAATAACAATAACTAATTTGTGCATGCATTGAAAATCCAAATCGCAATGATTATGGGTCTTTTACTTCTCCTAGAGTAATGGCAAAACTTCAGTCATCCGAAAAATATGCTTCACAATATTACTTGTTGAATATAGAACAACTTTGTATTAGATTAGAATGCATATCTCCTACAGAGCTGGAGAAATTTACTTTGACATTTATCGGTAACTCTGACCAGTGCATTTACTGTTCATTGTATGCCACCTAGTGGTAATAGCTAAAACATTTGAAATGAGTCTTTTAACGCTCATATTGTATTTCACGTTTATATTTATCGTAATGTACTCGTTTATCAAATCCAAAGTAATTTACATAATTGTGCATGCAAGATAGATGGACAACAACAGACATAGGCACGAGACTTCTGGAAAATCTAAACAAATTGCATTGTAAAACGAAGCAAAATACAAAAAAAAAAAACCCTCCACACTTACGTATGCTTTGTCTTGTGGACGACCCACAAATGTTAATAACGTTCTCTCTATGGAACTGTATCGCAAATCACAAATAAGTCGTATCCAGCACAGGTACAGTGTGTATTCCGTTGTTATATTCTCTGGCTCTCTAAAAGAGTATTTGCATTAACTTAGGAAACGAAACGTATTTGAAGACATTTTAGTATGCGTTAACTCAGCCAAAAACATACTACATTAGTAGGGCAACGTTATTCGTATTGCAATGATCTGGAGATGTGGTTCAGGAAGTAATCTGTTTTTGTAAAATCACTTCTTTGCGATACATTGTGTCAATTGTAGCTGCTATTGCTCAGAATCATATAAAGGTTTCATTTTATCTCTTCTAAGCATACACTGGCGCACGATTCCCCGATTTGACGAGTTAAGAACATGGTTAAGAAGCAGCAAGACCATTCTCACGTCGATTTCCACCTGATTTCCACCTTTTCCATGTCAACGCATCATTGCGTCAGCACGTTCACTGCGTGGCCCACGTGCAGTTGTTTACGTACCTATGTAAAAACTACGTCACCAGCAGTTCGTCGGATGAAAACATTGTTATGGAGCGATGTGGAACACAATCTATAACCGAGAACGAAGGAGATTAAGCGATGCGCTTTCAGGGAGAAATCAGGACGGGTATCGATCAACATATGTTGAACAGTAAGACCATTTCAAATGGGTTTATGGAATTCTTGAAGATCATGTTGCTTAGGTTTTTGAAAGCTATCGCCAGCTAAGCGAGCTGTACCCAAGAAATAGCTAGTCAAGCGGGGAGGTACTACCACAGAGGACAAATAACAGCATTTGACAGCAGACCTTCTGTCGAGCCATCGCTTTGCTTACTTTCTGTCTCCGTTTGGTTGTAAACAGATACTCACACGTGACGATGTGAACGGCTCTGCATTGTCGATGGGGATGCACGAAAAGGGGCCTCCGCAATCGAGTGTCAGGTGAGGGAAGACGATGAAGAGACTGATGGCTAATGCAGGACCAGTACAAACTACCCGTTTTAGTGGCAGGTTATAAAGAGGCAAAATGGCCGTTTTCCTGAGCCTGCTTTATGATGTCGCTTTATGTCAACATTAAAATCTTTCTGGATATATCTTCTAGTAGCCTAAACTAACTGGCTGCGCAGTCTGATTTGTTTTTCATCATCGGACGGGTAAAAGCAAATTCGCTGTTTGAAAGATGTCATTTACAATGGAAGACACTTTGGAGTCGGGGTGGGTGGCCGTCAGACCTAATGTTTTTGATGAAAAAGAAAAGCACAAGTTCGTTTTCATTGTCGCTTGGAATGACGTGGAAGGGAAGTTTGCCATCACATGCCACAACAGAACGGTACAGCGAAGGAGCATTGCCAGAGAATCATTCGTGGAGGGTACGGCCGTTCTCAAGCAGGATGATTCGCTCCCGCCAGGGAGAGACAAGGAGAGTAAACCCAAAACTTCTGAAAGTCCTGTCAAGGGAAAGATTGAAAGTGACAGCCCAACAAAGAAAATAGGAGGTCCAATTAAGGCAGAACACTGCACAAACCTTTCAGTGCGCAGAAAAGATTCAGGACATTCGAGTCCAGGCAAAGGTGTCAACAAAGAAGCTGGATTGCAGGGCAGAGGGCCAACTAGAGCAATGGACATTGAAGTCTTGGACCCCACTGTAATCAAAGGGGAGAACCGCTCTCCTGAAGTTGAATTCGCTGATTCGGAAGACATGGAGAGCGGTGTCAGAGAGCATTGCAGCTGGGCTGGGCTCTTTTCTTTTCAGGACATGCGGGCTGTCCATCTGCTGCTGTGCTCGGTCAACTCGGACCTGGAGCCATGTTTACCCCCCTTCCCTGAAGAACCGTTGGGAATGTGGACGGTGTTGTTTGGACCTCCGGAGGTCACTGAGAAAGAGACTGACATCCTGTGTTACCAGCTGCAGGTTTACCTGGGCCACGCACTTGACACTTGCGGGTGGAAGATTCTATCCCAAGTGCTTTTCACGGAGAGCGATGACCCCGAGGAGTACTATGAGAGTTTGAGTGAACTGCGACAAAAGGGGTACGAGGAGGTGTTACAAAGGGCCAAGAAACGACTTCATGAGGTACCAGCTTTTTTTACTTTAAGCCTGAACCTCCACCCTGCATCATATCACTTCTAGACCATTAGGCCAAAACGATTGTTCAGGCTGCCCACTTACACTTTGTATTGTGTGAAGATCCGAGATACTTAAGTTACACTAATGGTTTCTATACAGGTATTTGACATATATTTAGCCAACAGTGAGAAGCTGGTGCCAGTCATCATCACCTTCCATTTGGCCTTAAGTGGGCATCTTGGCTGAGTGTAAAGCGCAGTATCGTGCTGTGGAGCAGCTGTCTTGGGCAAGCCTGGAGTCTGTGTTTCCAGCAGTCCCTCTGTCTGTTGCTTACTGAGAAATATGATACGGTGTGCACTGTGCAGAGGCGGCCCCTTCCAACGGGCCAGTCCCTAGGGGAATAGAGTAAACTGGGTTTAGGGCCCCTCATCGCCACTATGGATTCAGGTTGGATATGGCAGACGCTTCCTTTGTGACGTGCCCTGTGATGCTACATGCACGGGAGAATAGTTTTTCCCTGGGACGATTGTAACTCCACTCTTGAACTGATGCTGTCCAGCAGCTTTGAGAATCCGTAAACCCTGTTTGTGTTGCACAGCTGTCATTGTACTCATTTGCTTGTGATCGTCTTGAATTGGGAATAAAGATTCAATATGTTGCCTCTTTTCATGGAGATCACTAATTAGCCTATCTTCTGACTTCTTTGGGCGTGTGGTCCCAAAATAATAAGTTTCACTCCCCTGGAAAGTACCTGTCTAATTTTCTATGTGCTAGTTGAATACATAGATGTTACACATGGGAGGAATTTGTCTTTTACACAGCTTTGCACTCTGAGTTCTACTTTATGCCGCACATTTCCTGTTAGGTTGGGCAGCTATTGTGGATAATTCCCTGGTGGTATAGTTATTTTAATCAGCCTCTTTGTTTAGTTACTGATTTGCAGTTTAAATCCCTGGTACCAGTGTACAATGTGAGGTTTTAGCACAAAGAATCACATCCTCAGCTCTTGTAGGTGTTATGCGAGAGATCTGCTGTGTCAGCAGTTGAGTGTGAACATATGTCCGTCGTGAAGCCTGCGGGGAGGATAAGCACAGCCTGCTGTCTGGACCTTCCTCCCCTGCAGCCCAACACACTGAGTCCTCACCACTGTGAGGGAGTTTCATAGACTGCTGACTCAACAGCAGGGCGGGTCCTGGTTCTGCTGACGTGTCTAGCCCGTTGCGACCTAACACAGATGTCTTTAGGATGAGGAGTGCATGTATAAAGCAGTCAGATGTCCTCCGATGATGTGTGGTGGGCAACAGGGGGGCCACTCACAGTCATGACTGGGCAGAAGGAGTCAGATGCCAGCTTCAAAGGCACCGTGCCAATTAAAGGACTCCAGCAGCCGTGACCCACAGAGGGTTTAACTGCTGCACGGATACAGTTTCCATGGGCGCACATTTGTCAATCAGCGCACGCCAGGCTATTATTGGCCGCTGCCAGGCTATTATTGGCCAGTACGTCCTCCTAAATTCTGTGGACAGTATTCACTCAGTGTGTCTGTTTGAAAGGGATTTTACTGAGGTGACCCACCCATTTGAATTGGGCTGAAAACACATGATGCCATAACCCACACAATGTAGGCCTAGGTATTTGGGAAAGTTGTGAAATAAATAGCATGGTCACTCTGCTATATTGGCTTCTCCTGTACTTTCATTTTCTTTCACATTTGCAGAGTCAAGATGATGTCAAAAATAGCTTAACATGATAGTTCAATTTCCGGAGTTTCTTGATGTCGTTTCAGTTTTTATAGTGTTTTTGATTGGCTCAGGGAATATATGTATGTGAACATATTTTAGATACTTGCAGAAGTTTCTCATGACCTTCCAGCTTTTACATTGGCTGGTACAGGGAAACTGATGGGCTTGCAAATTAAAGCAAGAATATACACTTAAAGTATGCTATTTCCAAAGCAGGTTTACTCCAGAAAGTGAACTAAATTTGATCAATTCAGCTTAAATTTTGTTGCAGTGCCATGCAATGAACTGAAATTCTTAAATTGCAAACCTTTATTTATAGCCTGCCCGTTGCAACCACCAACCATAGTCTTGTAATGGGTGAGAAGTGGACAGGTAACATTTATTAATGAGGTCCAAGCAAGATGCAGGAGTGCGGTGATGTGTGGGGTCTCCCGTTTGTGGCAGCAGGGGCTTGCTCAGGGCCTGATCCTGGTCCACTCTGTTGGAGCAGAACAGAGGGGAAACGGCTGGTCATTTGGACTGGGGCGATGGTCCTGTGACGTGGAAACATTCCAGGAGGGCTTACTTGTGTTGGGGGCAGTAGATTAGCCTTTGCCATAGCCTAGCAAAATAATCTTTAATTACATAATTTGAAATTGCTTGGTGCAATATGTCAGCTTTAGTTTCCAGGCTTCTCTTGAGCCATCAATCATCACAGTGATTCATTAGCTCATACTGTATATTTGTGGCAGGCAGACTAATTTCGGGGGACGTTAGTAAGTCTGAGGGCCGAGTTTTGACAGCTCTGTCTACCTCAAGTCACAGATTCTGGCAGACAGACGTGCCTGCTGGTTCACACATAGATTGTGTCATAATAGACTGAGTGACAGTAAGCTTGTAAAACATGCGTAGTGTGCAGCAGGCTATGGTGTCCAGCCTGTGTAAATGAAGATGATGGACTGTGGTCCTGGTAGCGCCACTTCTCTCGTTACTGGTCTAGGCCTCAGACTCTCTGTCCTTGTACCCTGCCTTGTAGGGTGTAGCTCAAGGCCAGTCAGGCTGACTCTCTGTTACCCTGCTGGGTGTAGCTCAAGGCCAGTCAGGCTGACTCTCTGTGATCCTGCTGGGTGTAGCTCAAGGCCAGTCAGGCTGACTCTCTGTGACCCTGCTGGGTGTAGCTCAAGGCCATCAGGGACTTCCCATCACTTACTCCGGTCTGGGAGCTCGCTGCAGTGCTCCATCACTCGAAGCACGCTCGCCGTGTGGGCGACATAGCTCAGGAGGTAAGACCGATTGTCTGGCAGTCGGAGGGTTGCCGGTTCAAACCCCGCCCTGGGCGTGTCGAAGTGTCCTTGAGCAAGGCACCTAACCCCCAACTGCTCTGGCGAATGAGAGGCATCAATTGTAAAGCGTTTTGGATAAAAGCGCTATATAAATGCAGTCCATTTACCATTATCTCCCGTGGGGATCCTTCCCACCGCGTTTGCCCGTGATCCCTATCAGAGGTTCCACGTTCCCCCCTGGCTGTGTTGGCCTTGGCTCTGCAGGACGGCAGTGACCTTGAGACTGTCATCAGGCCTGCAGCTTCAGTTAAATCCCAATGCTAAATCAATAGCGTCCATCCGAAAAGGAATGGACATTTGCACACTGTACAGCAATAGATGCATTCTTTTGCATTTCTTCAAGATTGTAGCAATACAATCATTTTTTAAAATTTCTTTCCTTCCCTTTCCTTTCCTTCCCTTTCAATTTTACGGAAAAATGGAGGTGACTTTCTGTTTATCAGTGAAAAGTGTTTTGTGGAACTTATTGTGATTTTTTTGTAGTGACAGATGGTGTGATAGTATGACCACAGCTCATACGAACAAATATAGCTAGAGCTTAGGCTAACTTCTTTAGCAATGGGATTGTGATTTCTACATTATAGATTAGAATGGAAAGATCTTTCAGTTTGCGTGACTGCCAGACAATATGGAATAGCTGTCACAAGTGTACTGGAAAGCCCTGTGACATTCAATGATCATCCTCTTTAGATTCCTCACTTTTGGTTACTGGCTTCAAAGCTAAAGAAGACAATACACCCTAAAAATATGAGTTCTGTGTCAGTCTGTTTGTGAAGTCCATTTAGTCCATATTGCTTTCGGAGTAGATGAAAGGCAATTACAGTTGGATATTGCATAGTTTTTGTTAGTTTTTCATGCTGAGGGTGACTCATAAAATACTGTTTAAGACTAGTGTCTGATGCTTCTGCTGGTAGATTACTGTTGACAGTCTTACCTTTATTAACTATTGATGGAACTTGACTATTGAGTAAACTATTGATGTAACCAGCTTCTCCTGTTTGTTAGAAAGCAGCTAAAGTCAAGGCCTTGACAGCCAGCAACGGCGATTCAGGGCTGTCTGGTGGGTCTATACGGGTTTAGAAATATTAATTTCACTGGGAATACAAGCTACTCAGTGAGAGGCTGACTGGTCCATCGATCCACAGATTGCATTACTCAAACCCAGTGCAGTGAACACAGAGAGGAGGGGTCCTGGAGTTTGCTGCTCTCTGTGGCTCCTGTGTAGCATTCCAATGCTGGAGAAGCACTGGACCCCACCTCCAGATGGGAGGGGCCTGCTCATCTTCATATCCTATAGGCTAGTTCTCTTTTGCTGTATGTTCTATGCAATTGAACACCCATTTTAAGTTCTCCTGGCTCTGCAGACATCTAGACTAAATTCTTGATATCCTCAGTTTCACACAAATTTGTGCATATAGGGCATTAAATAAGAAATGGAAATGCAATGTCATTTGGAGCAAGATAAGAACTTTTAGGAACAGTCGTCTTCATGGGCATGGTTTGTCAGATGAAATTGAATCCTAACCCCTCCCTCGCAGTGTTTGTGGGATTGAGGGAGCTTGTTAGCTGTGGTAATGAGTCATCCCACTTGGCCTGCAGCTGGGGTCTGGGAGGCATTCTACTCCCCTGTGAGTGAGCCAGGCCACTGGAGAGGAAATGACTGACCAGTTAGCTAGTTACCCTGCGCCTCTCCCCCTTCACATGGTCCAAGGGACTGCATCAGGGAAATGGGCTCAGGAAATGAGCATACTGCCACGCGGTTTCTGCATCTGCCCATGGTTTCCTGGACAAGAAGGATAGATGTTTGGATTTATTTTTGTTTTGTGGTCTGGACCAAATATGTTATGTTATGCTATGTTAGGCTATGTTTTGAGTAGCCAGTCAGATTAGAAACGTAGTTGAGAGTGTTAACAGTGGGTCGACAAATTGTTCCGTTTTTTAAAAATTTTTACTAAAGAATTTGCTAACTTTAAATATACTGTATGTCTAAAAGTAGCGGACCAGATAGAGGTGTGCGGTCAGACGTATAGCTGAGAGCCAGGGCTTGGGGAAGTCCTGGCCCGCCTGCATCATGCAGACACGCTGGGGAAGAAGCGTAGCGCACCATTTGGGCGCCCCTCTCCATTATGTGTCGCGACGAGATCCTAATGACGAAACCTCATGTAGGCTAATAGCAGTGGATAGCAAAAGCCTATCGCACCCATTATATATAGGCCTATATGCTCCCTCGACCCTCAAATCATTTGCCGGGCGGGCCGTTTCATTGCTTTTACTTCATGGATTTACATAGCACTCCCATTGTAATATTTTGAAAAGCTGTAGGCTAGTTGTTTCCTATTATTGGAATTAATAGAACTTAAGTTTGTGAAATTGCAAAATAGTTTGAATGCATTTTTAATGATCTTGCTCAAAATAATATTAATGCTGAAAATGCTGTAGTAGTATCCTTTCAGAGAGAGGCAGATGATAATTTTTTATTAGCTGTTAGCTTCGGTTGCCCTCCTTAACCACTTGCTCACAGTGTGGCGGAGTCTGGCCTAGATTTCAAAAGAGATTCCATCTCACTTTGCCTCCAACGGACCACACGGAACATTACTGTACATTAGCAGCGCTAAGTTAGCGGTCCGCTGTCAGACCCACTGGCCTCTGCTACTGCATGGGATTCACAGGCTGTCAGATGGACAGGGTTCTCCTGCAGTCCTGTGTCACTGTGCTTGCTTTACTGCAGCAGCATCGCACTTGGCTGCTGAGCAGCTCTTCTCAGATCTCATCTGCGTATGCAGGCCTATTGAGATGTGGGCTACAGCTGTGGCAGAGGAAGCTCACGCTTTACGTGCCGTACCTCTCTGCATTGGACCCTTCGCCTTCCTGTGTCCTGTCTTGCGAAGTGTATGTGCGGCAGGCTGGCCCGTGCACCGTTCAGCAGCTCGCATACACATTCTGTGAAACGAGACAAGCATGCGGCGGGGATTACAACACAAACAAACACCATCTGACGAATACTGATGAGTCATGCTTTCATTTCTCTGGGACCGTTTTCTCGCAGTGGGTGCTAGGTCCTATGATGTTGCCTGCTTGCTAGCTGGTTAGCATTGTTGCTCCTTCCCGACGTCAGATTGGTGAGGTGGACATCTCTTAGGACGGGCGTATATTATAATGAGTTGCGGACTTCCCGGTGGACTACCCTATCAAGCACTGAGCTTGGTTGCATGTGCAGATGTCAGTCTGCTGAATTCCGTAGTGAAATTTGAGTGCTGAATGTTTTTTTTGTACTGGTCAATTTTCAAAATACGTCTACATCAGGCTGATAGTTTTTAGAACAACATTGGTGAATGAGATATTTATTTTAAAAATTCAGCACCTCATTACCTGCATGGGAATGGTTGAGTCATGAACAAAAAGAGGTCCTCAGACAATGCTGTTACAGAGTACTCACGGTCACAGCCAGAGAAAAGACTGCTGCTTGGTTAGTTTCCGTTTGTGCTGCTGGTTTCTGAAAGGAGGGTTCTTTCCGAAGGAGGGCGGTAGGGTATTTGGAGATCAGCCCTTGTACAGGCCGTCGTCCGGGCACACCAGAGATGTTGTTTCACAAAGGAAACAAGAGTGCGTCTTCACTGCCAGACGAGTGCCATTTACGGCAGTACTCTGATTCCTGTTTGCTTTGACCGTGTTGCTCCTAGCTCAGAAGCCTTGCATGTCACTGTTGCCTGGAGACTGTTATTCCGCAATCTCCGGCGAAGGAGTTACAGTTATATACAGCTCCATGTCTTTTATTGTTGGGCTCTGCAGGTCTGGGATGAAATGAGTGAATAATGGGACATGTGCTGTACTATAGACCTAAATCAGCAGATGGCTTCACATGTGATGTGCACAGATTGACATAAACCAGATGTCTGTAGGAACAGTGGATTCCAGCCTGACAGCCGTGACTTGGCTAAATGGAAGAAAACCTGAAGGAAGAGTACCTGACAGAGACATTCAACAGCATGTCTAAGAGTTCTGAGCCCATTTAAAGGGACAAATGTACTGTAGGCTTGTTAGTTGTTTTTGCTTACAAGTATCAGTGCAAATTCACTAAGCTGTTAGATTTTGCTCTTCTGCCAGACGTAGTCAGACACAAAAGATGCGCCAACATTTTCAGCTCCATTCCTGAGGGTAGGGAGTGACTTGGGCTCAGCTGAGCTTAAGCAGATTCTTTAGGCCTACCTAAAATCATAACAAAGGAAAGGACCAATGGAACATTTTTACATGTAGCTTCAAGATAAAGGAAAGCGTACATTTTTTTCAGAAACGGTATTAACAAACATTCCATTTCTCTAGTGCCTTCAGCAAGATAGGTCGCTACATCGTGTTGTAAGTAGGAGCAGGTAGGAGGAGTAAGTAGGAGCTAGGTGGCTGGATTTCTGCGGGTTGTGCCCTGTAATGGGAGCTACCCCCCTCGCTGGGTCTGCCTATCAGGGCTCTGCGGGGCAGGCGGCAGCTGCAGGGACCCGGGCCCGCTAAAGGGCTTCGGCCCGGGATCTCGGTGGAGCGGGGCGGCCAAGGTAAACAGTGGTCACAGTGTTTAAGCTGAATCTCACACTGCCCCCCACCCCCCCCAACCCTCTACCCTCTCTCCAAATGAAAAGCATGAAAGAAATCTCTTGAATTAGGAGCCGGAGGAGATAAAGGATCCCATTCACATCCAAGGCCTCCAGAGATTTATTTGTTTTTTTTTTAAAAAGAGGCTGTACTGAACAGGGTGGTATTCATTAGTGGTGGAAAGATGCGTTGATGGTATGTGACTGCATTACTGCTATAGAGAAATGAGCTGGTGTGGTGTTGTATAAGTTATTATGGAAACATAGCCCATAGTTCTTATTTTAAAAACGTATCCCTCTGTTTTTCTATTTCTTTAAACTTGTTGACCCAGTGTGGAATACCCACTTCTATTTTTAGGCCAGTCCTATCATTGCAGTGTCCTCCATCAATCGGAATCATCGACTGGCTCTGAAACACAAATAGCCAGATGCCATTTTTTTTCACTGTAGTCTACCAGCTGAGCATCACTTTTGTTGAGAGCTGCTGTGCTTGCTCAGGACCTGGCTAACCAGGCAGGTTGGATAATGAGGTGAGGAATGCCCTGCTGACAAGAACCCTCCTTCCTTCCTGGTCTGCCAGCCACAGCATTTTTAGATGTCATAAAGAATGGAGAATCAGACGTGATCCCATCACACATGGTAATTCATATTACTATTATGAAATCACTGCAGATCCTGACTATAGAAGCTGACTTTGGGAGAGAATGGATTAGGCCTGTCTCTTGGGCTTGCTCATGTTGTACAGAATGCTCCACACTAGAGGACATAGTGGGGCGACATAGCTCAGGAAGTAAGAGCGATTGTCTGGCAGTCGGAGGGTTGCCGGTTCAAACCCCGCTCTGGGCGTGTCGAAGTGTCCTTGAGCAAGACACCTAACCCCTAACTGCTCTGGCGAATGAGAGGCATCAATTGTAAAGCGCTTTGGATAAAAGCGCTATATAAATGCAGTCCATTTACCAGAGGACTCCTCTTGAGAATTCTTGCTGTGTTTTCACTTACGGTATGTTTGCACTGATATTGGTATTTTGAAGGATTTGGGTGAAAGGTTGAAACCGTCAGCGTTTCCAGGAAAAGGAGTTTCGGTGTCATGGCCTCTTCCCTCTTTCCCTAGCAGACTGAGGTGTGGGCGGGATGATAATCCAGCTGTGATCCGGTCTGTTCCTCGCTCAAACCTGACATCCTGTCCAGTTTCCAGAGAGTGGCCCGGCTGCGTAGACGTTTGTCACTCCCCCATTCCAGGAAAAAAAAAAGAAAAACTATCCTTCGATTTATCATGCCTGCTGATGTTTCTAAAAGACATTAAATGGACTAACAGATGGACTGATTCTATTTAATATCCATCTCAGTGCTTGACAGCTGGGAGTATGTGTGGAACAATAGGTCTCTGTATCACTGTTGTTTCTGTTTAATGCCCGTAAGAATTAGAAGGCGTGCAGAAGGTTCGGTAAATGTCATGGGTGCTTATTTGTTCCGCTGGAGCTACTCTCAGTCACAACAAAGTGCTTCAGCCTTGTCTCTCTACTGCACTGTTTATAAGGCACTAAATATAACTCTTGACAAAGAAGAAGAGTGAATGTGGCAAGACAAATTCTGTGTTTATGTAATCGTAGATACTGGGCATGGTGTGTGCACTTATCTGCATATATTTCTGTTCGGGATATTATGTCAGAATGGTTCAGTTGCAGTATCCTCTAAGAATGAGGGCGGAGGGCTGAAGGTGATGAACATTGCAGATGGATTAGCGAATGACTGAGCATCCCGAACAGACTGTTTTTGTGACTGTAAAACAGTATCTGACGGGTGAGGCGGTGTCGGGGCTGTAGCCTGACGTGCGGTCTGCTGCGTCACGCGTCCAGCCCTGCCGCTCTCTCCTGAAAGCCGCCCCTCACCGAGCGCTGTGTGTGTTGCGTCCCTCCCCCGCAGCTCCTGGAGAAGCACAAGGCGGTGGAGAGCATGGTGGAGCTGCTGGAGCTGTACCAGGAGGAGGACGAGGCGTACGGGGAGCTGGCCGAGGCCACCACCCAGCTGTACCAGTACCTGCTGCAGCCCTTCAGGGACATGAGGGAGCTGGCCATGCTGCGCCGGCAGCAGATCAAGGTACGTTCGGCCCGTACGCTCTCCCCGTACGACCACGGGCACGACGCGGGCACAACCACGGGCACGACGCGGGCACGACACGGGCACGACACGGGCACGACCACGGGCATGACACGGGCATGAAACGGGCATGACACGGGCACGACCATGGGCACAACGCGGGCACGACACGGGCTATGACACGGGCATGACACGGGCACGACATGGGCACGACCATGGGCACAACACGGGCTATGACACGGGCTATGACACGGGCTATGACACGGGCACGACACGGGCATGACACGGGCATGACACGGGCACGACACGGGCACGACCATGGGCTATGACACGGGCATGACGCGGGCACGACACGGGCATGACACGGGCACGACACGGGCACAACACGGGCACGACCACGGGCACTACATGGGCATGACGCGGGCACAAGGAGCAGGCTTCCGGTGCGGTGCGCAGCGAAACTGCAGAAAAGCGCAGGTAGGAGGAGCCTGTGAGGCGTCGAGCAGAATTTGGGAAAGGTCAACGACGCTCGGGACATCGATCGATACTTTCTCTTTTCTCCCCCCAGTTTGGAATTCCCAGTTTAATCATGGGCCTGTCCCCGCCCAGCAATGCCCTTTGTATTTACGGCAGATGCACGCTAGCACGTGTACTCTGTAGTGCTTATGCAGCCGGCCGGACTGTAGTTAGTTCATCTCTGCAGTTATCAACTTGCGACTGCAACATCTTTCCCATCCCGCTGGGGCATAACTGCATAATTCGATCGTACCCGTTGCAGATCCATTCTACACATTGACTGGAAGGGTGTGTGATTGTGTGTTTGAGTAGATGCCGTGGCAGGAGGATGGTAAGAATCATTCCATTTTTATAGCCATGGGCTCCTGAAAATAATCCAGCTTTGTTAATTTTACAATGTTTTTTACCTGGTTTACAAATACATGCACGACGGCTTACAGTTTCCATGATTAAAAAAAATGCCCCTATTGAAGCTCAGCATCCTGCTTTCCGTTATGGATCTGATGTCACCGCTGATTTGAAACGCGTGATTAATTAGTTAAATGTCAGCCGCGCCTCTGGTCCGATCGGCCGCTCGTGCCCGCTGCTGCTCTCTGAAGTCGAGCGCTGCCCCTGACCTTTTCGGGACGGTGCCGCTCGTTCGCCCTCGCCCTCTCTTTTCTCTCTCCCGCTGTGTCCGGTGGAAATGAACTTCCTAATCGCGCGCTTGTGTCGCGCTCTGCTGTTGAGTGCGTCTGAAAAGGCTCGCGTCGTAAGGGGATCGAAGCGTCCTCGTCAGGGCTGTTTAAACGCGGCGCTAGTTCCGTCGCTATGCCGCAGTTTTTTTTGGCGATTCGCCACCTTTCTGTTTAATGAAACAAATCATCCTGTGGAACACTCATAGCTGTTGTTTTTCTTGCAGTTAGTGCAGATTATATCACGTGTTTTTTATGTTGCATTCCTTCCCAGAAGCAAAGCTCGCTGTCCAATATTTGAATGTTGGCCCCGTGTAGTTACATTACTTTACTTAAGGCATTTGGCAGACACCTCGTTGTGCCGAGGATTCTTTTTTTTTTTTACATAGCACTTTACATTGTATCCATTTATACAGCTGGATATATACTGAAGCAATGCAGGTTAAGTACCTTGCTCAAGGGTACAACGGCAGTGTCCTTACCCGGGAATCGAACCTGCGACCTTTCGGTTACAAGCGCAGTTCCTTACCCACTGTGCCACACTCCGTCCTAGTTCTTTTCCTAATCTGTTTGGGACGTATAGGCATATTGGCCAGACACCCCTGGCGCTTGGGTTGCGCTGTTTATGTTCCATGAGCCTTTTTCCCAGCTCTTAAGCTGCTGTCAGCTGCCAGAGTCTCCAACAAAAACAGCATGATCACAAAGGCCTCTTCCGAGCTGAGCCCTGGCTCTGGCGGCAGTGGTGCATTATGGGACAAATTCAGCTTAGGTCTGACCCTGCGTGTTTTAATCCGACAACCGTACCTTTAATTGAGAAAGGCACACATGAACAATTCTGTCCGTGGTAAATTCTTGTGCCCCACGCAGCTGTTAACAGCATAGGAAGACATACATCAGTCTGGAAGTAGGAAATCCGTAGGAATGTCTTCCCAGTGATGCGACCTCCTGCTTTTTCTGTAAATGCACAGAGTTCTGTGGCTTCTAGCCTATTCCGAGTTGCAAATCCAGTCCGCTTTCCACCGCGCAGAAGGAATTCCTTCACAGTTTGCGACTCCTGAGCTGGGTTCTGTCTTTACCGCACGTGGGCTGCTGCTCGACGCCGTCTGCGTCCGCTCGTCTGATCCTCTGACTCATCTCCCATTTGTAACTGTAGAGAAATCTGGAGGTGTGCGCCAAGATCAAAGAAGACCGATGGTAAAAAAAAACCTCGGAGGTGTAGGTGAAGCGAGGGAGGCGTGGAGGAGGAGTGGAGGCCTCGCTGGGTGGAAAGCGGAGGAGTGTGAGGCCCTGCTGCTGTATAAGGAGAGTGCTCCTCTCGGGACGGGGGTCAGCGGGCCCCCCAACCCCCCCCCCCCCCGGAGTCTTCACCGATAGGCCAGTTTGCGCAGATGGGCCTGCATGAGGCCTCAGGGCTATTTCCAGGACCTGCCGCAGGAATGACGGCACTTGTGAACGGTGTCCTGCACTGACCCCCGCACGCTGGCCTCTGTCCCACCCCCACCCTCACCCCCCACCCCCCACACGCTGCTCCCTCCCACCCCCACGCACACTGGCCTCCGCCCCCCTGTGCTGGCCTCCGGGTAAGGGCAGCTGTTGTGGATGTTTCTTCTGAGGAGGTTTGGGGGACTCAGTGCTAAAGCCTTTTGGGGGTCTGTGGGTTGAAATCCGGGGTTGTGAATCATGCAGGAAGTTAATGTGTTTAAGTGTTCTTGGACGTATTCAATTACATGAAGAGATTTAACTATACAGAAAAACAAGCGGAAGAATTATATGAAAGGAAATCCATCCAGCTCATATATGCTCAGTCTCATATGCCTTTATTGGACAGCATTACTATATATCAATTTACGAGTAAGCCTATATGCACCTGTTCAAATATCATGTATTGCACAAAATAGGGTTAAATATTCAATATAAATCATACCCTGTCTGATAATACCGCGTTTTGGTTTTAATTCAATTAAAACATTTGACAGAAACAATTGTAATGTCTCTCTATTTATGCATGTCTGTTGTTTTGTTCCAATTATGGCCCTAATATATATTTCTGGTAGGGTAGAATGCCTGAAAATATATAATGCTGTAAAAAAGAACACACTAATTCTGTGGCAGAAGTGTGCCGCAGGTTACGTTGTTTCAATTTACATTGTTTTCAAAGAAACTCAAAATCTTTGACAACGTGGGGCAGACAAACACGGTGCTACAGTAATGTTTCAGCTGAGACAAGCGATAAATTCCCCTCAGAAGAGCTTATGGATAGCCTAATGTTGATGTTTTAGCAGTAAACATGTCACAATGTGAAAAAGACTAAGTGCATGTGGTTCCTCTGCACAGGAGCCAGCTATTAAAATATGTACAATAGCATGTGTACTATTCTGAAATGTGATGTATTGTAGAAAAAGCAGCAATTTTCCTACATGCTTGTTTAATTAATTGGAGAACACAAACCACATAGGTTGAGGGAGTGCATTGAAACTTTGCAGGTGTTATACTTATCCAGTTTATACCGCAGCTGAGTCCTCTTCAGTGGAGTCCCATGAGAGTCAGCGCATTGAATTTACAGAAGGCTGCGTGTTTGGAAGAATAATGAGATCATCAGCTACTTAAACTTTAAAACTACTTTACATATCAGTGCTTGTCAATCCATATGCAAAACTAATTTTCCCTTGATCTTCATCAAATAAACTGGGCTATACACCCCCAGTCAGTATGATCAAAACCTTGGGTGTGCTTATTCTCACTGATTGGCCAGTACCACTAAAGAAGAAAAAATACAAATTTAAAATTCATTTACCTGAATGTTTTTGGCTTGCTGTTGTTGACTGAATTGTACACTAATAATTTTTGTATTAAATATACTATATATATTAATTATATTTTATATTATACATAAACGTATTTTATTTTGTTTATTTAATTTAAGTTTATATAAATTCTGTTCACTGTGGTGATTTTCATTGAATCAGCATGGAAATGAAACTGCTGCAAGTAGATCTGTGGCATGAGTAGTTTTTGGAAGCATTTTTAAGAATTTTCACAAAAAAGGCAAAGCAGTACAACTTCATATTTGAGACGACTTTCATTCACAGTTGATAGAGAGAGAGAATGACAGAGATAGATGGAGAGATAGACAGAGAGAGTGTGTGTGTGTGAGAGAGAGAGAGAGAGAGAGAATAAGGAGGTGCTGGGGGTGGTTACCCAGTCGTTTCCTGCTGTCACATGAATCTGGCTGCACTTCCCCTCTATGCACAGTTAATAGCGGGCTCTTCCTGTGGCTCTGTGGCTCTGTGCAGTTACACTGCTGATGGAGACGTGTGAAAAAGGGCAAAAACTCTCTATCTCTCAAACTTCTTTAAATAAACTCCCTGTTCCCTTAGCGGTGTCTAAAAGCAACACGCTCCACATGCAGTTTTCTCTTTCCTGCAAATTCACGAGCAGAATGTGAGGGATTATGGGATATATGCAGTGGAATTCTGGGATTGTCTGTTGCACACAGGAGTGGCATAGGCTTTCTGCTCCTCAGTTTGGGGGAGGCATGACTAAGGTGTGCTTCCTTTAGCATGTGATCATGTCACACATTGACAGTGGTAGGTGGCCAGGTTAGAGTTCTCCGCTGCATCATCCATGTGGAGATGGACATGGTAGAGCGGAGTAGCAGTCAGAGAGCCAGACTCAGTGTCGAGCACTGCCGCTGCAACCTTAAGCTGACTCCATTGCATAAATAGATATTATGTCTACTGGAAACAATATCAGGCTTCCCTGTAAAGAGATGTCTGTAATCAATGTCTGTAATCAAACACTCAAATAAGTAAATTGATCAGCGCACTTAAATTATTGATGGACGATGAACGACAGCCAAACTGGACCCGTGCCCAGCTGTAGAGGGGAATAGTGAATTTGCTTTTCTGTTGGAGAAGCCTGTTTGCATAACCAGGCACTGTTAGGCTGGTGTGCCAGGTACTACTAGGAGTACCTGACAAAAGGTGGACTTCTCTAACTGGAAAATGGAAGTTTGTTCCAGATTGTGCCGGCTATCTTGGTGACTTTATAACCAAGATGTAACTCTGGGGACCAGTCCCTGCATTGCCCAGTTGCTGTGCAATGTGTGTTAGCATTACAATCAGGCAAGAAGCAAACAAAAGAAGGAAAAATGTGGTCAATGAATCAAGTCTGTGGAAGAGGTTCCAGAACTGAATTTGTGGCCCGAACAGGCATGCAGATCCCAATGTCCAGCAGAAAATGTACAGGGAGTTTAGTGTAAAAAAAAGTAAAAAAGAATACATAACAGTTTCCCACTTTCATATAATGCAACTCAAGTGCTGTAAATAATGTGTGTTACTAGAACAATAGAAGAAGACAAGCCAAGAAACTCATTTCAGAAACAGAAGATTAAAAATTGTGGACACTACATTTTTAAGCCTTTGTGGTTTTTGGTATAATGGCAAGCTTTCTGGTTTCTTCTTTAAAGGGTTGTCTTAAAAACAAACAAACAAAAAGGATTTAAAAAATAAAGTTATCTGATGGATAAAAGCCATTCACAAAAAGTTTAAGTTAATAAAAATATTGGGGTAGCCTAACAGTTGTGTGAGGGATATGTGTTGATGAACCCCTTTGTTTAATATCCTGTCACACACAGTAATGCATGTCCTAATGCAGTAGGATCTTTAATGTGATCCTCAGTTCCTGTTAATTTCGCTACATCTGGGTCAACTTGGGTGAAACTCTCCAGATTTTCCCATGATTCAACTATCCTTAGAACTGGGTCCAAAGCCAGGGAATTTTCAATAGGTTAATGAACTCATGAAGTTCCAAATAACATTAAAAGCACAAAGTTAAAATGGGAGATTTCACTGTAAATACCCTTCTCTCTGCCAGGGAGAGAGGAGGTGAGAGTGAAGGCAGATGTAATCTGTAGAAACAAATCTACAGGATTTGTAAGAACTGCAAGGTTAATTCAGTCTGGTTCAAAGCCTGGAGGTAGAAAGGATAGACGAGGATGGTTCTCTGGATGGCTTTGTTTAATTTACTGGGATAACCTCTTCGCTGGGATGCACTCTATGTAAACTCCCAAGTGTGGGAAAAGCCCCTGGCCTCCTGAGGCCTTCACTCAGTGCCATTAAGTGCAGAGTGCAGCCTTTCACAGTCAGGTGACTTTTGGGAAACTGTGAGGTGAAGTGCTTCCCCGTCCAGCTTGATTTCTGCACTCCTCACTCTCAGCCTTGACCTCCGTCTCATCTCACCAAGCGGCAGACGTCTGCTGCTGCCTGCCTGGGCAGCCCAGCCAAACGCTCCCCGATCTGTTGACTCGACAGTTCGGGCCTGCTGGCATCTGTCAGGATGACTCATCCTCTGCACGACCTGAAAAAGGTCTCTTTGTGCTCCTCGTCTCAAACAGCTTGTTCAGCGTGTACGTCCTAGCCATGGGCTGTCAGAATAACTAATGATGCAGCTAGTGCCTCAGTGCTTAAGCTGGTTTGTGCATTCAGCTATGAAAAGTTAACAGATTTCTGATAAATATTGGAAAGGAAGATGGTGAGAATCTAGACAAGACTCATTCTCTGTAGCACTGCTGAAGTCTGACATTTTTATTTGATAAGACCTCATGAAAGGTGCAACTGGGCCAAGTTGTCAGTCTCTCGAAGCAGTTGTTTTGGCTGAAAGTTGTCTAATTTAGCGCTTTGTTGGGCCGAGTTGTCATGGAAGCGATGTGTCATTACGTCTGTGTGCAACCCTTTCATTAGGGAGTCTGTGGAAGAGGTGAATGACGGTGTAGATTCTTGCGGTGCAGGTTATGTATAATTCAGGGGCCGCGGGTAGAATGACTGATACAAACACCAGGTGAGGCGTCACATGACAGCTGGTCAACCTCTGTGAAGCCGCAGCGGGCGTGGGATAGGTCCACCTGCCGCCTCGCTTTGGCCTTCTGATGACATCACCAAGGTGAAGTAATATCACAGTGCATTACAGGCCTGGAGAAGGCATTGAAGCTGGTCATTGTCAATGAGCCAGAAAAGCAACTTAAAGCCGGCTCTGCCTTATAACCCGAGACTGACCGTAGCTAGTCCTTGGTTGCTAGGTAACTAAATGTGAATGACAGCACAGTGGACCTATCGTGATACTTGCATTGGAAAAACAGTTCACTCGAGGCGTGACGATGAGCTAACGGCGCCCCCTGCTGGCCATCCTGCCCCCTGCATCCTGCCTCCATGCTGGAGCAGTGGAAGTGTGCGCTGTGCAGTAGAGGCTCTTTCTGGGTCAGGTCAGGGAGTCTGCTGTACGCACCCGCTCTGTAGGGAGAGCCAGGCTTGGCAGCTGCCCAGTGTAAACTCAGGCCAGAGACCGGGCCTCGACGCCCGCACCCGTTCCCGCTGCTGCTCTCAGGGCTGACCTTTGACCGGCTTGTCTTATGCGCTCTGTGCGGGGCCTTGGACACAGAGAGACAAAGACCAGAATAGCCACCTCCCAGACCACTCCCAGAAAGCCCCCCAGCGTTTGCGGGAAAGCTGTCTCTCAGGCTGCCCGTTGTAAGTTCAGGGCCGTCCGAAGAGGAGCCATGGAGCAAAGATGTGCTGTAAGCTTTCGCTGGCTTTTTTAAAATGATGCTACATTGACTGAAAGGTCAGTGATTATTATTGGTTAGATGAAGGTCATTATTGATTTTGACTGTAGGGGTTGCTGATGTTCCCTAACATGATTAAATATTAATGCAATATTTCCAGCAAAAAAACTCCAGCCTCACTTTAAGCCTACTTCAGTGTGGAGAGACCAAAAGGTTTAATCTACTGCACTATTGTAAATCCAGTTAAAAAATTCTCTTTTTTAGAGTTTCCTAACATAACTCTCTTTACTTTGATCCTCATCAAAGTGCTCAAAACAAAAACAAGTTCAACGCCCGACACTACTTCTCAGCACTGCCCTGGTAGGAAAGTACTTGTTGGTTTAGTCTCATGAGCTATCTGTCCCAACACTGGACCTCCCTGTCAGGCTAGTCATACCTCAACTCCGTCTGGAAAATAATGTGACCCACCCAGCACTTACTCAACCTGAAGTACTTTGGAAGTCATTTGAATGCCCTGTTAACACCTTCACATGAGGGGGGGGGGGGGGGGGGGGGAAGAAGCTGGCCATGCCATTCTCACTGGGAGACAGGCAGAGGCAGGCTGGAGCTAATGGAACTCCCATCTTTAGGGGGTTGGAGTCCCACAGACCAGCATGTTTGTGCACAATTCTGCCCTTGAACGCAGGAGTACCCTCATGCTGTGTCTGTCTGTATTGTTCAGAGTGAAGGATCGTACCCAGCGGTTGTGTTTCATTGCTGGTCGGCCTGCCTGGATGACCGCAGCGTAGGCTGAGAGAGGGCAGTTGTGGGGAAGGCATTACCGCGTTGATGTCGAGGCTCTAGTTTTTCAGTGACATCTGGTAGAAC
Organism: Anguilla rostrata; assembly: GCF_018555375.3. Classification (NCBI taxonomy): domain Eukaryota; kingdom Metazoa; phylum Chordata; class Actinopteri; order Anguilliformes; family Anguillidae; genus Anguilla; species Anguilla rostrata. The sequence continues at coordinate 7,651,230 of NC_057946.1, read as the reverse complement.
GGAGTTCTGTTACACCACCTGCTTTTAAAAATCACTTAGTCTTGTCTTTATTTGTAAAGTTGCCAACATTCCACGACTGCTGTACATTTCGGGGCGCTCAGGAGCTTATATTGTATGCGTGCGAACGGTGCCATTGCGTCATTTTAACTCTCCCCCCCCCCCCTTCCCCCTGGCCGCCTCCCCTCTGGAGACAGACAGGTGGCCTCTGTGTGTGTGTGTGTGTCAGCTGCAGGGGAGGAGAGGGGTGTGTTCCCAGGCGTTCGGAGGAAACAGCAATGGCTTCCCCAGCCGGCGAAAGCACGGAGACGGTTTAGCGACTTCACCATGCTCGCGTCCGCCGCGAAATCCACCCTGCGAGCTTCTTCCTGGGCCGGGTTGGATGTTTGCGTTGACCCGCTGGGTGCAGCCCTGTCCTCTGATAGCGGGGCAGGTAGTCGCGTCGTCCTGGCTCTGGATAGATGAGCGAGGTCACATAATCATTAATGCGCTGGGCGAGAGATCTGGGCGTGGCTCTCTGGCGGGCTCGCTCTCCCTGATAACAGAGTACAGAGTGTCCCAGCCCAGCCCAGCCCAGCCCTGTCTGCAGCCAGAGCCAGAGGTGGAAATTCCATGGGTCAGAAAGTAAAAGTGCTGCCATGTGTTTCTTCCACCCGTGAACTCAGCTGATCTCACTAATTAGTTCTGTCTCCTGGCTGAAGAATTGTGCTAATTAGCAAATCCAGGTGATCGGAGCAAAATACTACGGAAGGGCTTTTACTTTTTGAACCTGGGTTTTCCAGCTCTGTCCAGAACAAGAGCAGAATATGACACTACGCAGTCCTCTATAAAATAAAATATCATGTTATTATGTCCTTAATCCAAGGTGTGCTTTAAGCTTTTCCAGTCTCTCACTTCATGGTTTGAAATGAGCTTTCAGGCAGTAGACCTGCAGTTCATGAACCCAGAAAAAGCTTCTGCTTGTGCAGTATTTATTTTTAGAGATATCGGCAGAACCAGGGAGAAGTGTGGAAGCCAAGCAGCAGCAGAAAGAAGTGGTTTAACAGCTTGCGTTTGCTCATTATTACTGTAGGTGCTTATCCTCCAGGTTGGGGACTTCAACTGACTGCAGAGGCTTTGATGTTTTTCATGCAGTGATGGAAATTATAAATACTTTCAGGTGACAGAAATGGCATATCCCCATAAATTATGTATGAAATACAGATCATTATTTTTGTGTAAAATGAGCTTTTCACTTTAATTTTAGTGCAGGGATTGTGGACACTCTGTGACCTGTTTCCGTTCATGTGGCAGAAACATTAGCCTATAGCCTTTTACAAGACTCGAGTAGTTTACAGTTTCATATTCCAAGTGCATGACAGGATGTCTAATCAGTGACATCATGTCTGACACGTGTCTACAAGTGCTTGTGAGCGGAGTTTCCACAGCACTCATGGGATTTTGGGTCACGTGACTCCCGTGTGCTATAGCGTGGTAGGGGTGGGGCCCTTACTGTGGCCCAGCCCTGTACTGTATGTTCTCACTGCGGTGTTGGGTTCACCACAGACTCCTGTCAGTTTAATAAATTTTAAAAAACGCATAAAAACGTCAGCCAGCTCATCGATCCGACCGTAACCGCGATGTCTGCGGTCAACGTGTGAGCTCGCCGAGCAGCATCTGTTTGCGATTTGAAGGCGGGCGTGCGAGTAGGGGTTTGTGCATGTGAGAGACTCTGTTCTGGGGGCGCTCGTTCATCTCTCATCGCGGTCGCGGTGATGGAGCTCGGCTGTGTCCACTGTGGGACCCACGCACCCGGTAAAGACGAATGTTCCACCCCCCCCCCCCGGAAGGAGCCCCCCGCTCAGCTGTGCACTCTGCCCCCCCCCAGATCTCCATGGAAACCGATTACCTGGGCCCGCGCAGGATCGAGGCCCTGCAGAGGGAGGACGCGGACTGGCAGAGGAAGGCCCAGGCGGCGGTGCTCAACATCCAGGAACTCACCGTCAAGTACTTTGAGATCACGGCGCGGGCTCAGAAAGGTAAGGCCTGGGAGCAACTCAGACACCCACAGCAGTGCTCCCTTTTGAGTTTGAACTCAGCAGACCGTCAGTGCTTCATCCTCCGGCCTGCTTGTCTGTTTCCCACGTCCTTTCCTTTCCATTACCCTAACTATAGCTACCTAGAGCTAGGGCCCTTATTCCTGCCTTAACCCCAGTCATTTCAATACTTACCCATTACTGTCTATTGTGTATCACATCAGTTCAGTGCACTCATGAATAATTCATATATTTACTTTTGAATAATGTATTGATTGCTGAATAAATGAATAATAATTGAAACATACTTAGTGTGAGTTCCATTACATTTTAGCACAGTATTGATATTGATTGACTTTCTTGAGAGTCCGACAGCATCCAAGGCTGTGAATTCATTCAAGCTAATTTGATACTGTTGATTTTTCCCACTTTCATATGCATTTCATTTTTATCCCTACATTTACACTGAAATAAAAAATTGCACCAGGCAAGTGTAATAGTTACATTCCAAGAAAAGGAGAAAAAAACCTTGCATGGTTAAAGGATCTGTTCCTTTTTTATGCCTCTTGCATTCTTATTGTAATGATCCTGTGAGACCAACAGGGGGCGGTGTGCCCCACTGTAGAGTGATGTGCACCTGAGCACGCTCCCCGTTTGAGAGCTATCATGCATTCTCACTCATATTGTGTGTTTTAATGTGAGCCGTGAGCTGTGTTAGCCTGCTCTGATAGCGTGTGTGTGTTTGAAAGTGAACACGCTAAGCACACGTGACCCCTGCTCACGCTTCGCAGTGGTCTACGAGCGCATGCGCGCGGACCAGAAGAAGTTCGGCAAGGCGGCGTGGGCGGCGGCCGTGGAGCGCATGGAGAAGCTGCAGTACTCCGTATCCAAGGAGACGCTGCAGCTGATGCGAGCCAAAGAGATCTGCCTGGAGCAGAGGAAGCACGCGCTGCGGGAAGAGGTACCCACAATGCACTGCTCGTCCCACAAGAAACGCTGAACATCGACACCGGTTCTGAGCAGTAACCAGGCGATCAGCCCCTGCTTTCTCGTGCATTCTCTGTCCTTGCTTCCCCTAGGAGGTTCTGATTGATCAGTGGTGCTCTATTACATTTTTATAAAAGCCAAAATGTTCCACATTAATTCCTTATTATGAATATTCATGAAGTGACATGTCCAAGAACACATGATGGGTATTCTGCATTTGGGCATGCATCTTCATGAATATTCATAATAAGGAATTCATGTGGAACATTTTGGCTTCAACAATAGCAGACAAAACTTTTAATTATGAATACAGAGACAACCATCTGTCCTGTCTCGGATTTGTCATGTTAACTAAATTCAACACGGTTATGGAACATTAAATTCTCATTATCAAGGCTCTTCTCTCTTTCCAAAACATCTTCAATTTATGCAACCCAGGCTGTTATACATAAAGAAGCTACCATATGATTGATTATATTTTTGATACTGTACTGTCTCATAAAATAGGCATTATAAAAATGATAAGCCTTGGCTAAAGCATCCACTCTGCTGATTTTGTGCTCTCTGCCATCGTCCGTCCCTCCCTGTGCGACCTTGTGTTTTTGTCCATATGTCTGTGTGCACGTTCTCTATGTCCGTATGTCCATTCGCACGTTCTCTATGTCCGTATGTCTATTTGCATGTTCTCTATGTCCGTATGTCTGTATGCACGTTCTCTATGTCCGTATGTCTATTCGCATGTTTTCTCTATCAGATGCAGGGCCTGCAGGTCGGTGAGGATGCAATGGCGCGGCTGGACCAGCTGGAGGAGCTGTACTACGAGCTGCAGCTGCAGCTGTACGAGATCCAGTTTGAGATCCTGAAGTACGAGGAGCTGCTGCTGACGGCGCAGCTGGAGAGCATCAAGAGGCAGGTGACAGGTGAGTGACAGGGGGCGGCGGCCGAGGTCGCGGGCGGGCGACGAACGCGTCCGCGCCAAAACGAGAGGCCAGGCACCCTGCTGATGAAGGCTCAGTGACGATCAGCGCATTCTGTCACAAACAGGCACTCTTCTGTGGGGAGGTCATCCTCACTGATCACCTGCACTTGACACGTGGGTCATTTACACGGCTACAGGTTCGGGGTCTCCAGAGGGCCTGAAAACTCATGCCACTGAGCAGGCCCAGTACTGGACCGGCTTGTTCTTTTTAGAGATGAAGTGCTGAAACTCCCTTAATTCCCCTCCCTTTGAACTCCCTCTTAATTTCCCAAATGAACCAGAGAGCAAAGTAAATTAGGTCAGCCTGTGAAAGCTGCCCAGTGATGGAAGAACAGCCTGGAGTCTCTCCCTCTCGCTGCTCATGCATGTGTGTGGAGGAGAACAGCACTTCCTCTTCCTGCCTGCATTCAGAGCAGGAAGGGATGCCTTTTATAAGGCACATGCAATACATTATACTTTCAATGTATTGTGTGTGCCTTATATACTCCATTATTTCCTGTGGTTTCTTGTATTAAAAGTAAATCGGTTTAATTAGATCTATGTGCAGAAAAAGGAATAAAGATGAAAAATGAGTTTTGGAATGTTTTTTTTGATATCTGATTAAAATTACTGAATTAGATTAACAGTGCTTACAAGGTCTTACTTATTCAGGATTTCAGAAGACATTAATGTTTATTTGTATATTTTACACTGACTTTGGTTTAACTGTTTTACAGTAATGTCAGTGCTTTGCCTAGCTGGGCTGTAGTAAGTTAGCCTGTCCATCACGCGGGGCTACATTAGGGTGTGTCCTGTCTGTGTGTGTGCGTGCGTGTGCGTGCGTGTCTGCCTGTGTGCGACAGAGAGGCAGGATGAGGTGGTGTACTACGACACCTACGAGAGCATGGACGCCATGCAGGCCACCGCGGACGCGGCCGCCTCCGTGCTCCTGCGGCAGGAGGAGCTCAGCAAGCTGCAGCAGAGGGTGCGACAGCTGGAGGCCAGGAGGGGGCGCATCACCGCGAAGAAAGCCTACCTCAGAAACAAGAAGGTGCGGCACCCGCCACTCACCAAGGGACTCCATACGGACCAGCTACTGTCAGAACTGGGCCCCTCCCGGCTCTTTTCCTCTCTTTTGTACCTTTTCGGCCTGGGCTGTGAGCTTGGAGTTAAGGGACAAATCCCAGGCTGGGGCACTGTAATATAGTAGAGAAGGGGAATAGTTAGAATACATTATCACCACCTTTGATTCTTTAAAAACAAAGCTCATCTTTTAGTCTTTCTTTAGTTTTGGAAAAAAAGTTTGTTTGCCTTGTTTACCATGCAGTTAACCTGTACGTCCCAATTTTGGTATGTACACAAGCATACACATGCACACAAAGTTGTGTTTTAGCAGTAAATCAAAGCTGTCAATTTTGTTTTTATCACGTGGCATTTCACAGTTCAACATCCATGACTGTTTCTTCCAAATATTCAACTCCTGCTCCTCTTTTCTGCCCAGGAAAGGGGTTAAAATTACACGCTTGAATAATAAGCTTTTTTTTGTTTTGAAAGCAATTCTAACAGCAATTATGTGTCCACATTATTCATCGGACACCGCTGATTCAGCATATTGTGCACATGTGTTTTATGAGTAATGCACTTCACAGACCGCTCACTCACTCATTCCTGAGGAATTCTCTGTGTCATTGAAACAGTTCTATGCCTCGTTAAATGTAATTTTAACGTTGTCGATGTCCAAATCTAGTATTGCTATAAAAATACAGATCCATTGTAATTATGGCGGAGTATTTTTATAATAAGCTGATTCAAACCTTTTTTGTGCATTAGTTTATCCCTGACCCTGTATGCTCTTGTCTTTCAAGGAAATATGTATCTTCAATCACAATGAGAAGGTGCAGCAACGCCAAGGCAGCCAAGAGGACCACAAATCCCATCATGCCATGCAACAGGTATATTCCTGTGTCATTGTCAACGCTGTACCTGCATATAGAGACTGGATGATTGGATGATTTGTGGTGTGTTGCTTTTTTAAATCATATTTACAGGGGGGCTCCCAAACATCGCTACAAACAACGACAAAGTCCCTAAGTTGGCACCATTGTATGAATTGTAAAAATTGTGTGAATTTCATCCTAATTGCAGACACATCTATATATAAATATTATCTGTATAAATAAATATAATATAAAATACATATTTCTTTTAAAAATATTAATAATTTAAAAAAGAAGGATGTGTGTCTTCAGTGAATACCCCTTTTATAATGTCTCAGGATCACCCAAGGGAGATCTGTACCGAATTTCATGCTTCTATCTACCACGTAACATTTTTGTTCACTTAATTCCCCCTACTGTTAGCCTATTCTGGAGTGTACTTTTTCAGTATAAAGCTCAGCGCAGGCCTGTACGTTCACGTGCACCATGTGGCCGTCCACGCACCGTGCAGTCAGAAGTATCCGCGGCAACACCGTAGACGCACAGCTGGAACTCGAGAGCAAATAAGACGGCCGAAGACTGAAGCGTACTGCGTGTGCCGCCGGCGATGGAGTGGCCCGTAAGGGGAGCGTACGGAGGAGAGCCGCACGGGGGCCTGTGTTTTCTAACAGCGCCTGTGCAGCTCCAGCGCAGATGTTCCGTTGCCCCCGGCGGCGCGGTGGGCTTTGATGTTACGATGTGAATGGGTTTGCTCGCGACCCCGTGCTGGGAGCACCCCAGTGATTCATTTCAGTGACCGTTTATCTGCCGTTTCCCGGCGGTCAGCGAGAGGCTCAGAAGCAAAACGACAGTTTGACTTTTCAAGTCAAATGCAGTGCAGAGAAATGGGGCATTTTGGATGCGGACCGTACAAGAACCGCAACTCGTCGTCTTTTCTCGTGCCAACATTCTGAAGATAAAACCCTCCACTACTGGCAGTGCCACAGAAACCAGTGATGTCAGAACTGGACTTCTGAGAATAACTCCACTTTCTTCTGTTAATGGTATTTGTCACAGATTAAGTCCTGGACTGGATAGACTGTAACACTGTCAGTGCATAGAAACTTCAGCCCATCCAGGTTTTACCAGAATCGCACGGTAAATACATGAGCACACTGCCCCCTGCAGGCTTCACTCTTTACACTAGCCTACTGGCAGTTTAACTGGGAGTGATTCAGACTGCGATGTGTTTGAGTGCTGTTTCCCAGCAGTCACCCCTGTACGAGCAGGGGGAGCAGGCCAGCACCAGGGTTAATCTTTTTTTTTTTTTGCATTTCCTCAGCAAAGGGAGCAGCAGGAAGAGGAGAAGAGGAGCACTCTGGTCAGCCAGGAGAGGCAAAAGACCCTGGACAGGCTGCGCAGCTTCAAACAGGTCAGAGGCCGTGCTTACTGTAGCCAGTTGGCTGGAGCTTTTCAGTGTCAAGGGCTCCCAAGTGCCGATCAATAAAGGTGCTTTTCGTGAGTCTGCACAGCTTTTTAGTGTTTTAATGTAGACCTAAATGATTTGATAGATTTTTTTTCTCCTGCCATTTTGTGTGTCGTGTAGCGGTACCCTGGTCAGGTAGTGCTGAAGTCCACCAGGCTCCGGTTGGGATACGCCCGAAGGAAAGGTGGCAGCGCCTCTGCCCCCGGCGTGGCCCTGGACCAGCCGTGGTCGCTGGAGGCGGGCACGCTGGCGGAGGAGTGCGGGGCGGCCCCTGCGTTACCGGAACGTTCTGCGGATGGAAAACTCGAAAGCGCGTCCTTGCCTCCGGGGGGCGCCGCTGCTGCTCCTCCTCCTGCCTCCCTACCTCCAGAGAGAGACCTCTCAGCGCTCAGCCTTCCCGCGATGCCCTCGCCTCCGCCCCCGCCTCCTCCGCCTCCCCCGCCTCCGCCCCCCCCGTCCGGCCCGGAGGACGCCCCCGGGGAGGGGCCGAGGCTTCCAGGGAGCCCCGTCCGGCAGCTGAAGGTGGAGGGGGGCGAGGCGGGGGGCGAGGCCATCCCCCTGGGCCCCTTCTCCGGCCGCTTCTTCGACAGCAGCCAGCTGGTGAACGCCCGGAAGAAGCTGAAGAAGACCGCGGCCCTGGAGGCCTCGCAGAGGAGGAGGGGTAAGCACTAAGCACGCCGTCCCTCCTGCGGTGTACAGGACACTGCGGCGTCCTCACTTACACACTACATCTGCTGCACAGCACAAATGCCATAGACCGCTGTTTAAGAGAAATGTTTCTCAGGCTCTTTTTGAAGTCCTCTTATGAAAGGCATATTTCTGCCACTCCCGAGTGGCTCTGTTTGTACAGCGCTATGAGCAGAGGCTGAGATCATGGCCTGAATATTGCAGATTTGGGTACAGGCTGTGTCATTAGCCAGCTTTGGCCCGGACCCTGACCAGGTTTCGCCCTGCTGCAGGGGCACACCGGGGTTCTGGGGGTTACTGCAGCATCAGCACTCCCTACTTGACTGCTTACCAGCTGTCATTGGAAAGCGCTCCTGTTGTCTGATCAGGCTGGGCTCTCCTGTGCTGTACTGTATTGCCTGTACTGAAAATGGCCACAGGGTCCTGGGTGGATGCACAGGAGGCTGCAATGATCCCTGGATGGGTGGCACTGATCCTCGGGTGGGCGGCACTGATTCCTGGGTCGGTGGCACTGATCCTCGGATGGGTGGCACTGATCCTTGGGTAGGTGGCACTGATTCCTGGGTGGGTGGCACTGATCCTCGGGTGGGTGGCACAATCATGGAGGTGGCACGATCCCTTAGAATACTATGGTCCAACTGGTGGATATGAGCATGACCTGGTAGGTGGACATGATCCTGGGTGTGGTGTTAGGTGGTGGTTAGCGTTGAGACTGCATGTGACTCGTAAGACTGACGGTAGGAAATAAGCGCATGTGTGTGGTTAGTGTGTGGTTAGCGTTGAGCGCTGTGCTCTGACTGCACGGTAGGAAATAAGCGCGTGTGTGTGGTTAGCGTGTGGTTGGCGTTGAGCGCTGTGCTCTGACGGCCGTTCCCTGTCCCCCCAGCGAGCTCCCCGATGGACGAGGTGCTGGCCTCGCTCAAGCGGGGCAGCTTCCACCTGCGCAAGGCCGAGCTGCGGGTGCTGCGGCCCGACCCGGACCAGGACGACAGCGACAACATCCTGGCGCAGATCCGCAAGGGCGTCAAGCTGCGGAAGGTGCAGCAGCAGGGGCTGCGCGACGCAACCGGCGGCCCGCGCGACTCGGCCGACCCGCTCACCCGCAGCATCCACGAGGCGCTGCGCCGCATCAAGGAGGCGTCGCCAGAGTCCGAGGACGAGGAGGACGCGCTGCCCTGCGCCGACTGGGAGAGCTAGGCCCCGCCCCCTCCCGCCCTCAGCCCCGCCCACTCCCCCCCTCAGCCCCGCCCCCCACCGAAGGAAAAAAAAACAACACTGACAACAAAGACGAAGCCCGCGCCGCTGTGCTCGCTGTGCGTTCCGCCTGTCTGATGTTCTGCCTTCGAGGAGAAGCCTCCTCAGACGCTCTGACCCTTCCAGTCCCGCGGGTCAGAGTGAAGCTGGTCCAGCGCGTCACCGTCCCGCGGCTCCGGGCCCGGGGGTGAGGCGCCCCAATGAAGGCCACAGCCTGGCTGAGGGGCGCTGAACCACAGGGCGGTAGTGAGTGGTCCCCATGCACCCCCCCCTCCCCCTCTGCCTGCCAGACCACCACCCCACTCCCCATTCCCATCCCCCCCGCCCCCCCCAGAACACCGCTGAGGTCTCTCTTTTCATTCCGTTCCCATCCGTCCTGGTTTTTGTGGGGTCCAGAGTTATACGGCCGGGTGTCAGTGCAGATTGTGTAACGGTTGGGGTAGAGCCGGGGCTGTATTCGCTCACTGCTATGATGCTTTACAAACTTAAAGCAGAAATAAAGCCAAGAAATAGAGTGCATCTCCTCTCCAATTGCAGATGATAAAATACAACAGCAATGTGATGTCTTTTTAACTTTGGGCCTGAGTCATGCTACGGTCATGGTCATGGTAAATGGTAAATACTGAGTGATCAGATCCTTTCATTTTAATCTGTGTAATGACAGGTTGCTCATACATACATATATATGTATGTATGTGTATGTTATATATATATATATATATATATATATATATATATATATATATATATATATACATACACATATGTATAATATTTGAGACAAATGCATTTTTTCTTGATTTGGCTCTGTACTCCATAATTTTATATCTGTAATCAAACAATTCACATGTGGTTAAAGTACACATTCTCAGCTTTTTATTTAAGGGTGTTTTTTATACATTCTGGTTTCACCTTGTAGAAATTACAGCACTTTTTATACATAGTCCCCCCATTTCAGGGAACCATAATGTTTGGGACATATTAATGTTATGTAAATAAAAGTAGTCATGTTTAGAACTGTGTCGCATATCCTTAGCATGCAATGGCTTGAAGTCTGTGGCCCATAGACATCACCAGGTGCTGAGTATCTTCCCTGGTGACGCACTGTCAGGCCTGTACTGCAGCCATCTTCAGCTCCTGCTTGTTTTGGGGGCTAGTTGCCTTAAGTTTTCTCTTCAGCATTATGAAATGCATGTTCAGTTGGATTCCGATCAGGTGAATGAATTTTACAGTTTTTGGCTTTGGAAAACTCCCGTTATTGCTTTAGCAGTATGTTTAGGATAATTGTCCTGCTGTGGGATGAAGCACCATCCAATGAGTTTGGAGGCATTCGCTTGAACTTGAGGAAATAATATTCTTCTGTACACTTCAGCAGTTGCATTATCTCTGAAGACAAGTGAGCCAGTACCTGTGGCAGCCATACATGGTCAAACCATAACACCCCCACCACCATGTTTCGCAGATGAAAGGGGGGTGCTTTGCATCTTGTGCAGTTCCTTTTGGCCATCATACTTTGCTCTTGCCATCCCTCTGTTACAAGTAAATCTTGGCCTTTTTCCAGAGCTCTACAGGCTCTTTTAGGTATTTCTTGGCAGTCTGTAACATGGCCCTCCTTTTGTTGCAGCTAACTAGTGGTTTGCATCTTGTAGTGTAGCCTCTGTAGTTCTATTTTTGAAGTCATCTGCAGACAGTAGTCACTGACACATCCACGTCTGCTTCCTGAAGATTGCTTCTGGTCTGTCAGACAGGTGTTTGGGGGTTTTTCTTCATGGTGAGAATTCTTCGGTCATCCTTGGCCTCCCAGGCCCTTTGCGATTACTCAGCTCACCAGTGCTCTCTGTCTTCATAATGATGTTCCAAACAGTTGATTTTGGTAATTTGCCAATTGCTATACCCAAAGCATCCCAGGTGCTCCTGGGACACCAAGCTTGGACTGATGGAGTAGTTTTTATTAAAGGAACCTCCGGTTTCAAGGCCCTTCCAGAAAGATTCAGTCTTGCTAACTGTAGTTTCCTTGCTTCACAGATTTACAGCTATTTTCATCAATTTCAGGTGCAGTGCCACCTACTGACTAAAACACGAATAGGATTTTGCAACATTTCATTTCTCAGATATGAGTTCTATGTGTTTTTTGTTTCTTGCAGCAAACACCTGTGTGACAAAGGCATGCGTTTGCTGACAGTGAACTGCATGGGCCTGCAAGTTTTAGATCTCACGTTTCCTGCTAAATAACATCTGTCTGCAGTCATTGATTGTATTCCTGCTGTGGAACCTACTGCCTGTAGTAGTATTTGTCATGGCTTTGATCTCTTCTGGGTAAGTGTCTTTTTGTGAGTAATAATTCCCAACCCTCCCCTCTGCATTTGACTGTTATATTGACTGATCTGTTGACAAACCGGTTCTATGAAAGATGTGATACATTTATGTCTGTTAGTAATAGCACACACATTTCACTCTCTCCGGAGTATATTTAGAAGATTCAGCCTTGCTCGTGTTAGATATCATATCATGTCTGGACCGTGCTGTTAGGCAGTCTCCACACAGTGTCAGAATGGGACAGCAATCAAGCTTTTACTGAAAGTTATATTAGGCCCAGTTTTTACTTGTTACTAATCCAGCACAAGATCGTGTCATTCGTTTTCCTATTGTGTGGGACGGGGTGGGAGAGAGGGCCATCTGTGATTGGATAGCACTGCATTCTTACCTTTTAGTCATCCACGCTGAATGCCAGCCTAGGGAGCAAGCATTAGGACCAGTGTGAACTTCATTTGCTTTTGCCATTACACTAGATGGATGCGTTTAGTGACGTGTTCTGTGAAAATTATTCTTAGGCGTGAGAGTTGACGGGAGTGAATGTCACCCTGTGATACAGGACGTTCACTACTTCTTGTGGACTCGCTCACTCTTGGAATCTGTATCATAACAGGGGAGGACACTTGAAAATGGGCAGCTCTGGGCAAACATACTGCATGTCGATCTCGTATACACAACAGAGATAGTTGTTTGAAAATCACCCAAGGATCAGATATGTTTAGACGTCAGGCATGCTCATGTTTATCCCCATTCCATAAAGAGAAATCTCTTCCACCAGCATTATTCCTGTGAGTTGAATTCAGAGTCATTGCTGTTTCTTTTCCGTACGTTGATTGTTTTGCCAGGTAAATATTGCTTTTGGACCGGTTAATATGAAGTCAGACTGTTGCACTGAATTTAAGAAGTGTGATGAAGTAGATGTCCATATATCAATAATTTGATTTTTTGAACTGCTATTTAAAAAAAAAAAAGAAAAATCTTTGGCCATTTGAAAAGTACGTTTTGTTTGTTTGTTTTATGCCATGTATTATGAAGTGATGGCAAGTGTATATTCCAGGTATACAGTGACTGCAGGTGTGTGCATGAACATACAGTTTACTCGCTGGCTGCTGGTTTGCAGCATGCTGATGTCAGTATATTTATTTTAATCAAAGTCAGTCATGTCACTCGTTGCACACTGTTCTTACATGGTACTGTTTAGCACGCATTGACCTCCTTATAGTACAGACGTACCGTAGATTTACTGTTATACCCTTACCTTGAACCTACTAGTCTTTTGACTTTCAAAGTGTACTGTATTTTGAATTTATTTAATACGTGTATTCATTTCCGTCTGTAGACATTGTTCAACACACAGATCCCTGGCTTATTGCTCATTATTTAAGTTACAGTTATATTCATTCACAACCCTTCTCTGCACCATTTCCAGCTGACACTACAACGACAATTACAATTTTCCCACGCGTTTTGATTTCTGTAACCTGAAATATCTATGGCGGGCCAGTGCTTTTCATGATCCAACGAATGGATTTAAGATTAACCAGTCACTAGATATGGGTAAAACTATGTTGAAATAGAGAAAAATAAACAAACTTTTTAAATGTATATTATACTGTAAAGATGTTCTGTTGAGTCTTCACAGTGCATCTGTGTAATTGCCTAAAATTACAATATGTATTTGAGTAAAATGAAATATTTAAAAAGAAATCATGTTTATATAGCAATACCATTAAAAAGTAAAAACTGCTTTTTCCCTTTTATTCTGCTGTTCCTACCATTATATCCATAATTAATGCTTTATATTCTCAAATCTGCATTTTTCCAAGGTGAATAAAACCTTGTAAACAAAGTACTCGTTGTTGCCTTTTTTCCTGCGTCATGTCACATGATTTAAATAATGTTGTAGTAGCATAAAAAATCCATTGGTTGTAAAGTGTATTTATTTGACTTTTCTCCACAAATGAAGACTCTTCTTGACCGAGGTTTACCTGCTTCAGCGGAAAGGGGCGTGGGCCAGGGGCACGGACCCGAAGCGGCAGGTTAATGTCCCGGAACGGCCGTCGTCACAATCGCCAAAACGCCGCGTAATTCGTCCGGCGAAAAGTCTCGCACACACGCGAAAACACAGTGCTGCAGTCCAGGGGCAGTGCTCTAGAGTGCGCCATGTTGTCACAGAATGAAAGGCAACACAGTTAGTTCTGTCAGCTGTCACTGTATTTAAAAATACAACCTGTACCCCTCGATACTCAAGACCTCCTTTATCGAGCTATTGGAGTTGGGCACCAGTCCTATAGCTACAGGAGAGGATCTGGGTGGCAATGAAGGACAAATCCTCAAATATTCAGTGGCATGAAAGAGACCAGAGCTCCAGGTAATACAGTATACAATAAAAAATACCTACAGGGGGTGAAACTACAACAAGGAATTAAACCCTTGATAAATATATATATGTATATATATATGTATATATGTATATATATATATACTATAAACTTCAAATGACAATTGTGTTTTAAATCAATATTTAAATGAATTACTCAAACAGTTTTATTACTTTCCAAAGTTTTGTAATAATGTGTATATCAGATAGTAGAATGCTAACTTTTAGCCTTGTAAAATTTTTCAAATAAAACCAGTCCATCTACAAGCCCTTAAATAGTGTTCTTCAGGTATACATATATAGTTTTTTTTTCTTCAAACATAATCACAGATTTTTGGCAATAATAAACCCATCAAACAGTACCATATTAGGCTACCCATCATGTATCTGTGTACCAAAGGCAGCTTCAGTATTAAATTCACTGTACAGGAAACCATATTTGGCAAAATAAAAATAACAAATCTGAGCTGATAATATCATCACATCACATCAGTCAACACTTTGTCTTTCAGTCCAGCTCAAGTATCTGTTCTTCTTTTTCTTTAGTTTCTTTAAAAGTTCAAAAGTATTTCCACTTTTCCACATCTATCACAATCATAATACCCAAGTACCATACAAGAGAAAATAATAACGCAAAAAAAATTGAGGTTTTACAAATACTACCAACTTTGTACCATGAATAATTATGATAATAACCATGATCGTAATATTTCTTGAAATAATCGGTAAATTAAGGATGTCAAGTCTACCATAGCACTTCAAAAAGCAACAGAAAATGAGAAACAATTTCAGATTCATCCACAGTCTCTTACAATTCCATTTTTACAAGTAGAGTATAAAGTTCTTTATATATATATATATATAATTGAAGACTGCTTTGTAGACACTGCTGACCCGCTACTCACTGTGCCGAACTGGCTCTTTTCTGCACCTCTGTGACATGCAGGATTGACCGTCATGTATGTTTCAGACAGGAGAGAAAGAGAATACCTGATTGTAAGATTGCAGTGATTTCCAGAGGCTCTTTCCTGTATTGCTCGTTATATGCTGCCCTCTCTGTTACGTTATAGTCACTAAGCCTTCCCCCCACCTCCCCAACCGTGACCCTTGCGCATCCTTCACAGGGGCCCTTGTGAGGCAGTTTTGTCGATGGGAAGGAGAAGGCCATTGTGGGGCGGCTACAACAAATGGCTGTGGGAGCGCTGTGATCCTGCCCAGGGGACCCCCCCCTCCCCCTCCCCCTTTGACCCCCCCCCACTCCCCCCCCAGACTACGCCACAGCCCCGGAAACCGACAAAGACCTCAGAATGAGTCCAAGATACGAGCGTCGCACATCTCCTTATCATGTGCCTCACCCCGGCGCTATAATGTCAACCGTCATGTAGAAACGATCAGGAGAGAACAAAGAAAGATCAGGAAGTACCCTTTTAATAAATAACCGTAAATTCTCACCATCTGCAGCTGGTGGCATGTCATGCACAACATGCCACTTTTTGGAAATGAAATAGAAATATTTAAAAAAAAACCCAAAAGAAACAGACGACTACTCTCAAGAAAAATACTACCAAAACCACCAGATAAATTTTTAAAAATAAAAAAAACTAAGCAAAAGAAAAAAAAAAATCAGCAGAATCATATTGTATGTTTTAAAATGAATAAGTGTTCTCTGGGTTCAGAGGGGGTGAATGTAAGGTAGGCAGGACTCCATGGTGGGCACCACCAGTTTGTTTGTGTGTTGCGTGTTTCTGCACTGCGCCAGCGTGTAGCTATCCCGGGCGGAGGCGGGAAGGGGGGCGCTCTAGCTGCCTTCGATGAGCTTGGCCAGGCTGTCCCGCAGTTCGGTCAGCTCGAAGATCTTCCCGTCCAGGATCTCCAGCAGGGTCTTGAGGCTGTTGCGGAAGGTCTCCTGCTCCGCCTGGCTGCTCTCCAGCCGCTGCTCCAGCTCCGACAGCTGGGCCTCCAGGTCCTTGTTCCTGGTCTCCGTCTCCTGTGGAGGGGCGGAAACGGGCGTGGCAGGGGTGGGCAAGGAGGGCCGCGTCTGTTTCTGGTTGTCATGTCGACTATGTGCTCTTAATCATTTAATTAGTCCAATCATTTACAGAGTCTGACATTTTTTGACAAGTGCATAAATGAAAGCTGAAGACCACTCTTGTGTCAATATCAATTATATATACATATATACAGTACACTGTATTCACTTAGCTAACTGAGCCAGGGTAATCGTTGGAAATGGCAGGCGCCCTTCTCATTCAACTCATTCAGTGCTCAGCCTAGAAATCTGCTAAGTGAGCTCTGACCATAAACAATTCAGTGATCAGTGCTGGCGATTCACATCTAATCATTGATACGTTACGCAAGCTACAAGTTATGGCTTTCGCTTCGTTTCCATCTGATTCTCTTAGACAACTGATATATCTAACACAATAAGCTGTCAAAAGTTTTAAAAGGGTACCTCAGTGAAAATACACCATTTTTGTGTGCCATACCAAATTAGCCAACACGCCTGGTCTTACCTGCAGTTTCTGCGTGAGTGAGTCTCTCTGAGCCTGCAGCTGGTTAGCATTGTCTACCTCTTCTTTCAACCGCTCCAATTCCTGTGGACCCAACAGGACAGCACAGTTGAGAGGCAAGCTCTGAACTGGCAAAGGCTCAAATGGGGCAGCAAAAGGCCCCACTGATGCTCTGCAGCAGGGTTTGGTGGGCGACGGGTACAGAGATAACCAGGACAAAACACACTCAGTTCTGGTATATTTCACCAGGTTTCACTACAGTCAGTGCAAGACCCAGTGTAGACTGGATGGACGTTTGTGTGCAGCAGCTGGCTTATGCCAACTCACAGTGGCTCTAAGTAGCAGGTCCACAGTCCCGCAGGTTCAAGTGCTGCGTAAACTAATCTGACCTGAGGGCAGCCATTAATACCTGGCACTGTGGCACTGCTGCAGGCCTTTTTCCATGGCACTGCCTTCACAACGGAGTAGCCCACCCAGGGATATGGTTGGTCAGTGACAGAGTGGCTACTGTCCCTCCACTCATCGCTAAGGAGGCCATCCCGGTGTCACTCCCTACCTCTTCCTTTGCCTTCAGCGTGACCTCCAGCTCCTCAATGGTTTGGTTGAGCTCCGTCTTTTGAGATTTTATCACGTTGGTCTGACCGCTCACGCACTCGAGCTCTGTGACCTGAAGACGCACAAAAACAAGAATCTGAAAAATAGTCCATGCGGGTGGGCAGTGTAGTCATTGTGTCCTTGCGTCCACTATAGAGGACATCTACGTATTGACATTTCAATGCAAATATTCTCAAAAATAACTTCAGGCTCATCATTCTCCTTTCAATTTAAGTTGTTCTATAACCTTACATACCTTTGATATCATTGGAGTGCCCAAGATACCAACTACAGCATCTTGATTTGGAAGTGTTGCATGAATATTAACCAATGTCCACAAGTAAATGAGAAGTAAATTGCTTGGAAGATGATATATTGTTCTTTCTAAAGAGCTTAGGTTTTGGTGCCCTCTCGTGGAAGCAAAATGACATGACTGTGAGGCCTGAAAAGAAATGACCAATAGCTATGATTTTCAAAGCTAAAAAGCATGCAGTATCACTGCAGTATTTTAAATCGCATTCTGCGTCCCAAAGGGATGTCCAGTGTAAATACTAAAACTACTGTATTGCTATACTGCTATACTACTATACTGCTTGTACTGCATGTGAACCGATCAGTTTCTAAGAAGACTCAGTCAAGGACTATAACAAGCATTTGCATGCTGGAGTTTAACTAAAATTACTTTGGTTAATACTTCACCATAGTCAACAGCAAGTCAAAATACTGAATTATTACATACTAATAGAGTAGATATTCATGTAACAAATGGCCATTGCATTATTACATATGAAGTAGACACCTAAAGTACACCTAATGGGTTATCTTTTAACAAAACATAATAAGAAAACATATCCCGCATTATTTAAAGGCTGCAGTGTACACATTCTGTAGTATACAGTAAGCACATAGTAACATCTGGAGTGGATGAGTCTTAGGTAGTCCAGACCTGGTGTTTTTTTCAAATGTCACAACTGACATATGAGTTTGACATGTCTCACCCACAAGTGTCCTCAAGGGAATTTGGTCACCCTCATACACCCTATCACTATTCCCTTACCTATTTATATGTACCCTCTCTCTGTTCCCTAATCCACATACTGTATGTACCCTCTCTCTGTTCACGTATCCACATACTGTATGTGCCCTCTCTCTGTTCCCTTATCCACATACTGTATGTACCCTCTCTCTGTTCACGTATCCACATACTGTATGTACCCTCTCTCTGTTCACGTATCCACATACTGTATGTGCCCTCTCTCTGTTCACGTATCCACATACTGTATGTGCCCTCTCTCTGTTCCCTTATCCACATACTGTATGTACCCTCTCTCTGTTCACGTATCCACATACTGTATGCACCCTCTCTCTGTGCCCTAATCCACATACTGTATGTACCCTCTCTCTGTTCCCTTATCCACATACTGCATGTACCCTCTCTCTGTTCACGTATCCACATACTGTATGTACCCTCTCTCTGTTCCCTTGTCCACACACTGTATGTACCCTCTCTCTGTGCCCTAATCCACATACTGCATGTACCCTCTCTTTGTGCCCTAATCCGCATACTGTATGTACCCTCTCTCTGTGCCCTAATCCACATACTGTATGTACCCTCTCTCTGTGCCCTAATCCACATACTGTATGTACCCTCTCTCTGTTCACGTATCCACATACTGTATGTACCCTCTCTATGTTCCCTTATCCACATACTGTATGTGCCCTCTCTATGTTCCCTTACCCCCTTGAGTACCCTCTCTTTCTTACCCCCCACCCACTTGTACTGTGTATCCCCTCTCACCCGTTTGTGTAGCCTCTCAGCCTCCTCCTGATAGGCTGCCAGCTGTTGCTTCCATTGCTTGACGTTGGCTGTGGACTCTAGCAGCGCCGCCGTTAGCTTGGCATTGTTTCCCTTCAGAGCGTCCAGCTCCGCCTCCCAGTGCTTGTTGATGGTGGAGCTGGAGACGAATCAAAAGCACAAGCAAATACATATTCCATTATAAAACACTAAATTACACGACACCTTACATTATGCATTTGCTTAACATATGATCCTTGATCCTATTTACTCATTTACACAGTCTTGATATGACAATATTAAAGAACAGGTCATCTCTCAGCCAACATTTCTTAACTATATTCACCAAATACTATCTATTTGCAAAAACTGTGTCCATTCAGCTGTGTATAGCATGCAAAGTGCCACTTCTGATTAAATGCAGCAAAACAAACTGCAGGCATAAAAGATGACAATATGGTAATATGTGATGGCAACCACAACATACTCGCCATATAGTGCTGTACTTTTAAACATGCTGGATAGGTTTAAACACAAGAGCAGCCTTTTAGACGGTTCAGATATTCCAGCAGTGTCTGAATTCTCTCCTCGCGGTTGATTTTACATTTGCATCACTTAGAGATGAGAGGATTCTTGTATTCTTCCCCCACCTACTTTCCCTTGCCATCGCGCGAGCCCATGAGCACTGAGGGCTGTGTGACTTCCCCGCGCTCTTCTCCCATGAACCTCTCGCTCGGCGCCGCGCGTCGTGCGCTCACCCACTCACAGCTCCACGAAAAGCAGAGAAGAAAAAGGGAGACATTCATCTTCACCTCCCACTCCCACGGCTACCAATGCGCTGACGCCCCCCCCCCCACGCCTTCGAGCCGCATGACGCAAGTGCTAATGAAAAAGCTCCCCGTCCCACTCTCTCGCACCCACGGAGAAGCCAGTGGGATGCACTGCTGACAGGCCACTGTTAGCGTTTAAAAAGCCCAGCAGTGCGAAGGCACAGAGTCTGGAGCTAACTCTCTACTTTCCTCTTCCGAGCTGCCACTTCTACCCGATATGCACAGCTCCAGATGAAATGTCCTGGAGTAAATTTAGAGCGTAGAGTGTAGACGCAGAGCGCACCATGTTTGCTTTCGCTGTTTTTCAGGTGCAAGGTTGAGAAGGAGCCGGAGTTCCATTAACAATCACGAGATGAGCGATTCGTTTTGGTAAGGTGAATCCTAATTCTGTGTTTAAACCTTTCCTCTATGCTCGTAATAATGGATAATTCTGTGAACTATTCTACTGTGGCATCATTTTCGCTGCTTGCTGACCAAGTTGTACTTGTGTTGATGCACATAGTTTCTTGCCTTAGGTAAAATGCTGTATCACTAATTTATTGATTTTCTTTTACTACTTCAAAATCAGAAATGTATTTTAAAAAGTATTATATTTTGGGGAAGTAGGGACGGATTCACAATTGTGTGTATTTAATGGCACAGTTAAAAGAAAAGATTGTTATTTACCCTCATGGCACTTAGATAAAACAGACTTTCAAGGGGAGAAGCTTCAGAAGAATTAGGCTACTGACAATCTGATGCCCTGTGCTGGACTCTAAACTACATGATCAAGTACTGTTTCTGTGTATTTTTGAATGTCTGGTTGTGATTCATAGGAAAAAATAGGAAAATCATTTTGTTGTAGTTAAGTGTGTTCATCGTCCAAAGCAAAGACAGGTATTTCATATTTCCACTCATTAAAAGAAACGTGGACAAACAGGTAACTTTTATTTACTGACTAGCTTAATAAAAATTGCACTTTCAAAATCCCTTTAGCCGTATTCACTCACGGCTGTGGCCTCTGTCAATGCAGAATGCAGATCAGCAGGGTTCTAGATTACACTCTTCCATGTATATCGATTTATTCACTGAGGTTCTAAATGGCAGGGCTGTGAAATCCACTTTGGTTCTGGGTCTTAACTGACTCACACTGAAACAGGTCCATTCCACAACCCCAGGGGCACAGTTTAAAGGGTGATTCTTGTACAATCAGCTCATATGATTTATGCACCCTAAATCACACTGTCACTTAATAAACTGTCAGAAAAGGTATAGTTTAATTTTTGTACACTTTTAAACAGCCTATTGGCGTTGCATATCATTCATTTAAGGGTTCTGCTTTTATTTTTCCTCTGCATATTGTACAATTTGTCTTAATCAGCTACTCAGTATATTTCCATAAGCAGGAAGCAGCAGCTTCGTCAACAGTATAATAGATTTCCCCACTGAGCTTGCAACCTTGTGCTTACAAGTTACTCCAATGCTGTGCCACTTCGCCACACTGGAACTGTGCGCGCAAATCTTCAACCTCTAACAGCAAGGGTGCAAATACCTGAGCCAACGTCACCCAGGAGCACCGCAAGAAAACAGCTACTGGCAACGCAAGAGACACAAGAGCATACCTATCACTGTCTTACTGTGTATGTCACCTCTGTGTCATTGCTAATAATATTCGCCAATAAAAGCATGAGCATGATCTGTGTTGACTGCTTTATGTGGACACCACCAAGGCTTCATGATGAACATGACTGGAGCCAGAATCCAGAATGCTCATGGTCAGGTGTCAGTACCCACACCCAACAGTGCCACAGATAACCTTGTGAGTAAAAACAGTGTGCACAGGTAAAACACCCCTGAAGGCAGAGAGAATACTGTACATATTGCCATTCTAGCAAAAGAGTGATGTCATACTCCTTCACGAGATGGAACGAGTGAAACAGGGCCAACAGAAGTGGCACCGAACAGCCACAGATAGAGGTCAGAGGTCAGTCCAATCTGCACCACACACACACATATGCATACACACGCACATATATACACACAAGTCGAACAACAACTAAACCTTTTCACCATGAGCAGGTGTATCTAATAAAGTAGCCACTGAATTTATATATATATATATATATATATATATATATATAGTGAGCTCCATAATGTTTGGGACAAAGGTATATATTTTCTTGATTTGGTTCTGTACTCCAGAATTTTTTATTTGTAATCAAACAATTCACATGTGGTATAAACTGCAGATTCTCAACTTTTATTAAGGGTATTTTATACATTTTGGCACCATGTAGAAATGAAAGCACTTTTAATACCTAACACCCCCACCCCCCCATTTCAGGGAATCATAATGTTTAAGACAAACAGCTTCACAACAGGTGTTTTTGCTTAGTCAGGTATGTTCAATTGCTTTGTGTGAGTTGTGCCAATTAAAGCCATTATAAGGCAAAGAAATAACAGTCAGAGACATAGGTCAAACTTTTGGAACATCATTAAGAAAGAGAGCACTGGTGAGCTCAGTAATCACACAGGGCCTGGTAAAAGTCTTGCTGACAGAAGAGACAAAGATTCCCCTGTATCAGAGTGATGGCAAGAAGTATGGAGGCCAAAAGGAACTGCACAAGATCCAAAGAACCCCGCCCCACTCCCCATCAGTGAAACATGTTGGGGTATTATGGTTTGGGCATGTATGGCAATCACAGGTACCGGTTCACTTATTGTCACTGATGATATATAACTGCATTTCTACACTCAAGTTCCCACTCAGTGAGTGGGTGAGTGGGGTCTTCACACAGTCATCAGAATAACCCACTCAGAGTGGGGGAGAGGACACGAAGGAGAGGAAATCACCACCTTCACCCACCAGTGGAACAGAAATAGAACTCGCCCCCAGACAGGGTGAAGACACCACACCTTCCCGTTTCCCAATCCAGCGTGCACCAAAAAAATACCTTCCCTTAGCAAGCAAAGACTCTGATGATAATGAGACTAATTAAACTATATAAATTAAAATCCACCACTGAATGTATACAGACATTACTATGTTTCATTTTTATCGTCTCAAATGATTAAATAAATAAAAAAGATGAAGCCAACAGTAGACAAGTTCAAATAAAAGGGGACAATTACTACTGGTGACGTATATTTGGAACACTATATTTAATAAGCATAAGCACAAATAAAAGCCAGCTGAGATAATTCTGCTTACAATAAGCAACATGTTTTGATCCTTTAAATATTTTTCCTTGGCTTTAGTTTTTTAATCATCACAAAAGTTTATAATTTATGGCCACAGAAAGAAAAACAAGGACACTGATTAGTAATAACTAAGGTACAAAATATTAGCCAAAAATATCAATACAACAGAAGGCATTCCAGGGCTCCAAATAGACATTCTAAACATTTCCAAGATTATCAGAGAGAATATTTATAAAATATGCAAAAACACAAAAGTTCAAAGTTGTCTAGTTTTTTCCTGTGCTTATAAATGGAAATAAGAATGGCTCTGTGATTAGTATGATGAGGCATGGAAGATTAAAATAATACCCAAAACATCTTTGTTGGATACACCCAAGCAAGAAGGAGAAATCAATACAAAAAATGTTACCAGAGTAACTTGAAAGACCGAGAGAAAAATATATTTTAAATCACCGGTTACAAGGTAGACAGCTTGAGTACACAAAACCTGGGCATGACATCGAAAAGGTGAACGACGACACCTCTGCTTTTGACCAGGTTTAAGAGGAGTAGACTCTACATGCCTTGAACAGTTCTCTGAAAGAGAAGATACAAGCTCATGTTTAGTGGTGGGTGATTCAGACAAGAAGATTCAATATTTACAAGACACATTTCACAGCATTTTGATTTACAAAAAGTTGGAAGAAAGAAGGTCATCATCAACCGAGAATTTCCCATTTCTTTCTAAAGCCTGAAAGAGCAGTTAAATAGTGTGGAGGAAACTGCCCTGATAAAAAGTGAAGAGAGAAAGTATAGTATGTTTTATTTTTTTGGCTGGACCGCAACAGCGGGGCCAGCCCTACAAACACGAATATCTGTGGCTGGCTGACTGACAGACTGACTGAGTGAGTGAGTGATAAAGTTACACCGCGCATGTCTGTGACATCGGCCGGTTTGGTCCAGCCATATACTAGGTTTTAACCTGGTCTTGTTTGCACTGCAGAGGATTGGTTTTTACAACTAATCCAATACCAATACTGAAACCAAGTGCCTCTGCTTTTCAAGAACTGTTGAATTGAGTTCATCATGCCAACTTGTATGAAGTGACAGTGGAGGGCAGTGCTTCAACTGCCATTCCTAAATATTGGACCCAAAAAAGGACCCTGATATATTTAAAGAATTGGATTATTCATTATATAACTTCACAACATTTTTTTACTGATCACCGTTTATTTATCTATGTTGGTTCTAATGTATAAGCTGTATGATGTATAAACTGTACAACGAATCAACGACTACTTTATATACAACCGATGACAGCATAGTTGACCAACCAAAAAAATCTTAGTTGACATCCGTGCAACCTGTAAATGCCCGTTCAGTCGCTAGGGGGCGCTTATGTAACGGCAATGCGCAACGCTCTATGACCCGGCCTAATACTGGAGAAAGCACAACCTGTCGGACCCTTTTTCATAACATAATTTCGTGACTATTTTATTAATATTACGGTTTGCACTCTTAAAGAGAATGTTTGTCAACAGACATAAAAAAAAAAAAACAGTTGCAAGGGCACATTTCTGTTACATGTTTGGTGCTGCAACACTACTGAAGTTGTGATAACCGCTGTCAATACGCTTTTCCTAAATTACATATTTATTTTCATGCCTCTAGCTATAGACTCAATGTTGTCACTCACTACCGTTGCCTTATCATTGATGATCCTATAAATCTGTGTGGAGAATTCGTGAAACGTTTCTTCCATGCTCTCAGCTTAGACCATTTTTAATGTGGTCAGATAGCTGTTAAATACGTTAGAAGTTGTAAAATTGATATAGGCCTAACCAATTAAATTAGCGTTATGATTAATCTATCGGTATTAAGATAGTAAACTAGATCGCTGGTAGCATCAGCTATTTTACTTCAGTGACGTAGATAGATCAAGTCAACAATGATGTATTGCAGGATTGACTGAATGTCAGTAGATTGTTCATGTTGTTCAGCAGCTCTATCTACTGCTTGTATTCCTGGTTATGACGTCACAGCAGACACGGTGACATGGAATGGTTACATTATTTAATCAATTTGTATAAGAGGTTTGTGTAGGAGCAGCGATCTAGAGAGATCATCATTTCTGCAAATGCACCGGGCAATCCATTCCGCGGGATGCATTCAATTATCAGATTTCAAGTAGGTGCCACATTAGCTTTTGTGTTATATGAGAGATTTGGTCATTATTTTATATCGCCAAAAATGTGCAGACAAGTATGAATAATTATTTTCTTACCAATCGCAGGTGTGCATAGACGGGCATGAAATGTGGTTGTGTTTAAAGACCCGCTAATGACGAATCCAAACGTTAAAATAGGTCTAGCGGTAATCGTCTGAAGGGAAATGTCTGAAGGTGGCTGATGAAAGGTTCAATAGTATGTTGTTACTTTAAATATACTGATTTAAAATAGTTGTGTAACATATTTTACACTTTCACTAATAAAAAAAATGTCACTGCATAGTTGAATAAACCACAACTAACTGCTGAAAGGAATTTTGGGACACCTTTGAGAGGTGAACTTTGTATCAGGGTCACTGCCATGTTTCCAGTGCAGCGAGTTCAAAAAGATAAGCTGTCAAAAAAGGCACCGTTACCAGGCCGGCATTCACCAATACACCTTCCAGAGTGGTTACTTTTATGAAAGGAGCTCAAAGAAAAAAATGTTTAAATGACTGAATGTAATTAATTAAAGCAATGTTCCCTTCCCTCTCACCCACAGCACCCTGGTGCTCCATCTCCAGAGCAATTCCAGACAACCTATAGTGAGCACTTTGGACGCCAGAATTTGCAAGCCGAGACACCTGGCATCTCCACAGGCTATGAGGTAAACACGCACATGCGAGGTAAAAACTCCCACAATAGCTAATGCACACACACACACAGACATATCATTGCAATCTTATTGGGGGGGAAAATGCTATATTCTCTCCTTTCAAACAGTTCATCTGTCAGCTACAACAGGACCCTGGCTTTTTGCCAACTTGTGTTCATAGTATGAATTTTATATGAAATCAGCTACAGGACTTCAGAGACAAGTGTAGTTGGACATATAACAGGGTACTTAGCTCTGATGAAGCAGTGGCAGTCTAATCATAATAAGTGAACAGTCAAATATTTTGACTAATAAACAGTTGAATGCTTTAAACACTTGGATGGCCATAAATGAATACTGTTTCAATTCCAGAACATCAGGCAAAGGTGTGTTTATGTGTATGTGCCATTTTGGAAAGGATTTTTTTCCCACAAAGATTCTGCAGTGTGTGTGTGTGTGTGTGTGTGTCTGTATGAGCATGCATGTGTGTAACTTTACACAAGTTTCAGGGGAAGTCCTGTTGTCCATATAGCCATTAATATAAACATAGCTATAAATGTCAGTATCCATATAAAACTAATCATACCAAAATATTGCTCTCTTTCCCCCAGCCTCCTGGCATTCTGCTTAGAGGAGAATTTCTGACAACCTATAGGGATCACTTCAGACCTATGTCAGAGCCTTCGATTTCTGATCGCTCCTTGCAAGAGGTAGTGGCTGGCATATGTGCATGCAGAGAGGTAGTGGCCTGCCTATGTGTATGCACACGCACTGCACACACACACACATGCACTGCACGCACGCACACTCACTACACACACACACACACACACACATACACACACACATAGGGGTGTCTTTCTCTATCCTTGAATGCTATTTCAGTTTTGAGGTCAATAATACAGGTAGCTAGCTATGCCACTGTGTGTTCAGCCATTCAATGGACAATCTGGAAAGGATATTCCAACACACCAAACAGAGCTTCCAGCACTGTCCTAGAGAGTGTTCTATCATCACAGTCAGTACCTATGCCATTAAATAAAGGGCCATTAACATTACATTATATTTTTTGGCAGACGCTTTTATCCAAAGCAACGTACAATAAAAGCATACTGAAGGTCATTGGTCAACTACAAAAAAACACAGGTCCGATATAGGTACAATCAGAATCAGAATCATAATCAATACTCATTATGTAACAGTTGAGTTCACACTGTACAGATAGGCTAGGTCAGAAAGTTATGACAAGTAAAAACTAGGATGAGAAATACCAAATACTTTCCTGTTTAATACAGTATAGCCTGAAAGTCACATGTAACACAAGTGAAAAGAAAAAATCAGCTGCTCCCATGCAATTCTCCCTTCTTTCCAGTTTTCTGACGCTCGGGCTCCAAGGCAATTTGAGACCACCTACAGTGATCATTTCGGGCCCCAACAATCGCATTCTTCGGTCCACAGGGTAATGTGTTATCACCAGACAGAAACACTCCCCTTCATACGCCTGAATATTCAGTTGTGACGTTCTTTCCTTAGTTATAAACTAGTCATACCTTAAAGCAGACAACTAAGAAACATCTGTAGGTGATGAATGGATATGGGTATGGACATGTTCTTGATCATGAGTCTATGAAGATGGTGGTATAATGTTTTACCAAGGCATTGTTTGTTCTGTTTGTGCTTTTTGTTCAACGATTGTTTCTATGTAGAGTACAATGTACAAAATGATCAGTGCTGTGCATCCTCACCTATGACCTCTAAACCCATGTCCACCTTTTCTAAATCTGAATCATGCCATCTGTGGCCAATACGCTTGCCTTAGTTACAATGTTGCTGTGCTATAGCTGTATGTCAGTAGTTGATTTTGGGCATCTGTCCCTTCTTCCCACAGAGCCCAAGTTTCAGGGCCAGAGATGAATTTCTGACGAGCTCCCAGTTGTGGCTCAACCCCAGGACCCTGCCTAGAATGCCATCTTTCCCTCCAGGCAAAGTGGTAAATAACATCCTGAACACATGCTGTCTGTGCCTCTCCTGGTATACAGATTTAAACTCAACATTACCTCACTATTTCCCCACATAGCATTTTCTAATTTGAAGGGACCCCACAAATCATTTAATTACTGAACAATGCACTTTGTGTCCATGCTGCATAAAATATTACTTCATCAAATATCGATCCCATCCAATACGGATTATAGAACTTGTAAACACTGTTGTCAAGTCCACTTCATACTGTTCATGTCATACAAAGATTTATATTTTCATATGGTTCTGCTTGCCTTTTGAACTTGACTGGCTCTCAGTAGAATCAGGAAATATGGCTTCCTTTCTCCTCCTCACTGCAGAGGCCGAAGTCTATGGTCTCCCTGGTCAGGGAGAGCACGAGCCACCAGCGCAGCCTGAGAAGCCACACTCCGCCCGGAACCAAAGCGCCCAAATCCCAGTGCCTCGCCCAGCCCCGGGACAAGCAGCAGGGCACGGAAGACCCTGGGAACGTCTCCTCCAGCTCCGCGAACCAGGAGCCGGAGAGCACCCACTTCCCCGAGCCCGAGGCCGCGCCAGGCGTTTCCTGGGACGAGCGGGACGGGGCGGCGGCGCTGGAGCCGGCGGCCAGGCCCAGCGGCATGCTGTCGCTCATCATCAACAACAAGGCCATGCAGCTGCACTGCGGCCTGCTGAAGAAGAGCAGGTCCGAGATGCAGATGGGCTCGGTCAACCTGCCCCTCTACCTCGCCAAGGCGACCGGCGAGACCGGCAGCCAATCGCCGGCCCTCACTCTGCCCCTGCCCCTCCTCTCCGCGCTGGTCCCCGCCCCCTCTCCCCTCCCCGTGTTCCTCCTGCAGAGGAGGACCCCCTCCAGCAGGGACGGCCCGGAGGACGGCGCCTCCCTCGGCCCAGACCCCAGCCCGAAACGCCTCCTGCCGGGCCTCTGTCTCCTCCTCTCTTTCTTCTTCCCAACCTTCGGCTCCTATCCCATCTACCTTCCTCCTCCCTGCAGAAGGATCCCTGGATAAGTGCAAAGTCGTGTATGGGGTCGACCTCAGAGACATTTCACCTCACCCCTTTTGATTGAAAGGCTGCACAGATCTGATGAGAATAAATGACGACAACGCAGCAAATGAAAGTCTCTCTTGTGTTTTTTGTCAGACTACTCAAGGTGTTACTTCAGGCTCTTCACGCAATGGGCCACAGATTAAAAATAAACTGAAAAAGTACAGTACTCCAGACAAATTGCAAAAAGAGTCTCTAAAAAAAACTAGCAAAAAACTAGGAGACGTATCTTCTACAAAGAAATAATGATCACAAGGTCAAATAATGACCACAAGACGATGTCGCAATATGCCTCAAACAAATTTTTAAAAAACCAACACACCCGGACTAAAGCTTGATAGAGATGGAAAGTTGTTGTTTTTTTAATCTGAGATGTGGCAGTGTTGTTTTTACTCTGCACATCCCGTATCTCCTGCACGCAAGTGGGTAAAACACAGTCTGTGCCATTACGCTCCAAACTCTATCACCAGCATCATTATCTCCGACAGGAGCTGAGGCGGTGGGATTTGTTTCAGATGCGTTCGGGCTGGCGCTAACTGGCTGGGGAGACAGGGAGCGGGTTCGAGGCCACATTAGTGTGTTAATTAAAGAAACGTGGAAACATTTACTTGAGGTCCCCAAAAACCATACATTTGAATAAAGCATGGATATACTATGCAAAAAAAAAGAGCTTAATTGACGCTCAAATATTTTTATGATTATTAATAATAGTATTAATAATAATTGAAAAGAGAAACAGCCTGGATGGGTTAATTTCGCCAATTAGGTTTTTGTGTTTGGTCAATGAAACACCAAATTGAAACAATTCAAACTTGCACTATAATTTTACATTTCAAAATCCTCCATACTCTATCACTGCAGTATATTCATTTTGAAAGCTTCTAATTTACATTTTATGTGCAGGCACAAATACATGGCGCATGGATTGACATCTGTATAATATCATACAATTTTGTACGTTGTATGTGTCTCTCATATAAGGTTGCTTCTGTTTTGCTTTAAAAAGGAAGCACACACATTTCAATGAATTAATAAACACCCCTGCACTAGAATACTTGTAATTCACTGAAATATTCAGAATAAAACGCTGAAATATATTGGTGCCAGCTCTTAACTTATTTCTTCCAAATGACTCATTCAGTATAAACATGAAGCTATACTGCACACATACAGAAGGCAGGCTCCTGAAGGGCAAACACAGCTGTCACTCAGTCAGCAGTGTTGTCTGATATGCGTCTGATCCTTCAGACTCAGGTAAATGTGTTATTAGACACAACCATAAGGGAAATGCCCCAGAGATCAGCAGGAGTCCAGTCATCAGCCGAGTCATCGAGTGCAGCAATCCTTACTGACAGCTTGCTGAGATGCAGCTTAACACACTAAATTCAACCTCGGTTAATAATGCATGAAGCGATTCCTTCGCAATAGCAGTGCATTTAAATATCAAGTGTTGAAGTTTATTTACTGTATTTACATTGGCGGTGCTGTTAGACTCACATGCTTATGTTCCACAATGTGGTACATGGCGATTTAGCCCCTTGGTAAATAGGCTATTTCAGAGAGAGAATATGTAGAACGTTTCAACTCCACCAATATAGCAGGTTTGGTTATTAGCAAAATGGTGATTTAAGGGAACAGGGTGATACACATGTGCACCCACACAAATGCACACATGCATCCATGCACACAGAATGTACACACACACACACACACACACACACATACGCTCACACACGCACACAAGCACACTCAACTCTGCTGACCTGCCAGTTCTAAAATAAAATACAACAGAATCATGCGCTCCTCAGACCATGTTATTCCAAAGTCTTCAGCACTGACAGATACTCTTCTGCAGTAGCTCTGATGTTACTGCATTGGCCTCCTTATATAACACAACGGATGACTAATTGATTCAGTGCTCATTATGCAACAGAACCTAACCTGGCTCATTAAATTAAGGCCAGAGCCCTGACTGCATATAAATCGTGGGCCTTCAAACTGTAGGTCATTTAAACTGTGCTCAGAAGTGATGCTTTATTTTGATGTAAAATGTCTGTCTCTACTGTTACAACTACAACTACAAAAAAGAAAAAAATACAGAAAGTTAAATATCTTTCTAGGAATCGCATTGCAAAATATAGTTTTCTAACTTAATAGACACCTGCATACAGCATGCATTTAACAAAGTGGAACAGAGTGTGTATTGGAAAAAATGTGTTGATAAGCACCTTAGGTAAGCAAACGAGAGTGTAGCAGCAATGCTAAGGGCATTTCCTTCATCATTAGTCCAGCACTAACACCACAGTACTCCAACACAAGCACAAAGACCACATGATATTCAGAGATATGGTACAAAGAAAAAAGACAAGGTCATGAGTGAATGCCTGAGAAACTCCTACAAGTAGACAGCATTCACTTTCTCACAGAGAGTTAACAAGTCAGACTCTGCCTTTTTCATGGTGGCCAGCCGATCAAGTGCACCCAGCATCCAGTTTTATTCCCAGTGCACGCTTTGAAAGAAAAGGACAGCTCTCTTCCATTACCCTGCTAGGTAAATAAATGCTTTCAAAATCTTGCTAACGATAAAAGATTTGTGCATGATTGGACTCAAAGTGCTTCCTAACGTGGCAGGCTGGATAAATATGAATGATTTAGTGGAGCTATTTCAAGAGCGAAGTTCACGGTGGCAAATTGAAAATGCCGCAAACTGAACAAAGTGCACTTCCATTCATCTTAAGAGTTATATTTGAGATCAGCCACATGCTGCATTTTATTTGAATGCTTTTGTGTTTTGAGGAGCTCTATGACCATGTCCTCTGGGGGAGGAACTTCCTGTAGACCACTAAACCTTATGTTATTTAATGTGAATTTACTCAAAAACTACATAACACGCATTTCAAAGGTTGTTCCCACTGTAAACCTCAACCACCAGAAGGATACAATCAACTTTAGCGTAAATTGTTATAGGACATTTATACTAAAAATCTTACAAAGGCACAGAAACTATATTGTGAATTTAAAAAAAATACACATCTAATAGTTTCCTATAGCAGCATCAGATGGTACAAGCAGTGCTAAAACTGTCTGCAAAACAAAGTATTATCTAATTTAATCTAATCTAATCTAACTGCAGAGTAATAACCCAGAATAATCTCGCAAGAGGACAGTTGGGAAACATCCATCCATCAGACCAAATCTAGTTATTTTAGTGTGAACGTACAAAAATCCCACCATAGGCTTTGACAGGGAGAATGAACACCCAGTGAGTACCCACACCCACTGATCTCAGCCTTGCACTGGGGCTTGCTTAATAATCCAGGCCCTGGAAGCAATGGAACCTGCACCAGTTACCTGTGAGGGAAGGGCAGGGCGTTCGGTGAGGTCTCCGCTCGCGGTTCGGAGTTTGGGGTGGCCTCGGGCGTGACCCTCTCATCGTCCGTGCCATTGATGCTCTCGGGCGTGAGGGGTGACTGGATGTCTCCTGTTGCCGACTCCTTCACAACAACACAAACGACATCAGGCCAGAAGTCAAAGAGTTATCAAGAATGATAGGACATTCAAGATCATGTGACATCATATACAAACCTGGATCTACACATAAAAATTTTTAAAAAGAGCATAAATAATAGTTATTTACACTGGAGTGTAAATAGAGTGTAAATTACTTTATTGTTTGAGTTCTTTTTATAAATTAAATTAATGTAAATCCAGGTTTGTATGCACACACAAGTCACATGATAGGGGGCGACATAGCTCAGGAGGTAAGACCGATTGTCTGGCAGTCGGAGGGTTGCCGGTTCAAACCCCGCCCTGGGATTGTTGAAGTGTCCCTGAGCAAGACACCTAATCCCTAACTGCTCTGGCGAATGAGAGGCATCAATTGTAAAGCGCTTTGGATAAAAGCGCTATATAAATGCAGTCCATTTACCATTTACCATCTTGACTGTCTATGTCTCACAGGTAAATTTAATTGCAGCAGCCTATATGTATGTGAGACACAATTGTTGCGTTAAAGCTCAGACAAAGGCACCTTGCTGACAAAACACTGACGATTAAAAAACTGCATTAGAGAAAAGAGTGTGCAACCTTTCTTTTTAAGTGTGTGCGTTTTCTTTATCACGTAAGTAAAATGGGTGACACTATATAAGGACTGAATAATGGCTATGAATCTTGTAATAAGCATACACATACAATATGACTAGCTTATAACAACTGACATATGGCTATGAAGCATATTATTTTTAACATAATGACATTACAGACATCATATGTTATGTATTAGGGAGCTAATATAAGCTGGTTATAATGTGTATTAATGCTTGTGATTATGATTATTATGCCTCATGTAGCATTTATTAAAATATTACTAATGTGAATGCTATGTAACACTCACTCCAAGAGTTACTACAATTTGCATAAATGTGTTCTTATGGTTAAGACTGACTTATAAATCAGAACCCACTAACACCCACAAGGATACCACAGCAGCCTGAGAATAATTAGGCACAGTAATAACTGCATCTCTAAAAGAGGGAATTTAAAGTCCACATGGCATTGGTTGTAAGACCAACATGGCCCTAACAAACTAAAGCATAATCATTTCCTTAGCTGAGGAAAGCTCGGGGGATGACTCTCTTCTTGATGCTATCTGTGGTATCTGCACATTGTTAATGAGCCACTGTGGGCTGTTGTGGAGCTGTCGCCTGTGAGCACAATGCAGATGCCTTATCTCCACAGCCGGGAGATTAGCAAAATTGCTTCATTATCAGCAGTAGGATTAATTCAAGAACAAACATGTCATCGCTGTGAATGAATGCAAACGAAGACACAACTCCGGGAAAAAGGATTTAGCAAAGCTCGATAAAACACATTTGGATGTTCTGTCGTCTGTGAAGCCCCAGTGCAGCGGGGGAAAACATGACAATAGTTGCTTTTGTTTGAGCTGTTTTGATGGGATTACTTGCGGCTGAATAGAATTGCATTTTCGTCAACAGGAATGACCACATTCTTGGCCATTTCATATTTTGCTGCAGTTTTTACATCTTTACAAGATATTATTTATATGAGAAGGCACCTCAGTTGGTGGTCCATGTATCGCATGCTGTAACTTATTGCACGGTAGTTCTAAAAACAGGCCTCCAATAACTAGAATTACCCAAACCTATGTTCAAAAGGGAAATTTTTCTCACTAATTGTGCAAAATATACAGTATAGAGCCTATGGAACCTTTTGTTGAGATCTGATCGAGTAATCATTAAAATTTATATTTCACTTTTAAGGAAACATCATCATATATCACTGTTTCTGAGTATTGCCTAAATGGGATCACATTTTATATATTTTCTATTACAAAGCAGGAAACGTATAACATGTACTGCAAGACATTACTACAAAGATAATAGAAAAGGCAACATCCACTCCATTTGTCACAGAACAAATTAATTTAAGCTAACTGTGGAGAAATGACACAAAAATAATTAGCTGAAACAACTCATTTTGAAATCCCTCTCCACCAAAGGACTCCAGACACTCGGGAACTGCTGGTACCTGAGACGGAGTACTCGTCAGTTCCATCTTCTCCTGAGACTTCTCCTTGGCCAGCCTAGCTGCCTCCTTGAACTCCGCAAACTTTTCTGCAAACTGGGAACAGGACACAAGCAGTCACATTCAGACTGAATTGAAAGGGATAGAAAGAAAATGTTATTTTTTCCTCTATATGTTACTTGGTTCAAATGAACATTGGCATCCTAAATGGAGAACTTGGACCCTGTTTACACTCATATTCCATAGTTGACTGTGGCAAACACCGAAGTGGCTTTCCTAGGGGCCCTCCAGCACAGAGACACAGGGAGAAGATGTTCAAATAGTCCACATTTATTTACGAGGTTTGGCAAGATGGTACAGCCAAATGAGCAGATGTAAAACACTGTCATGACAGAGAGGCTCCCCTTGTGTGGGTGGGGATGGCAGATTTAACCGGTGCGCACTGATTACCTCACTACGCACAGGTGCAGCCACCCCTGTTCCTGGGCCCAATTAGCCTGGCCAATTATCTAATTCATAACCAATTATCTAACTAGCCAGGTCTAATTAGCTTGACCCAGGGCAGGTGTGGCTGCTTAAACCCGCCATCCCCACACCACATTGACAAATTGGCTTTCTCTAAATCCAATATATATGGTCATCTTTACATTCTATATTTTTAATGTGCTGCATAATCAATGTCTTTAGATTGATATATTTCCCCCAGTTGTTGCTCATCGGCCTGACGATCAGCTCTTTAACAGGGTGTCTCATGACTCCATTACGTTTATTATGGGATGTTATTTGCCAGTAGAATGCTGGTGACAAGATAAGATGCATGCTGGGGCATTACATTCATATTTGCAGAATCCGAACTGGACTACCTCCTGATGCGATTCATATCAGAATGCATTTTTTAAATTTAATCCACATCCAAATTCCTGTGTTTAGATTGCAATTGCCAAATTTTGTATGTGTCATATTTTTCAAAAAAATCAGGCACATTTTGTATAAAAAGACGTGCAAATGGGTCCTTGGAAGGCTGATACCTTGTGTGCTCTGGAGTCTGAGGCAGCGGAAGGCGTTCACTGCAGCACAAAGCTCGAGCTAGTAGAAGTTTCCATGGGAGGGAGTTCAGTGGGAGTTCGAGACAAAAAGCAGGGCTTTCCCTTTAAATGGTAAACATTTGCTCTGCCACCTGCCTCTGAGTCGCACAAGTTTAATCACCGCCATCTGGGCTGCTGGGAACCAAGCTCGCGCCCATCGAGTTTGGCGAAGGGTGCGAGCTCATTACGCAGACGGGGAAAAATCTCACTCCTAAAAGGGGTGCGACGAGAGAGGAGGTCCAATCCGTTCAGACAGAGAAGCTCCATATAGCGTGTTCTCGTAGCGTACAGTTGGCACAGTTACACGCTCAGCTAAAACAGAGCTGTTGCAGGCCGGCTACGCTGCGCGGATTAGCGCTCTCAAAAGCGACGCCGGCTACATCCGGCGTTTGACAAAAGGGGCACCGGCAGCAGTTCAGGACGGAGGAGATTGAAGCCGCAGTCCTGGACTTAATTTGCTGGCGGATTGCGCTGAAACGCTGCGCGGTGCGTGTGGGGGAGGGGTGGTGACTCACTTTAAAACACCCCCAGCGTGCAGCACCCACCAGGGTGAGGCGCAGAAGCCATTCTGCAGCAGAGCACTCACCACACTTCAGCCCAGTTTGAGAGGGAGGAATTTATCTAACCAGTCAAAATAATAAACGATTGGGCGGAAAGAGGGACAGGCCCAGATATACCAAATAAATAATACGAGATGACATCTAAATTTCTACTGAGTGACTGATCATGCTCTTCTCTGTTTTATTACATAAGTGAACACAACCTTGCTTGGTCCCCTGTATTTATATGAGTTGCTTTTCTGATGCTGTGGAAAACAGACCACACCAGATTCCACTCGAAAATCACAGCAGATAAATGTTCTTCCCCTATCAGCAGTCGCTGTGGGTTGCAAAATCAGCGTGGCTTCTCCACGTGTGAGAAGTATTAGCTTGTTACGTTACTTGTTTGGCCAAACTGGCTGAATTATCACTGATTTGGCACAGGCCTGTGGGAAGCCAACTGGCATTAAAAAAATTTTGCTGGCCTTTTTCCTAAAATTGTGTTAGCTTAATAAAAACACGCAGCTTTAGCTGTAACAGCAAGAGGGACTCGTCCCTAAGCCGAAATTTCCACATTTGTGTTTCCTTAGTGATTAGTCTGTTGTAAGAAGCAAGTTGGCAGTGTGTCACACTGTCACAGTTTTATTTATTTATTTTCTTTATTTGTTTATTCATTTGTGTGTGTGTGTGTGTGTTGGGGGGGGGGTACTGGTTCAGAACCAACAGTATTGCTGGTATTGGCTCATTTATTGAATGTGCAGTATAATGGTATTGCCTTTAGATATTGAAATCAGCCTGGCAATCCTGTTATTCTAAATGACATCTTTGATTTGCATAAAGAAACCTTCATTTGTAACATTTGATTGCTTCCATGTGTTTCTATAAAACAGGGTTGCCCAACCCTGTTCCAGGAGATCTACCATCCTGTAGGTTTTCATTTCAACCCTAATTTGGCACACCTGATTCTACTAATTAGCAGCTCAATTGAGATCTTCTCTAGCTGTTGAATGAGGTGTGTTTCGTTAGGGCTGGGGGGGAAACCTACAAGACAAGTACAGCAGATCTCCAGGAACAGGGTTGGGCAGTTCTGCTATAAAAGTTACATACAGTATATGGGTTTTCATCTGAAGCTGGGCAAAAAAACTTCACAAAAGCACAGTAGCATATGTTTGAACTTCAAACCTTGGGCCCGAAAATCACATTTGTATTATTTATTCATTGCCATTTCAAAATACTACACACTACTGTTAAATACTTTCTGACATTGCAGTAAAAGTATTGTGTAGGAATTATTTATGAATTGCTTAAATGTATTACTCAAAAGATAAGGAGCAAGTGCATTGCAATTAGTGTGAACCTTGGTCCTAAATGATTTAAACAGCTGTCTTGTTACATTAATATGAGGTATGGGCAAAAGCTCAAGTCTCAGTAGAGCTAAAACCATCCCGGGGAAATAATACTATGATTTCAGTTTGTGCGTGCGTGAGTGCAATTGTGTGTGTGTGTGTGTGTGTGTATATATATGTGCGGGCGTGTGTGTGTATGTGCGTGTGTATATATATATATGTGTGTGTGCGTGCGTGTGTGTGCGTGCACGTGTGTGTATGTGTGTGTGTGTGCATGTATGCATGTGTGGGTGCATGTGTGTGTATGTGTGTGTGTGTGTGTGTGTGTATGCGTGTGTGGGTGCATGTGTGTGTGTGTGTGTGTGTGTTTGGATTCACTCCTTTGCATTTCTGCTATGTATATGTACATTGCCGTAAAAGTATTTATCTTCCTGATTTTTTCTATTATTGCATATTTTTTCTCGCTGAATGGTTCCAGATCTTCAGACAAAATGTACTGTCAGACAATGAGAACCCGCAAAACACATTTTTGAAATTATTGCTTCATTTATTTAATGAAAAAAGTGAACAACCACCCATATCACCCATGTTAAAAAGTAATAGCCCCCTTGAACTTAATAACTGGTTGCACCACCTTTAGCAGCAATAACTGCAATACTTCCTATAATTTTATATCAGTCTTTCACATCACTACAAAGGAAGTTTAGTCCACTCTTCTTTGTAGAACTGCTTTAATTCAGACAAACCGGTATAAAACGAGCATAAACTTTTCATTTCATATCCTGCCACAGCATCAAAACAAAAAATTGTGTTACTTTTCATTCGGTGTGAGAAATATGCAATAATAGAGAAAATCTGGAAGGGGGAAAACACTTTTTTTATAGCACTGTATGTGTCCAGCATATATCTCAGAGTATGTGCGTAGGTACGGATACACGTGTGCGTCGACGAGTGTGCGCACCCTTCCAAAAAACGTGGCCCTTCAGAAAGCGAGGATGAGGCTCATCGCCCCCCCCCCTGTTCAGTGCAGCGGTGAATCATACTGCAGAAGAAGCGAGCGCCCCGCGCAGACAAAGCCTCCCACACGGAGGCGAGCAGGACCGGAGCTCTCATTAGGAGAGGGAGTGTAGGAGTTCCCCCCCAACCGCCCGGACCACGGCTACGGAAGGAGAGAGACGCCGAACACCCACCTTGGACAGGTGGTTCTCCGAGGAGAAGCCCAGGCCGTACACCGTGTTGGCCCGGCTGTCCGCCCACTGCCCGAACTTCTGCGACGTCTTGGTGAAAGTCATGTTCGGCGTGATGGTGCTGTTTATTATTGCCTGCGGATCGGAACGGACACGGGCGCGGTCACACTGGCGCAGTCGCAGGCGCAGTCACGCTGACGCAGTCGCGTTCTACCCTGCGCAGTCACTTTTCAGCAGGCGCAGTCACGTCACGTAAAGTCCAAGTTTGCGTCAACGCATAGCAATGCATAACAACAGAAAAAGGGAGAATTTAACTGTACACATTTGTTGTCACATTTTTAAAACCATAGAAAAGTGTTGGCATTTAGCTTTATTATTATATACAATATCTGATGAAACCCTTATGTTTCATTTGTTATTTGTTTTACTTATAAATAATGCAAAAACATAACTATACACCAGACAGAGAGAGACTTCATACATTGCTCCATGCACACAGTAACACAGTGCAGGACTCTCCACACTAACACAGTGGCAAAGTGAGATGAGCCAAGGCCAGGCCATCTGTTCCAGGGACTCACACACACACATGCACACACACACACACACACACACACACATACACGCACGCGCACACACACGCGCACACACACACACACTCACAGCCAGACCTTAAGGTCACATCACCTTCCATGTGCTCCACCCTAACCAAAAGAGCGACCACAAACCCATTCCAAACTGGAATAATGATGAATGAATGCAGAGCAGGAAAAAAGGCCGTGGGAGGGGCGGAGTCAGGAGTGAAGGACAACCCTCAACAGGAAGCGCATCACACTGCCTATGATTCCACAGTGGAGGGGAGCTGGATCTCATCCAAACAACACTGCCCCCACGCCAACAGAATTGATCCTTTGATCAAGCTCCACTACACCCCCAGCCACCACCCCCTGCGTACACCTCCTCCCACACGCCCACACCGGTCCTCCTCCTCCCTGACACCAGGCGGGAAAGAGGAGGCGCAGCAATATTACAGCCGAGAGGACGGCAGGCAGGAGGAGCGGTGGAGGAGCTGACTATACTTGGGCCCTTCAGTGGGAGCCACATACCCGTCCACATGCAAACAGGAGGCGGTTAATGCAGGTGAGGTCCCTGCGTGGCCAATCGCGTCACATGGGCGTCGATCAGAGAAGAGCGGGTGTTAGTGGGAGCTCTGGGCCTCGCTGCTGATGCATAAGGCCAGTAAACCGCACGAACGCTGAGGTACCCCACACCCGTTAGGGCCTGGGACAGCCTTTATGAGCAATCGGGGCTGCTTTAGTAAGTTAATCTCTAAAGAACAAAACTGGCATTCCAAATTCAAACCACCAAGTTATCAAGCCAACATGTAACTTCAGTGGTCAGCACTGGAAGAAACAGTAGATTCGGCTTTGTTCATTATGTCGCCCACAATGACTCATATTACAGATCCATCATGACAGAAATAATGCAATTTTACCAAGCTAATAATAGCAACAAAAAAAAAGCATCTCCAATAAAAGTGTATGTGCTACTAAACTGCTTTTATGAGTACAGCACCATTTCTGTATTGAATGTAGCCTATACTGTAAAGATCCATACATCAATGGCTGCATTATAAAAAAGAGAAATTACCCAGACATTTATCAGCATTTCTAAGAACCACTGACTGGTGCAGCACGTGAATCACCACAGGTGCACGCCATCAATCAGAATAATCGCAATAGGTGCAGGACACCAATCATCATAGGTGCAGGACAGCGTCATGAGCTAATGTGTTCCCGTTCCACACATTTTTTCCAGGTAAGAGGAGAGGACTAATACAATATTCATATGCTGTCATTATCATTGAGCCACCTGAAATATCTGTGTGATTCCAATCAGACCATTTCAACTAAAGACAGACATTTGTCACTGAAATGGGATGGCAAAAGCAAGCTGCAAGTTGAATGAAACAGCCTCACCTCACCCGCCCCACCCCCCCCACCCCCCACTCCCCCACTCCCAAGGACACACACACACCTCCTATACAGGGAACAGGAAACAGTCTCATTAGGCACTCACAAACAGACACACAGCATCTCGGGCCAGTTTGGTGCGCTGCATGGGGCAGCCTGAGAGAAGGGGGGGGCGCCATCTGCGCTGAGGGGCCCGTGACGCGCCCCTGATTTATTTACGCTTCTCGTTTACCGGGCTTCATCGCCAGCCATCCCAGCGCGGTGGGGAGAGCTAACTGGCAGGGCACCATGGGAATCTGCAGGAGCGAGCAGCTCCGCTCCTCTGGCAGAATGCCAAGCAGGATGCCCCCTGGACTGGGACCCGGATCGCCTCTGCAACCGGATCGGAAAGAGGGCGGAGCCTCCCGGCTCCCACAGTCGTGGGATTGGAGGGGAGGGTACCGTCAGCGCGTGAGTGACAGCGCCGGTTCAGTAGGCACAGCATCTACATCTTCACACGTGTTAAGTAGCGAGGATTTACGCTGCTCTTAAGGGACTAAAAGGGTTCAGGGCATTGCTGTCCAAATCCCAGCCACTCACAAGAATCTGCCCACGGTTCCTACAGCACAGTCAATATCCTGTAAGGGAACTGTTCAGGGCTTAACCCTCACTAAAAATGAGCGGGTACAGAAGGCAGAGCTCAGTTCTGCACTAAATGGCCAAAGAAGAGTCCACCCTGAGCCCTGGACAATTAACAAATGAACAACAGATGGCTCAGATTCAAACACTAATATTGTGTGGCGGCAGTGTAGTATAAAGGCGAATGAGTTGGTCTTGTAACCTGAAGGTCGCAGGTTCAATTCCCCGGAAGGACACGGCCGTTGCTCCAGTATATATCCAGCTGTCTAACTGGATACAATGTAAGTTGCTCTGGATAAGAGTGTCTCCTAAATGCCTGTAAACTGTAAACTAATATTAGTTCCATGAAAGCACAGAAGACATAATCAGTCTATAACTGTGATTTAAGTGCGTGAAGAGACAGTTCAGGTCACAGTTCAGAAAGGCTATGTCTCAGGCCTATACTCTCACAAAGAGGGGACATAAGGTAGCAATAACAGCATGTGTCCAGAAGATGAGAGGTGGGAATGTGATGAAACAATATCAGGCAGTGAGCAGAATGTGACGGGATTAGTGTACTGCTGCCAAGCTCGGAGTGGAGGAGATTAGAGAAATCTCCCCCCCCCCGCATTCCCTGTCATCCCGTCAACTCACCCACATCCCGGGGCTGGATTTGGGATTCCATTCATAAAAAAAGGGCCAGCTTATCGTGCGCTATGCGACGGCCTCCCCGAACCTCTCCACTCTCCATCTACTGTAACTTTTCCCCCATCCTCCACAAGCACGCTGTTGCAGCAGGGATTCATTTATACCGCAAATAAAGACGGGAGCTCCGAGCCAACAGCCTGCCCACTCTCTCTTCCGCTGTGCATAATCAGCCACTGACTGCATTGTGGGGGCTGTGATTGCGGGGTGTGTGAAAAATAGTCAAGGCAACCTAAGAGGTCCGGGATGGCTACGTTTCACCGAAAGATTTTTGTGCGCGATGAATGTACAGAGACAATCACTAATCACTGTCACTGTGTCAATTTCACTTGTGCAATTTGCATTAGAGATGAGATTATACTGTACCTACTGAAACAAAGTTTTACCAGGGCAATATTCAGTATTATTATTATTATTATTATTATATTTTTTATTTTTCCCTTGAATGAAGTGAAAATACAACTATGTCCCCGAATTATGATCCATCTTTTACCATTAGATATCATAAATGTTATGTGAACATGGCAAGGGAAATATGGTAATGTTTGCATACACTATCAGTCAATG
Source organism: Anguilla rostrata (assembly GCF_018555375.3). Taxonomy (NCBI): domain Eukaryota; kingdom Metazoa; phylum Chordata; class Actinopteri; order Anguilliformes; family Anguillidae; genus Anguilla; species Anguilla rostrata. The sequence continues at coordinate 7,608,897 of NC_057946.1, read as the reverse complement.
CAGTTAAAAAAACGGACATAGTTAATGAGCTATGGAAAATATGTTAGTTCACGTGCACAGTGATTCTTGGCAAAGTTTGACATTTTGTGATCTGAGAGGTATTTATAACAGTGACTACTCACAAATTGCTAAAGAGAAAAGAACACCTGGTCATGTTTTAAATAAAAAGAAGCAATGCTCCTGGAGAACTGCAATGGTTATGATGGTACAGGAGCCAGTAGCTCACCGAGACACAGTTAATTTGATCATTTATCCATATAAGGACTTGAAATAATGCACTTCTAATGAATAATCCACTTCTACTTCTGTGGTTGGGAGGAACTGTGATGTGATTATGTTGTTGACATCTCGCCGTTACCAAGAGGGCATGCGTTACATAAGCAAGAGTGGGCCTGTGCGTGCCAGCGGGCTATACGCTGTGGACAGGGACAACGCTGATGTCCAATGGGAGTCTGTGGCATGCTATACCACTTCTGACTGCTCAGAACCACAGGACTGGAGGTCTCTCTCTCTCTCTCTCTCATTCTCTCTCACTCTCGCTCTCTCTCTCTCTCTCTCTCTCTCTCTCACCCACACACACACACTCACACACAGACACACACACAGTTTCTAACAATGTCTGTATCTGGGGTTTATTGCTACATTGCACACTGTCATTGGCCTCTGTGCGTCCGAAGTAAGGTTTCTACTGATATATGACAAAATTTGAAAAGATCAAATGCTCTTCTTATTAAATCTAGAGGGGTCTTTTTTCATTACATACTAATATATAGACCAAGGACACATTCAAAAAGCAATAACGATGCACCCACTAGCAGCTCTGCCATAAGTAGGTCATAACACATGAAAACTAACATTATGCACTTCAAGTGTGTCTGGAGGAAAGTTCAGTTCGGTTCTGTGAACTGTGTTATCAGATGCATAAAGAGATGTGCGGGCACAGAAAAAAGTCACTCTAGAGATCTGCCACGCCCCAGTTTTGGTCACAAGAACATGTTTAATCTACCGCACTTTCCCCCCCGCCACTGCACCAGCCCTTGTGTGTGTCCTTGGGGCAACTCGGGGTGGATATCCTGGCGCATGCACTCCTATTCACCGGAAGTGGAGATGTGGAATGAATTGCCAATGAATCAAGGCTCAAAGCTCAATAACCATCACTCAAGATACGATCTTCTGTGCTGCTCATTGGAATATGATTTGAAAACAGTTTCAGCTCTTTTCTGAGATATACCATGCACTCATTTCACTGTTTACCACTCATTAAATAAAAAAAAACAATAGTAATTATTTTATAAAATATCATTATTTATACAGAAGTTATAATTCCTATAATCAACTGTACACCATTACAGAATGAAATAGAGAGTTTGTACATCAGTATAAATTATCACATATTTTAAAAATGTTTTGAATAACTGTATAACTATTCATAAACTGATTTTTTATGAACAATTATATAATCATTACAATGTATACCATTGGCTTGTAAACGCATGCGCAAGTTATTAGAGTGATTTTTTAATGCAATTTTAATGCGATGTATGGGGATCTTCAGGCCAAGATCAACTCTGCTGACCTGTCTGTAACAGTTTCACAAACTATTATGAAAGTCAAGCACACAGACAGTTTTTTTAAACGTGAAAGGTGGAGGTACCGGGATCGTACCTTGGAGCCATCCAGACTGATGATTCTGTAGACATTCCTCGTACTGTCATAGAAGTAGGAGACGGTGACTGCGTGCTTGCTGGTGGGGACCCAGTTCTTTTTGGTGTTGGGGTCGATCTGGAAGACGTGGGCACGGGTGCTGTAGATTGGCTGCTCCCTGGTTGGACAGAAGAAGATGGGGTGAACCTCTTTGGACCAGCTGTCCCATAAATGTCCCATTGCCCCCCATTACACAAAGTTGGATCCGCCCTCCACAACACTGCTGCTATGTCATGCCGTGAATTAGCCCACTTAAAGGCTGACTATTACTACAGAGATACACAATAGTGTAGCTACACAATAGCTACACAATACACACTCACAATGAAGTAAAATATCCAGTGTTAAATGAACTCTTACAGTGTACATGCGGCCCTTATTGGACTCATAAACTGTGTTGAATTAACACTGCACATTTTACAGTGTGCTGATTCATGATGCTGCAATATCAACACTGCATACTCCCTGCTCAGAAGGGAATATTAGTTATGTCGTCAAAGAAGGACTGAAAGGAGTGAAATTTAAAGTGAACACTAAACTTAACCAAGTCAACGCGCTTCCACGGCTGAGCCTCCTCAGACAGGGTGAAACTCGGCTTGCACTCAGAGCTCTTGGCTGACCTGGGCGCGATGGTGAACGGTGGGCTCCAGAACATCGCAGCACTGACAGAGAGAGGCGAGGATAGGCCCTACAGCCCCGAAAGCTCTCCCTCAGACTCGGCGCTATTATTCCCAGTGCTCGGCTATTAGCATATTCAATCCCATTGCCAAGGGCCTAATCAGCTGCCATCGCTCTGATGTATGCAGTGGAGAGAGAGAGAAGCAAGGGATTGTGGGGGGAAAAGGAGGCTGGTGAGGGATAGTGCAGCAGATAGAGAACTGCTTACGCTGCATTCGTTGCTCGGGCCCTTTGAACAACATCAAAGGCGCTCCACGTAGTCAAAATTAATATTCATAAGCGTTTGCTGCACTCAACACAACAACGTCCAGAAAGAGAGGGGAAAAAACTAAGCTGGCTTAAGCATTACCTTAAGTTGAATATGGAGAGGTGCTCCAATTTCACAAGGCGTTTCCTGAGTTGAACCCCATGCCATTAGCCGAAATCGTTATGGTTTTATGACTACAGAATGGGTGAAAGTTCATTTTGAGTTCTGAGTGCCACAGGACTGATACTAAGCCACAGTTTCCTTGGTGTCTTACAGTGCCTAGAAAATTAAGTTCTTTGTTAAATATTCTCCAGTGTTATTTATGTAGGTCTATTTATTTACCTGAGGCCAGCTGAAATGCTAACTTGATCATGCCTTTTTCATAAAAGTAAAACCTAGACAAAACGGGCTGTTTTGAAATTGTCTCTCAGCATTTGAATAATATGTACAGCCCTGACAGGAAAATAATCTCCAAACAATCATCCAAAAGTGAAATACAATCGCATATTTATCAGAAAACAATGGCTTAAGGTAATTAACCATCATTCTGGAACATTCATACATGTGCATTATGTAACTTCTCACTCCAAAAAATAAATAAACACAACAAAGCTGGGAAAAAAGCAGAAAATATAAAAATTCTTATTATATAAAATATAATACATTAATTATTTTAGAAAGCTTGGGTATTCCACAATAATAGAAATGTAAAAAGTTATTTCAAATTGTGAAATTCCAAAAGGTCATGATCTGTGCTAATGCTATGTTGCATATACTTTCATGTCAAACAGTGCACACAACCTTGTTTTGTAACTTGTGAAAGTCTTAGCCTATATAAGAGTGGCAGATTTACTTTTAAAATTCACCATGTCCAGCATTCAAATACAGCCTCAGCAGTCATGTTGCGAGTTGACCAAGAGCTAGGAGTCCCTCTAAGGAGTTCTCTCTTTGATTTTACAGCTCTCTCATGCATACCTCAACTCAATCCTTCAAATTCACACCAAAGACCTTGTTAAGCACCGCTCTCCAAAGTGCAGGGAGAATGCAGTCCACAGTGCATTGGATGCATAACATTTCGGAAAATGTAACTGCACCACAAGTCTCCAGTCAACGATCTTGAAAGCAAATCAGCCTCAAAGATGCTGAGATAATCCGCCTAATGAGATTTTAAAAGAAATGAAAAAGCCAAAGTGAAACTCAGGTTACGCATAAGTTAACACACCGCACAGAATAGCAAGCAGGTGGCACGGCAGCAGAAGTGGTGGCATAAGTAAATGGCCACTGCACAGGGGGTCTATTTTTTGCACCGTCTCAAACAGAGTGCACTTCGCCGAGCAGAGCCATCACACAAGAGCGAAAATATCTCGTCTCTTTCAAAAATGACCTGCGAAAGGTAGGCAGTGCGTTACGCAATATCAACCAGCAGAGCAAGTGGAGTGGGAGAGGGAGTACCGTCGCTATAAATACCAGAAAAAAAACATGTTTACAGGCTGCGAGTTTCCCGCTCAGGCCAAGCACAGAGGAGCCCTTCTGACAAGCTCGAGTCAAGGGGTCAAGTCGTGCTACAGGACGCTTCTGGGAAAGGACCCTCCCCTTGTGACACCGCATTGGTCCGCTACAGTTCATCAACTGCAGGGTGAACTGTAACTGTCACGCGTTAACCCTGACCTGAGACATATATTACCGTAAGTACAGCAGTGCTCTCGTTAATAAAAATGAAATATGTTTCAGAAAAGGATCACTGGGCCTGCCTTGAGGAAGCTGACCCAGGGTGACTCCATGTACCGCTGCGGGTTTACTGTTCCGCGCGGACTGGATTTATGAGCCCGCTACCCTGTGCGAAAGCCTTGGTGTACTGACCGATGGGGTCAGCGCTCAGCAATGGTTGGAATGGCAGCGGAGAGAGAAGGGGGGATTCGGGGTGCAGAGAACGAGGCGCGAAGGGGGCAACGACGAAAGATGAGCATTAACACGGCCCAGAGACCGGCCCCCGTCCTCTTACTCCCACCTTGAACTGCTTCGAAGGCTAAAATCCAGCCCAAACGCCAACTTCTGCAGATGCCGACTCATAATAACCACTTTGTTCTACGCCGTCTTCCCCGCATCTCTCAGCCAACCGAAGACCAGCCCTTCAGCTCATTAATCTTGCGATGCCTTACGCTCCATTACAAGCACCAGCTGGCAGAGATCGTCGTGACATTTCTCACCCTAAGTTCCCCAGAATTAAGTGAAAAATGCGGTTTTAAACGAAATGCTGCATCTCCCTCGCAGCATTCGCAGGCCAATAAAAATGTCAGCGTTCACCTCTCGCGCGGACGCTGCTCCAGCAGGTCAGAGATACACTGTCCCCAACCCCCCACCATCCTGCATGAATAATTAAAGTCACTCCAACAAATACCAAAAAGTGGCAGAATGCAGGAAAAACCATCTCCATCACTCCCAGGCCACTTTCAGCATTTTAAAGCTTTGCAGAGAGAAGGCTTCCGAATTCCGAATGGAGCACTCCTTTCAGGCGAGAGGGCAGAATCTGCCCAAAGTGGGAGGAAGGACTGAAATGATTTGTATGAAGTACAGGCGCCCTTTGCACACATTTATTAAATAACCTGCCCACTGCGCGCGGTCTTCCCATTAGTCAGAACTGAAATGAAAGCCGAAAGAAAAAAATCTACAATGTTATATAACATGACATTTATGGAGGAGGTGAGTTTAGCACCAATTAGGAAGGCGATGACGAAGGTCTGAAAAAATTAAATTGTTATGTCTATTAAAAAAGTAGTACAGCGGTTACTGATATTTAGTTGAGCCTAACATTCCACAAAGGAGATGTCAGTAAATTGCTATTGACGAGACAAAATCAAAGCTCGCTCTTCCCGGAAGTGTATCGGAACGGACGTCCTTGTTGTTACGTTAATCCTTTTTATCTTTCTCACCCACCTGCATCGGCAGGAACATAAACCGTTCAGGCTGATCAATATGAAAGAGATTCCAGTGGGTAAGATCACAGGTCCCACCCAGTCAAATACCTGTCACTTAAATGTGTATCAGAGCTTTGTTTAAAGATGTTGGGTGCACAAACGTTAAAAAAAGGCTTCATAAACCTGACCCAGATATTAACCAGGCAGGTACTGCAGAGATGATTTCTATGATTTCCTTTTCTGATCATTTTGGTGCTCTTGCATTTGCCACTTATAAAGGTAGGCGTAGGAATTAATGCAAGTGACTGAGTACATGCCCATAACACTGCGCTATATCCTACAACCATTGATAACCATGCCTTTACATTTACAGAGCGGGCAGGAATGAGGGTGGGTGGCGTGGGGGAGGAAGTTACCGGCTGGTCATGGAACAGGAAGCAGTGCTGATCCGGCCAGGAGAGGCGAGATACACCTCCACCAGACAAAATGAGAAAAGCCAGTTCTTTACTTCCAACAACCTGTCCCATGCTAACGAATGGAAACATATTAACAGTGGAGATATGAAAAAAAAAAAAAAACTTTGGTAAGAGCATGATAAGTGTGTCATATGTTCAACTTTTAGATAGCCACCCTGTGTGTTTTGTATGTAACTGCCTAAAAAATGTTCACCGCTTTGAGTGCCTCAGATAAATACTTATTTGGCCAGCTAAATAGGAACAGTGGCTCATTCATTAACAGTTTCTCTGTTAATATACTGCAGTAGAGACAAATGCACTAATGAAGCACAAGACACAAGCCACGCTATCTCTTAGAGTAGATGTGTTTCATTCAAACGTGAAATAAATCTGAACAATATAGGCCTAAATAATCATTATGGCAAAAGGCAAACTGCCATATGAAATCACTTGACTGATGACACTTTAGAGCTCTTTTCATTTATTTTTTAAAGAAAATATTAAAGTGGGGGCAAGAATAGCAGTGTGTGCCACCATGGAAACACCCATTGCTGATGCTGGGAGGATTCACCACAGTCAATAACAGCTCAATAACTGCACAGAGCCAGTATTGATGGTTAATGTGAGGAATCAAATGACAGGAACTACACTACATACAGATACCTTAATTACCAGTCATTATATGAGCTTTAAAAGAGTACAATAGAATTGCGCTCAATATAATTGACAAGAGAGTTTCACTCTCCTAAAACTCCTGTGATTCTAGTTCATGACCAGCAGATGGGGTTGCTCATCAGACAAAATTCACTTCTACATACTGCCTAAATGTGAAGCAGGGGAGAGGTGTAGGCATGTTGCAGAGGTTACATTGGAATGGAAAAAATGCCAACCAGCATTTGAGTGACATTTTGATTGTGCATACTTGCTTTCAGTATGGTAAACAAAACCACAGAATTGGGGTTACACTCATAACCCTGCAGGTTTTTTCTCATATTAAGAACCATGTTTCCAAGCAATAAGGGGCTTCAAAAACACTGTTCTCAGAGCATTACCATAAAGGACTATTTCTGTCATCTTCAAATCTCAGACAACTCTGGACAACGGCTAACACAGTAATACTAAATAAGATAAATAGGTACCTGGTTAAGATGAAACAATGCTCTGGCATTATTTAACAACAAACAGGTTATACATACTGATCAGCACAAACACTGACAAGTAGTTACATGGAAACAAATGACAGTAAGGTCAGTGTCAACTCTAGTGGCCGTGAATCCACGTGACTTTGATACGGAATGAACAGGCCTGCTCTCTGTTTGTAGGGTTCCTGGTTCCCCATGTTGCGAGGTATCTTCCATTAATATCTGTCATACACCTAACACAGGTTTGGAGAGTGCTCGGACAGTCTCTGCTCATTTCAGTTTAACCTGCCTTGTCCCTCGTTGTCAAACTATTTCAGTTACGTTTTTATGAACATCCACAGAGTGCTGCTTTGACCCACACAGAACTCTCTGTCTCCCTTTCCTTCTCCCTCTCTCTTCGTCTATGTCTCACATGCACACACCCACATTTAGCCAGATCGAAGACATTGGCAAAGGAATTAAAATGGCTACTTTTACCCATTAAAATGTTTTTGCCTTGTTTTTTTCCATCAAACATTGCACATTCAAAAATGTTTAAAATAAGACGTGAAGCGGAATCCTGATAAACAATCATGAGGGGAATTCAAAGCCGGCTGCACTCAAAACAAATCCAATTAGTATACTCCCTCGCTCAACGGGTGATCAGATGGCAAAACCTGACACCACTTTGCTCAGCACTCAGACAGAACCTGGAAGGAAAAGCCTGTCATATGAATTTTGGGCACTGCCTTCCAGTCAGGCAACCTTCCAGCACAGGGCTACAGAGCCACAACTGAATAGCCATCGCTCAAAAGGACCAAAAGGATTATCACTCAGTTTCAATGGACATAAACCCACAAGATTCTGTTCACAAGATCTTCACTCAGCTTCTACTAAAATGCTACTGGCCAGTAATACAAGCATGATGTCAACACAAGTCACATGTAAAAGAAAAGCATATATAAGAATAGCTGCACATGCAGATCTGCATCAAGATAAATACGTACACTGTAAGCCTCATAGACCTAAGGAAATTATCAATATACCACCCACATGGATATAGCCTATATTTTGTTCCTGGGCTACTTAATGAATCTACTTTATGCAAAGTAGCATAAGAAAATTTAATAGAACATAAGCTATTTTTAAATATTATATAGTGTGATGAGATATTCTTTCTTAAAAAATATTTAACAAAGTTGACCACCTCCACCCTGTGTTAAAGGCAGACTATGCAGGATATTGTGAAAATATAATAAAATAACCATGTTAAGGCACATCTATGATGCACATGCAATCTATGTCTTTGCTTAGTTTCACCAAATTTCTGCACCTTTTATCTGTATTTATTATTCTAAAATGTGTTTGGGACGTTTCTGGGCGTGGCACTAACAAAGTTGCAAACAAAGACTCTCAACGTTCACTGATTACATAACGCAGCGTAACTTGAAAAATTTAAATAATTTACTTCAATTGTATACCTCAGGAATATAACGATGTAATATTACATGACATTTTATTTGCGATGCACAATAACCTCATACCAAAGGACGTTAGAACGGCTACAGAACACAGGTCAGGTAAGGTAGCTACAATTCGCATAAGGTACTAGTTATCCATAGCCATGAACATACACATATTATGTTGTATTTTATAAAATAAAGAGGCTGATATTTGAATAGGATATGGATAACTTTGTGGAAAAAGTCATTCAGTTTACAAGTGTATTAGTGAGCAACAATGTACTTATGGCCTGCTAATGTCACTTATTCCACACACGCTTCATTGTTTACATCCCAGTTCAAGCATTTATGGCATGGTCTACAAAGATTCATGAAACGTATATGCTTAGCTTTGACAACACAATGCCCATTTATATTTTGCTGTTTTCTTTTTACTTTGGTCTTTGGACTCACTACCTACCAGGCTAAATGACACCCTGACCCGAATGAAGTCATTTGGCCTCATCCTGTCACTGTATGTGAAACTGAAGCTCCTTGTCTCCATGGAGGCAGGCTAGCTGTACAAGAATTGCACCGAGCACCAACTTCACAGTAATTCAGACAGCGGCAGTGACATTTGTGCATCATGCACTTCAAAGGGCAGCGTCTACCAGAGGAATAGCACGTCCTTCACAGGCAAGTATCCCGAAATTCCATTAGAGGCAAACAAAGACAACATTATAAAAAATTTGGCCGCTGCATTAAAAAGATGATTCAGTAGGCTAGGGAGGTAAGGCCATATCTCATTATAGTGATCAATCCAGTTACCCATCCCTCTGCATGCCCCAATTCCTTTGACTTTCAAACAATTTAGCATAGTTGCTTACTGACCTCAGAACTCTATTCTCTGGATGACCTGACAAATACTTTGTTACTATTGGTACATACTGAACATGCACTCCATTGTATCTATTAATAATACTCATATATTAATAACTCAGAACCTCATACATACATTGTACAGCCTTTTAGCCAAATGAAGCATCACAATTAGTACTCCAAGTATGATGTTGTGCATACTGTATTATGACTGCATTACATTTGCACTGTGATAATTCTGCAAGCGCAAGAAAATAGTCCTGCTTCGGATATAATTAATCTTGTGAAATATTATGAGTACTGTGACTGGGCCAACAGTAGTGAGTGTGAGAATGCTGAATAGAGCTTACACACATTTCTAGTGGCAAATCAGGCTAGGGCAGAAGACAGGGCACAGCATAGTGAAATTAACCAAACTGGGCTATTCAAAGGCTCATGCGCAGATGGAGTGGAAATCCTGCCTCTATGCAAGTTTACCTCTCTGGTAGAAAAAGTGCATAAAGAAGGGAAAAGGCTGGTTTCCAGCTTTGCATTGAGAGATGTGTGTGTGAGTGCATGTGTGCATACGTACGTGTGTGTGTATGTACTGTATAAATGTGTGTTGGAGAGAAACTGGTCTAACTTCAACCTTACTGCCTTGTGTGTGGGTGGGAGTGATGAGATAGAGCTGGAATTCTGCATTTGAAAACTGCGAGAGAGGGGAGATATGCAAATCTCACTTTTGGTGCTCCACTTTTGTTTAAAGCAACAGAAAAATGCTGTTAAACCCACGGCTTTTACTGTAGTGCAATTTTCAGGAGTTCTCTAAATTTCCATTTAAAAAATTGATGCTAGAAAAGTGCAATTCGAGGATCAAAGCTTCAAAGATTCTTTCTGATAAGAGAACATTTTCACAGTCTCATGATGGAACATGGTGCATAATGCACAGTCCATTATTTCTCTCCCTAGCCTCCAGTGGTATGCAGAATATGAAATCCTTTGCTACATTCCCAGGGCACTTGTCATGGCATGTTTAAATGTGCACTGGTACGTGCAGACGGAGGTTCAAGAAAAATGCCATGGCCCACAGGCTGATTAATAATAATCCAGCAACTGGGACAAAATTACACATTCTATAGTGGTCATCGCTGGGAGATTGAGGTATAACTGAATAGTGAACTGCCTCCATTTTCCAGAATGGGCCTTTTCCAGAACAAATCTACCACAAGCCCTGTTCAGTGATAACACAGAGGGCAGAAACTGGCCAGAGATGTGGGTTAGTGTTTTTACTGTGTGAACAGAGTCAATTGCATAGAACTGCCCCACGGTGAGACGATATGATACGTACAGAAAAATTCAGTTCCACAAATATTATGCTTTGCCCCAAAATTTATTTTCACTGAAAGTCTACTCTGGTCTTTCTAATAATAGCTGTCATTTACCAATAACAAAACCATGCATCCCTACCTGAGTAGAGAGCCTCTACAATTGTCTTTGTGAACCATGTCACCAAGGAATTATGCTCCTACTTGGAAAATTGTCTGCCTTTACAAATTTGATGCAATTTTCCAACCTCCAAGGTAGTGTTCAGACGGTTTGGGCTATCTGATGAAGGAGCCAACGTTTTAACGATTAGCCTCCACCCCTGAATCTCTGGCACAACAAGAAATGGTTTTCAAAGACATTTTAGGGCTTTTTAGGAAAATCTAAGTTTAAGTTTGGTTAATTAGACAGAAGGGCCAGTGAACATGAACAGAATGCACACAGGAACCTGCCAGCTACTATTAGGCCTTCTGTTCCCCACACGTTTACACCAGTAACAAATCAGTACTGATCGGTACAAATCCTGCTCTGTCATTACAAGGCTTCCTTTCCATGTTTACCAAAGTGAGCCACTGTCAATATGCAGCAATAATAATGATAAACTGCATACATGTGAAAATGCTGGGAGATATACAGCCAAATATCACTGTAGTACGATACAACTGGTTTTAATGATGCTCAAGCTGTGTGATTTGGAAAACCAATATGAAGCGGAATGAATTTAGGTCGTGGCCCAGGTGGTACAGCACATTCAGCCAAGCAGCTGAACACTGGAGCTGAGTAAAACAATCCAGAACAGAGGCTCAAGTCTCTGGGCTCAAGCTATATAAAACCACTATAAGTAATTGGCTAGTAGTCACACTAACTTTTGCCAAACTGCAGAAGCTTAACCTGTTTTGGTACGGTCACTGCTACCGCATGACAGGAGAATGAGTAGGCCAGGTTCTAGTGGTAACTGGGCATTAGCAGGGAATCTGGTGTCCCTGTGTAAAGCCAGCCAGGCATAGAAGGTGTTAAGCTCACTGAACACACCTGACGAACTGGCTTTTCGGAGGCACTCTTGATATAGATTTTCTTGACTGTGATTCATGTCACCTGTGGAAACATTCAAACCCTCTACATATTCTGTTTTAATGCCTCTCTATGTGCTACCAAAAAACAGGTTCACCAGCAGAATACACACACACACACACACAATAAAGCTCAGTTTAATAACTATGTAATGAATCAGTGTGGTGAAGAACTTAAAATATTAAAATATTTTGATAGGGTTATAAAGATGAATAGACACACTCTCAAGGCAACTCGGATGCATGAATCCAATTTATTCATATAGGCTAGCAGGCAAAATTCCCTATTTTTTCCATAATAGTTAACTTTAACGTGCAATTTATGATTGTGTAAACAAAAAATAAATTCAGCCACATTAGCATCTTAGTTACAGCTCAGCATTAAATACAATCATTCAACATAATTATTTTTATTGTAAAGTATTATAAATGGAAGAGGAGATAGGTACATATAGGCTATGTCCTGTGATGCATTATTTGGATTGCATTGTATCACTTTAACATGGTGCTTCAGAAGTTGAGAATATTTTACTTAATTATTCTTGTGGGCTTCAAGATTACAGGGTAGGAGTCCATTCATGAAAGTTATGAAGCATTTTACTATTGATTTTCACTCTGCATAAATACCTGCAATTTCTGCAAGTGTCCTGTATTGTACTCAAGCCTTTTTTTGACTGCAAAAGGGCAATCTAGGCTGTTTATTTAATTATATCTTTATAAAATTGAAGGGCTGAGCATTCGTGAAGGATTAAATGCTTTTAATAAAGGTGTAAAATGCAGTATTTGTAACTTACTATTTTAATATATAACCATATTGGTTAAAGCACGTCTCAGTGTTTGAGGAAGAATGCTGGAAATGTGATCTGAGAAAGTAGGTCTTAGGTCTTCTTTCAGTAGCTTTGGGTGCCAGTAGGGCTGGGCAATATATCAATATTATATCGATATCGTGACATGAGACTACATATCGTCTGGGATTTTGTATATCGTAATATCGTGATATGGCATAGCCTAAGTGTTGTCTTTTCCTGGTTTTAAAGGCAGCATTACAGTAAAGTGATGTAATTTTCTGAACTCACCTGACGGTTCCATCTGTTCTATTATTTGCCTTTACCCACTTAGTTATCACACAGACATTACTGACGATTAGTTATCAAAAATCTCATTGTGTAATTTTGCGAAAGTACCAATAGTCATCCCCACAATATCATCACAATATTGATATTGAGGTATTTGGTCAAAAATATTGTGATATTTCATATTTTGTCCATATCGCCCAGCCCTAGGTGCCAGTGTCACTAGAATGCAAATACATATCTGCCACACTTAGCCCTCAGTACCAGGGGGTTTCCCCCCTTGGCACCACACATCAAAGCCCACTCAAATCATACTGCTGAAACTGAGGAAAGGAGCTTGTGTCTATGCACACGCACTCACAAAAATATTTAAACCCCACATGCTTTTTTTAAAGTCCTGTTCCTGAGAGGCCTCTATTTCCATGGATGGAGATAATAGATAATTGATTTATAAAATCCTATTGTATTTAATCACAAATATCTAAAGCATCCTAGCCCGGCCCATAATTTCAGATGGAGGTGGTTAATAACTCTATGAGCTGGATGCTATTTTCATATCCTCAGTGTTGTAACAGGCTAAATATATGATACCATAATTGAATATTTTCCTGCATTTCTCATTCTAACAATGAAATCATTCAGAACTGAAAGGTACATACTGTACTCACAAAAAAAGAAAATCAAAAGAAATTGTCTATTTAAAAGTCACTCCATAATGTTTGACAAAGTTTGACATTACCTAATTTGAAATGCGTGAGTAAAAACAGCACTTCAGGAACAAATTGAAATTGCACCTACTGGACCACAATGATTTATTTTAGGCAAAAGGCAAATTAAATCAACTAGGCCTACTGTTTGGCCTCTGAGCAAATAAATAAATTTGTTGTTGAAAACAAAAATATAACAAACATACACTTGGACAAAAATGCAATCAAGGAAGCTGCCATCTATGAAACTCTAATTATGACACATAAGATTAGATAAAGCACAGGAAGTAAAAATACACTGCACTGTGGACACTTGCTTCACACCAATCTTCCCCATTTTAATCTAAATCCTGTAGTCAAGGCTGCTGAAATAAGAGTCAATATTAAAACAGTGGCATGACAAGTTCAAACCATCAGTTCACATTAGAGAGAGCGATAATGACAATCTTATTAAAACGGTGTTGACTGTCAGCTTTAATATCAGCTAATGGTTCTTCAGTGAGATGTCACCACTGTAGCGGCGTCACCCAAAATTAAAGTGTATCGGCCATGACTGATCCTCCATCTCACGCTTGGTCAGCTCCACAATCTGAGTGAAAAGTTCTCTCAAATGTGGACAGGTTCACAGAAGGAGCTGACTCAATATGTACACTCCCAAGTGACCTCTGTAGTATACTGTGCGGGGTGTACTGTATGTTGGCTGTAAGGATTTGGATGAACGTGTCCAGTGAGCAAATGGGCAAGACCGCCAAGTGCCTCGTAGCCAAATTCTGATGTACATGACTGATAAGCAAATGAAGAACACTGCCGAACGCACGGTCGTTCTGACCTGACTTTAGACAATAAGGACTTTCGATTGTTTGAAGTACACTGGATTTGAATAACTCCTGCAACAGCAACAAAGGGAAACATGCTTCCCCAAGCAAATGACATTGTTAATGTGGTTCACCACGCTCCCCGTAGCAAAACAATGTTGTGGCAACGTTGTGTAAAAACAGATGCCCATTGGATAAAGGACAGAAATCCAGTGCCAAAGATTCAGCACAACTGTTCAAGGCCAGACTGCAGCCATCATCATGTTTTTTTTTAAAAAAAGCTTGTTTCAAATAAAGGTAATCAAAAAACTGTCTCACCACCTACAAAGCAGCTTACAATGCTTTGTGGTCCTTCTCTGTAGAACTGGAGAGAAAGAGTGCTGGAAAAAACATGCATGTTCCAGTTCAATGCTTGGCTGTAGAGGTCATTACACCACATTCACATTTAACCTGGTTTAGAAATATAAGTTAATAAATGAATTGTGAATTTAAGAAATGCAGATGCAAAGAGCACATTGTACTGCATTTTTTTCTACACTGAATAAACACTGCCAGTTAGTTCATGGTATTTTCTGATTGAAACAAACTTCTGATGTCATGGGCCATTTTTTTTTACTTTGCTCTTCCACAAATGCAAACAGGGTTAATTCAATTTCCTTGTTTATTGAACAGTGAAAATAACAAGCACCATTATGAATGATCTCCAAGCTCCAAACCTTTATATATGCCAGCCCCCTCCCCCAACCTTTTATCAGTATATTTCAGCAATAAACTGCTTTTAGAAACTCAAGGTCCCCTTGATGAACCCAGTATCTCAGGGCTTTGGAGAGTCTGGAAAAAAAGACAATTCTGGGCTTAATAGTACATTATTTTCTACCTATAGGGACTTCATCATCCTCACTTGACAGCCTACATAAGGTTAATGGATTTCACATCCCCAAGATAAATGCTTTAACTTTAACAGCACTGTACTCATAAATGGAAAAAAAAAACTAAAAGAACAACACTGCACATTAGAGGCCGTATCATGGAGGTTTCCGTACAAGATGAATATCCCAACACTGTTCTGGCGATGACTGATTTAATTGCACCATGCTCTGCTCATCAGATGGTGGAAGGGGTCTTTTCTGGGACAGTGTAATCATCTTCCGCAAGAGAACACTCCATCCCTACAAGGGAATTGTCTCCAATCCTGAAGTGATAATTAATTTAACAGAATGGGATCTTGGCAGCTGTTATTTAAGGCACCGGAGCCATTAATCAAAGGGAGGCGATAATGTGATCGTGTGCTTTAAATGAACTTGACTTAAGTGTGAGAAAAGGCTCCAATTTAAGACTAAAATTACATTTGTGCAATGTGCACCCATGGAGGAAAGGGTTCAGGAATGAGAAGAAAAACACAATCTAGGGGATATATTCAAGGAATGGATGTACATAAAATGTAAGGAACTTGTGGAGATGGGATGTAAGGTTCCTACACTGCAAACTACTTCAGAGTCAACGCAGTCATGCACTTACATTACTACTAACACCATCTGACAGACGGCAGAGTCTCTGAAAATATGCAAATTAACGCAGGCAGTGCAGACGAAGAGGATACATTCTTATCACTGAGAAACACACACTGACTGACTGACTGACTGGCTGGCTGCTGTGCCCTGAACACTTGCTCCCTATCAGGCCAACATTTGCTTAAAGTGAACTTTACCACTTTATCAGTGCTTGTGGTTAAACGTCTGTGGCTGATTGCTAATCAAGCGCTATGATCCCTTCATCAATGCCTGCTTTGTGCTGTGTGTGATTGCACAACAAATACACTACCAGTTGCAGATGAATCCACATAACCTTAAAAGACATAGATATATAATAATGCAAATGGACGATAATACAATAACAGTCAGTGACAGTGTTCATGGGATATACTAGGGGTCTCCACCGCAGTACTACTGCAGGAATGCTGCATTATTAAATTGTACAATTATCAAATCATAAGCATGTTTTTGTTTCCCTAATAACACTTTTGTTTAAAGCATTAGCCTATACTGTGGCATTTTTATGGCACACCCAGTCTTATTGAGACCGGTTTAAATACAGTACTGGCATGATTGCTAGACCTGAAGGACCAGTTAGTTTAAGCCATGGCTTAAACTAACTACTCTTAAGAGTTACAAGAGTAAACATGCCCTCCGTGTGCGTTAGTACCAGCTAGCTGTTCCCCAAAGAAAACTTTGGAACGATCATCCCAATTAGCCTCAAAACCCTAAACTCATAGATGTCTCTGTACTCTCCTTAAAACCTTACTTCCAACACCAAGGCTGTTAAATGGATTGGGTTGTAAAAATTTGAAAAAAAATGATTTCACTTCTCTACATTTGGATTACATGTTTATACATTTTTTTTTCAAGCACTACTTTGAACATAGAGTAGAGTTCACCCAATTCTCTCAGCAACAATGCAGGGTGGAAGAATTTTTCTACAATGAACAAACATCCGTCACTTAGTAGGCCACATCAACACAGAATTTACTTGCCAAGCTGCTGTATCATGATAGCTATCCAATGGATTGGGGTACATCAAAAAATGTACTAGTGAAATGGCTGTACAGTTCTTGATGGACCTACTCCAAACCCACAAGCACAATTCAGCTGCTCCTCACCATGGCAACACCCACATGATTCAGACTGGGAGTGTCCACCAATTTAATATTTTTTCCCACCTTTTTTGTCATGCAGCTTTAAATGTGTGCCAAAAAGCAGCCTGTTCAGTGTTGGACCTGCTTTGCTCCATCAAACTCACATGCCACTTATCAACAAGGGGGCCGTGATAACTGTGAACTTGCCCTTCTCTGCACCTCAAGACCACGCAGAACACTCCGGAACAACTGAAAAAAGATCCCTACAGAGTACCGCCTCTTCAAACTGACGAGAGTCAGCCCACACACTTGCACTGCACATACAGGCACTATCATTGCCAGTCAACTCAAAACAGAAAACTGGGACAGTCGAGTGGGTGCTATATCCGGCTAAAGAAGCAGCCCTTTGTGCACTGACCGTGCCCCATGGCTTGGAATCGAACGCTGGCCAAACCAGAGGCCCGAGGGCCAGTCCAGTATTGGCCATAAAGGGTTATAGCCAGCAGGAAATTCCCACCTAATATCACAAACGGTGCTTTTACTGTTGGTCCAGGTTCCTGCAGTCAGTACGAGCCAGCTGCATAGGCAGAACAGTACTCCAGTGCTATGATTACACAGCTGATCTAGTATAAGGATGGTAAAGAAATTCTGGCTGATTACACATGATTCAGAGGACCCACATGCTAGTACACATTCTATGTAATGAATGGAGTATATTGCAACAAAAGCACAGGATTGCAAATATGATTTAGCATAACCAATTTGGACAAATAATGGAATAAACTTGTTTAAAACATGAAAGCTGAGCACACTGACTTGAATTAGGTATCTGCTTATCAGAAAGCCATGGCACTGCTAAACTGCTAAATCATACCTATATAGGTTAGCTGGATTTTTGTATTGAAAGGAGCGAATGATGATGAGCATAAGGCCACTGTAGAGTTCTCGAGGGAATCAGACCCAAAACCATGTGAGTCTCAATCCAGCACTCTTGAACCATGAACAGATGCTTTTCAGTAAGGAGAGAGAACAATAGATTTATTATTTGTGTATGTATCATAAGCTCAGTGTTCCTTATCCCACCGCACAAAGTAATGGGATATTTGGACATTTCATGTCTGTCTCAATGGCGTAGCATGTGCGTCTGAGTAATTTCATTTCAGCTTGTACCTAGGTTGTCCCTTAGGCATGTTATGTTCCTGCACACCACAACGCCACTTTGACCCAAACTTGCTGAAAAAAAAAAACCTAATTTAACAATAAGCAATCTGAATTTATGAGCTAAAATAATATGATTTCAGGCACTGTGCTGTGCTTATTGTATAAATGTGCAGCATGTATGGCTTGATTTAATATCCAGCGATGTTCATCTTGTTTCAGACCACACACACCCGTCATTCGACCACTTCACATGCCCTCCATGTGAGATCTCAACTGCCTAATCTCAACTATGAACTAATACCTCAACAGACACGCACCCCACACAACCTGCTGTTATAGGGCTGCATTGCTTAATAACATCAACCTACTGTACACAGAAAAAAGCTGCATACTGTAAAAGCCATACGAGACAGACAGCCTTGCACACAAAACCTGTTACTCACCAGTATGAAATGCATTTCCACACTATAATCTAGGCTTATCTAAACATGCTATGGCAGCATTCCAAATGATTCAAGAACATCCAATTATAACAGAGTGTTCTGTTAGACTCAAATCAATCATGTTTTGGCCTATCTAAAGGACATAGCCTACTTATGCACATTCCCCTTCGTAGTACCCCTGCTAGTGTAACGTAAGAGTCAGCATAGTACATATACAGCAATGTTTAGAAAAAATGCTAAAATTATTATTCTTTTTATAATAGCTCCCAAACATTTTCCCCAGTTTTCTCCCCAGTCTTCTGAAGGCCTGTCCCATTACTGCAGAATCCTCCATAAATTTAGGAGGGACGTGCACACATGCATTCTGAAACTTGTAAAGTCAGCTGAGTGCTTCTGTTCACCACTAGCTAAATCTCAGATACAGAACCCGTCTAGGACTGCGCAGATTGAGTGACATCACAGGCAGATCTACAATTAACCAGAGGAGGTGATAGTGCACAATAAAGAAAGGTTACTCTCCAGAATAAAAACCCTCCCATCATGTAGGGATGTTATTAAATACTGGCCCAGTGTGGATTTGATCTTTGCTAAAGGAATTAGCCTACCTATACACTTTTGAAGCACCTCAACTTTTAAGAGCAGTGGATGCTAAATGGCTGAATTACAGAGGTCTAACCATTTACAGTAAACCCATGCCAATTAATGGGTTAATACATACGAAAAATGGAAGAGTAACAATAATACTACATAAGGTTTCTGCATGTAGCACGCAATCTATGGGTGCAAAAATCAATGAATTGCAAGAAATCTGGCTAAATAAGTATCTGCATTCAGTCAGACCATGTCCTTTTCAGACGAATACTTACTTGAGTATGCACAGAAAAGGACACTACCCAACAAAGAGTACACATTAACACCATCAAAGGGAGAGGGTTTTTCCTTGAGTTTCATGGTTTTTCTTTCCACTGTGCAACTGCGGGCGCGTTCACACGTGAGCCCCTCTGTTGAATCAGGAGAGAGTACACAACCGCGGTTCTCCTCCGAAACACGTGGTGTCGCCAACTGCCTCTTTGCACACAGCAGGCTACAGCTAAGCTCGCATAGAGTGGAGTTGGACAAAGACCTTTCATATGCGGCTTTAACATGCAGTCCATGGGCAATCAGCAGGGATCACTAGATAGCAATGAAAGACCCCTAACCAACTGAACCTTCCCATACCTTAGGCAATGCAATCGCCCTGTGGAGCTACCGTTCGCACTGGCCACCATCTGGACTCAATTTGAGGCCGTGGGGCTCATCCACGCACCGCAGCGTGATGCCTTAGTGGGGAAACTGCAGTAGAAACTGAGCCAAATCTGTGTGATCCAGTGAGCAAAATCTGCTATCTTAGCTTCTTATTGTATGTAGCAGACTAGCATATGAGCTAGTGGGTTACATTGGCCCTGCTAGCCATAATATGGGCCAGGATGAACATCAGTAGAATGTATGGAATTCACTCCATTGGGAAGACAAAGACTCTGTTCACACTTATTGTTTATTCTATGCAGCTGACAAATGAGGTTCCTCTATATCCGATGCATGTCACTCTGTCTTCACTTAATTTTAATGTGCCACAGCCTACGTGTTTAAATGGAGATCATATTTCTACCACTTGTTGCGCTCAGTCATTCATCCACTCTGATGATCAGCTCTTTAACAGGTTGCAACTCCATTACGTTTATTATGGGATGTTAATGTGTCAGTAGAATGCTGGTGACAAGATAAGATGCATGATGGGGCATTACATACATATCAGCAGAATCTAAACTGAATCCCATCTGGACTACCTCCTGATGTGATTCATATCAGAGTTTATTTTAAAATGTTATCCACATCTGAACTCCTGTGTTTAGACCACAATAATAAAATGAGACACATAGGATATGAATGCCAACAGATATCTATACAACATCAGTTATGTTGTAAAAAAAAAAAAAAAAAAGAGTCAAATGGACCCTGACCTGTCCGGAATCTATGTGGGCTTTACAATGTCTATTAATCCCTGAATTATAACCAAGCACTGTGT
Source organism: Anguilla rostrata (assembly GCF_018555375.3). NCBI lineage: Eukaryota > Metazoa > Chordata > Actinopteri > Anguilliformes > Anguillidae > Anguilla > Anguilla rostrata. The sequence continues at coordinate 7,588,188 of NC_057946.1, read as the reverse complement.
GGCTGAGATGGGATTATAAATGGCTTTGAACTGGCCATTGTAGTTCACTATCACAGCATTCTCATTATGTGTCTTCTGTCTCCAGTGTCTTTTGTCAAACAAACTCCAGTGTCACTCTGATTGAGCCCCATTCAGCTGAAGGACTGTACAAGTGCCAGACCATTAGGAAAACAACAAATGACACATTCCCCTTCCTTACGTTTTTTATTATCTTCAAAAAAATTACAATGTGCCTGTCAACCACCGTTACCTGTCTGAGGCAGCTATGACTATCTCAGGAAATGGACAGCAAAGCTACAGTTTCTCAGGGGGGGAGGGGGGGTTATCTCAATATATCTGAGTGCCTTTGTCATATACCAGAAATATACAGTAAATGTACTGAAGTCCAGATTCCTTCATTCTTCATTTAAACCATAAGCTCATTGCACAAATGAGGTTAAAACTAACGCTGACTAAAGTGTAAAGTGACTCTTGCGACCTAACTGGATTAAAAGTGTTTGGATAAACAGGCAAATATTTCCAGTGTATTACTGAGAAACATGGGTGACTTTCTGAAAACAGGAAATGGGCAGTTAGTCCTGAGCAGCAGAAGATTCAGAAGTATCTGAGGTGCACCTGTCCAATGCGGATGCTACACTTATTGATGCTTCAGATAATTATTCCATCTGATGTCAGAGCAGGTCAAGGGGCTCAGTTCAATATCCACACAGTGACCTCTATGCATAACTTACATTTCTGAATTAAAATAAATAAAATAAAAAAACTTTTTTTATATTTATCATTGTACATTCTGCAGTTTCTGAAATTAAAAAAAAATTACGTGTATTCGGCGAAAAAGGAGGACTTATGTCTAATGTCTTTCGGGATAAAGTGCATCACTGAGATTAAAGTGCATCTAAGTCTTCATTGCAACTAATTAGACAGGCCCACACCAAGCATGAAAAAAGGAGAGAATGGGAACAGCATCCAGAAGAGAACCGTGGCTTTTTGAAAATATACCAGAGGATATCCATATCCATAGTATGTATTTATTGGATGCAATATTTGATGTAATCATTTGATAATTCCTCTGTGTATAGTACATAATTCTCCCATATAAATGTGATTTACCATCTGAATGTTGTTTCACTACGCTATGCTCTGCAAGAAAAGCTCTGTCCCAGGAAAAAATATCTTTAGTTCAGGTTAGACCATATGTTTGACTTGTAATGTAGAACCTAATTTAGGCTAATTGTACTTCCCAGTTCTATAACTTTCTGCATGACTTACAGTTGAGGCTGGAATAGGAAATCCAAGCAAAACAATTAGTTGGTGCTAAACTCAAGTCAATGGGACTACCTGGCTGGTGTAAAAGTGCTTTTCAAAACAAACACATTGCCTAGGTATTTTCTCTAACTCTCACTCTAGATGTCTGTAAGTGCTGCAAATACCAATACCAAGCTGTCGGTGCCATACAGGTATGGGGCATGCCGGCCCGCCAAGCTGCAGCTAGGAGAGGTTTGCGAAAAAACAAATTCCACTTACCTTGTGTTCATTGTCCAACAAATAACCTTAATCTAAACTCTGTGGCATGGTTCATTTTAAGGGAGTGGGCAAAGACATTGGATGGCAGAGAAAATATTCAGTCAAGCAAGCAGAGATTAAGTATTTTGATTGGTTCCCTAAATTTTAACTAAAAGTAAAGCCCAGATCAAATATTTATCACACATTATTTCCCTCAGCTTGAGTGAATAGCTAAGTATTTAGAAAAAACTTCCCAAAGAAATGAATGAAATTGAGTAAAGACTTCAGTGACTAATTTTCAATGGTTTATGTAACAAACAAAATTCCTTATATTTTGTTGTAATAAAATTAATGCTGTGAGAGTTACGGCGCATTCATAAACTCAATTAATAGAAGTTCAAGAGACATGGTAATGGCTACCGTAAATTCATCAGGTCCATTACTATTTAATATGACAAATGGCATAATGGGATGGGGTGGCTTAGACGTAAATTGAGTATCACTTCCTGAATAATACCAATAGAGTATAATATTAAGGCAAATATATGTGCAAGCCAAAGATATGTATGTTGCCAGCTGTTACTGTTTTGCATTTGTTCAGTGCTAGGTATAATTAGGCTAACCGGCAGGCAACATGCTAGAAAGCCACATGATATGATTTGCAAAGCAAGTCCTGTAAACCATGCCTATTCCATTTACCTTGAATCTCTATAAACTACCAATATTACAGTATCAACAACAACAAAAGACAAATTATAGGCTACTGCTTTACAATTGCACATGTAGACTATGTTGTAGGCTACTTACCCCATTTTGCTTTATGTGCTGATCTGAATGGTCCTGACAGCGAAGCTAAATTATCCCACTATGGGTCTTGCTGTAGGTCTCCTCCGACCCCTTGTATACCGCTGTGTATATCCTTGATGGCAGATAGTGGTTTGGTGAGCTTTTCGAGATTCGGTTGCCTTCAGAACATGACTTTCAATCCAGCTCTTCAATGGTGATGCTTTTACATCAATTCCATAGAAGTGTATGGTACTTGACCCCAAACATTTCGTAAACGTTAAATAATATGGATTTTGCAGTTTCCATTCCGAATTATGAATTCGCCACAAACGCGAAGGGGAAGCCGCTACTATGAAAGAAGACTCATGATTAACAGTCCCTGTTTAATTCCGATTATGCACACAAGGCACATAAAGTATGGTTTGCTCGCATAGGACCGCGGTGCGCTTGTGTTCGTTGGAAGGGGTTGCAAGCGCCACTGCCTTCTCTGATCTCCAAATGACCCTTCAAAATCCACTCGCTCCGAAATGCAGCGTATTACAACTCCGTGTTCTTTCTTAACGCCCTCTGGTATTTACTTTCAAAATCTGATACCTCTCCCAGAATGTAACCAGCTGCACCGCATACAGTTATCCTCGGGCAAGAAAAATGCTGAACCTTCATTCCCGTTCCCGCTTTAAGTTAGCCGACTATGTTGTCGTTCTTCATTCATTCGTAGCCCATTGCAGTTCTCTCATGTCATCAGAGCCATCAAAATTCCTCCAGAGCATATCATAACGCTAATGTGTAATGGACAAACAAAACAATAAAAAGCAAACAAAAAGATGGCAAACAAAAACAAAGCCAATGTGAACATGTATTCTCAATAACACTATTTGTTTTTTTGCCCTTATTCGCTGAAAAAAGAAACCCGGTGCATTTTCAGGTCTCCATCAGCCCTTGTATTTTAGAAGACCAGATGAATGTGCATCGTCTTCTTCAATGTCTGTGAAAATAAACCAAGCAAAACAGAATAAAGCACACATAATAATAAAAATCAATTAACATGCATATCGTTTATACTGCCCCATCCTTGCTGAAATCTTTCACACGTTTATATATTTTCTCACATCCATTCCCATTCCGTTCAATATCTCTGTCCCTATCCTACATCCACTGACAAGTATTAAATGGACTAGCGTCACCACGCCACCTTCCGCACTGACGTCACTGCATGCTCTAGGGACTGACGTACCTACCGTAAGGAAGGTGACGTTCAATTACTCCAGGAAGCGGTACTATAATGGGTTACCAATTTATCTTTACAGCTTCTCGCCCTTCTCGACTAATTTAAACAGTATTTAATTTTTTTTTAAATTTCGATTAAAAATAACTGAAGTTAGAAACATTATATCCAATATATAATTATTGCACCTAATATATAATTATAGATTATTCATTAGAATATTTCTTGGCATATTTTTCGAATGATCAGTATGTTTAATGTGCACAAACTGTGTACAAGGGCGATGCACCTTAAAGTGCATTAAAATAATTTGAAATAAATCATGATCTCTGTTTAACCCCTGCCTTCTTTACCTAAAGTAATTTATGTTAAAAAAAAAACAAAACAAAACAAATGACAGCCTTTGCTGATAGTCCTCAGTCCACCATGATGTTTTTGACTGGGATAGCCGAAGTTTGCGTCAGCAGTCAATGTGAGTGTGGCAATGATCCTGAAATTAGCATATTGGCAAATATAGCTCTGTTGATTGATGCAAACTGCATTACTGAGTACGCAAATGTAGCCTATTTAGTATTTTTCTGTTGTAATTTGCAAATCATAACTAGCATTGCATTTTATCATTTTAAAATCAAGTTGAGAAACTAATATACACTTTAAAGTCCAGTTTATAGGGTACTTTATCAAAGTGTAAAAAATATATGCTTACTTCAACTTTATTTGCTACAATTTTCTTGAAATTTCTTGAATTCTGTTTCAAAATATGTGGAATTATGAAATTTCACTCCCACCAGTCAGTAAGCAGAGAGGATTTTAATATTATTACATCAGAATTATCAGTTTCTTTCTTCAATTTTATTACACGCTAGAGTACTGTATTACTTGTTGTCTGCTACCTCAATAGTCATCAGGCAGCCCTGAGCCAGGAATATATGGGGGACACTTGGATAGCAATGATGTGTATATTCAGCCTGAGGCTAGGAAGTACATAGAAGGAGAACTCACAACAGTGCAGCAGTAAGTCCAGTTTCTTCACCAAGAATGTAGTCTGATACCACATTAGCTAAACTATGATAAATAAATGGACAGCATCTGCACAGATAGGCATCACCATGCACCACAATCAGTACATTTAATTGGTAAAAAATCTGATCTTTGCAATATTTTGCCCTTGTTTATGATGCATATGTCCAGTAAACACTGTCACCATCATGGGATTGAATGGCACTAACAATAACTGATATTATTATTGCCATTTGGGTCACATTGCACTTACACTCTGATGGCAGAGCTATGGACTCAAGGGCCTGCAACCATGCTCCAGGTCCCATAATCTCTAGTTTTATTTTTTTTTTCACCATAAAATGAGCAACCAATTCTCACACCCAAGTATCTAGGTGATGTGAGTTAGTTGTGTTACCAACAGCTTTAGTTTTATTAACAACAACAATTTTCACACCCTGCAGCTATCCCAGGGGATGCAGACTCCTGCTGATGCTGTTTCAGTTCCTCATCAGCAATGTGTATCTCCAACGTTAACGACCAGAGGTTTATACTTGATCATTATATTACGCGGATCGGCTTGTGTAGGCAGCGGGGGCGGGGGAAGAGGACCTCAATTGAAAGGATGAGCTATACGTCGGATAAATAAGTAAATTAATAAAGATCTGAGAATCTCCACAATTTCGATTGGGCTTTACTTGATCAATGGTCCGCAATTTCACTTGTATTAATCCAGCATGGATGAATCATTACATGATTATATATCAGTGAATTCGAGCAGAATTTATTAGGTAAACGCCGCGTTTGAGCTGTTTAAATACTAAATTGCTGAACGGTAGATCAGTCGTTTTTGAGGTATTCGTGCTTTTTAGCCTACTATGTAAAACACTGATAGCTACACAACAAGCTCTGCTTTTGATATATGCCTGGTCTGTGCTCAGGATAAACAACATGCCAAACAACATTTCTATTGCGTGCACCTTATTGGGTGTACGGTAAGGTGAATCCTGCAACCCGGAACAAGAAACTGAAACAGCACCAGGAAGCAACCATTGGGAATTTATTGTTTGTCAGTTGACAAACATGTAAGGCAATAACAAAATATAAAATTTCATGAAAAATATGATATAACATGAATTTATCCTTAATTCAAATGGTAGACTATTAATATGCATTCTCTGTCCTGATTTAGGTAAGCACTGGAGTCTGTTTTGGTATTGTATCATTTAATGTGAAATGCAACTTTGCAAGCAGTAACTTTGCTACGCTAACCTCAGCTAGCAAGATGACGTGCTGTTTGGTAGTAATAATAATAATGATCTTAATAGTTAAGTATTATTTAAAACGTTTGTTTAATACACATGAATGGGACCGATCTAAACAATCTTTTTTACTAGGTTTGTTGATAAGGACTCTCCATTTCCGAAATTTGCAACCTAGCTAACACGATATAACACATGTATCAATCGATAGTATAACTACTTTGCAACTTGTTACGATACAGCGTGTGCGTTGAATAAGAATGGTTAACGTTACTGCATTGATTAGTTTGCAATCGAGGTAGGAAATCATTTTTAATTTAGACGGTTACAAGTATGATTCGTTAAATCTCTGTTTAATTTATTGGCCGATTTCCGCACAAGCCATTTAGCTAGCTATTTAACGTTGCTCGTGTTTGTAATTAGTTAGTAGCTATCGATAGTTGAAGGAATGCAAACTGTATGTCAACAATGCACTTGTTTCTCATGTAAATGTAGGTACAAGAATAAATGTACGCCCTCACAGACAGAAGATGTACCCCAACTCTTCAATTCTGGGGCGTCCACCCTTCCCCCCTAGACGTGGCCAAGCTAACGGCTTCGTCGCCCAGCTCCCTTTCCCCGTTTTGTTTTCTCCACATCAAGTCATCGAATCACAGTTCAACATGAGGAATACTAAGTAAGTACCTTAGAGGAAATGTTGTAACAGCGCAGGAAATGCAGAAGTAGTAAAAAGGTTGTGATTGTACTGAAAGTTAAATTGAATTAAGTTAAATTTAGATCTCTTTATTTTTCCAGTTTCGACGGCCTGCCGCTGAACAACGTCGCCCGTCTCCCGGCAATATCCCCTCTTGACTGGAAGCCAGGACTTCACTCCCCTCCACATGTCCCCAGTGTTTCAGCGGTAACACTGGGCAGAAAGTGAGACTTTTTGAAAGTATATTTCAACAGTGTTTCCATATGCATTTCTTGTACTTAAAAGGCATGCGTACATGACCTGGTATTAAAGTGCTAAGGTTCAGCCATATTGTGATATCCTAATTCAGACTTGTGCGCAACTTCAGTCTGACCTACCCTCTGAATATTGAGTGAACATGGGCATGCCCCCCTGAATGTCAGCGAGATGAAACACACCCTCCTGGTGGCCTACAAAATAGTTTGGCTCTGTCAGTCGTAGATTGATTAGTGTGTTGCCAGCGCTGAATTCTCAGACGGGTTAACGGTGTAATTGCTGTTTCTCAGGAGGAGGAGTGATGAGCACAGCCCGTACGACTTGAAGAGGCAGCGCTTCAGCTCGCCAGGGCGCCACCTGGGCACGCCCGAGGCGGCGGCGGCGGCGGCGTCCCCCCTGGCAGCGCAGACGGCGAGGTCACGCCTGCGGGGCGAGGGCTGCAGCCCCGCCTCCTCGCCTCGCACTCCGAAACCTGCGGGCTGCGTGCCGCCACTCAACGGGCAACCCCAGCACAGTGCACCTGCTGCCCCGCTGCCTCCTGCCAAGGATAAGGTGAAGCCCCTAACATTTTCTGTGCTCTCTGAGTGTCGCTGGGAGGGTTCTAACCTGCACGTTGGGTAACTGTGCTAGTTAAAATAGAGCTCAGGTCATATGTTTTTTGTGGAATAAGGCTAAGTCCTTGTGAAACTTTTCAGTGTATGGAACATACAGAACATTGAACTCACGTGCCCTCGAGGTGTAAATCAGGGGATCATGCTGACCATTATGGACTGAGGGTCAGGCCCAGGATCTTGGAAGTTTACCTTAAATTCATTGTTTGTATTCCAATGTGCTGCTGTTGTTGCTGTTACACTGTGCATGACCTGCTTGGCAAACTTTTTAAAGGGGGGTAATAAAGATGAAAGGTGAAAAGGATTTAAAAAATTGTTTTCCGCCTTGCTTGTTCCACCTATTTGCATCTTTTAAAATTGGGAAGTGGGCAGAGACGGACCAAAAGCGGGTGTTGGTTGCTGTACACTTTAACGCTGGTATGCATGCATTACCTGTGTGCTCGTTTCGCCTCCAGCTCAGTCAGCAGATCCTGGAGCTGTTTCAGGCCTGCCAGCAGCGGGGCGATGACCTGCAGAAGAAGGAGGTGTGCAGGGCACAGCTCCAAAGGGAAATCCAGCGCCTTTTCCCCAGTGAGTTCCCCAGCGAACTAACAGGGCCCGTCGCGGCCTGCTTAGCATTCTGACGGCTAGCTTAGCTCAGGCGCCGAATGTGCTTGCGTGTGCACATCTGTGTGCTGCTTCTCTTTTCAGATTCACGGGTGTACTTGGCAGGCTCCTCCCTGAATGGCTTTGGGAGCCGGTGCAGTGATGCAGACTTGTGCCTAGTCGTCCAAGACGGACCAGTAAGTTCATTTAAAAATATGTAGGAAAACATTGATGTACTTATACTTGTATGTAGTGCCTTTGGCACAAGTGCAACTTTTGTAGACATTTTGTATACTAATTTTAGCACTAAATTCCGCTTCTGTATTTTTCAGCTGAACCAGAGAACTGATGCTGTGTATATTCTCAGTCTTGTACAGAAGCTGTTTTACAGGCTATGTAAGTACCATTTCTGCATACATATTTAGCATCACATTATTCAGTTGCATTTTATATGTTATTTCAACTGTAGCCTTGATATCTATGTTAATATTTTTCAAACTGTTTATTCACTTTGTGACTGTGTTGCTGAAATCCTTTTAGTAGGATATTTTGACATTATTTTATTGCTTTGCTATAATATTTAGGATGTGTAAGTTCTCATCTCATCCTAAACATTAATGAACATAGTTACTCACAGGAAAACATCACCGTTGTAACAATGGGAGAATAATTTTGATTATTTGATTTTCTACAGTTTTTAAGTTGCTTCAATGGCAATTTTTTTTTATATTTGACATTAATTTAAAACACCAATGTATCATTATTTAATGTTTATTCTATAATTTAAAAAATGGTTAATCCTTCATTGCAGTGTCAATAGATCTTTCCAAATGATTAATCAATTTCTGTTCCTGGTAAACATTGTGTTATTGACACATTGTTTTGAATACTCCTGAATGAAATTTATGAATATATATGAATGGTAATTGCTGCCACCTGTGCACCACCGTGAAATATTTAGTAATAATTATTTTTCGTAATTATTAAATGACTCATTTAGGTGGCTCATGTACCGTGATGATAAGGCTTGTACAGATTGCTCAACAGGTGGCTTCGAGAGGATTTCTGGGTATCGTGCTACTAGAGTACTGAATTACAGGCTTTGAAACTTAGGTGAATGAGAATTTGTGACCCTAATGAAAAGCGTTTCCAATCAGTGCAGCTCACAGACTCGACAGAGTGCTTCTGCTCCAAACTGAAGACTGCTGCTGTACTGATTGTATCCTCACCGCTTTGGTTGTTTTTCTTGTATTCTCAAGCGCAGCTGCATACGAGGAAGTTTTCTGGGAGCTTGTCTTACTCAGAGCAACTGGAAAATCACAAAGGGATTAAGTTTGAAGTGGAGCAACACAGCTGCACATAATCCAATATTTAAATTATGTTCAGCATATAAAGCCAATCTGATAAATTGCCTGGAAATGTTTAGGATCAGTTTAACTTTCCTCTGTAGCCTCGTAGGGTCCTAGTGTGAAGCTGAAGTTTAATCCTAATGTAGATTATTTTAGAAATGTTTTTCCTATGAATGAATGACCTTTTATTTGCAGCTTACATTGAGAGATCTCAGCTAATCCGTGCAAAAGTGCCGATACTGAAATTCAGGGATAAAATCAGGTATGTGAGAAACCCAGCGGTGTATTATCCATGTACTGTCATGTTCTGTCTGAATTAATTTTCAAAAAATTACATTCAAAATTGTTAAGCACCATTTGTTATTTATTGCAGTTAAACATGCAACAAGATGCGTTTCTGCATCATTCTGCTGAAACATGTTTCTGTGTTCATGCTGAAATGCAGTCTAAGGGAACCCAGCCTGACTTGAACTATAAACAATAATCTAACCACTCTGCCCAGGTTTTTTATAGCACAATGACAACTCCCCCTCTCTCCTGTTTAATGGTGCTGAAGTTATGAAGGACAGAGACTTTGTTGGAGGTTGTGGAAGTCATAATTATATCCACGCATCGCCGGCTGGTTAATTGCATCCATTAAACCCTCAATGTCTTTGTTCCTTGCAGTGGAGTGGAGTTTGACTTGAATGTAAACAACATTGTGGGAATACGGAACACATTCCTCCTCCGAAGCTATGCATACAGTAAGCGCAGCTTCGCCAGTGCTTTCCAAAGCCTCTCACGATGGAGCTTCTCAGATCATCGGTTGACTCAAATGGTTAGATTTGAGATAATCGTCGTTTCCTTTCCTCCCAGTCGAAAGCAGAGTTCGACCCATCATCCTTGTGATAAAGAAATGGGCCAGTCACCATGGGATCAACGATGCAAGCCGTGGAACCTTGAGCAGTTACTCATTGGTGCTGATGGTCTTGCACTACCTTCAGAGTGAGTAGCATATCAGTGTGACATTGCAAGGCGGTATATATCATTCACTTCAAAATAGGGGCAGTGATACTTTTCCTCAGTAGGCGGGCTACTCTGATTTCCGTTGTGTTTTCTTCAGCCTTGCCTGAGCCTGTCATTCCCTGTTTGCAAAAGGAATATCCTGTAAGTCCACTTTCTGTCATTACTATTGATGGATGTCCAGGAATACATTGCATCTGTAAATATTTTCAACTTTGGAATACAGTAATACAATTTAATTGCGTGAGAAAAATTGTGCTGCATTGAATTTATGGAGGAATTTTTGTGATTAATTTAGCAAAAAAAAAGTGATGAAATGTGAACCTCTTGCGTCTTTATTCTTGCAAAACATTCAGATCTAATTGCGGTTAGACATCTGATCTTTCTAATTCTACCGCCAGGAATGCTTCAACCCCTCTATGGATATCCATCTTGTACCAGAAGGACCAAAAGATATTCCCTGCTTTACCTCCAGAAACCAGTCCACACTTGGAGAGTTGTTGCTTGGCTTCCTGAAGTACTATGGCTCTGTTTTCAAGTAAGGAGGGTGACTTTCGGAAACGTCTCTGGTAGTCCTTTAACTGCATCTCCACGGTATCGCTGTTTTCTAAGCCCCTCTATATGGCCCAGTGTCCACTCCACTCCAGGGTACGGACTGTAGACTCAGCGAGCCGAGCAAAATGAGAACTGGTTTTACTTAATCGCTTTCATTTAGCTGTGAAACATTGCTCAGTCCATTACATTAATCACTGCTTATCCCTGACCGCTTATCCAAGGTGCTCATTATACCATAAGGGGAGGCTGACATGCAGCTGAGCATGAGAAGTAGCATTGAGCGTGCTATCCTCGAGTCTCGCTTACCCTCCCTGGCTCTCGTTTCACATTGCTCCGCTGACAGACGGAAGCAGGTGACAGTGCAGTCTGGGGAGAGTTCCTTTGACGGACGGCTTGTTTATGATTATGCGGGAGACCTCGCTGTAAACGAGCCCTGTATGTGAGAATGTGATTATATCCATCTGGATTTGATTTAATTTGTTCCCTCCTTTTGGTGTGCTTTTTTTTGGTGTCCTCGTCTCGCTTGGCTTGAATGTGTTTTGGAACACTGATAGTGGCTGATGTAAGCAGGAAGTGCCACAGGGCCTGCTTGCATCAGCCAGATGCACCTCAGTTTAAATTACTGATATTAAGCACAGATAATTGCCCCTTACTTTTGGCCCCGGTTGGTGGAGGTTACAGGTCTTTGAGTGTCCTCTTAATACTTCTAAATGGATAATTTACATGGTCAAACTCTTCTAATACTTTCATGTTCTTACCAAATTACCCTTTTTTTTCCAGTTGGGACAGATCAGTGATTTCAGTTCGAGAAGCTGAAGCTTTCCCCAAACCCAATTGCAGGGAATGGAGGGACAAGTTCATTTGTGTTGAAGGTAACCTAGTTGTGCTCCTCCTGTTTGCCATCACAATATCAACAGAATAATTGTTTCACTGTAACAGTATCCATAAATGTTGAGAGAAGAATATGTTGCATTACAGGCATTTAGCAGACACTCTTACAACTTTTATATAGCATTTACATTAGCAATGCTGGTTAATACCTTGCTCAAGGATACAATAGCTCTGGTTATAAGACCAGTTCCTTACCCATTATACTAAAGTGGCTTGATGTAACAAGAATAGAACAGATGTCTTGCAACAGCCAGATTTTGTGTCCATTTTAGTATACCTTTAGGTGTTTTTGAGTCTGCAAAAAGTGCCTTCATTCACATTCATTAGGAATTGACTGCCACTTGTCTGGTTCTTGCATGGGGCATATCCATGCTTGGATAATAGTGTCCTAAAATGGACACTACAGGATTCCTGTGTTTTCTACAGACAATTGTAACCACAGACAATTACACACTTGTTTTTTTGTGGACAAAGAACTTTATATGTGCAAAAAAAGTCATAGTAGTAAGGTTTTCATTTCTATAGGTAATATACTAAATGTGACATTGGCAGCAGGATTGGCATTGTTTTGAATCTTACATGCCACTTTGGATCCATGTACGTCAGTCCCTCATACATGGAGAATGTCTTTCTTATGCATGTTTTGTTTCAGAGCCCTTTGACAGAACAAACACAGCGAGAGCAGTCCATGAAAGGTTCAAGTTTGATACCATAAAGGAGGAATTCAGAAAGGTATTTTTCCAGCTTCCACATGGGAGTGTATTAGCAGAGTTACTCAGGGCCCGGTGCCGCCTTCTATGGAGGAATAAAAGCATTATTTATTCACTCATTAATGATTTACTGTAGGGCTGTCAAAATATGAAATATTCATGCTAATAAGGCTAAATAAAAATACATGTTTGGTTTCTTTGTAGTCTTGGCAAATGCTTCAACTGAAGAAGGACTTGAACTTCATCCTGCCAGTGAGGACAACCATACAGAAGAGATAATGGTACCACAACCTCTGTGGGGTGTGGAAAGACCTGCCTGTGGTCTAGAAAGAGGTGCACCTATCAGGAATTTTGGGGGGCATTAGAATATAGTTTTCCTCATTTTGTGTCAATGAATTACAGTACTGTAGCATTTGTGTGCTCAGTACATGAAGGCCATATTTGGACAAAAAAATATTCATATTTATTGCACTGTTCTTTCAGTTGAGCTTTCCTCCTTTCAATTTACTAATTAATGTAAATATAAAATAATTTTGCTACTTCACCTCAGCTTGTACTTTTACACCTCTGTCTTGCCCTGATCTTTGGAGAGCTGTAAGACTGTTTAAAGTATGACCCTGAGGATTTTTTAAAAGATATCTTTTTTTACTGTCTACTGTGTGGGATTTCCGTGTTCACTTCAATGAAATGCTTGAACGCTCATTATGAGACCACACCTTTTCATGCAAAAAAGAAAAAGGAAAAAAAAAAAAACTGAAATTGTGTTGACTAGTTTGCAGAGGCAATTCAGTGGCTCCCATTTTTTGATGGGCATCTTTTAATGATAGTGGGAAAATTATGAAATGAAAAAGTGTCCATGTGTTGTACAATATTTGTGACAAATTGTTCCTGAATTACAAGTAGGCAGACAGACTTGAGTGCAGCATTGAATTTTGTATTTTTTATTTATGCAATGTTTTAGCCCCCTCAAGGAGGTGCATTTTGACATCTGGTATCAATAAGCATTCACTGAAGGTGGTTTTGTTACTCCATCTTAAGAGTGCTGTATGTAACTCACTTCACTTCTTCAGTGGAGCCCTGTGGTGATAGAGTTCCTCTGTCACCTAGTCACACATGCTTTTCTTTTGTTTTGCATCTAACAATTTTCTTCGCTTCAGGTCTGTGCTACCCATGTTGTAGGCTTCAAAGGCCCAAATCTTATTTTTTTCCCCCCCAAGTCCTTTGCAGTAGTTACCAATGCAAAACCTATTGCATGTAATTACACTTCTGGTTACTTGTGGCAAACCAGGGTTTGACCTTCAGTTTAATGGGTCTACATTTGTGGTTCAGAATGCTGCAGTCATAGTGTATCTGGGCTGCTTGTGCTCCTTGTGTATTTTTTTTATTTTTATGTCAATATGTGGTATGCGGCAATTTCTGTGTTTGTCTCTTTTTGTATGTGTCTCCGAAACTTTGAAGTGTTACTTTAAGCAATTAAACTTGTGCAAAATAAGTGCCATTTTTTTCTTTTCACCTGTATTTGTTGACATGTCAGTAGAAATTGAAATAAACATCTTGTTAAGTTTCTGTTTTGATTTATAGGTACCTAGGTTTCGGTCTCCATATTTGGAATAATTACACACCATATTCAGATTTTAGTATATTCTGATACCTTTTACTATTTATATTTGTGTGTTGGTGTCAAGATTAGGCACTTATTGTGTTATCAATATTGTGTAAGATCTACACTATAAGGAACAGTTTGGAATTTGTTTAATGTGAGATACCAAAGTTTAGTCAATACATTTTTTGGTGGTTAACTATTCACACATTGATTAATTTTAAGGCAGAACATTTTCAACTTTTGTTTTGTGATTTATTTAATAAATATTTTTGCAATCTGTGTTTGTAACAAGTTTATTTCCAGCTGCTTTCTAAGTACCACTTGGGTAGAAAAAGATGGCCTGTTAGAAGTATGACCACCAGTTATTTCACTTGAGTAGGAGGTTCATCTGAGATTTTTTTTTTTTGGCTGTCTGTAAGAATTCACTGTTTGTCTTAAGTACCTTTTACCCCTGCTTTTACTTCTGGATCATGTTTCACATTCTAAACTATGTTGCCGCCTGGTAGTGCTTGGAATATTACTCTGCTAGCTTATTTTCAAGGATTTATGTTGCGGTTAACTTAAGGTAGCTACTGAGCAAAAAGGTGGAAACACTTCCATAAATGAGGGACAACCTGTATTGATGCAGGTGCTTCTACACAGGTGTGGATCCTGTGGTCATCCATGCTCATAGTACTTGTTTTCAGCTGTAAGATGCAGTTACACATGTGTAAAGTAGACTGAGAGACAGCTTGAGGTTAAATATAAATAGTAGATGTAAAATAGTTCGTCATATGTCCTAAGATGCTCTGTGTCTGCTGAGGCTTGTGTTCGTATACCCAGTTTCACCACTCCGCATACCATTCGTATGCGAAGGTTTGGCTGGTGTCAGTGCCTAGTATATTTAGCACTGGCAAGGTAAACTGAAAATAAAGCGCAAATACCCAGTATTCTTGTTACACTGATGCAACCACGCACAAGTTAACGTCCACAACCTGGGTCGAAAATTAAATACGGCCGGTATTTCCCTGAAAGTCTTCGGTAGAATATTTATTGGTGGATGAAATGCGAATTTATCGAAGAGGGAAATCATTACAACAGGCTACCAGCATAGTTGGTGAAACACCGGTGGCAAATACTCCGTCGATGCGGTAAAACGGGGACGCACTGCTTTCTATTTCAAGACCACGCTGAGTCAGGTAGTTTTTGTGACTTGGAATAACTCAAACCAACGCTCTGGCGGATAGGGACGGTTTTGAAAAATCGGATGATACAAACCACAACAATGGATTGCTCACCAGACCACTGTGACAGAATTGATCCTGACATGTCAATAACTGTGCAACAGGACGAATCGATTGGTGCAGGGGTTGTCGACGATGACGACGAAATTGAAGGGCTTCGCAACAGGTAGCTTGCTGTGTCACAAACGTCACGGTTCAGCCTAAACTTTAGCCTGTATTTCACGAACACTGTAAATCAATCGAGTGCTCAGTGCACTAATTTCAGTGTCTTTTGAAAGTCGTAATCTATTTTTTGCTGAATGTAAAACGTTCCAGTACCATTGGAATGACCTAAATAAAAGTGAAGTAAATAAAAATTATTTATTTATTTATTTATTTATTTATTTGTTTATTAATTTATTTTATTTTATTTTATTTTATTTTACTTAGTGGGGTACAAAAATGTATTGGCCAGCTTCCAAAAATATAAGGCGCCAATTAATGACACTTTCCCTGCTCATAAGCTACAGTGATTTGCTGGTATTTTGTGATTTCTCTTATGGAGTCAAAATACAATATTTTCTAATAATTCCAAGTTCATGAGCACCAAATAGGCAAAATGTCCCACAATAAGCTTTTTTTAAAAAATAAGCTCTATAAAACCGGAAGGTAGGCTTACTGTATATATTGCTTGCTTTTTGTATCAGATGACTGAAGCTGTCAGGGGGGGAAATACAGGAAGTAATGTTTCATGTGTGACATTCACTTTTGAGATACATGTTAAAACATTCAGGTAATTTTATAGCATTATAACGGATTTTGACGATGTAATTTAATTCTAATTATCAGTCAGTTCCCTTGCATTTAGCATATTGATACTAGCCCTTTTTAATTTTTAAAATTACACTTTTTCATTTAGACAATTTTTAAAAACTATACATGTACACGCTGGTTACTCTCCTCTGTAAGTCCCTCTGGAGAACAGAAATGTAAAAGTTTTGGCAATACTTTTATAAACAGCAACTTGTTCCCATTGTATCCAGTAAATGAAAAAAAAAAAAAGTTAACCCAGGATTTTAATGTCACATGTCTCATATTATGGAACATCTCAGTATCCTAAAATGACACATATAGCGATGAACTATTTCAATTTTTATAATAACAACCAATTTTATCATAGATAAACAACTGAATTTGAATATGTTTTAAATAGATCCTAGTTCATTAGGTGCCACATGGCCATTTGGCACTTGTGCAAATATAGTGACTTCTATTCTTGAATAGAATATCTGCGTCTTATTTCTATGCCAGTGACAGATATGTAATGGACATACAGTGTATCATGATATATATAACCACGTCTTCTTATTGCATTTATTAGTTTGTTTCTCTTTATAGTTTGAAGGAAATGGTGCAGGATCAAGCCGTAAAACCAAAGCTACAGTGCGTCATGATGGACCCCTCCTTCTCCATGGTTACTGTCCAGAGCGAGGACAGCAAGATTGTGTGGGAAACGGCCTCCAGCAGATGCTCCTCTCCCTGGGCCTCTGATGCCAGCACTACCTCAGAGGCCTACAGCATTCAGGGTTCTGGGACTGCAGGCAAAATTATCTTCATCATGGACGAGGACAAAATAATCAGGAGAAAGAAAAAGACCAGGGGGAAGCGGGGTGAGAAGTTTAAAAGGCTCTCTCCCAGACCCGTAACTCCAGAGCAACTGAAAGGTGCCGACGAAAGGCTGGCAATGGCAGAGGTGTCTGTGCCTAATGTAAGTCCTCAAGGTACAGCTGAAAACGAAGAACCAACGCGGCAGGAAGAACACAAGGAGAAAGACTTATTCAATATAGTCTCTGAGGGCTCAGAGATACTAAACATCATAGTTCCCTCAAGGCTCCCAACTGTGGACGAAGAGGAAAGTAGTGAAATGGCAGAGAACCTGTCTTATTTGGGGCAAACCGAAATGGTAAAATCATATCCAGTTAGTGAAGAAACAGAGACAGAGACAGACAGTCATGAGCTGAATGTGTTGGCTGAGGCTAAGGGTGGAGAAGAAGAGCAGAGCTCTACGGACAAAGAACCTCTGGAACAAGATGCATCACACTGTCCTTCAGTCAGCAAACTAGTGACAAGGGATGGAACTGGTGGCACAGATTATTTTGAGAAGTTCACATTGCTGGATGAGACCACTCCACCTGACCTGCCTCTTGAAAAGACGGAGATCAAGCTTTCAAATTCTAATGAGGGAGCAGAGGCAACAGAAAATCAAGAGCCGTCGGCCTCTAAAAACCCAGAGGCTCTCAGCCTCTCCGGTGATATTGCGGGCGCTCATTTAGATGACATTTTTTATGGTGGTGGCTGTCGTGATGAACCAGACTGTTCAGCTGCTAATCAAAATCTTGCAGAAGGAGAAGAGGAACATGGCACAAAGGAGGAAGAAGTGCCAAAATCTCCTCTCAAGGAGAGTGGTTCAGCTTTGTTCGGTAGTGAAGAGATGATACTTACTCCAATTTTCCTCTCGCCTGGGCCTCCAAAAATTATTGATCCATCCCTCTTAGAGGAGCCAAGAGCAATGTCGTTCCTTTACACCGATCTGTATGAGGAAGCAGTGGGGGACAGGAAGAGGGGTGAGGAGTGCTCAGACGTAGAGAGCACAGTCTCTGAGAGATCCTTGCGCAAACGGCTATCCGATGCAGATGATGCAAGTGGATATTTAGAAAAATTTATTTTAAAAGATGAAACTCCACTGGTTAAGGATGAACCCACAAAAGAAGGCAATGAAGAGGAAAAATTAAAAATGTGGCCAGAAAACACATTGGAACTAATGGGTTTCCTAACTGGCGTGAAAGAAGAGGCTATGGAAGAAAATACAAAGCCAGATGAAGTAACTGAGAACTTTTTTGTTGCGCCATATGAAGAAAATGATGAAACAGTGACATCAGAGAACACAAGATTAGAGGATGAAGTGTTTCAGCCCCCTGCTGAGGTTCAAGAAAGTAAACACATTCAACAGGAAGCGGTGACCTGCCATGAAAAATCCAAAGATAAACCTGAAGAAATGGTAGTGGAACAGACAGACAGCCCAGAAAATGAAACAAGCGCTGAGTATAAGGAATCAAAATCTCTTGTGGAGAAAATGACTGAAAACAAGGAGAGCAAGGAAGAAGATCTGTCTAAATATGTACCCTCCTCAACTGCAGTTGATACAGGGCCCCATGGGGCAGAAATGTGTATACAAAAAGCCCCGATGCTCGATAAAGTAGCAAAAACTGACATTTCCCAACCAGTATCTGAAGACACTTCTGAGTCACAGCTACCTCATGCTGCCTCTGTTGGTGCTACAGATTTATTTATCAAAGGAAAGGAGAAAATCCCTCAGAGGGAAGAGTCCAGTCCACATCAAGGTCTTGACAACAGCAAAGGGACAGGCATTCTGAAAAACACACATGAAGATATAATCTGTGTGGACAACAAGGAAGTACAATGTGCTCTGGAATCTACTGCCACCCATGCTGATTGTGATAAGGTCTCAAAAACGGTTAAGCAAAAAGGGGAAATGCTAAGCTTATCACCTTTGCTCCCAGTAAGAACAGTTCAAGAAGAAAACGAGGAGAAAGTAGAGAAAGATTCAGCTGAAAAAGAGAAAGTTCCATCTTCACCCCTAGAGGATCTGCCAGAGTGCTGTAATGAGGCATTTATCACTGAGCCACCTGAGATGTATCGAGATCAGGATGACGGAAATGTAGAGGCCACAGCTTATGAGATGATAAACCAGCTAGAAGTCTGTGGGCCCCTAAAAACAGAGACAGAGGAAGTAAAGGAAAACAAAACAGGGGAACAGTCTGAACATGGCTTTGACTCTGTGGAAGAGCCAACCAGAGATTCATCATCCAAGGAGGCAGTTGAGGTAGACAATGAGTGTGCTGAGGTTGTGGATGAGACACCCTTGGAGGAAGATAAACAAGAAAATGATTCCAAAATGTCAAGATTTAGATTCTGCGTGGTGTGCCGATGCATAATTTCATCTTTAAATACACCTTTTGGTGAACATAAAGGCCATGATGTGTCAACATTGGATAAGGCATATGATGACATAAAGGTAAGTGTGTTCTATGAAATGGTTTAGACCGTTTCCACATCTGTTCATATTACAGTTGCATCCTACAGTAGGTTACTTTAAATGCATAAAGTCAAATGCAAAGCCTATCCCAGTGTGCATTGGATGAGAGGCAGGAATACACCCTGGATAGGTTATCAGTCTATCACACTCAAACCTATGGGCAATTTAGAGTCCCCAATTAGCCTATCTGCATGTCTTTGGACTGTGAGAGGAAACCTACGTGGACACAGGGAGAACATACAAACTCCACACAGAAAGGATTTGAACCCAGGACCTTCTTGCTGTGAGGCAACAGTGCTACCCACTGCACCACCATGCCACCCAAGTTGATTATATGATATCTATAGAAGTTGTATAGTGTACCAAACTATTTTCTTTTCACAAATATTTATTGTGGGTTGACAAAAAAATGATGAAAAATTAGATTTCATGGAGAACTTAGTTCCTTTCAACACATACTGTGAGTCTTTAGCTGTCATGTTCTGTTTTTATCCCTGGGTGATGTCATTCCATGGCATTACCTGATCTCTTATGTTGTCACTGGAGCTGTGGAGCTGTAGCTCCATGCAGCAAAGGTCTGTCATAGATCCGACTACTCTGCTTTCTCATAACACCTTTCTTTGTGTCTTAGTCATTTTATTTATCTCAGCTGATTAAATCATATAAAATTAATGCACATTCTCAGTCTACAGGGAATCCCATTTTATACAGCCACCAAAGACCTGTGTCCCAACACCAGTATCTATCCAAACATATTGCCCTTGCGTAATCCAGTCATTTAGGCATTCAAAATAGAGTATACCAAGCAATGCATCATGAAGTTAAGCTTAAGTGTTCCAGCACTGGGTCTGGCTCACTACAGAGGGAAAAATAGCTGGTGTTGCCGCTCCAAAAGATTTAAAAATAACCAGTCTTACCTTCCAATGCACAGTAAAAGACTCACAGTAGCCTAGAAGATTTGCTGCTCATACCTTCATTCACTTTAATGAATGGTCTTTACTTGACTGTTTACACACTTGTCTGAAGAGTGTCACTGTGTCACTATTGAATGTATTGAGCATTCTGGTCCAGGTGTCTTGTGAGTTTTCTTTTTTCATCCTTGCTGACCAGAACATCTTACTGATTATTAATGGTATGTTCCATACATCTCTTTAGACTATACCTGGGCTAACTATCACCACTCTACCGGGCACCCCAGGATCACTCTTACCACTTATATACTTCCACTTTGTCCCTGTAGTATTGTCATGTTACACATGTACTTCCTGTACCACTTTCATAGTACATGTACCTGCATCCAGCACTTATTTTGCACTTGCATCGTTATCTTGATGTTGTAGCTTGCTGTCATGCCTCATAGTTTGACTTGACATTACCCTCTGACCTAGCCTGTCTACTGTGTGAACTGGACTTAATGTGTTCATTGCTATAAATAATTGTTTCATAATGAGTATTGTGCCTTATTGAACCTGTTTTTTTGTAGTTGTTTCAATTACCTTTGGTATGCACTTATTGTATGCTGCTTTGGATAAAAGCATCTGTAAAATAAATGGTAAAATAAATGTAATGTAAAATGTAATGCACAGTAATACGCATGTTAAAAACTGCAATGAATGTTTTTGCAAATAAGTATACAGTTAAATGCAAAATTACTGGGACAGTGATGTCAACTTGGTTGTTTCCCGTCTGTATTAATGAAATTTGTATTTCAAATCAAACAATGACCATGAGGTAAAATTCACAATGTTTTAATTTATTCCATGTGTGTTTTTTTTTTTAAAATCAGACACAGAATTTGCAGAAAAATAAAATAAAATGAATGAAATATAATAAATCAGGAAGCAAATTCAGCAAAGCAGGTTGAAGTGTGAAGTGGCCCAGACAATCAGCAGATGTTAAAGCTTGACAGAGCATCCAGAAGGATCACACTATGACCCTTGTGATGTTTGCCGACTCAATGCTGTCATCCAATGTAAGGGGCACGCAATGAAATATTGACCTTGCAAGTCATTGAATTTGTCAAAACGTATTGTGTCCCAGTTTTTATTCTGACTTGAAATAGGGGGACTTGTCTCAATGAATGGCATTGCTATAATAGAGTTCAATGTCTGTTCAAAAAACCCACATGAAATAACATGAATGCAGACATTTAGAATTTTGCCTCATAGTCATTGTTTGATTTGGAGTACTCAGATTTGATTAAAACAGAGGAAAAAAAACAACAAATTTGACAGAACTGTGCAAATACTTTTGCATTTAACTGTACATGAACTTTCGTAGCAAACTAATTAACCTTAAGTTATTTACTTATGAAAGTTAAAAACAATTATGCAGTTACATATGGTCTTGTGCTTTCAGGGGAAACTGAAACAGTGGATATCAGTTTTACAAGGAAGGTCCGAAAAGATTGAGGACTTGGTGTCTGAGTTGGAGCAGGCATACAATTCAATAGAGGTACAGTAAGAAGTCCAAGTGTCCTGGCTAGTTGAGTCAGGCATCTTTTTCCACGATGAGAGTATGAGATAGCATCAGTTTTTGACAGCACATTGAAATGTGCGATCATTTCTGTTTCCCTCTCCGGTCCCCCTGCCGCTTGTAGGACAACTGTAAAACCAACGCGCAGTCGCTGGATGAGCAGAATGAGGAGATGGTGAAGGCAGTGGTGGAGCAGTACAATGAGATGTCTCGCAGCATGGCGGAGAAGAAGAGGCTCAGGCTGGAGCGGCTCGGCATCCAGATCGGAACGTTCCAGGAACGCATCGAGTCTGCCAAGGAAGCTCTGGAAAGGGAGGCCAAGGAGGTGGAGAAGCCCGACCCGCCCTCCCTCGTATCTGTGAGTCAGGAGCAACTGGTTTTTTTTTTTTATAGCGTCAGCTGAACATGGAGTCCTCAGATTTATGAGTCTGCCCACAATAGCAGACACTGTCTATAAAACAGTGGCACAACAGTCTTAAGAAATACTCATTGTCCTACATTACATGCATATGGAAATAACTTTTTAAGGGTCTCTAGCACCTGTTGCTTGCCTTGTTTAGCCTTTCTCTAGGGCACAGTGTCTTAGTCTCCAATAACGGGCCAGGTGGACTGATAAATGTGGGCGTATATCAAACTGAACACACTGGTCAAGTGCTAGTTTTGTGTGAGCAACTATTTATAAAGTAGTTTCATGTCAGATTATTAAAGGATCTTATCTAAGTTTCATGGAATAATGAAACTTGATGCACCATTGATGTACTTCACATTCATTTCCACTTCTCCATTTTAAATGTAGACAGAGCTAATTAGATAATACAACTGATCTGTGTATTGTAACTAAACCTATGTATTGCATCAGCATTGTAGTGCATGGGTAACTAAGAGTACTCTGATTTCTTTTTAGCTCATTAATCAGTATTTCTATATCGAAAAAATCCTTAATTCAATCTTTCCCTTCTCTTTCCTTCCCCAAGTCTTCCAAAGACATTAACAAAAGGTAACTGAAAGCGTTTGCTTTATCCTCCTATGTGATCATAATAATTATGACAGCATGAGTCAAACAGCACTTGTTGAAAGCGGAATATCATTGTGATGTGCTTTTTTAATGAACTGGATGCACATAAATATAAAACTATGTCCTATTTTGTTTGCTTGGATTTAATCCAGAGAATGTGTTCAAAGATACTTTGAGTACAAATAAGTTTTTATGTAGTATGTGCATTTACAGTGATTAAGTAGCACTGAGAGGCCAACTACACTTTTTAAATTCTGGACATGCACTCTCTTTGCTACCTTGTGATAAAGGTTATGGTTAGAGTTAATATTTCATCCCTGCATAATTGTAAATCATAGAACTATGTGCAGCTACTCTGTAAGTTGATGTCCGAACAGGGAGCTTGAGAATGTCTATTAACTATTATTTTTTTCTGTGGCAGCAGTATATTCACAAATATTTGAAATATTTACTAACCCGTTTGCATGTAATATATATGGTGATATGCATATCTCAGCTAGTATTCTGACAGAATTATTATATTCATGATAATTCTATTTGTTGTGGTGAACTGGTTTACCTCCAAGTGGACCGAGCATTCAAGCGAGGTCTACAATTTCAGTGCAGTAGGCCTATACATGATAAGATTTTGTTACTGTTTATTCAGTTATGTTTTTTCCATGTATGTAATTGCTCTTCAAATGTGTTTTGCAAACTAAGTTTCTAATTTGAAAAACTTGAAGAGCGTTTGGAATCTTACTCACATATTGCTTCTTATTTCACTGAAAAGAGTGAAGTATTCTTATTGCCACCTCTAACTGAGAACAGTGAGGTCTGCTTTATCACAGAGTGTGAGCCCTATACTGTATGGGCAGGGGGTGTTGACATAGCTGTGTGTGTTAACAGCCTGAGCAGAGCCCTGGAGTCCACTTTGTCTCTAGAGCCGGTGCTTGAGAACTACAGCAGAGGCCCTGAGGGCAGAGGACAGAAGGTTTTGAAAGACATCCTGGGTAAATGACTTTATGTTTCAGCTATTCTATGCTAGTCTTTTAGCATACCAAAGTAGAGATCTTTTCAAAGTTGAACATTATCTTATCAATGATAGTTTAGCAAACTTTGCTTTTGTTGTAGAGTAATTTTTTTTAAAATTCAGCTGAAACAAATATTTAAAATATTTAAATTTAATAAGTAAGTGACTTCAGTTCATTGCAGTGGTGATTGGGCATGCTTGCGCATGCACTTTGCATGGGTGTCCTTATTTGAACACACATGCTTCCTAAAGAGTGATCCTGTGTTTTTCTGCAGTTCCACGAGAGCCATACTTGCTGGTACAGGAGGCCAACTCAGCCACCTGCACCTCCATCACCGTTTTCTGGAGGGTCAGCGAGGAGGATGTCATCGACTGCTTCCAGGTCAACTACGTAGAAGAATCTCATGAAGGTGCATATGCACAATGAGAAGTGCCACATACAAGTTGTACAAAGATCATTGCTCAATGATCATTTTATTCCATGCTTTATTTTGCTCTAACTTAGATCCTAATGTCCTGCTTATCTGGACTTAGGATTTAGGCTACCACCATTAGTTTGATATGTGATGCATATATGTATGACGAATGGGTTGTAAGATTCTAAGGAAAAACTCTTATGGCTAAAACACGTATATTATTAGCAAATGTGTAACGGCGATGTGAAATTCATTCCAGGGTTTATTATCTGATGATTGTAATATATTTTCCACTTATTTAACTTGCTATTCTGTCAAGCTTCTTCCGGATCTGCTCTTGCATGTTATTTTCTGACGTTACCCAGAGCTAATTTCACCACCTCCCTTCGTGAGAATGTTAACTAATGGTACATTTGGGCGGTCATCGTCAGCTTGTCATTGAGTTTTCCTTTAACAGGGATTTGTTGTGATCTGAGGGAAAATGTGTGAACCAAAGGCTATTGAAATAGAGATACATTTTTTTGAGTGAAATGTCCGGAATCAGATGTAAAATGATTTCAGCACTTCATCCAGATTTAATATTTCATAATTCTCTCCTCTAAAATATAGGAATTTTAAGATTCCTTAAAGTCTCTGCAGTTATATTTAATGCAGTTGTCCTCCTGACCTGCTTTTGGTTTGTTTGCTTGTTATAATTTCTTTTGGATTGTGCTGGATTTAATCCCATCTGTGTCAGAGGTGTGCATAGTGACAGTGAAGGAGAGCTACTGCACTCTGGAGGAGCTGGCCCCAGACAAGTGCTACAGGGTGTGGGTGATGGCACTGAACTATGGCGGCTGCAGTTTGCCCAGTGAGAAACAGCCCTTCAGGACTGGTCAGTGATGCTTAATTTCTACTTAATTTTCATCTAATTTAATTTTCTTCATTTTTCTTTTATGCGGTGTCTTGTCTACTAACTGCACCATACTGTAGATTTCTTCCTGCTTTGAAAAAAATCTATCAACACAGGATCTTATCTAGGCAAACAATGAAGAAATAACAGAAAACGCTTAGTTTTCTGAGGCAAGTTAATGTCTGATATGTGAACCTCCATTTTATTTCCCTGTGCTTTTTATAGATCCAGTCTGAAGCTAGCTTCATGCATAAATACATAAATAAAACTGTGTCAGACTGTGTTAATAAAGCGTAAAAAATGAAGTTAGAGTAAACAGGGAGAAAATGGGAGACTTTTTGGGAGTCGTGGGGGTAACTGGACTGTGGTGTTGGGCTCCAGCTCCCTCTGTCCCAGAGATCCTTCCGGAGCAGTGTACGGTGTGCTGGGACACGGCCGCCATCCGCTGGAGCAGCTCCTGCCCGGCTGCAGCAGAGAGCTTCACCCTGGAGTACTGCCGACAGAACACCTGCGAGGGAGAGGGTCTCCGGTGGGTCAGTGCCTGCTGCCCCCTTGGGGTGTCCTTGCTAAAAATGTCCCTCGTTTCAATTTTCTTGGCATTTCGCCTTCCATGGAAACCGAAATCGGTAAGGGCACTCCCCAGGAGGGGCGCCCCCATAGGGGTGACATAGCTCAGGAGGTAAGAGCGTTTGTCTGGCAGTCGGAGGGTTGCCGATTTGATCCCCCGCCCTGAGCGTGTCGAAGTGTCCCTGAGCAAGACACCTAACCCCTAATTGCTCCCAACGAGCTGATTGATACCTTGCACGGCAGCCTTTCACCATCGGTGTGTGAGTGTGTGTGTGAATGGGTGAATGAGAGGCATAAATTGCAAAGCGCTTTGGATAAAAGCGCTATATCAATGCAGTCCATTTACCATTAACGTTTACCATACCAGGCTGACAGTTGGTGGCAGTAGCGATCTGTAACAGTGGCCTGTGCTCCTTTCTGTAGTATGTTTCATTTTATTCAAAATTGCGTCCCTTTGCTTAGATCCATATCTGGCATAAAGAACAATGAACAGAGCGTTCTCCTGCAGCCAAATGAGAACTATCTGTTCCACATCAGAGCAGTGAACTTTGCTGGAGCCAGTGAGCGAAGTGAGGCCGCTTTGATCTCTACCTCAGGTGAGCGTCTGCCCTCTGGCATGAGGACCGCTCAGGCAGTCTGTGTCAATGCAGCTCTTTCATTTAGCATCCCAGCCATTTCCTCCTTTAGTCGTTCCCATTCGGGTCTAAGATTGTGCACTTCTCAGGCTTTTAGATAGTCTAACATAATAGTGCACTACAGTGGAGTGGGTTTTGTTGCCATCAGCAATGTTTGGCCTCCCTCCATTCCCAGGCACCAGATTCCATTTGCTAAAGGACACAGCCAGTCCAGGACTGGTGCTGTGCAAGGACAACATGGTGCGCTACCCAGAGGAGGCTTTCAACAGAAGCACCGCACCCAATGTGTAAGGAGCAGAAAACCATGACTTCATAACACTGGATTTAAATATTTATACCATTCCGTTTTGCAGATACTGGAGAACCCCGTATTATCTCATTAGACCTCTTCTGTAGAAGAGCTGTTGAATTCCAGAGAGTAGTGACAGGTATGTGACAGCTTGGGTCCTCTCCTAGGTGTCAGGAAATTCTGGGAGAGCTGCTCCCTCCCCGAGGAATACACTACTGGGAGACGATGGTGGAGGGCAGTGAGGGCTATAGGATTGGTGTGGCCTATCACACCACCGCACGGAAAGGCCAGCTGGGAGAGAACAGCACTTCCTGGTGCATTCACTGCATTGCCACGTCAACCAGGTAGCTCCACTGTGCCAGTTCACTTTTGCTATGGGGGAGCTGCGTGCTTCCTTCTGTCCTGCCAGCTTGGAGTCAGTCCTCATTGACAATGTCTAAAGTTTATTTGCTCAAATATATGAATCCAGTCACGATACACTTCAGTATGTAAAAGGCAGGACTTTATTTCTTTTCCTGACAATTATCTTTATAGGTATAAAGTCAATCGAGCAAATGGAAGAAGATAAAGGACATCACAGTACATACTCTAGTCATTTGTCACTACTGCACAGCTATTGGTTTAGGTGGATAAGCCCTTTATCCTGGTATTTAACCTTGCATTCCCAAAATCACTCCTCATTAAAATGCAAGCTAGCTTATTTTACTAATGTATTTTTACACAGCTGATTTCCTCCCCCTTTTCCTCTTATGACTCCAGTCGACGGTACGAGCTGCTCCATAACAGCACGCAGATGTCCATAATCATGGCGGAGGTGCCCGCCAGGATCGGCACTCTCCTGGACTACCTTCACGGGTGTCTGTCCTTCTTCAATGCCCGGAGTGGGCAACTCTTGGGGTCCTGCTACCACAGGTTCAGTGAGCCCTGCCACCCTGTGCTGGTGCTGGAGAGACCGGGCACCTTGGCACTGCACCCAGTCACGGAGGTGCCTGACTTTGCCAAGTGCTGCTGAATCTGCCCCCCCCCTCACACTGTTCCAAATGGGTGTTTCTCAAGGAACAGGGGTGTGGTTCTATGTTTTCACATCAGATGAGAGAGTCTGCGAGTCTATGTCCCTGGGCTCATGAAGGCGTGCAGGGTTCATGTTTTTGTTATTCTTATCATGTGCTGTTTGAGCTGACGTGCCTGCACCCTGCTTTTCTGAGCACGGGCATGTGTTATGAGTGAAGTGTGGTTATATCACAATCACTGTACTTGCCATGCTCATTTCCATGACCTGAATACAGTTGAGCGTATAACATTTTTAACCACTGTTTTTCTTTATGAAGTGTACATGTTCTGAGAGGGGTTTGTAAATAAAAACAATGCAATTATGTATGTAATGGAAAAAACTAGAATATCTTTAGGATTTTTAAGATGTATTTTTTCAGTGTTAGGCAAAGTTGTTTAGGTGTTTACACAAAAGCTGTTTTTTCATTGTGGAATTGGTTTGATTTCAACTTATTTACAAGTTAATTGCCATTGTGATGCAGATAATGATGTAACTATGAAAGCTGAGAACTGACCTCGGGACATCACACTGGCCTGTTTAGTGGCAAGAGATGAGATGATATTGATACCTGGCACAGTGTGAGTGTAATGCAAGCCGTTTATCAGACTTTTGCTCTGAGGTGTTGAAACTTCCTGGTGATGAAAGCTTGGGATAAGCGTGCGCCAGGGTTTTATTTGGGCACGCTGGAATGAAATGTGCAAGTATATCCCCGTGAGCATACTGTCACTTTAAGGGATTCAGTGCCCCTGCCTCAGTTGAATACTTTCAGTACAACTGAAATGGAGTGAAAGTTAACAGGGAAAGCAGTTTTAGCTCATTTTTATTTCAAGTTGAAAGTACTAACACATTTTATATTTTAAGTAATGCAAAGAGCCTTTCAGTTAAAGTGAACACTAGCTGGAGAGGTTGACTTACCTACCTTACCTGGGAAGGTTGACATACATCATTGGTAGGCTTATTCTGTGTGTACTTGCGTGTACTTACATATTAAATATTGTGAAATGCATTTGATTTTTATTTATTTATTGGACTTAAAAAAAATTGTTTCAGAAAGATACTTTCTTATGTTCCAGAAAGCACACATATACACACAAGGGGAAGTGGGGAAATTGCTAATGATATTTTAAGTGTAGCATCTTTTCAAGTTCTGGTTTATGGATTGTTTTATATGGTGCTCAGGTTTTGTATTTGTTTGTTGTGATGTAATGTAATGTACAGAACCTGAGAGTATTACACATTTAGTTACACCGTTTTTGTGCAAAGATATCTGAGGTTATAGATATGCATCAAATGATATTAATCATGATATTTTAAGGAAAATAGATAAAAGAAATATCATTTTGGGCCTACATTGGTCACTTATATATTTACAAGCTGATTGCATTACTGTCTAAGACTTTAATTGTTCCCCAAACAAAACATTAAAACATGTGCTATAAAACAAATAAATTAAGTACCAAAGTTTCTATATTTAATTTCTACATACTCAATTTGACTACAATAATTTGTACTCAAACCTATACCTCTGTTACCCCTTTAATTTAGTCAAAAAATACAAATAGTATTATCAATTCATAGATTATTGTTTTTATTGTTTGTTCGTTTTGTACCTTATTGGATGTTAAACAAAAATATCCCAAAGCTAAAAATTTACCTGGCAAAATAAATAATTTATGTACCTACAGCCTTAGACCACTAGATGCCACTCTACAATAGTGCACATTTCAGTCTGCCTGCCAAATAAAATAGTAGAATTAGCAAAAAACAACTACCCATTTTGAAACCTAGTGTTTGACTCAATCAATTAGAGACAGTGACCTTGAAAACATCAGAACAAGCAGATTAACAGCCTGTGTGTCCAATTGAAGACTTTCAGTAGCAATGAAAGGGTGTTACTAATCTTCACAATTAAATGTGTGATTAACAATACTGAGAATAAATGTTAAAGTTCTAGAACCATGAAGTATAACAAATACATTTAATATATATTTATTCTGTACTATCTACAGATAAAAAGTAACTACCATGTCAGTTAACATCAGTGAAATTCAACACAGAACAGACCAATCTAGAGCAAATTTTACCTTTCAGTCAGAAGCCACAGCTCACTTACAAACAATATCCACTGTCAAACTATTAAATAATGTTTCTCTCTATCATAACCTGTGACCTGCATGTCTTATAGAGGTAATCACTGCTCGAATCTGAATCAAGTATAATCAGTACAGCATCTTCAGCAAATTGACATTTTCACACGCAAGTGTCTCTGTCGTATCAGAAGAAACTCCCAAACAAATAACACAGCTTGAAAAATATATCATGTCATACAGTCTCAGTACAAATCCCAGATGTATTGGGATATGTATTGAGATTATATGACCCAATTTACTGGGTCATATTAAGAAATGTTCTCTTTTTCAGTTCTTATAGTAGTCCAGCAGATGTCTGACCTTTGACCCAAAGTAACCACATATTTATGTCTATGGCATTCTCCCAGAGTCATCACTCCACTGGATTAAGGAGAATTAATTGACAGACAGGTAAAATTTAATTGCAGCTTTAAATCACTTTAAATAATAATGTTCTGGATAAAATGTTTTTTTGTGAAGGGACCACATACCAAGTACAAACCAAGTAAATGGAACCTTAAAGTATTGAAGCAACTGCTTATTTACTTTATATATTGAACCAAACTCTCAATTTCATTCAATTTCAGTTTCCCACAGAACAATCCTAGGCCTTTTAACAGGATCTCAGCCTGTAGGTCTGAATGAGCTTTTCTGTCATCCTCAAATGTGCATCCTTGCATCTCCTTTTGGTCTCAGGACCCCCTTAACCCTTCTTTACACCTCTGCAATTAAGGTTTCCCCAGTTAGAATGAGTCACCATTGTTTAATGCATGTCTTCTCTTCTCCACAGCTTGTCACCACTCACATAACACTTTCTTTATGGAAACACTTTGAGGAGAAATATAAACGGGAAGAGACACGTGTGAAGGAAGAGCTCAGTGATTGATTTGAAGTTCTTCTCCCCATTTAACTGACTGAAAGTCTCAACTTCGGAAGCCTCTTTACGACCGAAGTAAACAACCCCATTTGTCCCAGGGCCTGGAACTCATCTAATGAGCTTTTTGTCCATCAGTGGAGTCTTTGATGCTGAAAATCCCCGCTGTGACAACATTACTTATTCAAATACGAGGAGCTGACTGCAGGCACACATGGTTTTCATTGCTGAATACGCTGGCCACTTCTAAGATCAGTACTTTTATGCAACCTCCAATAAAGGGCGAAGAAAAATTCAACTGCGTTTCAAAAGGGTTGCATATTCTCATCATTTTCTGAGGTTGATTCTAATTAGGTGGGTTTTAGAAAATTTGATTTAACAGCAGGTATGATGAAAGCATGACTTGGCTAGAAAATTCTAGATTGAATAGATTGCTACAGAACGATACAAAAGACACCAGGTAAGATTTTAAGACCCAGCTAGATTGCCCCTATATTGTGTTCACAGTGCTTGTGTCTGATTACATGCACCATTTCAGGCAATCAAATTGGCTACACTCAGGCAATTCATTATGTGTGTTTTTCACAGTGCTGGCATTGAATATTTGTTGTTAATTTTATATATTATATTTTCTACTTGTATATATATATATATATATATATATATATAATATATATTTATATATATGTACATATATATAAATCAAAGGGGCCCACTTGAAACAAAAGGGGCAGGTGCTTGAGCAAAAGGTGCAAAAACTATAGCAAAATGAATGGCTAAATTCTGAGAGTACACCTTTCCCTTTCTTATTCACAATCGTCCTTTTATCTTAGGAGCTCCTGCTAATATACTGTAGACTGGTGGTCCTTATGAAAGTTTTTTTTAGAGAAGATGAATAATGGGAATTGTGATCTCATATTGCTTTTTGTTGAATTCATGGTATAACGTGTGCATGTGCAGCATTTTTATGATTGGAAAAATTGTAGATTGAAAATGTATATAATTAACTCATTACATTACATTAAATTACATTATCTTACTGGTATTTGGCATATACTCTGATCCACAGCAACAGAGATGGTGACACACACAGCTCTGTTTACAACTGCTTCTTTCATTTTGTTTTTCTCTCTTGCTTCTTTAATTAAATAAGAACACAATAAGTGTTCTTGCCAGAGTATCATCTTTCTGCATTAAAATATGAGCAAATACCGTATATGCTTGACTGGGGAAGCTGTAATGAATTCCCAATCTGTCTCTCATAGACTCTACCAAAATAGGAGTCTCCTTGCATGTTCCCTCAGACCAGCCAGATTGAGCAAGAGAGTGAATCACAAACAAACAAAGCACAAACCTGGTGAGCTCATACCAATAAATCAACTACTTGGCATTGTAAGATGAAACAAGGCCAAAATGAAGGCCACTGTAATTGATGGTAGGCATTATGATGCTGGTTTAGTGAGTTAGGGTGCTGGTTTAGGGGGGTTAAACCACAGTACACTAGACACATGAAAAGGAGGCACAAACAATGCTGCAATCCTTGTTAATAGAATTTTTAATTCAAGTTTTTGTCCTCAGTTGTTTTCTGAGAATTTACTGTTATCAAAGAGTGCCGTAATGTTAATATTATTTTAAAATATGTATTTGTTTTCTGACCAAAGCTGTGCCTCTTTGCTCTAAAAGTCAATGCTTAATATTACTTAATTTACTTACTTAATGATATTTTATGCGATAATAGAGTAATAACCTCTTTACCCCAAACACAATAAATTATTACTTAAGACTTAAACTCTAAAGACAAATATTCTACTGGCTATTACTGATCCCAAAATATTTTAATCATTGTTTCCCTGCTGCCTTTCCATTTGAGAGTTAGGACACACTGGGTTAGAAAAATGCAGATATGTGTAATAGTAAGGGCTGATGTAATCTGTTACGTTTCCTGTATTGTGCTTTACAAATGGAGGTCTGCTTCCCTGTAAAAAATATTATTCCCTTCCTGCTATGCAGACAGGGCAGGAAATGGAGGTTTCAGTTTCAAACAGTTTCAAGTCACCCTGAGGAATGCATTTAAACAGGCATATCATCTGCAACTTAACATTCTGCATGGTTACCGGATTACCTTCATGTTCATTTTTCCATATGTTTACAGACTGTATGTGAAGAGGAACAATGGACATGCCATACAGTCTCACTGACCACCTCTCGCACAGGGTCTGAGTAGTATGTTGATGAGAAGCAGGAAAAACATACAAGGTAATTTTTTGTCCATATGTGGTTCCTGATTTACCAGCTGTTCTAAATGTACAGACTTTTATTGACTAGGAGGAGTATGTGTGTTCATCAGAAAACAAAGCTTTGTGCACTTTCAATTTATCCAGTGAAATGGTATGTTTAGCCACTTACTGACTCAACAGCACAGAAAGTTCCGAACACCTATTTAGGGTGAAATGCATCACCCACCTCCGTAAACTTCTTTTATAGCCCTCACACTAACATTAATAAATGGATTTCCCCTTAGAGTAACACTCTGCAGCCGGTTTAATGCAGAACAGCCCGACTTATAAGAAAGCAAGCCCTTTCTGCAAGCTTTTTTTTTTCCCCATCGTCCCAAACACGTGCAAACACTGTCAGATGTGTATTGTATGACTGACTGGCTAATGGCTTCCATGTGTAATCTCCACAACATGTTCCCTGTGTCTCCGGCAGAGGCAGCAGTGATTTTGGTCAGGAAGTGGTTCCTACCCTCTGAGCTGTGCTTTTGAGTTCTGAGGCAAAGTAAAAGAACAGAGGCCATGCCTGACTCTTAATGACAGGCAACCAATGTTGTCTGATTACTTATTCATGTTTGTGCACCTCCATGCATGAGGATCATTCTAGATGTGCAATGTACTCACTGCTTTTGTTGCACATTGTCATGCTTGTGTGCCAATACCATGAATGCAGTGAGCCCTCTGCCGTTTTTTTTTCTTTTTTTCTCAATTACAGCAAAACCGCATGGTAACAATTGAAGAAATTTTGCACAGTGGTAGATCCTTGAGGACAATAACTGGGCAGCAAATTTCACTCCAAATGACCACATGGTGGCGCTATAGTGGACAATTAAATGCAAAACTTTCTGAAAAATTATTACTCTTGCCCCATTTTTCTTAGAAACATGAAACCAATGCCAATAGGTATGTAAAAAAAATAGAACCCACAATGTCTGCCGTAATGATTTTGGTACAAACTGGCCACTTGATGGCACTATAACTGTCATTTGAATATCCAGTATTCAAACAATCATAACTCTAGCCCCTTTGAGGTAGAGACTTATATATGCCTTCCATGAAGTCTGAACTCAATTCAAACCCTTAGGAGTCATAATGTCCACCATTTTGAGTTTTCAACAAATTTTGAAAAGCCTTTAAACAACATGTCCCCCTAGACAGTTTGACTTGTCTGTATGAAACTTTCACCATTTTGTTCATTGCAAAGTCGTCTAAAAAAGAAATGCATAGAAAGCTGATACTCTTAAAAACATGACCACAGTAAGCCAATAAAAATTGTGGTGTGGCTTAACACAAAATGCTAATAACTCCCTAGCAGTTTGACCTAAATTTATGAAGCTTGAAAACTATATTGGCACTCCCATCAAGAGCGCCAACCTAAAGTACTGGCCCAATTGAACCACATGGTGTCGCTATAGAGCAGAGTATTTTTAAAACAATTTATTAAGAAATTTACAAAATATCACTGTTATCTTTTAGAGATGAAAAACGTGCTGTAATGATGAACTTCCTCATCCTGGAATATATATCTGTAGGCCTACCTTATTTGTTGCCGCCATCTTAAATTGCCATCATTTTGGAAATTCCACTGGCCATTTTCCTCTGTCCCCACTTTTGCCCTAACCATATGGGTGAGACATACAAAACTTGGTCCAGTGGTATAGGGTACCTCCATTTGGCCACTGTGTAATTTAGAAACAGATTGGCAATTTGCTAGGTGGCATATAAATGGCTGTGTGCTTGGACTCTGAGTATCGCTGTTTGCAACTATGTTTTTTTTCTTGATTTGGCTCAGTACTCCACAATTTTAGATGTGTAAACAATTCACATGAATTGTACATTCCCAGCTTTTTAAAAAGCCTTCAACAGGACATGATGTAAACACGCTTGGGAACATTAAAAAATAAGGTGCGTGGCTACATTCTGGATTGGCTGCGGGGGCTTAGTGGTGGAACAGTGCGTGCCGCTCTGTTGCAATAGGCGTGAGAATGCCAGAGCCTGCACTAGGAGCTGTGTAGAGTATTCGGTGTGGAAGGGGCAGATTCTTCGGAAGCTGTACAGAAAGAATCTCCATGCCTCTGATTCATTGCCGCTGTATGGAGGGACAAGGAGAGCTGGTCATCTCAGGTTACTCCTATGCTCCGAGAGAGTTTACTGCAGCATCCATGTTTAAGGAGAGATTGCAGCTTACCCACCCCTTCCATTAGTGTGACACCTATTTCCCCGAGACTCTGCTAAGAGATTACTAAGATTGTCTTTAATGCTTATTGTGGAAGTAAGAAAACTCAAATATGTCTACTTGGAAATTTGGACAAACACGCCAGGAACTCATTCAATGACTAAATGATGAGACAAACTGGGAAGGAGCCATTTTACATGCATCAACATATTATGGTTTTTTTCCCCATGGCTGTTTAAATCACATCATTGTATTGTGTCTGGGGCTTGACCTGCATTTTTATGGGGGTGAGACACAAGCAGTGGCAAGTAAAAGATACACACATGCACTGATGTGCATTGAAAATGCCTGAGAAAATGAAGGTAAAGTTTATTTCAAGAGTATTCTTGAGAATAAATTGGAATAGAGGTCTGGAATTAATTAACATTCACAGTACTAAATATCAGAGGAAAGCAACTTGATGTATGTAGGGATAGGCATGGGGTGTGAGTTCTTTCCCAGAACAATGTATTACTGTACACTGAACACAATACAGGGAAGTGGTACAGGGATCTCTCTACTATTCCAATATGTGAAAACATTTCCAATGTGGTAGGCTATTGTTTTGTAAAGGCATGCGGTACAGATGAATTTAGTCACGTGATGACATTAAACCAAACCAGACTGTGTGCTGCACAGGACATTAACAATAACAGCTGGGAGCAGCTGTTTAACTGCGGCACTATTCAGTAAAATCTGGCTTTCTGAAGGCATCCAGCATGACAGAGACATCAGTTGGTCCTCAAAAAGACTTCTGACATCTTTGAAAAGCTTTTTGAAATCTTCACAAAGAGATAAATGAAGCCTTCTTCACAAAAATATTCAGTTAGACAATCAGTTAGAATGGTGTGTCATATTTAATGTGTCCGGTTATCTACGTATATGATTTTGGCTGATGTGGTGTGAATCAATGAGCGATTCACACAATTCAATTTATTTGAACAGTTGGTTGTAAATTCAGTGGTTCGTTTGTAGTAAAAGTCTGTTTTGCATGAGAGTAGGGACTAGAAACACTGCATGTGTGTTAAATTACATGCACGTCAAGACAATAGAATTAGAATTATGTTCATGATGCTCCCTCTCAAGTTTAGTTCCCCCTGTAAGGTAACCAACCAGTGACAGGAGAAATCCAAAGCCATGCCGTAAGCTGGTTTGAATCAGAAACATTGGTAAAAATGTATTAAAAAATTTCTGGTAATATTCTGTGTAAATATGCTGCTATGTTTTCTTCGGAAAAAGAAATTATCTTGATTTTAAACAGTGCCTTAATCTTTCCTTTCTACAGTTTCATAGTTGAGGAGTGCATACACCATTTCATGAGTGAACAGAAAACCAACTCTCGCCAATTACAACGTCTACTCCAAAACACAGACCTAAATCCTCTTAATCCTTTCCAGATGCACAATGAACTTTCTAAATTTCACTGGTCTGACCTATATGGGGGTGAATTAGGTGCTAGATGATGATATTCATTCTTCTGGTATAATGACTAAGAGAAGTCATTGGTGAATAATATGGTGAAGTGAAATGAAAATACATTTTGTCACATTTCTTGGAATTTAAAAGCAGCATTTTTGGTCATTTGGCATTTTCTTGATATCTGGAGTTTGGGAATGGTTCTTGTTTTTCTTCTTTTGGTAGACATTTATGCTATTATAAATAATTAGTCTTTATCTGGTATAATTTCTCAGATGGTTATGGCCATTTTTATTTCAGCTGCTTCAATATGCAGCCTATACACATGCTATAAGTGAAATAGAAGTCTGGGGCAACTGTGGTTGAAAAATAATTATGAGTGCATGTCATTATAATTGCTTAATTTTAATGCAACCTGTTCTGAGTTCCTTTGGTGTATATCACAATATTTTATGGATATTGTGAGATATTTGGTAAAAGGAGAGATGGCAAGCATTTGTAAGACCATTTGAGAAGGGAAAGAAACAGAGAGTAGCAGAATAGTTCTTTGAAACTACCAATGCAAATGTGTTTTCTGAACCAAATTCTGAGTGTCCAGGGTACTTGTATATTAAATATGTGTGAAATGGAGGTCGTGCACATGTGAAGTTTCGACTGAAGATGGAATTGTTGACAGAACCTGATAGAAATATATATATATATATATAAAATAAAATATATTTATAATATGGTATCCTGTTGAGTGTTGTGATTTAAGGCAAAATACATGTGCTCTATGAATAATAACACAGCCAAGGAAACAGATCTGTTTGGGTGGCATTCAAACCGCTTTTCATTGAGAATGGCATTAATTTGCATTTTGTCATTTTCTGGAGATTTGCATCTCCTATGTCCTGGACAGCTGCAAGCAACTTTGACTCTGAGGCAATTAGGAGTTTAAGGATTAAATGACAGAAAAGTTGCTTTCAGTCATGTAACAGGGATAGCGGTGGAAATAGGCAAAGATGGCACCAGTTAACTGATAGTTAGTGGGTAGACACTGTTGGCTCCTTACTGTGGTAATGTAGCACTGGACAGGAAAGCATATCCTGTATTTAAAAGAGTATGCAGGACTTTTAATCAACACATCACATGGTACTTACTGTTTTAAGCTGGCTTTATAGAACACACATGCACCTGGAAGTTCAGCTACGTTAGTATTTTTTGTTCTTCACGCCAAGTCATGTGAGGTTTTGCTTTTAAAAAAAAAAACATAAGCTGATGTACTGCTTAAGTGAAATTTCAGAAACAAAATAAGTTCAGAATAATTGGAAGCGTAAAGAAGAACAAAATGTTTTCTTTTAAGCACAAACACTTTATCTACACTTTCGTTTGGCCCCCATAGTGGTTCTGGAAAACCATTCGGCATCTCAGGAGGGGAAAGCAGGACACCGTCCAGGCTGTTCTTAGCGAGAACAGTAAAACTCTGAGCTCACCTGGAGGTATTGTCGGAAGCTGAAAGGAACACTTTGAGGAACTTCTGAATCCGACAGACATGCCCTCCATTCGGGAGTCCATCTCCGTGACTTCATAAGTCACGAGGGTGGAAGAGTTCAAGTGTCTTGGGATCTTATTCACGAGTGAGGGAAAAAGGGAAAAAAGGAGATCCACCACAGTCTAGGTGCAGCGGCCGCAGTAATGTGGCCAATGTGTTGGACGGTGGTGGTAAAGAAAGAGCTCGGCCAAAAGGCAAAGCTCTCAATTAACCAGTCTTCATTCCTACTCTCACTTAGGGTCACAAGCTATGGGTACTGATCAAAAGAGTAAAGATCATGAATACAAGTGACTGAAATGGGATTTCTCCATAGGGTGGAAGGGCTTACCCTCCTTGATAGGGAGAGGAGCTCAGCTGTCCAAGAGGACCTCAAAGTATAGCCATTGCTCCCCCACATTGAAAGGAGTCTGTTGAGGTGGTTCAGACAACTGATAAGAATGTTTTTCTGGGTACCTCCCCCAGCCATCTGGGAGGAGACCCCTGGCCTGGGATTTCCTTGGGATCCCCCGGGATGAGTTGGAGGAAGTCGCTGGGGAGAGAGGCATCTAGGCTGCTCTGCTTGCCCTGTTGCCCCTGTTGCCCCTGCGGCCCTGATCTGGACTTAGAGGTTAGAAAATGGATGGAAGGACTTTGCCTAAACGTCACCCTGAAGTACATATCAGAAAAATTAAAGACAAGTTGCGGTTTTTTAGTTGATCACATCACCTCAAAAAACCCTGCAGTGGCAAGGAATACAGCAGATGAATCATCTGTATTTTATTGAACTAAGTCTAATAAAGAAAAAACATTACCTAGTAGCAATTAACAGCACCCCACAAAGTGGTTCCAGGACATCTATAAAGACATAATTTGCTTGACTCATACATTTTTGTGGATAAATTTAATCATTTCAAATGTTAGATAATGTGGTTTGGTGTACTCACAATGATCTAATGTTCTGTGAGAAAAGCACTGTGTATTTAAACTTTTAAACTTCTGGCCAAGATTTATTGGACATCATTTATATGACTGTGACCCTTTCAGGGAATGGCTATGAGCAGACCTCTGTCTCCCAGAGGTTTCAGTGTTGATATGTGAACAGTAGCACAGGTTAGTGCTCACTTAAAAACAAGCACCTCAGAAAGGGCCAAGGATATGTGCCCCAAATGGGGAAAAGGACCAGGCACATGTTAAGATCATTAACGAAAGCTCCATTTGGCCCCACAGGCTAATATGTTCTTGTTTTTCACTTGTCTTGTAATAATTCATTGATACATATCCTGTCATACTCCTACAGAAAATACGTTTAGTGCCCAGACTGACTCAGTTATGCAATACCAAAGAAAACATACTTTTCACAATCAGACAATGCCATATTAATTGATTCTGCAGGGGAAATAACAAAAGAGTGAGGCTAAGATATAGTATTTCCTGTGGGCTAGAGGTAACAGATACCAACAGAGCAGACAGGTTTTTATCACTGTGTAAACATGGAGGATGAAGTAATGCTACAGTCCATTTCTGTTTGTCTGTTTGCTTTAGAGAATGCTAATCCTGAAAGCCCATTCCATGCCCCTCTGCTACTGGAGCTGCACTACTGTGTTTGCTGAGTATAAAGGAGATTACTTTAATCTTTGGGGCAGCACATAAGCAGGGGCCATTTGGCTTCACACAAAATCTAATGAGAGAGGCTTGGATGTGAAGATTATAATTTAGGTCTGAGACGCCCTCTTCCAGACTGGGCACTGGTGATGACGGTTGCTTAATTAAATGGTTTTATTTGTATCCCTTCTTGTAAATGATCTCTTAAAGTATGGCAAATTTCTTCAGCAAGAGACTAATTCTGATTGTGTGTTTATACTTTGTGATTATCACGAACAGATGTTTCTGTAGCTATGATGCTATGTTTTTGGTGCCACACGTACAGTTAGTGCTGAAATATTACTGAAGCAAAAGAAATCATCTTTAGCCAGTAAGTGAATGCTACGATTATTCATATTCTAAGCTTAACACCTAATATTCAACACCACATCTGAACAGGAAGAATAGTAATAAGAGTAATATCACTTCCACTACGGCTCCTTGACTAGTCAATCTCATACTGAAATCTAGTCTAAAAATAGCTGTGACTAAACCTTACGGTTTGGATGATCTCATTGACCACATCATAAGTGACCCAGTGATTTCAGCAAGACTCCAGAGCGGTGAGATCATGTGGTCTACAGGAACCTCATTCTAATATCACCAGTGCACAGGGAATCTCTGTCTGTCTGCAGCTTGCAGATAGGAGACGGCTTTACCAGCTGTTCAAAACCCACGGCTTTTGGAGTTTACAGCATGTCCCAGAGATATGTTAATGCCGCTGTTCAATTTCCTTTCAAATCCCCTTGAAAGTACTTTGTGAACTGAACAGTGAATATGGGGAAAGGTTGTTTGCGATGTGTCTGTGCAGTATTTTTGGCTGGACCGCAACAGCGGGGCCAGCCCTACAAACGCGAATGTCTGTGACTGAGTCACTGAGTGATGAAGTTACACCATTGGTCGGCCGGAGAGGTCCAGCCATATACTAGGTTTTGACCTGGTCTTCTTGTGTTATATGTTATTGTTATTATTATTATGTTGATTGATGAATCTGCAGTGATAAATTTATAAAAATTTATACTAATTTATACTGTATAGGACAGCTCACAGTGGGTCATACATGTTATAAGTTACAGTAGATCATTTTATACTGTCTAAATTATTGAGTTCCTGGGTCCTGGGTGTCAAATGTAGACTTTGTAATAATGGACCATTTGTACCTTTGTACCAGGATTGCCTATTATTTGGCATCACATGGATCCTGAATAACCAGATCTTTACTCTGAATAATAGAGAATTTAAAATGGATGCAAGGCATAAATAGTTTCATAAGCGCATTGCCCATGTTGTCATTGGAGTACCTGAGAATTATCTGGTTGATCATAGACTCACTACCCATTTAGCCATTACTAAAGTCAGAATTCTCCTCTCTCTGAGTGCTCAGAGTATACTCTAAACCCACAGGTGTCAAACTCCAGTCCTGGAGGGCCGCAGTGTCCGTTAGTTTTCGGGGTATTCTTGACACAAGTGGTTAATTTAACTGTAAGTCACTGATTGGCTAAAAAATCCACACACCCTGCTCTCAAGGCCTTATTTGGCAGCTGATTGAAAGAAAACCACAAAAACCAGCAGACACTGCAGCCCCCTGGAAATTCCCTAATTTGGATGGTATGGATTTATAAGATCTTTGTAGCGAGTTGGACGTTTTAATTAAGCATTCATCCACTTACAGTCAGGAACTAGGCAACTGATGTGAATCAAAGTAAATGTCCCCTTGCTGAAGCACAATTGTGTCTTAATACGAACACTGTTTACCGGCTCCTGCCACATTCCAGTGTACGTTGGTCGTTTTTTAAATTATGAAATGGTTGCATTCTCTTTGTCGTCAGAGAAATAAGTAAGCTTCTACAGAAAGTGGTTATATTGCGCAATAGATCAGTGTGGCTAGCTACAGCGCCTCCTTGCTATATCAAATATCCTAATGGATCAGACAATATCTATCTGAAAAAAAAATCACATTTTAAGCCAACCAAAAATCTGTAATGCAGAATCCAGAATAGACCCATTAGCCATTTATGCTGTGGTAAACCAAGCAAACTGTTCTCTCTTTTTTTTCAGCCCAAAGATTTGAGCAGCCAACCCGCCATATCCTCTTTTAAAATGTGTACATGTTTAATTTCCAATATGTTTCACAATTGGAATTATTGTGCTTAAATTTCAAATGTAATAAAAACATAATTAAATATATTTATTTATGGTAGAGTTGCTCATCCACAAGTACCCTACAGTCACATACGATTGTCATCACAGGTAATATTGCATCCCCACCCACACAAACATATACACACTTATCACTCCCACACACACACACACATACACACACTAACACACACAAACACACACACACACACACACACCCACACATACAGACATATGACAAAACAGAACAAATTAAAGACGAAACACAGGGTTCCTTAAAATTTATGGATGCTGGGTGATTTTGCGGCTCCACTCAATCTACAGAGCTTCGTAAATTGAGCTCCATATCTTGTGAAATTGTTTCTCTTTGTTACTGTCCTTCGACATTGTCCTTTCAATACTCAAGTAATATTCAATTAATGTTTTCCATTTTTGAAGTGTAGGTGCTTCTTTGTTTGTCCAGTTTTGCAATATTAGCTTCTTATAAACTAATGACGAAAAAAGAATTTGCCATCCAGTCTCTATCACTGACTTTTAAAAAAGAATTTAACACAAGTTGTAAACCACTAGAATGAATGGTTGAGTGCTGCTATGTGCTTCTCAAAGCAAAACTTTTTTAAAAATTTCGTCAGTTGTTTATAGAAGCTGTTTTAATTACAGCTCGGATATGAGCTGATTTTTATTATTTTTCTCCCCTGGAATACATGCTAACTAATGTGTGGCTATCGCATAAAACTGCCAGAGTATAATAAAATGCTGTTTCTCTGAAATTCATCAGATTTTTACACAGCTTATAATATCTGTATGAGGCAGGGCACACTGCTGGACAATATATGTATTTGTCTTTTTGTGCTTATAAGTGAAACAGCAATATAAATGTTGTGTGTTTTTTTTAGAGGACCAGGCACATGTTACAGACTGATATTAAATACAGATGTGTACAGCCGCATGTGTGTACCCCACTTTGACACTGCACTTGTGCCTTTTCATTAAACGAATCCCCTTCTACAATGTGTTACTTTAAAAAGCTACATAGAACTACATACATGTTTGATGTGTGTCTGGCAAAAGCATCAGTAGTAGATCAGTCTAATCATCGTAAATGTGTCAAGTAATACAGAAAGAAGCCTGATGGAGAACAGTTTTGTGTTGGGGAGAAAACAGATAGAATTACATAATCCAAGCTTGAAAGCCTAGTTCCTCACCATTTGGTGTCCCTGTATGACAGCCAACCTTGGAGTGAATGAAATGAATGACTCACTCTACAGTATATGACTTCTGCTGCTGCAGCACAGACTGTCAAACACCTTTTATGGGTTATTACATCATCTAGATACGGGAAAAGTCAGTTTTCCAGATGGCTTCTGTGAATCGGGGGGTTTGTTATATTAAACTTTTGCTGGAACTCTCATAGCGGGAAAGGAAGGCACGAGACCTGATGTCCAACCATCATAGTTTTTGACAACATTCGTCAACATTTAAGAGATACTCCAATGGATACCAATGAAGCGTGACTCAATCATTGATTTATCAGGATATTTTACTTTCTGCCCCATTCACATTGCATAGCGTTTTTGTTTTCTTTCTAAATCTTATGAGATTTTTAAATACCCTTTGAAAAGTGTTTCAAAGCTACTTTTAACATTATGCATCAAACAGTTTAGCTAACAAAATAGTAGCACAATAAGTAATACCCAAGTGCGGCATATAAACATGTTTAACTGTTTACTACTAAGGAAAGACATTTTCACAAAAATACAATTACTCTATATTTATAACTACTTAAGTGCTTAAGATGTGCACTGTGCAGACTCCTTCATTGAATGCACCTCTGTATTCATCTGAAGCAAACAGAAAAAAGTAATCAGCCCTGTATCCAATGATTAAATGTTATTCATTTTAAATACCTATTTACCCAGACAATGCACTGCAGGAAATAGCATCGCCAATCTTCTGCCAATCACCATAACAGCGCGTCTTCACTGGATAATAAAAAAATAGGTTGGCTCACATTTCACTGTACTACTAAATTTCACTGTACTACTAAATACTGAATGAAACAGTACTTTTAAACCATCATGAATGATCTATCTATATCATCAATCCTCGTGCGGATTTTAAAATTCTGAGAATATACCATTAACAGATACCTGGTTCGGTTTGTGTCTTGCTCAGCTTGCTATGGGATCCTCATTCCTAGACCTGCGGTG
This sequence comes from Anguilla rostrata, assembly GCF_018555375.3. Taxonomy (NCBI): domain Eukaryota; kingdom Metazoa; phylum Chordata; class Actinopteri; order Anguilliformes; family Anguillidae; genus Anguilla; species Anguilla rostrata. Next base: position 7,544,080 of record NC_057946.1, on the reverse strand, counting down.
ATGACTTGGATACAGTTCAGAATGACAGGACTCAGAACCCATGAAACTGTGGCATGGGTCAGGTCAACTGAAACTTTCCATATGTCTATGCTTAAGCAAATTTGTTAAATTCTAGTTTCACTTTTTCATTCTTTTTTTTTTCCTTACACAATATTATGAAATTGACAGTTCTTGAATTAAAGCTGTTGCAAAAGTAATGCAAATGGTCAACATTTATTCTCATCTTAAATGAAATAATTAAAATCCAGTTTCGTTTTTTCTGTAGATGGATATCTACTTGAAAACCTGAGTACATCCATTCTGAAAGATCTAAAAAGCTGTGACACCTGCAAGCTATCACAAGATGTTTTGGGATTTTGGGTTGTTATCTACTGGTGACCTTGTGCACGTATCTAAAGTAATGATTTATGGCCTCAAAAATATATGACATAAGCTTCCCGCAACTGTGGGAGATGTTCAGAAGAGGTCCATGTTGTAAATACTGATGGCTTTATTTGGAAATGCATTACATACCATATCAATTGCATCACTTTCACCAAAATTGTTATTCCATAAGGAGCCAATAATTTGGAATGATTCATCAGAGTACTTGGACAGGAATGTCCTTTCCTCCATCTTCTGGGCAGATAATTCAACAACCATTCCAAGACCAGTGGTGAAGAATGAGCTATATGAGAACCAGGTATATTGAATTACTGGATACATGCCCTCTGGAAGTGAGTGTTTCGACCATCAACCGCAAATTTTCAGAAATACAGAATTATGGAGAAAAAAACAAACTTCAGACACACATATATGCAGAAATGAACGTATGCTGATCTGAAACCCCACTCTTCTCTGAAATTTGACTGGGTTTATTCAGAGTTTATACAGTAACTGTACGATTTAATGTAATTTAGACATACTGCTTGTTCTTTTAGCAATTGCACACATTGTTCATTAAAGCAATATAACCAAATCTTTCTTGTGACACTATTTTAGAAAAACACCCTGCTATATGTAGACAAAGGCCTTAATGTATAAAGTGAACCATTTCCCATCATCTTAGGTGGCCCAACAGTATCTCTTGTTCATGATTCATGCAAAGTTAAAGGCTACATGACTGCTTGTTTTTTTCCAGTACTTTGATTTTTCACAGACTTGTGGAACTAGACTTCCATGTGCTGCTATCCTCCGGATAAACAAAGATGTCTGAGCTCAGCTAATAGCCTCATCTCTCTGGGGAGCCTGGGTTGCAGGTTATAAGGGGGAGTGTTTATGAGTGGAATACAGGCAAGGTGTTGAATAAATGGAGCAAGAAAATTCAACCCAAGCAGTCACATGTCTTACATTGTGTCTTATGCAATTTAGGTGATGTCCTGGCTGCAACGCTGTCTATAGATAACAAATAAGAAATATTTGAAATAAATCCTACTTTATTGTCCCATATCTATGACTTGGAAATTCATTCACAAGTCTCTGGTCTTAATCTCAATAACCATATAGCCTACTGCAGTATGTTGTTCTGTGTAGAGGATGAAAAATAAGTCATATTTTTGATATTATTTTCACTGCAGCATATTTTTGCCCTCCAAGACAATTGTATTATATAAAAAATTCAAATAAACTTTTTTCTGGTGGGCCCAAAAACGCAGCTGGATATCAATACAAAAAGCAAAAACACTGCACAATAAGTCAGCCGTTAAAGTTTTTATGTTTAACTGTAAAACTGAACAAGCTGTGTATCGGCAGCCCACGTGTTTTACGCAACCCATAAGCAACGGAAAGAGTAAAGAATTGAACAAAAAAAAAAGTGTGGTGTCCCACACATGTTCCCCCAGGAGCCAATGGGCTGAACATCCTTGGTCACACCTTCTCGGTGTGGGGCCGTCTGATTAGGGCATAAACTCCCCCTGAGCCGCCACTCTGGAGCACGGTGGAGGAAACAGAGCAGCCCTGCACCCGGAAGCCCCAGGAGACACCTCGCTCTGAAGCCATGACTGCCTAGGCTCCTGCCTTTTATAAGCCAGCCAGCCAGACACCGGGAGTGTTTTATTCACAGCAGCTGTGCCACAGAGAGGCACTGCTATTTGGACTACAGAGGTTTTACTCAGTGAAGGTAAAGGGAAATGGGGTTGTGGACGAGGTTATTATTCCTCTTGCAGATGCTGCTACAGTTGTACATAGGTGTACAAGCCGAAAGCTCAAGTGAGTATCTGCTCATTTTTTACTTTTTGCTCACATTTATTTTATTCTATATACTGCATGAAGTATACCTGCATTCTCTTTACACATATTACAAAGCACACGTTACAGGTTTTTTTGTCTGTCTAAAACATGCTCAAAAAAGTATTGTTTTTAAAATACATTCATTTTTTTTAGAACATTTAAAGAGCATTTAAAGGCAAAATTGGCTCTGCGTTTAGACACCAGGTGAACCTAATTTGCTCTAGTTTCTAAGTTTGTAATAATTCTTACTGATGATCTATGAGTATGGAATTTGTCTGGTTTCACATTTCCAAACAGAATATTTTCTTCTGATGTGACACAAGTCTCTTTGTGTTAGAAGAAAAATAGTTTTTTTTTTTTAACCCAAAATGAATATTTTTCAAGAGGAAATTATTTACCACAGACATTTGGTTAATTTCCCTCCCAATCACAGGCATGCAGGTTACATTTATAGTACGGAATATGGGACTCACCACAAAAGCATGATGACTCTAACAGACCCAATGATTGACAATATTGAATAGAACAGTATTGCATCCAACATAAACAGAAAAACACCCATTTTATTTATAAAGTCTGTGATTACATTGGCTGAAGCTAAAATAAACATAGTCCATGCACACATTTCAAATGAGAAAATTCTTCAAGGTAATTCAGTAGATGTTCAAGGGCTGTAGTGTACTGATTCATTCAGTTCTGAGAGGATTGTTATAGTACATGTGGCCAAGCATAACTAGACCTTTTCAGTGACTTTAGTGGTCCCTCTAGTGCTAATCTTCACCTGGTTTTGATTTAATCAAAAGCCACAGCAAAAGCCCACGCTTGGGAACATTTATTGACAGTCTGCTATAATGCATGTACAAACAATTAGAGTGCCCACTGTTCTGTTCAAAAAGCACATCCAAGATCAAACCATTCATAAGTTCCTGGATAATTTTTTTAGTTAAATAATTATTCCCTCTGTTTCTGTATATATATATATATATATATATATATATATATATATTCCTGTAGGGATTGAGGGATTGGTTTAAATTTCAGTATCCGTTGCGTTCAGTTCAGACTCTGCCACCTACTGCAACCACTTTTGCAGTCTGATAGCATCTAGTTTCAGAAGGTGATTTTATCACAAAAGAAACTGGAGTTGTCCCATTTTTTTCCTTCTTTGAAGTCAATGAACCGTCTCAGACTTGTATTCAATTTTGAGGAACCTACTTGCCTTCTCTGGTGTGTTAGGGCAGACTTTTATGTTGGTTACACTTATCAAAGTGCACTAGTTCTCTCATTTCTGAAGGGTAAAGGAAAGACATTTTATTAGGGGTGGCAGGAGGAGGGGCAGAGGCAGCAAATAGACTTTGACAAATAATGACTTTGGGAGAGACTTTCACAATCTCAACTGACTGCAGTCAAAGCAGAACCATCGAACGAAGCTTTTGGCTTTGCAGAGGGATGATTGTGTTTGTACTGTTTCATGGGGGGACCCGGTGTTTGATTCAAGTCACGTTTGGCCAAACAGCTCTGTCTGTCGCTGTAACATCCGTCCCCAGAACAACTGGGCACGGTAAGTTGGAGGTGCATGGACGCACCGACAAAGACTTTGTTTGACAGCCTGGCCACATGTGATTGCATACATTCACACCATCACTATGGGACTTTCAGGCAAGCTGGCAACTATTGTAGTCTGAAACACTGATGTAGGAGGACTCAAGAGTTCATTGTGAAAGTACAAACATATCTTCCCCAGTCGAAGAGAGGGATCTGATCCTTGAAATTTGGCAGTGGAAGGCACATTCCTGAAGCATTTGCTACCAATTTGACCAGGGCAAAGTACCGTATGTTTTTTAAGTACCTGCAAAGATAAGTAAGTCAAACTGCGCATGTCAATGTGTGCACTTCCTGTTTAAATTGCGTCCTCTGTAGAGTATTTAGAGTATCTTACAATATTTAGAAAACTATTGCCTCTCACAGATTTCTTTCCTTCATCGTCATATACATCAACAAACATTCTTTAGCCACTATCTCAAACAAACTGTTACATAAAACAGCCACATGTTTTTTTGGAGGAGCAAAAGCATACATATCCACATCTCTTTGAAGAACCAAACTGAAGTAAATTAAGCAAAAGGCCATTTGAGTTCAGAGAGCTAACTCAATAACACAGCACACAAAATGAAACCCAGACTAGCCTTCCCAGTAACCACCTAAGACAAGCTTCACTGACTCACTGAGTTTGTTCTGGACTGGTGCTTACTGGACTTCTTACCTTGCAGTTTATGACCTCCTGGCATCACCGGAGTGTTTGCCAGACCTGCTCCAGGGAGGACTGAAGGGTCAGTCTGTGAATGAGGCTTTTATTCTGACATCATTCAAGCTGCAGCCCAAGACTGGAACCACAGTGTTTGGCCTTTACAATCCCAGGGACAATGGAAAATATTTTGAGTTTACAGTTTTGGGGAAGCTCAACAGAGGTAGGTATACCATATCTGCATGCTTTTCCTTAGCATGCTAACTATAACCGGCAACTTTATTGTTACAAACACTTTTTATGGTGGACACCGGATTAAATTTTACTTTCACAGTTTTTGTGCGATTTTCATTATTCCGGGATCAAAATTTTGATCAATCTTCTAACAATAGAAAAACTCCTATCCTTTGGTGGTTGGATTTTCCAATTAAGGATAGATATGTATTCGGACACACAGGGAATTCATGAGTGGTTCGCGGTGGCTCTCGTATTGGAGCCCTTCCACTGTTGACTCCCCCCCCGTCTCCGTGACAGCGACTTTGCGGTACTTGAGGAGCGACGGACGGATGAGCACCGTCACCTTCAACAACGTGCCGCTGGCGGACGGGCGTCGCCACAGCCTCATGTTCCGCTTCAAGGGCATGCAGCACGGCTCCGTCGGCACGGAGCTGTACGTGGACTGCCGGCTCGTCGAGACCGTGGCGGACCTGCCCGCCGCCTTCCGGGGCCTCCCGCCAGGACCCCCTGCGGTGGAGCTCAGGTCCATGCAAAGGAGACCCCAAGTGAGTGAATAAAGCTACAGCATACGGTGTAAAGAAACAATCACAGTGATGCATGCTGAATATTGAGTGCTTAAGAGTACATAGTCCCAAATAGCAAAGCCACAAGGATGTGAGGTCCTTATATATTTTCACAGTTATATATTCTCAAAATCTAAGCGCACGGACCTACCTTTGTTGTAGGAAAGGCAATGTTTTTCCAAAGGAGCATTTCAACACAGCTGATGTTCTGTTACTACGATTGAACTTCTGTCCAAATAGCCTGTAGAGAACTCAAGTATGATGGTGTTTTCCACTATGGAGGGAAGGGTGCAGATTCACAGTCTTTTCATGATTTTTCTCTTGGTAGGAGGAGCTGGAAGAACTGAAGCTTGTGATTGGAGATTCATTTGAAAATGTTGCTTCCTTACAAAACTGCTATTTTCAACAGAGTGACGCAGTACAAGTTTTGGGTAAGGTTTTAATGAAATTCCAATGAATTATTTGAACCTTTTTAACCAGTGGCAACATTTTAACATGCTGTCACAGATTTGAGATGCTTGTTTCACAATCCTCTTGAAAAATACATGCAGACTATAACAATGCATGACACTTGGAATTTTTATTTTTGAACTTTATCCCAACATTATTAAACCAGTCTCTGCCATTATTTAGACATTTGGATATCAGCTATCCCATGGGTATGCCAATAGGTGCTTTCTTTTCCTCCAGTTATATATGCCCTTATATGATGGAGCTGCACTTTGGCTAATAGAACCCTTTCCTGCAGGTGTCAATACAAAGCAACTGTCCAATCAAATGCTTGAGCTCACCAAGGTCATTGCCGAACTAAAAGACATCATCACCCAGCAGGTAGTCTATTTTTATTGCCCTTAAGTTCTCCAATCCATCTTCACCAGGTCTTGATCTTTAAATGCCTTTCTTTTGTTTTGTTTTGGTTACAGGTCAAAGAGACTTCTTTCCTGAGGAATACCATTTCGGAATGTCAGGCCTGTGGTAAGATATATTAATTGTAACTTATAGCTCTCTATAAAGTAAATGGTATGCCTTTAAAATGTTATTAACTCCATAGATTAATGATGAAAATACACAGGGTCTTGTGATTTTTTTGTGGTATATTTTAAGGACTGGGCGGCACAGATAATGTATTGAAGCCAAGGTGTGCCCCTGGAGTGTGCTTCCGAGACGACATGTGCTTTGAGACAACAGATGGGGTAGAGTGTGGGCCTTGTCCTGATGGATACACTGGCGATGGATTCAGATGTGATGACGTGGATGAGGTAAATAGTTTCTACTTCATATTTACCACAGACAGAATATAGGATGACATTTGCAATGCCGCAAGAAAATTTCAACCGTGTTAAATTGTTTTAATTATTTACCTTTGAAGCAGGAAAACAACACCCAAATTATTGAATTAATTAAATGCATAATTTAAAAATGGAAATGGATAACATACTTATATTTTTAGTTCTATGTTTTTTTTTTCATAGCTGTCATTAATTTGTTTCTACATACATTTGCTCATACTGTTAATATCCTTTGACTAATTTGGGTGGTGCTTTCTCTCTCTCCAAAACACACATACTGGCACAGAACAGCATACTTTCCACTAAATTTTTCAAATTGTGAACTTTTTTCTAAACAATGAGATAACTAATTATCTCATGAGATCATTACATTGTTTTTGGATGAAAGCAAAACATTTTCCAATAATGCCCATTAGGACAACAGCACCTCACGTTTCCAGGAGTGCTCCAGATGGCCTTGCCTCCCAGTGTCCAAACTGGAGCCAAACATTAAAATCTAAATTGTTTACTCGAGAGTTCAGTCACTCAATACTTTTTATTTAATTGTGGTTACTTAGCATTCATCACTTACAGCCAGAGAGGGAATTTGCACAAAGCATAGGATTCTAAAGATAATAACAGCATTTTATTGTGGTTTCTCATCAGTAGCACTTATGATAAACAGAGCTCTGGCTTTCACTCAACTCGTCTGGCCAAATTTCCCATTGGAACTTGTAGCTTAGCAGTCTAAACTGAAACGGTCAATAGGGTTACAGTTAGATATTACTTGACTGACTGCTTCTACACAGGTCAGTTCTCAGTAATCCATAGTGGCTACTTCAGTAATACCTTTTCTCCTTATGTCCCGCCTTACTCTATTGCCCCCCGATTCCCATAGGCCCCATACTCCAATCAATCATCCATTTTCAGTGATCGCCAAATAGTCTGTACCCTTGAAAAAAATGTAAAAGGCCACATCAACCACAGTTTAGCTGTGAAAATTAGACTGATTAACTCGACTAATGATGGACCTTTCAGTCAATTTGAGTAATTGCAATTGACTGGTCACGCAAGTCAAATTCAGATTAATCTATCACTATTAGTACAGCATAGACTTGATTGAGAGAGTGTTGGATGACTAAGCCTGTGAAGTCATAATGTTAATGGCGGAAACCTGAGGCAGCCTCTATCCCCTATTTGAAGACATTGAGATAATTATTACTTTCCAATTCTGATTTAATTTCATACAGAGGTCATTTATAGTGGCTATTTTACGTAACCTCAGAGCGAGATCATAAAAACAACCAAAATAAATTTTCAGTTTTTATTTTATATTTTTGTCAAAATATCCTTAATGACGTACATTCATCCCTCAATGTACGTCATTAAGGATATTTTGGAAGTTACAGTCAAGAGTCAAGGCACTTTTGGTCTCCCAAGATGGGGTATTACTTTGACTTCACCCTGATATTATGTTTAAATTTTATGCTACCTTTTATGTTTAGGGTCAAATATACCGCAAACATAATATCAGGGTTAATGGATGCCAACCTGGATGTTCTAATATTCCACTATGCTAAAAGAGCAAAACCATGTGATGGAAATGATGAATTGCATTCTGGATTTGTGTCAGACTGGTAAACCCAACTGCGTCACTTTTCGTATTACTTTTCAACTGTATTGTGCTATAAAACAGAAAACGTTTCCATCAACAAGCTTTAACCTTAATATGTATCATTTGGAGGTTAGGTTTAGGATTGGGGGTTATGTTTAGGATTGCGTGATCTGACCCATGAATCAGGTGTTGGGGGTACAGAGCTTCCTGTGACTAAAAGCTGGCAATGTGTCACAGGCAGATTACATGTTCCTATTTGTCTTGATAGTGTTGGGTGGTCCATTTAAGGACCATAGAAAATGTATGAGGCACAGGCCCAGAAATGTGGTTAGTCTCACTGAGATTAAAATTCCATTCTGAGCTTTGTGCATCTGTTATGGTCATCTGCAAGGTGATACATCGCTGTCGTTTGTTTACAGTGCCAGTTTAACCCTTGCTTCCCTGGAGTGCGCTGTGTCAACACAGCCCCAGGCTTCAGGTGTGAGGCCTGCCCTCGAGGCTACACTGGGCAGATCCTCGAGGGGGTGGGCATCATCTACGCACAAACAAACAAACAGGTAAACCGCCAAGTGCCAGCGTTTCAGCGTCCGGTTTGTGTCTGTACGCCAAAATAACGTGCATTCTTTTCTATACTGTGCATGTCAGCATACAGAAGTGTTAGGGAGTGGCACAGAGTTTGCATATGGTTGAGCATTCATTAATTAGTTCAATTGCCTTTCAAGCATCATTGATAATAGTAATTTGATAAAACATTCAGTGGAGAAGATCTGCACTACTTTCTCTGCATTTTATGTAATACCATTAAGTGAAAATAGTTTACATGAATAACTGACCGTAGAGAGGCAATGAGAAAATGTATAACTCCACTCAAAGTAGTCATTTTGGTATTCCTGTAATCTTGAGCAGTTTGAGAGGTTAGGTTTGCTCACTGGTGTCTGTGCTGCATGCAGGAGTGCAACGATGTTGATGAGTGCCAGGGGCCCGACAACGGTGGGTGCGCGGCCAACTCCCTCTGTCACAACTCTATGGTAAGGGCGTGCCGCTTCTTCTGTTCATCTAGCTCTCCACCCGCTCAGCAGGACACATGCAGAACTTTGCTCTTTTGTTCTCTGTCACACTCAACCAGGGGAACCGGAAATGATTTCACATATCATTTGTCATGTTAGTGCCTGTGTGAACCATCCTTGTCTCCACATATGTGTTTATGAGACCACAACGAGTCATGATTAATTGTTATCATTAATTTAAGATTTGCTAGAAGGAGTCCAGGGAAGTTGGTGGATATTAAAGCTTTTATAGTTGCCTGTCCAGGCATTGCCATTGTGTCTGGGTCAGCAAGACTACATGTCCCACATTCTGGTGTCTTCCCAGGGATCATACCACTGCGGAAGCTGTAAAGATGGCTTCACAGGGGACCAGGTGAAGGGCTGCAAGCCAGAGAAGAGCTGTGGGAACAGCCTGCAGAATCCGTGTGACGTCAACGCGCAATGCATAATGGAGAGAGACGGCAGCATTAGCTGCATGGTGAGAATCGGCACAGGCTGTGCAACAGCGTGGTGCCTGGGGTGTGGAACCATACAGGTTATAAAGAAACCGCAGAGGTTCCTAACTGCTGACTTTGTGTTTAGGAGACCTTACTGACTCTTTCATGGTTTTAAATTCTAGAATGGGAGCTGTGATCTCCTTTGTTGATCTGGAGGTCTTTGACAAATAATCATTTTATCCTTTTTGATTGTACGCATAATACCACGTGCAGGAATATCAGTGAAATGCAATTCTTTGGTCTCTTTGCGTGTCTCAGTGTGGAGTTGGCTGGGCTGGAAATGGATACTTGTGTGGCAAGGACACAGACATTGATGGCTATCCTGACGAGAAGCTCAAGTGCAAAGACCCAACCTGCAGAAAGGTGATATGAATTGTGTGGGATTTGTGCGTTAATCTGCATCTGCAACAGTGAAGGAGGAAAAATCTATTGGAAATTTTTGCATTGTATTTAATCTCTGTATCCTTTTCAGGACAATTGTATCTTCGTCCCCAACTCAGGACAGGAAGATGCAGACAGGGACGGGCAAGGGGATGCGTGTGATGGGGACGCGGATGGAGATGGAATTATAAACGAGCAGGTACCCCCAAACCCTGCCTTGTTTTCCAGGCCACAAGAGTTCCAAACCCCAATACAGTCTGACTCTCAATCCAACCCTCTTTCACCCAGGACAACTGCTATCTGAAGCCTAACGTAGATCAAAAGAACAGTGACAAGGACAGCTATGGAGATGCCTGTGACAACTGCCGCTTGGTTGTGAACCCAGACCAGCGCGACACAGATGGTGATGGGAAGGGGGACGCGTGCGACGACGACATGGATGGGGACGGTGAGATAATGTAGTTCAGATCATAACCGACCACAAAAGCGAAACACGATTCCTTTCAGATCAAGTGTTGTTTCATTGTATTGACTTTTAAAAGAAACTACATTTCTTTAACCAGGAACAAACAAGTCACGAGAAAGGGGTAACATTGAAATAGTGTCCCTGCCAGTATATGGGTTCTGTTAATCCAAGGGATATCAGAGAATCAACTTGTTCAATTCACAATAAAGCATTCATAGAACAAATAGTGAAACTGAAATGAATAAAACTATTCAGGGAGATTTACATAGATCACGCTTTTGCATTTTTAGTATTACAGCTCAAGTGCCTATTTCAACAGCACACAGGGCCAAGTGTAGCTCTGCACTAAGTGTAGCTCTGCATGAACAACACCACACTGCTTTTAGGTTTTTGTTGAAGACTTTTAGTCCTTAGAATGGTTACAGAAGTGGAATAATTCATCACCCCCAAATGAATTGCTGTAGTAGTTCATTGTTAACATTTTAATAACATATTCTGAGGTCTCTATTGGTGGTATTTCTTCCTGTAACATTTGGAGGAAATTACTATTCCAACACTCCATCAAGCTAAGAGATGTTAAAAAACCCCACAAAGGCCATTTGTCCACTGCCCGGTTTATGTTATGTTAACCTTTTGGCTGAAATAAATAGCAGCCATGCTGGTCTAAGTGACTCCATTTGTTTTCATTGGGGGTGATAAATGATGTGGAATTTATACATTAACAGTCTGTCTGTCTCAAAAATATGCTCTTTCCAATTAAGCTGTTTACAAAATGAGAAAGCCAGGGCCCATGATCAAACCCTGTAATATAAAATAATTATAAATTATAAAAATGTAATGTAACATTTTTTTTTTTTTACATGGGATGAAATGTGTTCCGATTTCATAAGTGATTAATGTCACGACACTTTCAAAAGGTTCTAGGAAGGTTATTTACCCTGTACTGGTTCAATTTCTAAATTAAACTACAAGGATATTCTTAAAGACCTTACAAGACTGCGGTGGGAGTTTCTTTAAGACATTCCCTCTAAACATTTAACAACCAGGTTATTTATTGATCTGTTAATTATTTTTTAAATCAAAGTCTGCAGGTTTTAAAATAAATGTATGTTCTAATATTAGACAGGTAGACAACCAGTTTGATTCTCATGTGCAACTTGGCCGTTGTACCTTTCAGCAAGGTACTTAGCCTTACTTACTGTAGTAATTAGTCAACTGTATGAATGGATAACATGTCGCTGTTTCTTGGATAAAGACGTCTGCTGAATAAGGAAATAATAATAGATCAGTTAAATTAATAATTAAATATAATTTCTTACGGATTAAAAAAAACATATATATATATATATACATTTGTATTTCTCTCTTTGACATCTTGTCTATGCTTCCAGATGCATGACAGAACCTCTCGCTATCTGTCTCTGTTCTTGAAGCTACAGTATTTATTCTTATCTGCATCTAGAGCTAAGTGGTTGAAGACCAGTGGAAAATAACATCTGTGAAAACACTGCAAATGAGCATTGCGTGCAACAGCGCCACCTAATGGAATTGTGACACAACAGTACATAGATATGGCGGCTTTTGCCTCAAATCAAATGTATATGTTTCCTCATCTCTGTAATTATAGTAGTGGAAGTACTATATAGAGATGCAAATAGATACGTTTATTACAGTTTCCTTGATTTCTGTCAACCTATAGGCCTGAAGAATTTCCTGGATAACTGCCAGAGGGTCCCCAACCGTGACCAGCGGGACAGAGACAATGATGGAGTCGGGGATGCTTGTGACAGTTGCCCCGACATTCCCAATCCCAACCAGGTACTGTTAGCCTGGGGTCACCCTTCATTACAGGCATTTTAATCCTATGTGAAATGTTGTTTAGTTTCACTTGCCGTCCTTGATTGCAAAGACATTCATGGTATTGAACTGAAGTGCTTTCAAATGTTCATAAATGATGTGATTTTTAAAAATGCCTGTTTTTCTTTCACTGTAGTCGGATATTGACAACGACCTTATTGGAGACTCATGTGACACGAACCAAGACAGGTACTGCTAACCAAATTCAACCGTTCAGCAGAACAAACGCTGTGCCCAGAAGTACCATGTGGAATAATTGTATCCGCCAATCACTTCCTGCCGCTGGCCCATCAGCTTGACCGTTTTCTTTTCTCGTTTGTCACAGAGATGGCGACGGGCACCAGGACTCCAACGACAACTGTCCCGACGTCATTAACAGCTCACAGCTGGACACGGACAAAGACGGCATGGGGGATGAATGTGATGACGATGATGACAATGACAACATCCCTGACTTCCTCCCGCCTGGACCTGACAACTGCAGACTGGTGCCCAACCCTGACCAGATTGATGATAATGGTGTGAAATATAATTTTTAACCTGACAAATGTATGAACCTGGGCCAATGTTAATCATGTTAGTGGTAATTAAAATCCATTAAGTGAGAAACATGAAAATACAAAAAGATGAGTTGGTGGTCTCCAACCCTGGTCCTGGAGAGCTACAGGGTCTGCTGGTTTTTATAGTGACTCTGCACTTCATGAATCAATTAGAGCAATTGATTACACAGTTAACTCAACTCACCTGATGTCTTGGGTCTCAATTGGGTGCTGGTGAAAACCAAAAAAAGGTGAAAACAAAAACCAGAAGACCCTGTAGCTCTCCAAGACCAGGGTAGGAGACCACTGGTCTACATGGTCCACAAAAAAACCATGTCTGGCCAATTTATCTCTGCCTATATTTTGTAGACCTGACTGGTGCTTTTTTGAACAGGTGATGGGGTGGGAGATATCTGTGAATCAGACTTCGACCAGGATAAGGTGATCGACCGAATCGACATCTGCCCTGAGAATGCAGAGGTCACCCTGACTGACTTCAGGGCCTATCAGACTGTAGTGCTGGACCCCGAGGGGGATGCCCAGATTGACCCCAACTGGGTTGTCCTCAATCAGGTGACTCATATCCACACTCTGCCTATAAAATCTACACAAGGAATATTTTAAAAGCAGAGCATATTATGAGAAATCCCAGTGTGCATTATAAGTATTATGAAAAGCGTGACATTGAATATATTTGGAACTGTGTCTTAAGTTATAAATTGATAAATTGCCAGCCGACCTGTCTTTTACTCTCAAATTCTGAGATTATATTTGAATATTCCCCACGCTACCACATTGCTTAAATGTGACCTTGAAATGTCTATTTTTATGCTTTTTTTTTGCATCATTAAATATTTTCTTCCTCTTTCAAGATTACCAATCCTTGTAGTCCAGACATCAACATGCATATTGCTGCTGTAATTGTTTGCAATTACTATACCTTGCAAATTCATATAATGCAGTGAATCAATTATCCACTATATAAACCTTGTAATCTCTCATCAGGGTATGGAGATTGTACAGACAATGAACAGTGATCCTGGACTTGCTGTAGGTATGACTGATCTTATTTCCAACATCAGGCATTGAGGCTAAAATTTAATGAGATGAATATTTTGCTCTCAGGAAACCAACTTTTCCAAAGTAACCTAAGAAACATGCGTTCCTGTACGGAGACTGAGTAGTTGTGTCTGACCAGACTGCTCACTGCTGTCCAGGTTACACAGCCTTCAGTGGGGTGGACTTTGAGGGCACCTTCCACGTGAACACGGTGACGGACGATGACTACGCTGGCTTCATCTTTGGGTACCAGGACTCCTCCAGCTTCTATGTGGTGATGTGGAAGCAAACGGAACAGACCTACTGGCAGGCCACACCCTTCAGAGCTGTGGCAGAACCTGGCATTCAGCTCAAGGTATAGTCATAGTCCTAACGCTTAACATTAATTAAAAGTGCCTGATCTTTCTTCTCCGGTTTCTGCTGCTAGTAGTCCGCAGCGTTTTTAAGTTGTGGTCTTAGTGTCTCTGTCTCAGCAGCGACTTACTCTTAACTTAGGGAGAGAGACCAGGGTGATAGCTAGGGAGTAAAAATGTGGACAAAGCTGTGTGAGGGTTACAGGATGATCCCACTTCTGGAAAGTGATTTTCCAGAGATGGTTTGTCTGCCACCATTGCCGGCTCGTTGAGTGAATAGAGGGCAAGAACATTAATCTCAAAGGCCAGCTTGCTGGATTCCACAGTTTACAATTGGTAGAGTTCCAGGAACTTAGTAGCATGTCCTTTGGAAGGGGGGAGACTCCAGAGCAGGCAGGGAGAGATAGTTGGGTGATAGTTTCAGTAATATGATGAGGGGAATGTGCAACATGTGCAAAGAGAAATGTACCTCACCCTTAATGATTCACCTAATCTGCATGGAGTGCCTCATCCCTCTTTTCCACTCAGGCTGTGAAATCACAGTCCGGACCAGGAGAACATCTGAGGAACTCCCTCTGGCACACGGGAGACACCGATGACCAGGTGCGGCTGCTGTGGAAGGACCCACGTAATGTGGGCTGGAAGGACAAGGTCTCCTACCGCTGGTACCTCCAGCACAGGCCCCAGGTCGGGTACATCCGGTAAGATCAACACAAAGCACTGTCCAATACCTTGATTCTTGAGGCTAATGAGGAATGAAAAAGGTGCAGGAATGAGGGGGTAAAATTAGGGCAGGTGTTTCAAATATGGACACAAGGTTTTAAAGTCTGGGTGAGGCAAGCATATTATGCCAAAGGAATTATAGCATGTTGTTTACAGGTTTGAGGTCCTATAATCTAAGACCAGTAGAGACACACTGAACTAAAATGATTTAGCTAAACATGTGTAAACGTGCTGTTAACTAAACATGTGTAAATCCTACATGTGACTGTTTGGAACAGTGCCCGATTCTATGAAGGCACAGAGCTGGTGGCAGATTCTGGGGTGACCATTGACACAACCATGCGAGGAGGCCGGCTGGGTGTGTTCTGTTTCTCTCAGGAAAATATAATCTGGTCCAACCTTCGGTACCGGTGCAACGGTGAGTGATGTCAACTGATATTAGAGGCTGGTTGTTGGATCTGACAATTTTGATTGAACCACAACATGGTTCCTCTTTGAGAAAGGAGTGGAGACTTTAATTTCCGTTTATTAACGGTTGAATGATGTGAAAATGTACCCTAGATTGCAGGCTTCATGCACAGCACCTAGATCACAAAAGGAGCACTGAATAGCAGCAAAGGGGGTTCAGCGTATTTAAATGGATTTTCTGTTCCTGCCCTGTCCACAGACACCATCCCTGACGACTTCCAAGCATTCAATGTGCAGCACACTGACGAACCTCTTTAAGCAGATACAGAAGAGTAACGATGAAGCAATGGGACCAAAAGGGATACATCCTGCACAAACTCCCTGTGGAAGGACATAAGCACAGTACGCATTAGGACAATAGTTTTTGTGCACAGATCCAACTGTGCGTTTCACATTTGCCGTCTTAAATAAAAAGATGTATGTAATTCACTTTCCAAACTTAATTTCAATCTGAATTCACATAACAGAAGAAGTATTCATACAATGTATATCAGTATTGTTTAAAAAATCTGACACTTGTCTTTGAAATGTTTTTTTATTGAAATTTTAAATAAAAAAAAGCTATTAAAACATTTGCAATGGAGTTTCTCATAAGTTATTCACTTTTTTTATAAAGGTTCCCACATGTTTGGCTCTTGATCTTAAAAACAAGGATGTTATTTATAAAAAAAACAATTTAGGAATTCAAAACATATAAAAGTTGCAATTTACAAAACTTGAAGGGCATTTCAGCAATCAAACGAGGCAAGGGCTTGAGTTTACAGCTGGTTAACCACACTATAGCAACCTCTATCATGTAGAACACATAGCACCCCTTTCTGGTCATCCAAAGGATGAAATTCAGAAACACAAAAAGAATCGGAAAAGAATCTAATAAAGTTTACAGTACCTTAGTGTATAACCCAAGCCAGGCCAAGTCTTTTTTTGGCTCATTACAAAATGAGGCAAACGGTAAGTCTACGTTATGTATTTAATAACTGCAAGCATTACTATTCCAGAGTCATTTTAAAATAACTTATGTTCCAGGCTGACTTATGTTGTACAAAGTTCCCTGACAAGCTGTGTTTGTAAAAGTGGAGGTGCTAACTTTAAGCTGCTGTACAGGGTCTACTGTACAGATAGAGAGCTGGAATAAAGTAAACACAATGCTGTTAAAAGCAATGTTGGGGCAGTGTGCATTCTAAATGTTGTTTGGTGAAACCTATAATTTAAGTGCTGATGCATCAACCAAACATTACACTCGATTCCCTTAAGTGAGCAGATTTTAAAATAAAATAAAAATCACCATTATCCTACTAGTTGTATGCAATGGTGTTGCTGTCGATTAAAGTATTAGCAGAGGAAGACTGTTGCTTCAGTCATTTTGAAGCTAATTCCACACTGACAACTCTGAATAGCATGAATGCACAAATAACCCAATGTTTTCTAGAAGGATTCACTACCAGCAGAGAAACTAACAGCTGCAGAGAAAGGCCACAATGAGGGACGGCTGTTAGTATACTACTAGAGTGTACCTGGGGTTAGGTATATCTGTATAAAATAAACACTTGCATAGTAGCTATTGCAGAGGGATGGAACAAGCAAAGGATCTGCCAAATTTTTACCAATTTTATACTACAAACTGTCTAAAGTGAACACTTGCACATAAAATACAAGAAACACTATATATCACTTCACAGGTCATATAATATCATGTACATAAAATGATTTGGATGCTCTGATAGACACAAAACAGTACATCAGCTACAGCATAAACAGCTGGAGCCCAGACAGAACTGAAATGACCACTGAATGGCAGACATCTAAAATGGCTGCTACGAGTTTCTCAAGTAGAGGTGAAGATGAGGATGCTAGCTCCAGTCATCGAAGACTTGTGTGTAAGCAACACAGTGTTAGCAATCATGGAATGACTGACCAGCTTGTGACTGCCAACCTCAATCACAATGGAAACAACATTTACTCACATCATCATCCAATGTCTAGAAGCAGCTTTAAAGTGGCTTTAACAATAAGATGCTAGAATGCTTATATATACACCTTTCTAGTTTCCTCTCAAGTCATTCCTATGTTAATTCGCAACATATAAAATAGATATTTTATCACTAGAACAGTGTTTGATTATGACAGGATACAGGATAGGATATAACATTAGGATGTAACATTCCTGCTATGTTTCTTCTGAGATGACAAAGTTGTAATGATCTGCACAAATAGATCATGAAAGTCCTGTATAATGCAATGTCAGTTGTTTGTTAATATGGAAGTACTGGCAATTAACATTATTTTTCCCTACTAAAGCAGTTAAAAAATAAATACAAAGTGAACAGGGATTTGTTTGTTATTTCATCAGTGATAGGAAATCATGAATTTCAAAAACCTGAGAAAGTGATACCATATACACGTTATGTTTTCTGTATGTTGTCAGAATAAAAGTCTTAGCTCAAGCTGAACAATCAAAAGGCTCTTAAAGGTTAAGTAAACTGAATTTTACCGCCATATGATATTGCAATGAAGTACAAAAGTCACTGGTAAATTCACCATCGAAAGATGTTGCAGAGAGCAGAAATACAACCACTAAATTCAAAACCAACACAAACTCATAAATCTTTGGAGAGGAGACCAAAAATAAATGTAATGAGCTAGTGAAACATGCAGCAACAAATAGTTACAAAATAAAGATTTCTGGTGTTTAAGAAATTTGATGAAGTCTGTAATGCACCAGGCACTGTTATGAGGCAGCCAAGTGAACATGCATGCAAATGTCAAGCGGCCATTTTCCTTCATTTAGTGTGGCCGATGCATTGCTTATCCAAACTCACTAATGTTATTTTCCATCTTTGGCAAGTGATCTCACTGTCACTTAAATGTTCTGGTTTATAATAGTGAGATTGTTCATTAAATAATTAAAACCTATACTTCAACTACCACCTTAACAAATAAAAGTAAACATGAAACTGGAAACAAACACTAATTAAAAAATAAAAGGCACCTACTCTTTACATGATCAGTACAAAAATGAGAAAGTTTAACAAGATATTATCGACAGTGATGTCAGCAATTACGAAATAAGAAATATCATTTCATTTAGTATTCTATTTTAACTGAAACACAAGTTGTATCAGTCCAATTTGATATAAAAAAGAGTACACATTTGCACACTTCAATTGATACGAGATCAAAATGTCCCAAAATAAGTAAACTATCAAAGCTTGAGTAGGACACTAGCTTGTTAAATTGCATAGAACAATATTATACAATTCCGTACTTATAACAATAATACTTGCATAATATTATACACAAAGACACACTGTAACAGACAGGTGACTGCAGGCTTGTGGCTTTTAACATCTGCTGTACTTTGTAACAAACCATAGTTTGATAACCACTCCAGAACATCAATGGTACATTAAAAACAGAAACAAGTGAATATGATCATCAACAACATCAGTCATGCGTTAAAGAAAATAACATCTTGTCCCATTTCTGAAGGTGGGACACCTACAAACACACCTACAAATGTGGTTTTTGAGCTCCTCCTGTGTTAGTCCCATTGAAGCATAATGATGTAGTACATTATTTTAAAGCATAGGCTGATATGAGCAAGGGGGAGTGTTGGTCCAACCCCTAAAGCCCCTTAAACTTAAAGCAATGCTTTGTTTCATAACTACCTGAAAAAACCAATATATACCAATAATACTGTTTTTTTTTTTTTAAGGAAAAAAAACATGGATACAAAACTATAACTACTGGGAGGAAACAGAAGCTATCATGATGCGTCCACACTGACAAAAATATTTCATGAGAGGCTACAGCTAGCAGGCAGTAAGGATGCTGAAGCAATTCCCAAATATGCTAAATTAAATACACAAGCATGCTGCTTTGGTAATACAGCACATTACATTTAAGGCATTGAGCAGACACTCTTATCCAGAGCAAATTAGACAACCTAAATTTTACATTTATACAGCTGGATATGTACTGAAGCTATACAGGTTAAGTACCTTGCTGGAGGGTACAAGTGACCCACCTGGGAATCAAATGTGCGACCTTTGAGTTACAAGTTACAAGTCTTGGTCCCTAACCATTGCACTATACTGCCACCATTCATATATACAGTATATATAATTTTCAGACTAGCACAAAAAGCCAAAGCTGCAACATAATTTTAAAGTGTTTGAATGCATGCTAAATCACAGCTCCGTGGCCCATGATATTTTTAAGTTTGACACCGACAGTTAAGACTAAATCACTCTTAAGATGAATGGACATGACCCCCTTATTCAGCAGATGAGATTAGAAACAAAACAACACAAACAAAAAAAGAAGAGTTTTAAATGCACAGGCAGTCTAAATCGTTCATAAGCACCTTTGGGATGCTCTATCCCTTCTAGGCCTCTGTTCCTTCAAACCTCCTTGGACAGAGTATTGGAAGCACCAGGGTCAACATGTATAGCAGGAGACACACCCAACAGGAAATCATCTTGATCCAGAACACCGACCAGCTACCCTCCAGTAGCTTCTCAATCTTGGCATTATCGTAACTGCGAAGACATGCAACAGGACACTCAGACGCACTGAACAGCGCAGCTACATTTCACAATAAGAAATAACACTACAGTTTGGATCAGGCCTAATCATTCATCTCAGAGAGGTCTCACTTATTAATGAACACAATGCAGTTAAAACAAATACTGTATCTAAACCTCTTTATTTGATATAAGACATCATCTATAGTGAAAACACTTCCACATCAAGGGACTTATTGTTGCATGCCTAGGACTGTACATCACCATGTTACTGTAGCCTGATAGATACTAACATTAGAAGTTTGTACGGTATTTTTTTTTTGCCAACGATGCATGATGATAGTCATTATTTGTTTAAAACAAACAAACAAAAAAAAAAAACAAAGAAAAAACTTGAGCATCAGGTCCACTCTTAAACCTAAAACACTGAGTTGACAGCCGGTATGCTTAGAGTAGGGAGTATGGTGGTGGCATCAGCCATTTCAGATACTTACTGGAACCAGTTGGTGACCGTCATCATGACATACAGTGACCCCAGGAAGAAGACGAAGTGAAAAAAGGAGTAGCTATAAATAGTTCCTCCCTTCTCATCGTAAATAACAGCCTGTCCCCCTCTCTTCAACTCTTCCTGCTCTTCACATTCTGATGAAAACAGTTGGACAATATTATTGGTCTGGGGCCTGGCAAGAAGACCAGTCCCCCTCTCTGGCCAGCAGAGGGCACAAATATACATGCTGACAAATCAGACCTCAAGAGGGCCCAGTCATGCATAAATAATGCTTCATGGAGACATATTTGGAAATATCACCAGAGAAATCAAAGTACAATTTATATTTATTAAGGAATAAATGAATCCCTTCCATTTAAAAGACTTGGTACCTGAATAACCATTTACCCTACTGAATAATAAAACAAATCAATAACGATTTTAATTGACCAATTATGATATTGATTTAGTTATTAGCCATTTCTCCTCGCAGTTGATTTTCTCCTGGATTGAAACAAATTTTTTGTTTTTTTATCTGAAATGTATCTTCAGCAAATATTTATGTGTATGAGGCATTATCTTTGATGCTGCCAATGTACTAGCACAGGCCAAGGTCACAACAGCGTTGCTAGGCAGCACCCTGGAGCCAATGCAGAACTGTATGCCAGTAGGTTAAACATTACTTTAGACTTAGTTGTCAACATTTTCAGTCTAGGAAGGGGATAGGAAATGACTCCCTCCCCAAATAAGAAGAGATAATTAAGGACAACTGCATTTACGAGCTGAGAATGGTATGGTAATGGTGAAACAGCAGACAACATGTCAACTGTGTATAAAGTTAGTACCTCCCTTTGTACTTAAATAAAGCATTTAAACTGACAGCTTGGCCTCTCTGGCCAGACTGCATCACAATTACAAATGCAGCTCAAATTATGTTTTCAGTTAAAGGATTAATAAGGGAAACTTTTCTATCTATATGTAATATTTGTTGTATGTTTTTCATTAATTCATAGACCATTCATAGATGTTCTTTGCATGCTCTAAAACCATTTTTCAGTCTGGTCATACTATTGAGTGGGTGTCATAATATTCCTTTTGCATCTTCAGCCAAAACTGTGATAAATCATTGATATAAACAGCAGAACAAGAACAAGATTAACCTGTAATACAAACACAGCAAGAAAATTGTATTTAAACTAATAAACAAACAGATTTTTTAAATAATCAACTCAAACAAATAAACCACTCTGGAACCTGGAAATAGTACACTCACCGTCCTCATCTTGCCCAAAGCAGAAACAACAACGAGCTCTCTGTAAGATGAACAGGGGAGAACATTACAATAATGAAAAAACATGATGTGAAAAACAACGATTACATTGGGATGGCAGGTATGCCATCCAGCCAAGTTACGCCTTGCACATATGCAGACATACACATATTGATGGCAACTTCAAGATAAATGTAAGATGAAGGATACCACCCGTTTCACAAAAAACAAAGTTGGCAATGTTTGCACTACTGATCAAGACTAGGCAAGGTCTCGTAGAGTGGGCTTTTATTCATAAAATAAATCCCAGTGAACACGAGCTTGCATGATGAAGCTATTTGTTTGATGAGGAAGTTCCATGCTCTTGATGTGGTGTGCTGCATACCTCGTTCTCTGGAGATGTGCTCCTGAACACTTGCAGAGCAGCAGAGCTGGTTCTAGTTGTGGACATCAAACTGTAAGGAACACGTACACGGAGAGACACACGCAAGCACGCACATACACAGAATTGATCCTTTAATACACCGCAACATGAACAACTGGAAGTGAACACTGTGAATGACTACTGTATAAGCTCAGATTGTCGTACAAATGTGGAGAGCATCTGTGCTTGTCTCAGGAAAACAAAAGTGCGATATCACCAGGAATGCACTGAAGGCCCATTTATAATCAAGTGTAATGTTAGCTGAACAACCCAAGTATTAGTACTGTAAAATGTGATTGTATTAAGATATGTTCAGACAAAAACATTTTTATAAAACAGTAATGAATGCCAAGCGGACCAATTTAAAAAGATTCCACTAGAGGTAGGAGCTCAGCAGACTGAACGTTTTAACACTTGTGACCACACATTTCCAAGATTACACTGTAACTGATTTCACTCCATCCCTTAATCACACAGACCGATAAAAAGTTTAATTCTGTTTTAGAATCTTTCTTGCTTATCCATATTGCACCCTGAACGGCATGGAATAACCTATTCCGCAACTTATCTTCAAGCTTTCACAGCAGCAGCAGCAGCCGCAAAAACAAAACCATAAAACATTAGCCTTCTACAGTACGCATGTATGTGCATGTATGTAATATGTATGCAAACATATCCTACCAGGAGTACAGCACGCAGCCTAACAGAATGACCGTGCCGACACCCGTTACTATCTTGTTGTCAGACTGGGCGCCAGAGTTAAAAGGGAAGGTGCAGACAGTGCGATTTATGCCATTTTCTATCAGTGCTGAAAGAGAGGAGAAGCACAAGCAAGATTAATGGCAGGGGTAAGGAACAAAGCACAACAGAGAGCATTTCCATCTGAATGCTGCAACCGCTAATTTATATGGACTGCTTTTCACAGAAAAGGCAACAGCATAGATATATGTGAAGTAAACATGAAAAACGTCAAGGGAATTGGGGGGAGGGCTAGATTCCTTTTTTTGTCACTAAACAGACTCCTCCCTTACAAATACCAAAGAGCTCCCCCTTTCGCCCTTAGGAATGTGGTTTTCCCTCAACTTTAAGGTGTCACTTTTTTTACATATGTGGAATTGTTCACAAAGTATTACGGCTTTGAGATTTACATACATTTGCAAAAATGAAAAACATGCCTAACAAAGAATCCATTACAAAATGGTTTATTCATTTGAATGAATTCTCATTTATAGTGATGGCCTTGGGAATCAAGGGGGGTAGGAAATGGGAGGAACAACTTGTGACGGAAAATGTTTAGATGAACAGGGCCATGTTTTTAAGAACTTGACAAGAACAAAAGGGTTAAAACCTCTACACATTTTATGGGATCCTAGGGATCAATAATGTTGGCTTAAGATCTTCATTTTAAAAGCAGCACCTTCTACAGAAGAGGCCCCATTTTGTATTGCTCACGAAGAGTGTCTCCTATTTTTGTTTTGGTCAGATAAAGTCAATACACTCACTTTCAACAGGCTTGCTTGAGAGTGCAGAGAAGGTCAGGTACATGACGTACACACTGATGACTCCAGACTGCAACAGGCCAGAGGTAGGCTTCACTGAAGAAAGGAATTCAAAGTCCAGCTTTTATAGTAGTCACAATTAGCATGTGTCAGAATTTGCAACATTATTTTACAATGGATTTGCTACTCACACCTTACTCAAGCGCCAATTAACAATTTATTGAGTGCAGCTCATATATACTCTACATTTACTAGTGGAGCTACACAGACTGGATGTGACAGAGCAGACCAGCTGGCTACACTGCTCACGGCTTACATCTCTGGATGCAGGGCGAGATAGCCAGCAGGGATGTGAACAGGCACAGGCTGCCGTTGAGCCCCAGGAAGATCTTATTGAGGTTGCAGGCCTTTGGGTGGGTGTAGAAGTAGGCCATGAAGGCCAGGGCTCCCACAGCCACAGTGAGCAGCACAAGGGTGACCAGGGCCAGCGCAGCATACCACAGCTTGTTGTACTCCACGCCTGAAGTCCTGCAGGCAGGCAGAGGGCACAGTCAGTTTACAGCAATTCAGTAGAACTGAGGGGTGTACCAGGCACTTCAGTTTTGTGATGTACACCGCCCACAGTAAATATAGCCGTGTACAGAACGTGAAAGGCAGTGAGAGCTACTGTATGTTCCATAAGATGCTGGAAAATGTAGCACATGCAGAGGAAAATAAATGATGCAATAGATGCATATGAAAAATAACTTGCTGATGAATTCTAGAATTCAATAACACAATAGAGTCAGTTTGTGCACTGGTGCACTTTACACGTTTCATTCCACAACACATTTCATCATCGCAGTTATCTCATCAAGTCAATAATGGCCTGCTTCTTTTCAGATTGAATTCATAGTTTAATTCTGTGTGTTGGACATGTGTTGATTTCATGTCTCCTCATTAACAGTTGTGAAATATTGGCCTAGAAAAAAACCCTGTGCGTACTGTATATATAAATGCTTCCACCACCCAAACGTATAATTTTAGCTGCACATTAAGGCACATTTGAGCTGCCCATTATTTTATGTGCTTTACCCAAAAAGCCATCACTCAGCACAGAAGACACTCAGCACAGAAGACATCTGGCATTTGTATCACTTCCCCCTTAAGCTGAATTAACAAGTGCTGCCTGTACACAAAGAACCTATTAATCTCTGCCGCAGGGAAAATCTATTAGCTCTCTATTTTCTAAGTCTGTGTACAGTATGCTCATGTGACTGTGGGGATCTCTGAGAGTATCATACAGATTGCGATCTGACAGATTGTGTCAGCCCAATTCTTGGTGCTGTCCATCATATTTGGACCCTTTTAGACTCTGACTCTCTCAACCTAAAATCTCTCTCTTATTCTGTAGAGATACACAAAAAGCTTGTTGCTATTGTACTGCACCCGCATGCTTTGCAAATGGCTTTCAGGGGAGATGTTTTTTTCTAAGCTTATCTGTGGCCTAGTAGCCAGAATTTGTGTTGGATGTACGAGCCCTGAAAGCATGGAACTAACCCAAGCCTGTGTGCTTGCTCAGCTCGGGTCATTACTGTTACGCAACTGCTCAGCTTGCCTTTTTGGCACCGCGTGTCATTTTTTTCCCCTAAAAGAATTTGCCCTTGGTTTTTGCAGCATGCTGCAGAAACGTACTTCCGAATGTGCCTTTTTCTATCTACATGTTTCGTTTATGCATCACATCACATTGTAGCCAGAGTATTGCCAATGCTCATGAATTCCACCGAGTTTGGTTCTTGGTTGCGTTATTGAAATTTCGGCACAAACACATCTCCTGTCACCTGCTTAAGACGCAATGTTTTGCAGAACACTGAAGGTTTTGCCTCAAATATTAAGATATTAATTTTTAGAACAACAAACAGAACTCTTGTTTCTCATAGAACAGAATGAGTGAGGTACTTTACTTTGCATCAATACAAATCCAGCTGCTCTACCAGATTGGAGAATGTGCAAGGAAATATCTGGAAGTCCCCAAAGCAACATCCTAAACTAAGCAAATAAGCTGCATGATGTAACAAACCATTTAAAACACATACATTTCCTCCATCTAACCGGAAAGGTTCAAGCAAATTAATGCAACAAGACAGCATAAAACACATCCCTTGAGGTAATTTAGCAGATGTCTGTGCAACACAGAACATCTGACATTTTTCATTTGGAACAAATAGAGCCATACTGCATGCATAACACTACCCAGATGTTAAGAAATGTTTATGTTATAACTATTTACAAGCCAGCCAGTGACTGCACAATTGCACAACCATTTCTGCCAGGACAAAGCGAGGCAAGTTAAAGCTTTACTCTTAAGCAGCCTTCACAGGACAAGCATCAACGCTGAACACAGCCCTTAAATTCCTTAATAACGCTAAGCTTGGCGTAGCACACGCAATGCCGAGGTGTGATTCTCAAAGTTCAAACTGTTTAAGCTTCGACCTTGTTTGAAGCTGATCTTTTGTAGCGAGTCCAATCACATCACTGCTTTGTATGAAGCAGATGTGAAAATGGAAGAACATTTTGTGATGAACCCAGGATTTTTAGTTTCACAACATGAGTTCTGAATATGGCCTTATACCGCAGACAACCTACTACTATCACCACTTGTTTCAGTTTCGATCCTTCTCATCTGTAGTCGCAGCCTTACTTGGCATTAAATGCAGCGTTTGATTCTTGTCATGTGAAAATAGCTTTAGATGCCCACCTCACCCCAAGCCCCCCTCCCACCAAAAAAAAGGAAAAATGGTTCTCTTTTTAAACAGAAACATTGAGCAGCAATGTGAAATGGTGGCTTTTCAGATGTTTGTGGAAAACAGCCTTGACGGTTAACAGCATTCCACAAACTCACAAACAGCACATCTGAAATCCGTAGCCTCATGAGTTGAGAAGTTGGCCTTACCAGTTTTGGTTCCATCTATGTGCAAAATCGACTAAAAGCATGAGCTGGATAAGCAGGAAAAGAAATCCTCCAGCTGCACCCACATAGCGCCACACTGAAACAAAATGGAGAGAGAGAAGGCAGGAGAGAATTATGTCAAAAGAGCATTCAGAAATCACTCACCTGTGCTAAACTAAAATATACTGCAGAGTATCTGGACCATCAGTTATATGTGTGTGTCTCTCTGTTTGTATTTAAACACTTGCAAAAGGTAAGGGAGTAGCCAAGTAGAATGATGCAGACCCCAGGTATTTAAAGATGGTATAAATTACAGAAAAGGCTACATGAGGTACAGTAAAGGCAACAATTCCTACACATGACATAATAGCTGTCCCTCTATACACAGCACAAGTCTCATATGCCTCCACTTCATCTGAAAAATGTAACAGACTGTACAATAATAAAGCTAAAAAGCTATAAAGTTCAGGGGCTTCAAGATTTTTAATGAGATTCTGAGCTTATTTCACTGCAGTCCGTCCTAACCCACCTATTTTCTTTGCTTGCATGTTTTTCTTCAAACTTCAACAACCAAACTCAAAACTGAAAAACAATTCTGTTGATACCTGACTTACTGTACTGAGATCATAGCAGGCAAGTATTGGATTGGCCTGAGCATATTTTATTTTATGATATGTAGACCGAAACATAATTACATACAGCATGTCAAATAAGAGTAAAGTGAGGCCTATACATATAAAAGCACAGCAAATGCACA
The DNA here is from genome assembly GCF_018555375.3 of Anguilla rostrata. Classification (NCBI taxonomy): domain Eukaryota; kingdom Metazoa; phylum Chordata; class Actinopteri; order Anguilliformes; family Anguillidae; genus Anguilla; species Anguilla rostrata. The sequence goes on along the minus strand of NC_057946.1, from coordinate 7,516,663 downwards.
AGAATTACAAATTTTATAAGTACTGTATATGGGAAAAACCCTCAGAACTGGATTTTGGATTGATAAAATCCCAAATTTAACTCGGAAAGGAAAACACTGGATCTTAATACGCATCTTTTTTGTGAAATGAGGATCCATGCTGCTCTCATATATGAATTGTTACAAGAGAGGTGAAACAGAAAAAGGGCAGCATTGTTTTCTTAAACAGTTATCTCTGGCAAAGCACTCAAGCTCAGAAAATCAGAAGGAGTTCATGAAAGTCAGAGAATATCACTCTTAAAATAAATTTAGAAATGCACACAAGTTCATTCTTTTGAAAGAAAATGCTGTCTGGAATCCGTTTTGTTTCACAGAATGAATAATCATCCTGCAGTGGGATAAAATCCATGCATTGAAATGTCAATCTTAAGACTCAAGAGCCATTAGTCATGACTCCTCTGATAATTAGTCCATTATCTGAATTACAATCTTGAGTTATCTAGGGGAATCTTCCCCTGGCTAAGTGAAATAAGTCAGCTATTAATCACTCAGCCTTTGCCCCCCAGCTAGCCTTCCTCTTTCACGTCAGAGCTTTGCCGTTTCATAACTACAGCAGTTAAATTACAGTCCTTAGCAGTCCTTAGCCTCAAACGTTTTTGAATGCGGGCCAAAGGCACTTCATTAAGGCAAATAACAGCTGACTTACACGATTCGGCCATGAACAACCCATTTACAATTAGGACTCGTAAATAGGACAGTCTGCATCTTTCTTTGAGTCTCTCTCTAAGCCGGGTTAAACCGTTCAAATCTCATACAGAAAAGCCCCATGGCCTACAAGAGTGAGTGACGTCCCAACTTTTAGGAAAATATCTTTCCTTGTTCAGATAAACCTTTAAAGGACCAAACTGTTCAACACAGCAGGTATAGACCTTGAATATAGAAGTGATACTAGAGGCAGTTATAGGCTTATGTTTCCTCCAGTTCTAGTCAAATTCAGTATATCAAAAAGCAACAGTAATTAGTATTATATAATTTTAAGAAGACATGGGAAGATAAGTACTTCATACAAAAACTTCTTTTGGAGGAAGATTAAAAAAGCAGCCGTTATTCTGTTCCACCAAGTCCTTTATGCAGTTGGGAATCTGAAGTCAGAGTGAAGCCCTTAATGGAGGCCAGGCAGCATAGGCCTTTTTCTTCAAACAAATTATCAAAGGAGACCACACCTTCAAGGAATTTGTCCTGATCTGGAAGAAAGAATCCGCCAGCACAGCATCCAATCAAAGCCAGGAATTTGAAGAGCCAGAAGCTGTATAAAAATACACCAAAGAGACATATATAAATAAATAGCAAGAATATAAATAATTAACACGTATAAATAATAGCATGGATGCAAAAATAAACAATATAATACACCATACACAAAAAATATGTTTGTGTATTATAGAGAACAGTAACATAATACTGTGAGCATAAAGACAATGTTCTGGAGATTTAGTCATTTTCCATCATTTACATCATTGACATGCATATAAATCCAGTAACATGAACAGCTTATTTCATTTGGGAATGGTTTTATTAATCAGAAACAGAGAAGCTAAAATGCACTACAATGTGATTCCCTTTCAACAAATTAGGAATTAATTAATTGGAAATGTAGCAGAGATGGTGATGGAACTTTCGGTCCAGCAATGCAGGACCAGATTTGAGAGATAAGACACATCTGGAACACACCCAAAGTGTATGCTCAGTGGGGGTGCCTGTGGGAATTCTGTGGTCAGATATCTGAGCTGAGTTTAAAAAAAAAAAAAAAAAAACACTGAGGTGATGGTTGCCAAGGAATGGCTGAGTGGTTTCTGTTGCCGGGGTCACATACCCATTATGGACGGCTGCCCGGCACCCCGTGCTGGTGCGCACCCTTAAAGTGAAGACTGCAAAGATGAAGAAGAAACAGGCCGCGCCAAAGCAGACCTTGTACACCGCAGAGTACCCCACCAGCTTCTCACAGTTCTCGCCAGCATTGAGCTTATCACACATGTCCGTGTAGAACGGAATCTGCGAGTCAGAAGAAAACAAGAGAAGTGTGTCAGGATTAAATGCAGCTGCTTTCTGAATCGTACTGATCATAAGACATTTTGACATTTCCATATGACAGACTGATTGTCCTGACTAGGATGATATATTTATAACATCGTCAAAAAATTAAACTTCATCTTAAACATGGTGCACATGTGTATTCCATAGTGCTTTTATGCTTTCTATAAATGTACATTCCACCAAAATTATCCCATGTTAATAAGAGAAAGCCCTGAATACAAATTCATAAACAAGGAATTCATAATCATTCCACTGTAGACAATCTATTATTTATTCTTCTACCTTTTGCTCCCATATCAAACTTTTTTGTACTATGAAAAAATTGTACTATGCTTGTTTTTGGGTGTAGCACTGCAATGCAGCCCACACACATGCAGGGAGCTCAGTCATGAAGCACATTATTTCTCTAATAAACTTACTTCTTTGTCATGCTACAACCCACATGGGATGCAACAGAAAAGATAGTAACAATCAGAGGAGAGGCACTTTTCTCACATATTACAACAGTTAATATCAAACCCTAACGGTTAGACATGGGTGATTATGTAACTGAATTGCCTTGAGAATCCTCAGCCAAACCTACTGTAAAGCCCACCCTATCCTGACAGGGCAGAGCCATCTGCTTCCTACTGACAGAAACCCCCCGTCATAGTCAGCTAATGACCCAGCCCAGATGGGAACTACAGCAGTGACGCCTAGGCAACGGGGCTAAGTTTGTGCTTATGGCAGGGGTCTCTTGGGTCACCAAATGGGAAAAGAAAAACAACTATAAGTCAGGAGCTCACAGTTTCCAGAGTATATGGTTAGGTTAGAGTCTTGATCTGTCTTCCTATCTGTTCATCAGTGACAATTGTGCATTTTGAAGGAGCATGCTATTTAATTAAGGGCAATCCATGTAGTGCACCGTGGACACATTAGGGAAAAAACAGAAGCATGAAAATGAACAATGTGTCTCTGAACAAAGGAAGCTAGGGAATTTGAAATTAATGTAGAATTTATGGGAAAACTTGTTTTTAAAACACTGGTTTACTTCTATCGATCTTTCTATTCATAGAAAATGTTGCTGCCGTTACTGGCCGAGACAAATCAAACGTTAAAAGGAGAGCTCTTTCTTCGCACGTCCCCTCACGTCTGTCGCGTGACGCGGCGCAGCGGACGGCCCACTCACGTGATCCCGCATCGCCCTCTCCACCGTCGGTGACATCATGATGACGCAGACGGCGGTGGTCAGCAGGAAGAAGAGGGCGTACATGAAGCGCGTGCTGGTGGACTGCCTGATCTTGGGGCAGCAGTCGCAGCACAGGGAGCAGGCGGCCGAGCCGCAGCAGCAGGCCATCTAAGGAGCAAGCACAGCGCAGATGAGCTCACGCACGGCATCGCATTCGCCGCGCGGGGGCCCCCGGACGTGACTGCCGTACCCATCACCAGCAGCGATAATTACACCAACTACCAGTACAGACAAAAGAACCACATAGTCATGTTCACGTGTCGCACCACCGTGAGTCAACAGCACAGAGACCCATTTACTCCCAGCATATTTCCCGCCTCATGTCATTAGCGGCACTCTGAAAACCCTGCGGCGATTAGTCACAGCCGTAATGTAGCACATGACCTTGAGTGGCGCTAAGAGATTGGACCCAAACTCGTTACTTATCACCACACAGCCGTCTAGGCGATTCATCATCCACGCAAAGCCGTTTCCTGAAGAACGACGCAATAGTGAAAAACCCGGTGTAACAATAGCTGTGTGCAACTGTGCATATCGGTGGATGAACTTAAATACAATAAATCACCTATGGCCTCATCCTCACCACTCTGGATTTGAATAACAAATGAGCACGGGGGAATGCAGCGTGTGGGAATCTTGCATGCCTGTCCGTGCCCTCCTGAATAGACGGAGACTGCTGCAGTGCTGGAACGGGTAAACAAGCACGTCATCTTTAAAGAATATCTGACGGGCTCATGGCAGGATGACCCTTCAGTGGGTCACCGCCTCCACTGTCAGCCAGTACCCCACCCCCGCCCAGCACACAGCAGTCAAGGCCCCACAAAAGGGCCCTCTCTGCCTCGGTCTGCCCGCCTTTGTGTTCTGCAGCTGGCCCGCAAGCTCTGCCCTCCCCGTGCTTGGCACAAAGACATGACCGTCTCACACACAATGAGCTGGCTATTGTCCCGGCACCCCCTGGCCCAGAGGTCCTCGTGTGGTCGAGTGCAGGAGTGCGGCTCGCCTTCCTTTCCCTGAAAGATCTGCTCTTCAGCACGGAAGTGACAGTGTGGCCTTTCCCTAAAATTCATTTAAGGTCATAGGACTGGATGAGAACAGAGATTCTTGTTTCAATTGCAAGTCATCTGAATAGATCCACAAGGATTTTTCTTTTTTGTGGGCAACTGATCAGGATTTAAGATGATCATCCTAGGCAAATTTCATTTCATTATAGCATCAAGTTTCACATCAATCTTCACAGCTTTATGTAGATTCAATGCAATATGACAGTACTATAATAAGGTTAATGGTGAATATCAGAACATAGAGACAGGAAATTTAGAAGCTATGCATTGATAATTAAATAGTTCACACAAAAGCTTTAGTTCCCTGCTCTATCCTGATATGTAGGTAAAATAACACAACCTCAACTTAGCAGTCATTGATTTAGTACAGTGATCAAGATGGCTATTGTTATTGTTTAGATGTGGTTCATGTCATATGTGGATACCTCAGTTCTATTGGGATATTTGATGCTGGAGATCTTGTGAAGGGGAATAATAAATAAGAATTGTAAAGTAAGCACAATGATATCATCTGTCTTTAGAAGGCATGACAACCTGATCTATTTTGTCTCTTCAGAAATGGTCTGTGTCTGATATCTGAACAAAACATGAAAAATCAATAATTCTGAGATATATCTGAGAGAACAGCTGATCTTGGAATCACTGTTGTTTTAGGTAGCTGAATGTAAGGCAAATATGAGCAGTCCAACCATTAGAAAACAGCTGTTAAACTGAAAATGGTTTGTGGGAATAATCCCAGGCAATCAGCATCTAAAGCACCTGCCTTCTTTTTAAACCTTTTAACATCAGTGAACCTCTGTCCACTAATTCTATTAACACTCGCTCTGGGAGGTAGCACAGCTCAAGCAAAGCATTGTAATTAATCAATGTTTCAGTTTTACACAGAGAGCAGTGGGTACTGTGCAAATAGAGGCCTCAGGCAGTGCCAAACATTTGGGTTCCCCCAATCAAGTCCAAGTCAACATCTCCCTCCCTCTCTCTTATCCCCAACAATCATGGTGATTTAACTGGTTTCTACAGGGCTACTGTTTTGGTGATGACAAGAAAAAGAATGGTAGTACCCTAGCACTTACTACAGCAGATATTTACACCATTTCAGCTTATACTCTAGTAGAGATGAGATACGAGACTTCAGTTAGTCTCCCTCCCATAAAAGTTCTGTACCCATCCTGAAATTAACAAAATGTCCATACACAACTATGCCTGACTGTCACTCTTCAAAAAAAAAAAAAAAGAATAGACATGAGGCAGATATACGTAAGCTACTGCTTCTTTTTCATCTAACAGTCCACAAGCTGAGCTGCACGGTTACTGAAATTGAGGAGTACTCTTCATGAGCATTTGGCACCGGCAGCTTGACTAGAGGTCCCATAACTGACTATTATGAGACTAGAACAATCCTGCTGATTAGTACCCTCCCTCTCTGGGTAATGTACAGGGGTGCCAGCCAGGGCACAGTTGGCATCTGATAACAGATCACAGGGTGCATTACTAAACTGTACCCCCAGTATAATATCAGGATAAATTAGCCAGCAGCTGCCACGAGGGGACATTTTTTAAAACATGGTCTCCCAAGCTATAGTTTTGCTCAACTTATCATTTCCACACATACCACCATAACACTCATTCAGTCAGATATGCACTGTACTGGAAAAACAAAGGAAAAATAAAGCATTTTTAGGATGTATTAAAATGCATCAACTAGCCATTATTCAAAACATCTGAACAGCTGCATACTTGCATACTTATTTTTTTAAACTCAGTAATACACATTGATGTTATTGATCAAACTTCCATTTATAACACACAATCACATTTCACCGGGTCATACCACTCACAATCATTGCAAATTAAATATAATGGATGCCTTCCTGCTCCTACATTTATCTAAAATATCAAGGAAAAATTATGCTTGCCATAATTTTATTTTAAAATTATGGCAAGCAAGTGACTGCAATGCCAGAAATAGGTTTTGCTATGCATATTGAAAAGACTTCAACAAACTGTCAAACTAGTATTCATCACTGTGGACGCTTTCAGTATACAGTGGAACCTGGTTGCAACTTTCATGATGATGATGATTCTCTTGGTTGCTCTCAAATAAATTAACTCATAGAGATAAGATCTCATAGGAGAAATCTTAGAGATAAATCTTAATATATCAACAGCTTACACTCTTTGGGAGGCAACACCCCACTCTCAAAATGATGGAAGTAAAACAGTTAAATTTTATCTCCTAGGACCATGTAGACTATTATTAATATAATAATGTATATTGTGACGAGGGTCCCTACTTGAGAAACATTATTAAAAACGAAATATCTAAATGTGACAGTGAAACATTTCACAAACCTGGGGTATGATGAGGACTGTTAAAATGTGCTGTTTCGATTTTGCTATGCTCCACGGTGCACAGGGATAGGCTTTACGGCCTCTGCTGTAAAACTTACAAGCATGAGTATTCATTCAAGATTCGCTACTTTCATTGTGGAGGAAAGTCAACCAAATCCTTTCACCTCAGTTGTAAAATTGGCAAGCACTCATTCCTACCAACTAAAGCAATGTTTCTGCATGTGCTGAAGACATCTGGATACAATAACTCCACCTGATGTCATGGAAAAGCAGCACTGAGCTTTGGAATGTACAGACTCATATTAACTTCCATTGTTCAGTGGGTCCTGTTTACGTGTTTAGGGGCGGCACTTTATTTAGCTGCAACAGAAGCACAGAAATGCTTTTTTGGACAAAAGCAACAACACAAAAGATGGTACACATAAAGCATTTGAGAAGCATTCAATTTACAGTGAACTAATTTCACATACCTTTAAATAAATAGGAACTATCTTTTCTTTTCCAACTATGCTATTTCAGGATTAGGAATCAGTTATCATAATTTATGATCATACTCTTACGTTATATGGTCGTTCAGTTGTAAACTACCGTAGTATTACACTAAATAATTACTTAGAAATAGGCTACGCGTAGCCGTGCATAAGCTACTGAAATAGGCTAGTACAATACATTTACTCTAAGTTCTCCATTTACCCCTCTCTGGTTTGAAAACACGGAGATATGCTTATGTAATTAGTGGACAGGGGGAGCGCTTTATTTCTGAGTTGTCACTCCTGGCTGTAGCCTACACATCACGCAAAAAGTGGGTTGGGCCATTAGCTTAATGTTTGGCTAAGGCTAGCCTGCTAGCCTTCCCCCTGCTACTACGGGAGCTCTCATGAAGTCGTTCACAAAGAAAATTCCTGAATTTTACTTGCCACTAATAGGTTATTTAATTTATGAAATACTACTTGTGCCCGTGCAAATACTATATTTTCCACTCAACTGTAAGCCTTGGATCCAGGCAATCGGTAGCCACAACTGATAACTAAACAACTGTCTACTAAACTAATTTAAAAAACACGGATTTCGACATGATATTAATCTACGATACTCTTACGGCTGGAATCACAGTGCCTTACCAGTAGATGAAACTCACGAAAACTGATACATTTAGGCTACATCTAAACATGGGCTAGCCTAAGACATTGAACTACGAAGGATTCAAAACCGTAATTTAACAACTGATGACACCAGCTAATTAATAGCATTAGATTGTATTTTGAATGCAAGATTATGCATGCAATGTGGAGACACGGTGACGCATTTAAATCGGGACAGTTTACGTTACTGATAAACCACAAACGACGAAGAAACAGTTCTGCTTACCTGAGAAACACAGCACGGGGTAGACATTTCGAACCTCGTAAAGCGGCCACTAGAATTTCCAAGTCAACTCTTTCCACTCTTGGAAGGAAAATTCTCCTCGCCTTCCTCATTAAACCCAGTTCAAGCTACACACCCAGATGTATTGTGTTCGTGTTTGTCATAAAATATATTGTGGTCACTGATCTTTGGAAGACGTGACGGCGCACGCAGCGTTCTTCTCCAGAGCTATGTTAACGCTGGATCTTCCTAGTCTGTAGGCTACAGGGTGGAAGTATGCAGGGCGCTACACTGTTGTTTGAGATCAGTGATTTGTAATTTGCTGACGTTTTAAAATCACGACGGAAAATTAATGTGAAAGCAATCCGACGATAACCCGGTTTTACTTTTTACAGCTTTGACAGCTTTAGGCTACCTATTGTTCCAGGAGTGCTGTTGTCAATTGGTAGGCTATATGATATGCAGTTATTACACATTTGAGAGCAGTACACTTTAATTAGAATGACAAAATCATTTTAAATAAAATCCAGATAGCTTTAGGCCATCATAAAAGAAACAACTAGTTTAAGAAAAGGGGGGCAGTGCCTCATGAAAAACTTCACCAGATCCTTGAAGAACATATCATAAAGACTGCTTTGTTGCAAACAAATCTACAGGATTGTTAAGATTGTGATGTGTAAAACGAGCCCTGAATGCATTTTAGAAGGTACTTCACAAACTAATTGCAATGCTGCCCCCATCATGCAAATATGCACTGTGTGTAGGGCCCTGTCTCACATAAAAGGGCACTGCCATGGGTTATAAGCAGTGTTCAAAATAAGTGCAAATGGCACCAAGTATACTGCTAAAGTTAGTTTTTCAGGGTATAATACTCAGACTGAGTATTATTATTATTATACATTTGTCAGATCATCATGAATCTGCATCATGTCTTAACTTCAAAATGGTTTCCTACACTACCCATTTTTTCCACAAGATTTGTGCTGTGGCCTATAGTGAAATGTGTAGGCGTGGAGCAGGTGTGCCAACTCTCTTTCATACACATGATCGGGCCGTCCACGGAAGAAAAAGAAGACAGAATGACAGAAATGGACATGGCACATTCAATGCCATGCTGTGACTGGTACATGGGTGAGGGAGTGGGAGTGACCACTATGAATCCTTTGGTCCATTGCAAACAGTGACATGTTTTCAGAATTAAGCAGCTTAATAATACTTGGAATCAGACTTGAACCACACAATGTTAATGCCCTTGTGCTTTTTAGATCCCTTTTGTTATGGTAACATGTCATTTGGTCTTCAGTAAATATGATATATGCCAGCTGTTTTTGGGTCAATAATGAACAGTTATAAATGCTTTTTAAACTTTATTGTGTTCAATTGTCAATGTGTTGATGACTGTTAAGAAATGCAGAAGAGTACTATGTGTGCTATTGTTTTTAATTTACCGTTTACCATAAATATCCAGTTTTGTTAAACAATTAACAAGATTACATATGTGTGCTAATTTCTCACATTCTAATGAAGGCCACATTTCCATATCTCACTGAAGACAAATTACAGCACCTCTTTTTGAATCTCAATATCATCAGAGCAGACATTTTATTTTTACCCAAAGAAAACTAAAGTGTGCCCTCTAGTGATGAATTCAGGGCACACCAAGGGCAGAATTATACTAGTAATTATTTGAAGAATCATCAGGTAATCAACATACAAACAAGCTCAGAAGGTATAACACTGACATACATACTACTTTGGAGTTACGTTAATTGCATGTTCTTGCTTTTGAAAAACGAATGTCCTTTCCCTGCAATTGTAAAACTGGAAAGTTGTTATAAAGCTCTACAAATATCTAAAATCTCCTTCAGCACAATACAAAAACTATTGGGCCAACTGAAAACATACAAGATCATGTTAAAAAGCCACAGATAGTTAACTATCTCTTTAAGGAGATGGGCAAAGAAATGGGCTCATATGTACAACACCAGAAAGAATCAGGTGGGCAACATTTTTTAATCTCATAAATTAATATTTTCCATGGACTAGATTATATATTATCAAAAGGCATTTAGTTGTGGCTTAACATTTAAGCACCGGTAAGCAAAAACTTAAGAGACAAAATATAATATAATCTAAGCCATCAACCAAGTAATCTGGATTTTAAACCTGCAGCAAACATCTGGAAAAATACTTGAGCAAGTGAAATTCAATCATGGGGGATGAAGTAATCGGTGTGTTCCAGTTATGCATTCCATTTTTCAGCATGGCCCAGTAGACGATCCAGCAGTCAGAAGTAATACAAGTGAATGCAAGTCCAAGGCACCTATTTGTACCACAAACTGGATGCAATTTAAGTCTGCTAAATTCCCACACAGGGAGTGTCCAATAGTCAGTGACAATCTCTGCATAGATTCCTCCTCAAGAATTGTATACTGCCTCAGAGATAAGCAACAGAGAATAACATGCCAAGAGCACACACATTGTGTATAAATGCCTACACAGCTAAAGCTGACTGTTAAAAAAAAAAAAAAAAACATTCAAATGTTCATTAAAAATAGAAACATTTTGCCTGATAAATCTATCATAATCAGTGAATTGAAGACCAAAGAGTAATATTGTTGGCATGAACATAGCAGCAGCAACTAAACAGCTTGCTATATTTAGGCTTCATTTGAGATTTATGTTTTTTTGTGTGTATACAACTGCACACTATACATCTTGCTTTGCTTTTTTTATACTATATTACTATATTAATCCTATACCTTTCAGACAGTTAAATGTGCAAGAAACCATTATTTACGGGATTCCAGGAAGACAATGTAATCACTTTCTCACAGATGAATCAAGAAAATTTAGCTCGCAAAAAACTGCACAATAATCCATAGCCTGTTTTTTTCGCATATGTCAGTGGCTGAATAATAAAAATGATAGTTCTGGTCCTACTTTGTGTTTGTTTAGTAAGTGTGCCAGCCAACGCAGTATCAAAATCATAATGTGCAGTAGGAATTTGGCTTGCCAAGTCATTGTAATATTTAAATTGTGCTATTATGCACAATAATCAGCATTTAAAATGTTCCAGTGGTCTATGTTCTGGCATGCCAGTTCTTGCAAATAAAGTATGTAATGATTTATAGTGCTTCATATGCATTAGTTAAAAAAGATAAGCTGCACCTGTGATTTATTGATTTATTTAAGAACTAAAATAACGGCCTTCTATTCATACCTTAAAGGTTTCCTAACAACCCTTTGGTTTTTTCAGTAACAGATTGAGAGTCACCACCAGAATCTCAGCCAGGGGAAGACAATACTACTCATGCCAGACGACCCATGGATTAATGCTTCAATCACTGTCAATGGGCCCTCCGTGTCTCCCTCCCACTCAGCTAATAATCTTGGTGTGGCTGAAGATGACCAGCTGAGCATCTCTGAACATAAATGAACGTCACAATTTAATGTCTGGATTGCTTCCTGGGTTAATTAATTAATTCAAGGTGGGACTATTACAGGTCTCATCACCTGCACACTCACAGGGAAAATATATGACATATACAACATCACTGTGCAGGTGGAGCTCTTCTGCTCTTGGCAACAGGATTGTCTCCTTGCAACATTAGAGGCTTGAATCTACAATTCATAATTTGTGAATTATAGGCTTTTAAAGTAGCCTATTGTTTTGTAGAAGACGTGTAATGGTGAAAGCTATGGCACTGAAATACAATCCTTTGTTTCATGCAATCAATAAATATAACCAATCAAACTGCCAATCTATCAACCAAAACATTTTGTATTGTGCCCTTCTCAACGTACCACAGAGTAATGGCCTTAAAATGCAGCATATTCATTTTCTCTAAAATAGAGTGACAACATTCAAACTTCAAACAAAATCTTGGCCCTTCAACTTGGACAGTATGATGCAGATTTGGTGAAAATGTAATGGAAACAACAAACGTGAAATGTATACATTATTCACACCATATTGCTAAGCAGAAAAAAGAGTGGGCAATCACTTTCCTACTATTTGTTGTTTACTCATTCCACAGCATCATGCCTCCCCACCTCAACAGGAAGTGGTTGGCTTAGGTTTTGCTCTTAGAAGAACATCCATTTCCTGTGACTTCGATAAAAATTTGTGAGTTTGCTCTTTTAACTTTTTCCCTAAATGCTACTGAATTTCTGAAAGGACACAATCAAAATAAAGTTCTACATTGAAATACAAAATCAGATATTCTGAAAAACATCACTATGCATGATTCTTATTCATTTGTGTTATGAATTCAGATGGTCTTCGCTTGTAATATGTCTACTACTTATTTTATAGCCATTTTAACAGCTCCCTTGCCTGGAGCAATTTTGTGGACCTGTGTCAAATTAAACACAGATTATTCACCTGTGAAATTCTGAGCACAGCTGAAATTGCTTATAAATAGAGCAGACGGAGGGCCTTCTTTTGGGGCTACAAACATAGCTGCCAATCACAAGCCACAATTAAATAGCACAGATGTAAGAATTGGTTTTGGTATTGTAATAGTGCTGGCACATGCACCTCAAGATTTCTAATTAATAGCTTATAATGTGTGGGACATATGTAACAGTACCCTGGACTATCAAAGCATTTGTCCCATTGTCTATATCTGTTGGTGGGACCACCATGATGAATCATTTTTTTCTCACTCATAATTATTTTTACTGGTGGAGCACCATTACTCTTCAACAGGTGGATGCATTCTGGATTGCATACCTGATATATTATCACAAGTTTACTACCTTAGCAATCCAAACATTTGAAGCAATTACGTTAAAACCACTTCAACCATTGTTGTGTTTTAAACTTAATCGACTGATTAACTAACTTGTATGTGATGCACCTGTGTTCATGAGTGTATATGTCACTGTATGCTTTATGCTGCATGGTACAAATATGAAGAAGCATTCACATCCTTTCATTTACATTACATTACATTACAGGCATTTAGCAGACGCTCTTATCCAGAGCGACGTACAACAAGTGCATAGGTTTCAAGATGTAGAGGCGCAAAAGAAACACTAGAGTGAAGTAAGGATCGTAGTGCCAGAAGTGACCACATCGATCAGGACTCCAACCCTGTAGAGTAAGCTTGTTCAGCAGCAAGAATCCTACCAAGTACAAAGTACAAACTAGCACTGGAATCACACCTAATCATACAAAAACAATCCTACCAGATACACTAACATAATCAAATTATCCTAGCTAGGTACAATGAGCTGAACTATAGGCTAGGGAGGGGTGGGGAGAGGTGCAGCCTGAAGAGATGAGTCTTCAGTCTGCGTTTGAAAGTGGTGAGATTCTCTGCTGTTCTGACCATCACGGGGAGGTCATTCCACCAGCGAGGGGCCAGGACAGACAGCAGACGGGAGCGGGAAGTGCAGACGCGAAGAGGGGGAGGTGCCAAGCGTCCAGAGGTGGCAGAACGGAGAGGTCTGGCTGGTGTGTAGGGTCTGATGATCCTCTGAATGTACCCTGGTGCTGACCCCTTAGCTGCCTGGTATGCAAGCACCAAGGACTTAAATTTGATGCGAGCCATAACAGGCAGCCAGTGGAGGTCAGTGAGCAGGGGGGTGACGTGGGAATGTCTGGGGAGGTTGTAGACCAGACGCGCTGCAGCATTCTGGATGAGCTGCAGGGGTCTGATGGCGGATGCTGGCAGACCAGCCAGTAGCGAGTTGCAGTAGTCCAAGCGGGACAGGACCATCGCTTGAACCAGGAGCTGGGTTGCGTAGGTGGTGAGGAAGGGGCGGATTCTCCGGATGTTGTACAGGAAGAACCTGCACGTTCGACTCACCGCCGTGATGTTCTGGGAGAGGGACAGTCTGTTGTCCATCACCACTCCAAGGTTTTTTGCGGTGGGTGATGATGACACCACAGTGTCCCCCAGGGAAATAGAAAAGTCAAGAAGGTTAGAGGATGGAGCAGGGATGAAGATCATCTCCGTCTTGCCTGGGTTCAGCTTAAGATGGTGGTTATCCATCCAGCTCTGGATGTCCCTCAGGCAGGCAGAGATGCGAGCAGAGACCTGAGTGTCATTTCAGTTAATTAAGTTCTTAGTGCAATAAGGCATGTTTTAAAAATATTTGTTGCTTTAATTTCTTTGTTTCTTACATTTTCTGACATTTTCTGACTATTTTCTTGCTGCAATCAGCACCTCATACAAATAAATATCTTGTACCCTTTATTTTAACTGTAATTTGCTGTTTGCAAAGTGATCCTGTTTACGGAATGCTGTGAATTTATTTATTTAACCATTATTTAGCCAGGAAAACCCCATTGAGATTTAAATCTCTTTTGCAAGGGGGACCTGACATGAAACATAAAGTTACCCAACAAGACTTACACCTAGCAAAATGTACAAACATCAAATGTGGAATGAGACAGAGGTGTAACAATAATTAAAAGTAGAGAAGAGGTTAAAAGAGGTTAAAAGCAGGAGTCATGGTCACAGAGTCATGAATTGCATGTTTAAAGTCCACAATTGAAATTAATGTGTCAAGTTTAAAATTCTTTTTCAGATTGTTCCAGCTGTAAGGTACAAAATATCTGAAACCCATCTTACCGAATTCAGTAGAGGGACGAGGGACTTTAAAGGGTACCACGTCCCTAGAGCGAAGGTGATAACTATGTGAATTTCTAATTCAGACAGCTGAGGTAGGAAAGGAGTAGACCAATTATTGTTTTGTAGATGAATATGTACCAGTGGGTCAATCTGCACAGATGTAAAGAAGTTAACCCATTCATATAGGAGACAATGCTGTGAATGTGATTCACTTTTTTCCAGCAACAGCAGAAATATTCAAAATGCATTTTGCAGGGTGTCAGCATAACTGAGTTATCCCTTTTTACACATCAATCCGGCATTTGATGTGGGTATCTTCCCTGAACTTTGACCTTTTCAAAATGTAGATCCTTCTTTTTGGTTACTTGTTTTTCAAACACCATCCTTTACCATAGTCGTCAATGATATGACAAGTTAATCCTGGTCGTACATAAGGAATCAGTGTTTTAAGTGATTTCATTAGTGTTTGTACTGAAAAACTCTGATTGACATCATATTAATAATCACATTTTCCACTTGTTAATTCATGCCAGAGAACTACAGGCTTGCTCAGAACAATCCATGCTCACTACAATATCTCAGAGAATACACTACATTAGTCTGCTTTTAAGTTTATATTTGTTTCTTTGTATTCATTTTTACAACAACATCAACCGCTGATTCTCGTTTGATATGTGCCTAAGTTAAATTAATAACAACTGGCATACTGGGGAACAAACTAAATTGTCAATAAATGGATTGTGGAATGCATTTATTCTTCATTTCAGTTCGAACTACTGAGTTGGAAAAAGATTGTATGGTGATGAATAGACATAGAATGATAAATATATATCCATGGAAAAATGCAGTTTGATCCCAAAGGTTCATAATAAGTCAGACTAACTGTTCCCGTGGCAAGTCTACTCCCATCAAAAGACATTACTTTTTTTTTTTTTTACCAATGCAGCAGTTATATGGCAAATAATGTTGCAAACTTTACAATTCTTCTTCTTTTCTACTACCCCCAAATCAAAATATTGCTACTACAATGTTAATAGGTCCACAGCACATGGGAACACCCTTTTTTTTAGAAAGGAAAACATTTTAAAGCATGTTTGCAACCTGACAGAAACAAAAACATTGTGTTTTCACAATAAGAAAGGTTTTTAAACTTGTTATTTGCCTTGCTGTGATGTCATATTGGCAGTCTCTATGTCTTTAAGAAAATACACCTTTTATTCAGCTCTTCTTTTACCTTTTGCCAGTGATTTAATATGATGAAAAACAGACATTTTCCCCAGAGTAGAAGGCTGTATCTCAGATTACTCGACCCTAGGCCAGGAGGCTACAGTCTGTTGCATACTCTTTAAATTTTACAATAGGAGGTGCATATTTAATTGGTTCAATCAAGCAATTAATATGAATTTTGTTGGTTGAATAGTATGACCACCACCAAGAACGTCTGCTGGTATGTTATCTGTATGATGTGAAGTTTCTGTACACTGATATGATTATTTGAGGATAAGAAATGTAGTTCGGAACTCTTCCATCAGAGGAGGCTGTTAGAATCATTCTCAAACAGCATGGCGAAAACAGAAAAGCTTTTTATGATAAACGTTCGGTCTTGAACTGACGGAAAATAGCTTGCAGTTACTTGGGTAATGACTAAAATCATAATGGGTGACACACAGTGTGAAGTTATTGGTCTTCTTGATAATCAGTGGTGTTCTGGCTTTCTGTCCTGCACTTATATGGGTAGTAGCCTAATAAGGTAATGTGCATGTGCGTAATGAATGAGGCAAAGTTTCAGTCATTAATAAAAATATACACAGTACTTGTCTCGTTCATTAGGCAAATATCAAGGTGTTGTTACCTTTACTTTATTACCATCCCCTGTAAGTGCATGAAATGTCTTAATTGAATGTGGATATGGATTAAGATCGAACAGTAATGTAGTTTTTTGACAGTATTGAATAAATGTTCGCTGAAAAACGTGTAGGCTATAGTAACAAAATTGCAGAAAACGGAATAGGTAGTGTTATTACACTATTAGTGTAACACGCAATCGCTGAGGCGAGGTGTTTCTCGTTGGTGACAGTTAGGGGCGACAGTGAGTCTGTGCACCGGTACTAGAGCTCAAAGCACTGCTCTCTCTGAGATCATTCTCAGAAACTGCTGCAGGACAAGTCAGTGAGCCAGTCAGTCTTCTGATCATCCAGTCGTCTCTCACGCTCTATAAAAGCATCAGGACAGTTCAAGTGCGATTTATGATTTAGTAATGCTCGTTTCCATTTTTTTCTTCGCTCTTCAGTTCAGGATTATTAATTTTTTAAAAATATTTTGGAAAAAATGTGGCTTGTTTCCCCCCTCTCCCGGGTTATGCATTTTGAGAGGGAAATAAGCCATGGAGGTCTCTGAATGACCAGCAACAAGGCATGTGGGATAGTTTTCGCTACCAAGCCAACGTCTGTTTTCATTGGGAAGCGTTGAAATTAATCCACATTTGTTCTGGAATTCGAAAATGTGGTCGATTTTCAGTTTTCCTATTTTTTGTTACTTTTTGCATTGTAATTTAAGTCAGCTTTCATCAGACGCCATTTTCGCCTTTTATTTTGTTTAAAGCATCGTTCTATTTGACACATTACCAGAAGGACGTCATGCAGTTGGTGCTACTGTAACTCGCCAGCTAACATTAGCTAATCTAAATGGATTTTAAATAATAGCTATCTTTTGTGGAGACCAAACGATTCGAAAGAACATCACGGCATTGCACTGGATTATGGGCAAGTATCTCTGATTAACTTTGTCTTTTATTTAGGAAATTCCGAAACTTGTGATTTAGCTGGCTACTTTTACAATAAAAGAGAGGTGATAATATCTGGTTTAACTGCTCACATTAGCGGCTAGTCTATCCCGTCAAACTACCTTGGTACGTCAGTAGGCTACGCGAAAGCAACCGCTATCTGGGTAGTCGCAGCTGAGCTAACTTTTTCGTTCACTAAACTCACGTTGGCTAGTTAGTTGTAGTTGCATGTCGTGCGATTGTGACAAAACACATTGGCCAAACAAGAATCAGTGTACGTTTTAATAGGTGGCTTCCGTTAAGATAGCTTTTTATTGCTTACGAAAACTGCAGACTGAGTATATAGGAGAATAGCAGCGTACACCTTTCAGCCTCACACGAATGGAAGTTTAAGTTGCAAGTTCGTCGGATTTGGTTGTCTTCCAAGTTAGACGAGAAACAGGTTAGCTCATTGCATTATTATTTAAAAAAACTGTCGGCACACAACTGCTATGTCTTGTTGATAGGTCTGTGGTGTGGACGGAAGGAAAATACGAGAAACATCTAGCAAACACTGCAATGTGCAAGACCCTCCGTATAGTAGACTAGAGATGAAAAACCACGGCCACTCAGATCCAGCAAGCTAGTTTGACATTCGAACAGATTTGCTACTAACTATCTACGGTGTTACATAGGATATTGGTTTGTTATTTAGTGTCACTGGTGAGATAACACTTAAATGATTTAAGTGTGCTATGCCAGGGATCTAGCGATTTAATGCTCACCACTTCGGACCTTGAAAATCCACGATTAAACCCACCACATTAACTAGTCTGTATAACAAGATGCATGCACAACGACGATACCCAATAGCCTGTTCCTCAAGTGATTACACACTCCATTGCACATGATTGGGCTGTGGTGCCCAATCATGTGTAATGGAGGGCCGAGATTATGCAGGTTTTCATTCCAACCAACCACTTCACCTGCTGATTTCACTAATTGGTTCCTCCTCTCTGATTGAAGGTGTGTTAATTAATGAAATCAGCAGGCGTGGTGATTGGTTGGAATGAAAACCTGCATGCTCTCGGCCCTCCATGGCACATGATGTAGGACTACTTGTTGCAAGAGACACCATTTAGGATTCAAATGGGGAAAAAATACAAATGTCATTTGTAACCATTTGCTTTACTGTCAAATGATAAAATGTTACAATTGTTACACATTTAAGTAAATAATTTGTATTTGTAACTTGTATTTTGAAATATTAACCTAAATTGCAAATTAACCACACAGCCTCTGGCACAGAGGTGGCCAACTCTGGTCTTGGGGAGCTGCAGGGTCTGCTGGTTTTTGTTTTCACCTTAAATACAACAACCACTTAGACCAGGTGAGGTGAGTTAACTGTAATTGACTGCTTTAATTGATCGATTATGTGGTGAGTAAAAACAAAAAGCAGCAGACCCTTCAGCTCTCCAGGACCTGGACTGGCTACCCCTGTTCCGGAGGCACAACAGTGTTAAAGGTGCTGTGCAGTTTCTTGAAGTCAGTTTTCTTGCTTTAGCCCACAAACCTCATAATGCCCCTGTACCAGCCATTGTAATGCCATCGGGTTTTCAGGATCTTCTATGAATACACACAGTCTCCTATCATTGTGCACAAAAACTATATGAGCTAATTGAAAACATACACTTATACTGAATAAAATAATTAAGAAGAAAGTGACTACTGTCAGGTTTTTTTTTTTTTGTTCTAGGTATACTCCTGTCATAGGTATACTCCTGTGAGGGGGTCAGAGAGCCTATTTTCAGATCTATAAATCAAAGCTGTCTTGTGCCACAGATGACTTGCATCACACCATACATAAACATCACTAGTAGACACAGTAGTATATTCTATCTCTGAGGAATGGGTAAAAAAAATGTAGACAATCGGTACACTCGTAACGATTCTGATCATAGAACAGTTGCTAGTAGTAAAACCTTCTTTCATTCTTACTTATCTACAGCAGTCGTGGATTACAAAATACCACAGAAGGTCAGTGGTTCTTGTGAACCAGCAATTATACCTAGATGGGTACTCTGCTAATCCCCTAATGCCTCCCAGCATTACAGGAGTTTCACATGACTAAAGTGGCGTACCGTCTTACATTTAACATCAGTCTTTTCTAAATTACTGGTCTGTCAGTCATAGAAGTGTGTGAAATACACAATTTAGCAGAGACAGGGAAGCATGCTGTGTCAGACATCACAGGATATAGGCTATACATGATTGCTGTATCTCTTTATCTTAATGAACCCTGATCTCATTGTTTTGCATGGCTGCAGAACACCAAGATGCACACTATTTGAGAGAGGGGAAGATTGGAGGGGTTGAGTATGCTGTGCTACTGGAGGAACACCAGCAGCAGTAGCGTGCACTGATTATTATTTGTTAATTAATATAATCTAATTGTATTGTAATTGTACAAGTGTCTTGCTTTATTTAGCCTAAGCCTTTTCCCATGCATTCCAGAAATTGTGTGTTTAAATAATTTGCATTTGCAGCTTGGGTTTCCAGGAATGTTGCCAAATCTTGGGTAAAGGAAAGAGGAGGGATGATCGAGGACAAAAAAGATTGTTGGCAACTTTTCAAAACATAATACTATGCATCCCTACCTGCAAAGGGCTTGTGGGGGCACATTATACTCTTTGTTACAGCCATTTCATGTTCTCAGCTGCATTTTGTGGCTAACCACTCTGTGGCTACATTTGTCTGCTATTTAAAGGCAGCTCTCCATTAAATGCTTATTTTAGAAACCAGAAAAGTGAAAGCATATAGTTAGCATAAGACTGGTGAGAACTTGAGGCAGTAGGCAGTGGGTCTCTTCAGCCTGCCGCTGTGCACTTGAGACAAATGCATGTAGGCCTATATTTGCTTTATTTTTTATTTCTTCAAAAGCTCTCAAATTTTATTCTTTTCAAGGTGTCCACCATTAAGTGGAAGTGAAGAAAAGTATCTTAACCACACCAGAATTCCTGAAATGTTCCTCTCATGGATGATAGATAGCTTTCCATCCTGGGCCAATCGTACAGACACTAAAACTGAAATGTTAGAATCTAAGAACTCCTTTTTAAGGATCATCTAGCAAAGCATCCAAAATTAAGCACTTCATTTGGCCAGTGCCAATGATTACGCATTTGTCACAAAGTAGTCTGTTTATTGACTGATGAAGGAGAGGAGTGAAGGTTTGATGATAAGGTCAAGTCCAGGTGCACACTTCAGCAACATCGGTCAGCAAGTCACCAGATCTAATCCCAGGATTTGGAGAAGCGAAGAAAATCTTACGTTGCATGTTAGCGCAATTTAGCACAGTACTGTTCTTTATCTGTTTGTACCTACCAACATGGCCAGCAGCAGTGCATGAATTTATGGTGTAACTAATGACTCTTAAAACCTCATCCATTGAAACTAGCAAAAATATGTAAGTAGTAAATGGCATTTCTTTGTTTGATTGTTGCATAGCCAACTGGTCTCACTGAATACGGTACTTGGATTTGTTTGGAACATCTCCATTTCCCAGTGAGTTATGTGCGCTCGAGTAAAATGTAAAATGCCAGAATTTCTGTTTCCAGATGGAATTAAAGACCAGTTAGTGAGCCTGAAGTTGGAAGACTTCAGTACACAATACTAAGGTTTACAGAACTATACCCCCAGAGGAAGAAGGGTGGGATTGAAGTTGGAATTAAATCTCTATGACAGCCCCCATAAATCTGTGTAAGGTGGCTCCAGATGTTTTTTACACAAGCCATGGTCATTATGAATCAAAACGATGATGGTATTATTTAAACTGAGATCAGTCATTTTTCTTGTCAAGGCCAATTTTTCACTTACGGTTGACCTTTGCTCGACCATTGCTCAAGGGGATGTTTTTTTTAAAGAGGACTTTATGAACTCAGCCAACATAAGGACTAAGTTTGTTTTCTTAGCAAAAGTTAAAGTCACAGGTTGTATGGGGTGTATTTGTGCTGTTCTGAGTGGGATGACCCTGTATTGCTATGGAACTAACGGCTCATTTTGTATTGAGAGAGTTATTTTGTACAGATTATTTTTTGTGAAACACTGAAAGTATTGTGCAACAATTGGTCCTCTTGCTGCAAACAAATGGGCAGTTCTGCTTCTGAGAAAGCCACACAGGCCTAGAGATGTAAGTCTAGGATGTGATAATATTGACATGATTTGCTCAACCTCCATGTGGAGGTTTTGATATCTAAGATATCATATCTTCAGTCACATGGAGATGGAGCAAATCATATAAAAAACATGCCAGTGAATATTGTGATCAAATGAGCACTTCTAAATATAGCTACATCCCAACAGAATCCATGAATCTATTTATTTGGTCATATTTGACAGTCTTTCTGTTTTTAGGAGAAATCTATCATGAAAAAAATTGGTGTGCCAGCAGTCTAGTAGCAAAATGTCATCAGCAATCCTCACGTCTGTTTAGAAAGGGCTATGTGCTAAAGAGAGCCATTGCATGTTTGTACAAGAACAGATGAGATAACGCCATTAACAGTTAAATTAACATTAAGCAAAAAAAATATGTGTTGGATATATGCTGTAATTGATGGAAATTATTTTGATTTGCTCGTCATGGGTGGGGCAAGTCATTTGGGGAATGGTGTTTGCCTGACTGATAAAGGTGCAATGCAGTAACAGTACAGTAAATGCAGCCTGAGCAGGTAAGCTGTGTGGAGCTTTCTCAACATGAATGAAACAGTACCTGTTTTGTAAAATTCACAGAGAGGAAAGTGCTCAAGAAAGTCTGTTTAATAAGTTTGTGTAATCACTTAGCAAATGCATTCTTTTTCTTAGGTCAAAAAGATACATTTCGCGGTGTATTAGGTTATGTAATTTTGCTTTGTTTGGGGTTTATGTTTATCTGCCCATCTTTACCTTGAGCTCTGGCCCACTTTAACTGATAATAAAATGGAGCAGATGGCTCTGATTATACAAACGTTTTATAATATACTAAATTCAATATTTTATACTTGAGAATATCTTCAATATCTGTAGTGCAGGTCGGCTATATGGTTAGACAAAAATAGTCTATATTGTATTGGGCTACAAAATATGTGCTCATTCCTATTAAACTTAAAAGCAGTGTCACAGAATGCTTCTGGATGAAAACAAGTTGGAGGGAGCTGAGTCGGCAATGGTTAATGCTGAAAATTCTGATGAGCAGCTGTCATCAGTGGTGGAACTGAAGTTGTTCAGTTGTCATCTGTCAGTTTCAGCCAGAAATAATGCTGATGACATGCTGACTGCAGGGCAACACCGTTTCAGTGGGACGAGCAATGGAGAAGGTCACTGAGCAGGGCAACCAACATCTTGGCAGGTCAATACAAGACAATGAGGAGCAAACATCAAAAAGCTGGGGAAAGGTTGTTGTCAGTAAAACGAACAGTTGTCAAATGCTTATTATTGTTCTCGCCCACAAAAGAATCTGGGAGCCTGCCACTCATTTAAGTTCGAATAGTTTTGACGGCAACAGCTGCATTTGTTTTCAACTTTTATTTTCTTGCAACTAAATACTTTTTCCAAGGTCAAAAAACCCTTCATCTGATTTGGAAGATACAGACACCAGAATACAATTACATTTATTTGGTCTGTAGTGGAAGACGATTTTGAGAGGCAATGGCAAACTGAAGACAAAAAACAATGACAAGAGTCATCTAGGAAAAAGTGCATGTTGTGGTTTAACCCTCTTTTGGTCTTTTTTTAGAGCAAGCTTCATAAATCTTACGCGAGTAGTTTCATCACAGGATTACAGAGGACAGATGAGTCAGCTATGCAAAGGGCAAATATCTGGCATGCCTAGCTATACAGATGCACGGTTGTGGTTATTGGACTGTGGTTTTGGAAAGTTGCTTTGATTTAAATTTAAGTAGTAGCATATAATCATGAATATTTTATACTTATTGTTGGCTTAGATTTATGTGGTTGTCACCCAAAGAAATGACCAGAAATATTTTTGTTTATGTTCGCAATGATGGTCACCATCACCTTGAATAAATATTTCCCAGGTGAACTTTTGAATGTTCATTTACATGACCAGATTTGCTACTAAAATTAGGACACTGGTCATTGTTTCTATTTATTTATTGAATAAACATGCTTTGATTCATTAATATACAGTATGGCCAACATAAGTAAGCTAAATTCAGAGTAAATTACTGCCCCCTTTCATGGGCACTGTGCTGATACTACACTGCATGCATTTTTCAGTTTTTTCTTATAATTTTATATAGCATCACAAGCATGGTGGGAGTTGGCCTCATGAATAAGCAAAACAAATACCCCTGGAGATGGGGCATGGAAGGAATATGATGTATGCAATCTTGTGACATGATTCACATCTTCAAGTTGGCTGCTATAAATTGCAGAAAAGTCTGAAAAAACATTACTTGCACTCTTCCTGCTTTTAAGGAGTTCAGGCATTTGTTGTAATAGATGGTAACATTATTTATAGAATACTTAAAATTAGAAGATAAATTATTGCTGTTGACAATTTAACAGCCAGGCGAAGAAAGTCAGTATTGGTGAAGAGAAGCATTATTGAACAGTAGGCCCAAACATAAAAGTATTTTCAGTGCAATGTTTCCATTCAGCCACACAGTTGATGCTATGTTCAGCAAGACCACTAAATGAATGGATTTCTTGTTTCAGAACCAACATCAGTTTCCAGTTCCACTACAGATAATCGCACCTGCTTGCCTCTGAACACTGAAAATTACTAGGAAAAATGTTTGACCCTCTATTTATGTGCTTTTTTTACCATAATTTTCTGTCCTTTTAAAAGCCATTTTGAGCACTTAGGTACCTTCCCGAGCACTTGTTTAAAGAAGGAACTTCATACTTGTAAACTTTGATTTAATTACCTGCCTTCCACCTCCTATGTTGTGTTGCCAAACTCATTATGCAGGAGGCAGCCTAATAATTTGGTTTTAGGTTTCATATTTTCCCAAGCGTATAAGGTTTGATTTGTTGTATTTTAAGCTTTTATTGTAAACGTGACTCTGAAGGTTAAAATTAATATTTAAAAAATAAGAAAAAAAAACTTATCAGAAGCCTTGGTGGTTGCCAAGTCTCAGAATAATTCTAGTAGAATAAGTAATTCCATTTTCCAAGTTGGCAGCTGCTAACACGTTGCTTTTTAATTCCAACGCCAACTGTTCTGTATTGATATGTTGAGGCCTAATTGGCCTTTCTGAACCTGTAACTCTGCAAAAGTCACAGATTTAGCCTGTACGTTCACACAGCTGCTCGTTAGTTCACTTTCAGGGTATGCCTGGGATCAGTCTTCTGAACACCAGGCAAATGAGGTGCCTGATAATGTAATTATGGTCTTGCCTGGTGACTGGCTGTGTGCGAAATTCCAGCCAAGAAAGGTTGTACAAGTAATGGATTTCATGCTGAAACCTGGACATTTTCCTTGTGTTCCTGTGGTTTTGGTGAAAGCAGATTAGTTTAAACCTCTTTACTTCAGACCTCTTTATTAGCCAATTATGTCATTCTGAAACTATTGTGCAAGAGCACATATTGTGATAATAGTCTGTGTCACAGAGGTGGTATGGTATTGAGGTGTATTGAAAATTAAATCCTTTTGTCATTATTCATTAATGCTGCTTTGAATGTTCACTGTTTTTTTTCTTTTTAGCTCCAAAGCAAACCAAATGAAAACATGTTCCAATATTGATGAAATGTCAGAAAAGCAATTCATTTTTCACTGTATCTTCTCAACCTAATCTCTGTTACTCTTCTTTTCTCTCCAGTTTCACCTTGGGAGATGTCTATTCCAATGGGATTAATAAAATTCCTGGAGCAATCGTAGGGTGGGATAACAAAAGTTTCACTCACTGGGATTGCTGTTCTGTTCACTTGTGCTTGTGTACCCTGCTCCTGGAGTAGAGCATTGGAAACATGGAGCAAAGGGAATTTGCCAGCTTTGTGCAGCCAAATAGAGAGGCTGAATTTAGCGTCAATGCCAATGGTGGTTCTCTCCCGGAGGGTTCGATGGACCCGCGGCCTGTCCTGGCAGAGGGTTTCCCCATGGCAGGGGAGCGAGTGGAACCCGAAAGGGAGGATGAGCTTGGTTTGGGTGGGGACGAGTACGCCCTCTCGAACCAGGACGGCATTGAGGAGCAGGAGTTCTCCATTAAGGAGGCTAGCTTTGCGCAGGGCAGCCTCAAGCTTAAGATCCAGACCACCAAGAGGGCCAAGAAGCCCCCCAAGAGCCTGGAGAACTACATCTGTCCCCCGGAGATTCGGGTCACCATCAAGCAGCCTGGGGAGCAGAGAGCGGTGAGGCAGGGCAAGACTAACCCGGGCGGCAAGGAGGAGGAAGATGCCGCTCCGAAAAAGAAGGTAAATTCCGACGATAATCCAGTCTGTCTGAATTGTACGTACTGTAAAAGTGAATTCTACAATTCCTTTAAAGATAAAATGTGTATTCGGTTAACTGGAATATTCTTAAGCTTTCGTGAGTGTAGAAAATCTGCGTCAAGCATGTTTGATGTTGAAATTTTTTGAATGGGTTTAATGTAATTTTTCCATGCTACACTTGTTATGCATATGCTATTAGCACAGTTTAATATCCACCGTAATAAATATGACCACCATTCAGTCCGCTGCATTGATGGTAATAATGTGGTAATTGAAAATATCTGTCACGGGAAAAAGAATTATGCATTGTTCTAGTACCTCGCATCCCTTCTTCTCTTGCATCAACTTACTGTTGTCACTCATTCTTTAAAAAAATGTTATTATTTAAACACATTTTAAAAAAACTTGAGCTAAAACACTAAAAGGTAAATTTTAAAACCAGTCTATTTAGTCGTACTGTGTGGAATTTGAATTTGTATCCACTTTCGCTGTGTTCTAAATGTTGGGGTTATAGGCAGAGTGGATTCTGGTGACTTAATATTTGGTGTAGAAGTCTTTATTCAGTTACAGTTGAATAAATATTTTTAGAAATAATTCAGGAAAGCCAACTGAGAATTCTTAAATTGTTCTTACAGAGGTGGAACAAATCTCTTACCCATTCATTCCCTGCTTATAAGTGAGTTGTGCTTGTGAAATATCACATGCTCAGTGTCTACCTTGCATTGTATTTCAGCTGATAACGCAACCCAAAAAGGTTTTGTACTGTGCCAGGCACATGCGGTCTCCATGCATTTTGAGATTTGCAAGTCCATTGGCCGTCATCAATGGGTGGATACACTGATGGAATTATGTCAGTCACTGTATTACAGTATGTGTGTTTAACTATTACAAGGGAACTATTGCCCTCCCCTTCTCCGCCCCCACCCACCCTGCAATGACAAAGAAAATCATTAATAAATGATTAATTCAAAAAAATATATACAAAAAAGGAACAGAGCTTGGCATTTCTAAGGACCTTTTGGCAGTACTTTTGACTGTTTTTCCTGCAGGTATTCAAATAGAGTAAGGCTGTCAAAAGTGCCATGAAATTGAGTTCGAATATTAGCTTTTGTAATTAGTTAGAGTTTGAATATTCGAATATCATTTGCATATAATTCACAAAAATAAGCTGCTTATTGTCGGGCGCAATATGCACGTGACACTCCCTCTAAACTGGCCTGCGCGTTGTTTTCCACAAGCGGGCAGTAGAATAGAGGACATGGGTGAACTTTCATACTAGGTTACTACATTTGGGACCTCGTTTATAAAACGTATTTTAGACGTCAAAGCAGTGATTTATAAAATTTCAACATGACTCGATTTGACCGTGGAAACGGTTGTGGCTCTATGTCAGGTCTTCACTTGACGTATGCACACGCAAGTTAATTTTATAAATGAGCCCCCTGCCGTTTCTATAGCCTAATGCGCAAGTGAATAAAGCACTTTCTGGATGTAATTTGCCACAACTCTGCATTTATTAATCACAATAATAGGGGAATGATTGTTTATAGGAAATCCCTGTTCATTTCTTAACACAAAAACTATTCAAACAGCTAATACTTGTAGCCTAAAACAACATAAATTAGCTACTTACTCTGTTTAGTTTGTTTAACTTCTTTCATCATCCAATTTTATCAAAATCTTCAGAACAGAAAGGAAACATAGCCTGCCATGGGAACATTATGTAGCCTAAATTGTTAGCTGACCAGATCTGTTGAACGAAGTGAAAAAAGAGACTGGCTCGTGAGGCTAGCTGACCAGTAACGTTAGGTGTCTATGAGCTGAAAGTATCACTGGAGGTTACTGGCAAGGAAAACCAGACGATCCACTTGCCCTGGGTCCAGGGCAGAATGTTTTTTGTTGACAGAGGAAGTAACGTTAGCACAGGAAATGAACTTTGCGTGCATGAACATGATTCGCCGTATGAAAAGCCTGTATATTCATGTTAATTACAAAATGTGGGATCCAAAACTAATATTCGAATGCTCAAATTTAGGTTCGAACTATATATAAAACAAAGATTTTCGAATATTTTTCAAACTGCAGTAGCATCAGTGCAATTCACAGGTTCTGTGATACCCCTGTAGCGAGCAGCAATAAGCACCTACAAATTTGTGCCCCAACAGACACATTGTTGCTCTTTTGTTGTTTATTCCTTCTGACAGCATAGGGAGAGATAATACAGGATTATGTGAGAAAATTAAGGAGCAGGATCATGATACCACAACCTGACCCTGTCATTTCATATAATTAGGGAGAATATGCTGGCTTGCAGAAGAATTCAAGTGCCAGCATCAGCAAGTTTCAGGAAAAACAGAAGGGCTCAAATTCATTCATTGACCTCGGCTGTTCACTAGTGGGATTCTTCAATATAGGAGTCTCAAAAGGCCGTGGAGGTTTGTGTCACATGATGCACTGGAATTGGAATTTTCACCATATGCCAGGCCTGGCACTATTAGTAGTTACTGGTATGTAGCCTAATTCTTTCAGTTATACTGTATATAACATTTCCTTCACACATGCTTAGAGTAATAAAACCTGTTAGGCCCGGTCAAATGGACTTAATTTTGCTCTTACGTTTATGTTGGCCATAAAAAAACTGTCTGTATTACCCATAGATAAGTATGATAAATAATGAACGGTTACAATACACAGTTTCCCCTCACTAGCGGGCAAATTTCCTCCTCATTATTGTCTCGGCATGATTTTTTTTTCTGCAAAAATGTGGCAGCACTGGGCAGGCAACGATGTTGGGATGCTACAGCTGCCCAGTGTCCATGCATAATGTGGACCTGAGACAGTTTTACCAGTCATAATGTGCTGGCTTTTCCCTGCATACAATCAGAAAAGTAGGTCACAGCAACTCTTGAATTTTAAATGTATTGCCTGTCAAGAATACATAATCACTCAGTGAAAATATGTAGGCTATTAATGGCCACCTTGCAGTCTATATGTACATTTATATAAATGGTTGCACAAGTAATCAACATAAATTGCTTAAAATAGCCTAAAAAAATATTGTATTGAATAAATAAGCAGAAATGTGTATGGATAAGTGTTATGAAGGATATAGCCTAATTAAATCAAAGCATAGCTTTCTAAAAAACAAAACCTTGCCCCATTGATCCCGAAGAAAGAAAGCACTTTATTTCACTTAAACTAGTATTTTCTTTGCAGCTTTACCTCATGTAAATAAATCCCCCCGCCCCCCAGACTCCACCAATGACATTAGAACCATGTCTGTTGCATCCTCTGTGCAGAGGCAGACATTTTTTGGCAGGATCAAGGCCAAAATCACCCTTGCATTTCTTGTACTCCTTGTATAACTTATAAATCCATGCAGCAATTCCTGTAACACTGGGCAAGCAATTAAGACGTACTCATGCATAACAAATTTCTTTCATGGCTCATTTTTGGCATACAGTGCCTTCCTACTATACAGCAAAATAACAAGTGTCACTCTACAGTTACCCTACTTTTGGAGGGCACTCTGTGGACACCCCTTCTATTTGGTGGGTTTGGCTACTTTAGCCACACCCATTGCTAACAGGTGCGAAAAGTCAAGCATACAGCCATGCAGTCTCCATAGACAAACATTGGCAGTACAGTGGGTCATACCGATGAGCTCAGTGACTTTCAGCGTGGCACTGTCATAGGATGCCACCTTTCCAACAAGTGAGTTTGTCAAACTTCTGCCCTGCTGTAGTTGCCCTAGTCAACTGTAAGTTCTGTAATTGTGAAGTGGAAATGTCTAGGAGCAACAACAGCTCAGCCGCGATGCAGTAGGCTACGCTCACAGAACGAAAATGCTGAGGACTGAAGTGCGCGGATGTGAATGCACACTGCAATGAACGTCTATGCAAGCAGAAAATATGTGGCTAAGTTGTTGGGAAGCAAACCATGCGTATCCTTCTTTAATCAAAACCGTGCCTCGCTGATCCTGATCCTGTGTTTACTGTTGATTACTTTACAATCAAGCATAATTGAGAATGGGTGTTTTTCTGTGCTCACCAGGACTGACGGAGAAGATTGTTGTGGTGGGATAGGCCTACAAACATGATTGGCCATTCCTACGTTTTTACAAAAAAAAAAAAAACATTGAATGTGATGTAATGCAGGAGTTTGGCCTTCATGATCATGTATCCATTAGCAACTTGTAGGCATAATTTGGGGGAAACTGGAAACATTGAGTCTTGTTGTCTTTGGCAGTGAAACATGAAACTTTACCAGGAGGTGAAGTAGTGTGCTGGCCCAATTGTATCAGGGGCCAGCCAAAAGCTTTGGAATTAATTGCACTACGGTATTGCCTGTTGGGCATCTGATGGACGCTAAATGACTAAAAGATTGTTTATTTTTTCTTTTCTGTCACTTTTCCAGGCTTTTATTTTTTGTATTGTTTATATATGCAGGTTATTTTACATTCTTTGTACTCTAGAGTAAAATATAATGATATATGCTACAATGCACAAGTAGCCTATTTCTTTAATATCCAGATAATTGAACATTTTTTAAATAAATATTTTTCGGAAGACATTCACATTGTTTAGAAATTTCTTCTCTATGCTTGCATAATCAGTCGGCTATAGCTTACCTGAGAATTATTGCTCTGGAATAATTTTATCTGTGATAGTTGATACTGGGCCAGGGAATACCATGCAGTACAGATTTCAGAGAGAGAATGCTTTTTTGCCCCTTTTTGTGCCATAACCAGATGTGTTTTCTGATTTGTGCGAGTGGGGAGGAACAGGTTAAATAAAGGAGAAACTGCATTTGGATTAAATGCTGCCGTTGTGCTGTAATGATTGGAGAGTCTGGCACACAGCAGATGGACTCCTTCTATGTCTCATTGTGTCTGGGTCTCTCTCTTTTTTCATTTTGGCTGAACTAATAGGCCAGATGGTGGTGAAGAGGCAAGGCCAACAAGTGAGGCTCGGCATATGGGGAGCCTGTTTAAAATGGGACCCTGCTGGGGTGGGGGTTGGGGATACTGTGTGGCACAATGGGAGGAAATTAGGAAAAGGACTTGACTTTAACGCGGAAGGTGCAAACTGATTTCTGTCATGATGGGAATATTCTGAATGTTTTCTGGAAAATGAAAACAAATGCAAAGACTGGGGCTATGAAAACGGCATGGCACATTTATCAAATAGTGTGCTGGTTTGAATAGGAGGAAATTCTAAGTGGGGATGGGCGTGTCCAACTCACATTTTTTTCCCCAAACACCTACTGGATCTGTTCTGTATTGCATACCAGATAAAGCTTTTGGCACTTGTGGCAACGTTACTGTCATGCTGTTCTTTTTCAGCATTTAAACCTGCAACAGGAGCATTTGGTTTCCGAGTTAAAAATAAAAAATCCTGTAACTGAAGTATATATGGATACAGTTTATTATTATTATTATTATTATTATTATTATTATTATTATTATTATATATTAGGGGTCCAAGCACAAAGTACTGGAACTCTATTGTGTTCCGATTTTTATTGTTATTTTTCTCCCCTAAAAGTGTTTTCATAGTAAAGTGTATACAATTGTAGATCATACAGCAACCAGACTTTGCTTCTAGGTTCCTACAGTCACCCACTACTCAGGTTAGAAAAATTACAGCGATCGGCCACTTGGTGGTGCTGTAGCAAGGCACAGCACATTTTGGCCTATAACCTTTGAACCGTTTGTGGTACACTTAAATTGATGATGCACCATATTGGATTTTGCGCCATTTTTAATTTTTGTAAAACCTTAAAAATCTATCTAATAAGAAATATAAGAAAAGTTTCTGCATTAAAGTACATGGCCGCAGTAAGCCAATGAATTTTGTGGGCTTGACCTCTATTGATATAACGAGCTCTAACTACAATGTCCGATCATCATAAACCCTGAGAACTGAGATCTATAGTCCATTAGGCTTAAACCTGTCAGGTTTGGTATAGATCTGTCGATAGGTGGCACTATAATTACCAAATGGTCATAACTCCTAAAACAATTAGCCAGTCAAATTTTGTATGTTGGTCAAGGGTCCTATGAAAATGTATAAGGACAAGTTGATTACTTAAACAAGATGGCTGCCCTCCGCCAAACAAATATCAGCAGCCGTTATACTTACTTAGCTATCATCAGGCATCATGAAACCTTGCGTGATTGTGTGATAGGATGTGTCTGTCTAAATGTAATAAAATATTTATAGCTCAAAAATATGACCACCATAAGCCAATCAAATTTCAGCCCTATGGTACTTGGACCCCGTAATTGCTGCTTGCGGCTATTAATATTATTGTTATTATTATATTTGCTATTTCACTCCCAAACAGATGGCTAAAAATGTTTTATAAATTCTTGTGGTACCTGTAGCAAATTATTTTGACCAGGGTGACCCCTTTGGTGTTGTTCTTGTTTTCACATGATTGACAAAACAAGAAACACCCTGATTAATAAATGTCTCTTGGTGGTGGCAGTTGGCAAGCTGGCTTTGTAGGGGTGCATCTCTGCCAAGTGGCTTAGGGGAGAAGGATTTGAATCATGAGCCTAAAATATATTGAACACAAATAAACCTAATAACTGTCTATAATTGGAGAATGTTTTGTTAGGAGTTAAAATGTATGGTATGTTATGTCATTTTAAGATTATTTTGTGATTCAGGACTGGTTTGCCATTTTTTCTGTAAATTGGATTCTGCCAGGACATAGGCTAATGTCTTGATTCTATAATGATGTCAAACCCACAGCAGCACTCACTGACATGGGATTCTACACATTTGTTATATGGAAATGCTGGCTGTCTCTTTGTCTGTTTCACTTTAAGACCTTCCTTTCTCAATCCATGTGTCCATTCATCCAAACCTTTGGTCTTCCATTGGACCATGTGGTAAAACTGAGTTCTATAGGAGTCTGTTAGTTGTAATATCATAAGTATCCTACACATTTTTTGTTATTAGGAATTCCACATATAATTATATTATTATATTATAATCTATATTAATTGTAGTGAATGGAGTACATATATACAGTAGGCTACATGTTAAGTGGCTGCTTTTATGTTGCAGTGGACATAGACTAATATTCAACCTCAGTAGCTATAGAGTATTAAAAAATACAACCAACATATTTTGGTGGTTGGCTTTGTGAATGGATGTGAACAAACTGTCTCGTCCTTTAGAAAGGTTTAATCCCCCCATGTGAAACGCATAGGCTACAGATAAAAGCCATCATGGGTTTCATTTATGACCAGAAATAAATGGCATGTATACTAGTGGCTGCACCATGTCATTTCTGGTGCAGGAGTAGTTTCTTTTTTCTTTCTTTTTTTTTGTATTTTGTTTTTGTGCATTCATTGGGCCTCAATGAAGCCATCTCAATTTTGCCTCTATGCTGCTGACTGGCTGCAAGCTGTGCTTGCCTTTGTAGTGAGTACAACACAGCCGGAAGGGCTTTTTTGTGGGAATTATTGGTGGAGAGGGAGGGGAGGAGGAGGGTGTTTGGGGGTGAGTTTGCAGGGGGCATGTGCAGAGCTTGTTACAGTGTGATTTACTACCATTGAAACAGCAGCTGTCCCCCTGTGTCTGTCTCACTCGAGCCACCCCCTCCCAAAACGGGCCTGGCCCATGCAGCTGAAGGTATTACTATCAAACAGGAAGCAGTGCAGGTCGCAAGACAAAGGCTTTGTGTACTTTACCTAACCCGTGCGCTTTACATCTTCGTTCTACAATATGTGGTATTTGACAGATAGTTAAAGCATTGCTGTTTTGTTCCTTAGAAAAAATCACTGAGCAGGGAAATACTCTCTGGCAATCAAATTTTTAGCTGTCTTCTTTTGTAATAAAATTAGTTTGTATAGCCTACTTCATTAAAAAGAGGAAAACCTTTTTCACCTGAACATTTTCTCACTGTTTTATGTTTAAAACGAACAGCAGCCAGCCCACTGTTTTTGCATATAGTTTTTGCTTTATTCAGACAGGTAGAAAGCAGAGAGGGTGTGCGCATTTGTATGTGTGGGTGTGCGTGCTAATCTGGTGGTATGGGAAGTTAAAAGTTTTAATGGTCATAAACTTAGGTGGTGTGCTAGGAGACCACGGGCTGTGCATGTAGTTATTTGACTATATTTAATACTTCTTTTAATTAAATACAGCAATTTTAGCATCCAGTCTGAGTGCCTGAGATTCTTCCTTTTAGTTCTAGCCTTACTTCTAGCCATTTGGAAAGTCATTTAAATTTTTGACAAGTTCCATTTACCAGTGTGCAGATTTCAGGAGTTAAACAGCACCAAATGAGTGTCCAGACATCCAACACTTCGGTATGCCCAGGTGGAACAATGATTATAAAAGGATACAGTTTACAGCAGTTAAAGGGATATAAATACTTCTCTAACCTACACCTTGAGCTGTAACAGGATAGCTGTCGATTTGAAGAGAATGCAAATGTCAAGTCACTAATAAATGATTCAGTATGTTCCAGGGTTATGTCACTTGTGTGTTCCAGAGTTGCATCATTAAAATACACAGCAGCAGATACTGAGAAAAAGAGGATGATCACAATTATGTATCGCTTTTAGCCCTATAAAAACATTTTTCATCCTGCTCAGCCTCCCTTCATGACAGTACTGCCAACACACAGACTAAACCATTCTTCACTGTAGCTAATGCTCTCACTGCTGTGTCTGGGGGAAAATTAATTGTTTGTGAAAATACTGCCCTATAAGAGAAATGTACTGCAATAGCAAGAAATGTCAAGTACAACATATTGAATTAGAGCAGAGTTTTCTGGAAGTTAGACAAAATCCACTATTTCCTCATGGAAAAGCATTACATTCCCTCCAGGTGGTATTTCAGAGGTACTGTAAAACTAGCATGCTCTCTAATCAAATCCTAAACTGGTCAATCTGGACTATGGACTAGAGTTCAAATGGATGATGCACAGTTGGTCATAGTGTTGCCTGAGAGCTTCTCGTTCTGGTTCGAGTCTGAACACTTTTAGTCTGGTTTTAGTCTGATCTTCTTGTCAGTGTAATTTGTTTTGTCTGGATTACTGTCTCATATCTTATGAAAAGCCTTCAAATTCAATTTAAGCGTTTTAACGATTTGCTCTCCTTCTCATGCAGTCCTTACGCAAACAACCTTTGACAGCCGTGTATCTCTCTACTTTTGGAGAGCTTAATATCTCACAGTCACTCAGTACTGACGGTACATGAAAATGAGCCTTTTTTCTTTTTATCGCCTGATTCTTTCATAGAAATGCACCCTGAGGAATCAGGATCAAAATTAATGTCTTTGGAATCATATTTTATGACATTTCATGGGTAAATTAAGAACACATCCAGTAAGGACCTATTAAAATTTGAAGTGAAATATTTTTGAAATGCATATTCCAGTACTGTGCTGTACAATCTAACTTCTTTAAAATGTGCTTTGGAGCATGATAAAAAATCTTAATTACGAATCTCTTAAAGAACATAGCTACTAGAAACTGTATCTTTAATTAGTAAAGTAGAGCAATGATTGAGGGTTGTCATTGTTATTAAATTTCTACTTCACAGAAACACTGGACTGCATTTGTGTGGTAAATACATCTTCACTGTTGTGACCCGATAAACTAGCCGGTTCTTCTTTTGTGGTTCAGTTGTTTTTCCTTTCGCCCAATGCTTTTATCCCAGCTGCTCCTGTCCACAATCGGGGCTAGCCAATCATGAGAGACTGATAGGCATCAGATTTTCTCGATAAAGATTATGGACCGTTTACAATTCTGGTTCAGAAAGCAGAAAACAACATAGTTCTTCTTGGATAAATGTCTGCTCTCTTGCTAACAGTGTAAACTATGCTGGGATTAGCCAGCTTTAATGTTCATGGCTTGTTTGCATTGTAACATTGCGGCACCTTAGCCAAGGTAAGGACATTTCCTGGCTCAGAATTGGGCTAAAAAGCGGTGCCTGCGTGATAGCGACTGGGGTGGCTTTAAAATCTTTGTCCATGAAGTTTTTTTGTTTTTAGTTTTAATTGAAAAGCCACTCATGAAACCATTTAAAGCAAACTTGTACAGATAATAAAGCATCACAATGACTTTCCGTCTCACCCCTCTTATTCCCTCCATTATGCGCACAGGATTTAATTGCCTCCAGAGTGCATAAATCATGTCACCATTTAAGTCAACAGCCGTATTACTGCAACGTATTATGTAACTCCATGTTTCCATCTGAAGTACAGCAAGTTTGAAAGAAAGTCTGGAAACTCCTGCGTTTGGGCATCATAGCACACTTGGTAATCACTTAGTTTAGTAGCTCCTGGTAGTAGCCTAATGCTTAGTAACACTCCATAATCCCTTAGCAACTTCTGGTATTCCCTGAATAGATAAAAGTTATTTCAGTGTTTTCACCTGCGTAACCAAAAGATTCATTTCGGTTTGCTCAGGTTCTCAGTCAAGACACCCAAGAAGTCAGATTACTGTTTCAGTGCCAGATAAATACTTGACGAATGCGGGTGGGTTCGCCATCCAGACTTTAGCTCTGTGTGTTTGTCAAGAGAAGTGGGCTGGAGGATGGTAGGTCCACTAAGATGTAGGCCTATGTTTCTGAATGTTTTCACCAGAGAACACTGCTCATTGTCTTTTGCTTACTCATTCACTAATTGAAGTAACTTGCAATTATTCACAAGAAAACTCAACAGGCAACTTCAACTTCATTTTGCGCTTTGAAAAGTATACAGATATCATTCAAAAGCTGTTATTGCGAAACATGCACAATAACTTTTCTCCTAGCATTCAGTGTGTATTAGGCTATATATCGTTACAACAACGTAAATACACTTTGTAAAGAAATTAAAATTCAGCATGAATTTTTATTTATTTAATGAATTCACACAACTCTTTCAAATATTTTCATTCCAGGGATGTTGATTACAATGAAGCTATATTTATTGTGCATTGAAATGTTTTGGGTTGCCAAATGCAGATTTTGTTAAACGCTCATAATTGATTATCTGTTTTCTTAGTTGTTGTTTTTTCTACGCAGTTTTGAACTATTACCAATATGGCCTCCGACCTGTCCACTGTAGTAGACAGTTATTTTGGTGTTTGAAGAAACTTCAGAAAAGCCCTTGAAAACCTTGAATAATTTACTTTGCACTCAGTAATTCTGGCTGTATAGGCAGTTCAGTTGTATTTCATTTATGCAGCTTAACAAATAGGCTAACTGAGGACTAAAAACATTTTAGTTTTTTCTTTCACATCTGGGTAAAGGCTTTCTTGGGTGTGGTGGAGTGGGGATTACATGTAAAAGATCCTCCTATACATTAAAAAAGCACCTAGTTACTATTTGAATGGATATGAAGTCAAGTGAAGTGCTTATGAAGTGAATACATCACTGCGCTACTTTGGATAGGCTATATGTGGTGCTACATATAGCGTAGGTTTAACAGTCATGTTCTGTGATAAATAATATTAAGCATAAGGGAATCACCATTCCATATCAATCCAATACCTGACAGCTAACCTACTGTAAATAGTATAAATCACGATGGGGATTATATGTCGCATAACCTCCCCCTCATAGGCAAAGAAATGAATCCCCTTCACGAGCTGGACTACCAAGGCTCTGCACCCAGGACTTTTTCCTGGGTGTTTGGAATGTCCTCACAGTGTCATTTGATCAGCGGCTTCTCTGCCTGCAAAGACACCTCAGCAAATTGGCTATTATGATAGTGAAAAATGAAACCTAAAGGGCTCTTTGGTTCTTTGCTTGGATTTGACCTTCTCTGGCTCTTGGCGGGCTGTTATAGTGATATTGTAATAACCACAGCCAATGATCACAAATGCTTAGAAACCTGTGCGCTACTATTTGGCTTGAGGCATTTTTCGCGGTCTGCAGACTGTAGCTTGGAATAACTGTCTGTGCTTTGGGTTATTTGAATGCTCAAGAGGACCTTGTACAGAAACATTATTTGTATTTCCATGCTTCCATTTTTATGTGTAGTGTTTTCCTCAACAGCTATGAAAAACTCTATATAGCCCTCTGAATGTTGCCTTGTTTGTTTATTCGAAGCAACCGAATGGTAAGCTAAAATGTGAAATTAAATTTCGATGTTTTAAGCTGAAATCTCTGTGAGAACATTAGTCATGAATCATTCAAAACAAGATGATTTAAAAATCAGTTACATGCAGGACTGTAATGGATATCCTCTTGGCCTGCCTGCAGTTCCTTTGATTGTTCCTTCAGTGAGTTCCTCCGCAGTTACTTATCTGTACTGGTTGTGCAACTGTTTTCCCACACTGTAGTGTCTGCCTGAAGGACCAGCATTTATACTAACCACATACTTGCATGCAATGAGTTCTTTGCTAGCCAGAGTAGGGCCGTAAGCAATTGGAGACATCCTCTTGTGCATTGAGCGGTTTCATTTCTTCCCAGTCTATGTCTGTGTGTTCTTGCAACAATTCTTTGGTGAAAATGACCATGTTCATTCTGTCATGACAAAATTATCATTTTGTGTCATTGTTTGAAATTGTAATGCAATGCATGTTTGCTTTTGGTAGTATTCTGAATACAAGAATAACAACCTTGAATACCAAGTTATTGCCAAATGTTTTTTCCCCTCATTAAAGCTTGAAAGTAGAGCAGTGTAACTCAGGTGATGTACTGTATATAGGCCTATGCCTTTAAAAAGGAAGTTGACCATCGTACGAGCTGCACCACATGGTCTCACCCAGTTTGTAGGCCTATGTTTCTTGCAATATGTAGGAACAGACAATGTAAAATGATAAATTATGACACCTGGGAGGGAGATGCGGCTGTGACAGGAGGGAACCACGTTCAGGAGTGGAGAGAGAGAGAGAGAGAGCACACACCCAAAGCAACACAAAATAAAATCAACAAACACCTTCATCCTTCCTCCTCACTAAAACTGGAACAACAAACTAAAATAACAAAGACAAGGGAAAGTAAAAACCCAGCGACAGGTTTTCAGATCATCGCTGGTCTCAGCTGGCCAACTTTTCAGAAAAAAATATTTCAAGAAATAATGGAAAGCTGGCCAGTTTTTTTATATGTGTGATTTCATTCAACTTTCAATGACACAAAACCTGCTGAACTGCAAGTTCAAGATACTAAAACCGCTAATTTAATGATCCCGATTATAGCCTTGCATTACTGAGACCTTTCACCCTATTACTGGTGAATGTGGAAAGCCATATCTAGGGGGAACTGGGGTCATGCTCCCATGTGCAAATAAGCTGCCAATTAAACTCTGAAGTGGAACCCAAGTGTAAGACCCCCAGAGCTAAGCAATAATGTCTCTAAGAATCTTTCGCGAAAAGGAAAAAGCCTACAAGTGGTTTCTAGTGTACAGATTATATTTAAAAATTCAGACATTGCTTAAAACAGCTGCTGCTTTTCGAACGTACTCATCGATATACATAAACATGCAAGGATTAGGCCTACATGATCAGAAACATATGGGCGTTAGTGGAGATATGCTGTGGTTTCACCTTAGCTCAGTTGTCCTGACCATTGGTATTGTTCACATCTTTGGTCTTACTTTTAGATTTTAATTTATATGACTTTTGCTGTTACTTGTCAGTATGTTTATTATATATATATATATATATATATATATATATATATAATTTAATATAATATTTATTTGAGGTATATTCATATTGTTAGTGAGGTGTTTTAATTAATATTTAAAAAATGTGACATTAATTAAACAGTAACTTTATGAATTACAGTTCTTGCTCTCTAATGTAACAAAAATGTAGTTTTGTCAATGAACACCAACCTGGCATGAAATTAACATAATTATATTAAAATTAACATTTGCTCATGGAAATGCATTCAGTGTGTGCAATGAATGACTCGTAAAGGTCAATAAACAGCCAAACAGCCAAGTTTCTGTTTTGTAAAAACGTGATTCAGCCAATTGAAACATTTGACGTTTATGGGTAAGTAATAACAGGGGGGTTCATAATGTGAGGTCAGTTGATGGAAGTCATCCTTCTGCTTCTATGACCTCGAGAGAAGCTGTAGTTGGCAGCTGACAGGCATGTCAGGGGCAAGGTGGATGCAAACACGGAGCTGTGTGCTCAGAGTCGTCTCATGGCCTCTGACATGGTTGATATGATCCGGAGATTACAACAAACCAAGTGAACTTAATGTTGCTTCACTTTGTTACATAGCAGGGGGACCAGTGATCAGTAATCCAGGATCTTCCTTTCTAAACTACTCAAAGGAGCCTGCTCCAGAAACCAGTGAGAACAGACACTGTAGGATCTACTGTAACTGGAGCACTGGAATGGTCAGAATTCAATACCAAGCTATAGGGTGCATCACTATAGGCACAGTGGTTTTGAGTGCAGTTGACATTGAATAAGATCCAAGGCTGGAGCCAGCGTGAAAGTTGCGTAGACCAGAAAAATCGTGTGCAGCTGCATCACTGCTGACGTGTCAATGAATATGAAATGGTGGTTTGTAGTAAGCGGTCATCTGTTCCAATTTGTGGGTCTTTAGAACACCTCCATCCTTCTAGTTTCTTCTCAGAGTTGAGGATATTTTTGGTGAGAGTTGTTCTATTGCTCTAAAAAGCACAGGACTGTACTGTGTGTAACTGTGAGAGTTCCTTGGGCAAGCTTGTAATGGATGAGTGGGGGTACTGTATATTTAGGTTAGTGTCTACTAAGGCATTTACTGGCACAGCTGCAGGAAGACCTATAATGTGTTGCATAGTAATTGAGAAAATACAGTTGAGCCAGTCCAATTTCACGGTTAGGCACCTATGAGCCGAATCCATGAGCTAGATTCGCATTACCGTTGTTTCATCGTACATGTTTGGAATAAGAAATGACTGCGATACATTTAGAGCCTTGTAGTTTTTCGGATTGAAAGTGGATCCTGCTTTGTTTTTTCTGCTTTCCAGGTTCCTGTTCTGTTTTATAAAGCCAAGACATTTTAGGGACTTTATAGTTTTCATTTCACATAGCCTAATATTTTCAGTTGTGTGCATTCTGAGATTTCAAATTAGTTTTCCCCTTTTCCCTACTTCAATTATTTCCTGGTAAAACACAGCATTATATCCCATGACAGGATGTTTTGATTATATTGACTTTGTAATATTGACTGTGGTTTCTCATGAGCTAATTATAACCAATCAGGTAGCATGCTAAATGCATGGTTTGTCCCTGGGAAAAGATGTTCAGACAAAACACCCCTTACTTTGCACTTCAGTGGGAGTCATGCAGTCCACTGAGCTTTCAAAATGGGTGTACCATTGATACCTTTTCTCATAATGCAATTTGGGTACTTTTAAGTCCTTTGAAGGAACAGATGCTGCTTCGGACACAGAGCTTGTGCTGATCTACTGATCTGTATGTCATTTGGATGGACTGAAATCAATACCCCATCATGCTGTGAGGCACCAAAATAATTTAAACATTAGCAAACCTCCACAGTTTTCACCCTGGTGCCATAAATACACTGAAGACAAAATACAGTGTTTGCTTTGAGATATTAGCAGACCATATGTAAATATCTGGAATTATCTTTGCAACAGTGTAAATCTAAAGAAATATTAGGCTAAGTTGTGATTTTTCTGTGGATTGCCTGAGAAATCAACTGCTTCTGGCAGTACATTGTATTAGGGTCTCTCCCGCCCTTGAAAATCCTAGAAATTCCTTTAAATACTTTCAAACTGGAAAGACATGGCAAGTGGGCAAAAATTGTCATTCGTGTTCTTGAGAAATTTCAAAAAAAATGTATTTGTATATATAAAGAGAATGAATTATTGCTTTCGTATAACATTTAATAACTTGTTAAATTGGTGTAGACATATATCAGGTCACTAACTGATGTCATTAAGTATTTATCCTAAGTTCGTTAGCTGAATACCTACTACAGCTCCTAGCCTAAATCCTATGGCCAAAAGTCATTGGTGGCTGGGATTCACTGGCAGGAGCTTTTGCAAGTGTATGACACTGCATTTAATCTGAAAGTAATGTGTCTCAGGAACCACTTGTGCCACGATTCAGTAGCAGTATAAAAGTATTTTAAAAAATCTTCCATGTATTTATTGGTAGCTACAGTTACAGACACAAACCTCAAATTTGTAGTTACAAAGTTCCAACTGTCATTCCCGTTTGTGTGTTCCTTGCCTTTCCTTTTCTGAATCTCCTGACCGAGAACTTATTGTGCTGTGTGCTCATTCAGCTGCAGCGATGGCTTGCATCATGTGGGTAGCTCATTTAGCAGCCTGTGTTAAATCGGAGCTGTTACTGACTTTAAAACACAGTGGTAAGACAATTGCATAATAATGGCTTGCCTGAAGCACAGTGGAAATAGAGAAAATACAGTGGTTGGACCTTAAATGCCATACACTACAACCCACTGAAGCCAGGCCAACGTTATACAAATTGAATAAAACTATTTTCCAGAACCACTACGCATTCACAATGCGAGTTTCTGTTAATGGAATTGATGTTTTTAATTGAAAAATAAAATCTTTGTCTAATTTGAATTTTTTTGCTTTAGAAACTTGTTTGAAGTGTTTCCTCCGTTTATTGAGGACAGTTTGGAAAGCCAAAAAGAATAATTTCTCAAGGATATAAAAACACATTGGCCATAAACTACCTCCTGCAGTACTGCTGTAATCAGGCTGTTAATTGCCCAAAAACGATGGCTTGTGGAGCTGAGTGCATTTTTTTATACTTTGTTGTTTTTCTTTGTCCAAAATTGCAGGGCCTGAGGCTTTTCCACGGCCAAAAATAGCACTGGACATCTGAAACCTGGGATCATTTCCTTTTCCCAAATGTCTTCAGTACCAACCATTTCATATTTGCCAGGAAGCTTTATGCCAGCAGATCTCAATGCATGGCTTTTAATGTCAGAAACCTAGTGAAGACTATCCCCAAGTTAAATAGTTCGATGTGTTTTCAATATTATGTGGCACGAAAAATACAAAATAATGTGAAAATTGTGAAATTTTGACTATTATCGATGTATAACTAGCTGTTACTTTGGAAGTACACAAAGTCTGTCGTTTTACCACTATGAGAGGTGCTTCCGATTGACAGGTGATGCTGAAGTCTCCTTCCAAGCAGCTGCATGAGACCACTAAATACGGCGAACAAAAAGGTACAATTAAGGATATAATTGAAGTATGGCTGAATGAAGGCCATTTGCGGGGGAAAACGTATAGGCTAAATTTGCATAAAGTGATCGAAAATGACGACTCCTGCAGTAATGCTAATGCTGTAATTACGTCCTAAAGGCTTGCGATTGTTCCTTTTGAAATACTCTTTAACAACCAGTGCTGACATCTGTAACATCACAGCTGTCCTGTGGATGTACCATCATACAATTTTGATATGGTTCCTTTACGCTGCCCAAATATTGCTCTCTGGTACTTATTCAACTATTAGAAGATTAGAATGAAAATGTATAATGCAAGAGATTTGAGGCTGACAGTGGCTTGTACCAGCATGTGAATAAAATTTAAATGCCTGCTGAAATAGTATTTTTTTTTTTTGATATTATAAATAGTGTTTAAAAGGCAGTGTAGAGACTACCAACCTAACCTAAATAATTAAGCCTTCCAAAAGTACACTTTGTCCTGTATGTACATTATTTTTTTTAACTGCCAAAATATAATATTGAATATTTTTCCTGTGTGTAATGTTTGTTTTTCCATTTATGGTGCAAGCTTCACTACAGTAATTTCCTTGAGTGACTCCACAATTCTTACACCGTTAATGTAAGTAGAAGGAGATTTATGACCGTTCAAGGGAATTTGCAGAGACTGTATGTCTACTTTTGTAATCATGCCAGATTACAAAATATGCATAACAGACCTTATTTTGATATTTTTATGTAAATATCCAGCTCTTAAGGTGTGAACATCATTTATATCATCTGAAGATGTCTGCAGTAGTATGGGCTCTGATCCTCATAAAAGGGGGCCTCTCCAGTCTAGGATCTGTGTAGATGCATTCATCCTAAACAGACAGAGGGCTTTCACGTTGGCTTCAGAATAAAGTGTGACATCACTCCAGCCACACCTTGTGAAGTACACCCCTGTCACCCACACCCCCTGGTGTCCAAATTGGATTGAACGGTTGTCTGTATTCCCAGAACTGGTAAGTGAGAGCAGAGTGAAGATTAAGCACAGAACTTTTACCCCTCCCCCCTCATTTTGTCTTTCTTTAGCCCCTTACCCTCATCCCCTCTTAAGTGCTCCTTGTCAGGGAGTGGACACAGGGACGTGTTAGTATTCATTTTGTTTGTTTGCTCTGGGCCTGTCCGTCAATCACACAAAGCTGTAAGAGATCAGAGGAGAGCTTGGAACTCAAGAGCGCCCTGGCCTGTTGGTTCCCACAGGGTGGGGTGGTCCTCAGCAGAAAGGGAAAGGAAGAAAGAAAGGGAGAGAGGAGGAGGGGAGGGGTTTGTGGAGGGAAAGAGGAGGGAGGGCAGTGTTATTCCAAAGCCAAGGGAACGGTGTGAGGATCATATCAATCACTTGTTTTTTTGGAGGGAAATGTAGTTAAGGAAAGGGGATTGGAGTCCCCTCCCTCTCTCCTTTGTGCATAGGCTCCTCTGGACATCTGCCCAGTCCTAGACACTGGGGGGGGGAAACCACCCCAGCCACTGGTAATGCTGCCAAAAGGGATTACAAAAAGGACTTTGTCTGTCTGTGTGAGGGTGGGGGAACAGGGCTCTCTTTTAAATGTTGGGTTTTTGGTCTTGTTGATCATTTCAGTCGTGGGCCAGATTTATTTTACAAATATCAGTTGTTTGACAACTGCAAAGCATGTTTAATGAGAATGTGTATCAAGCAGTGTTCCTGCTAGAAAGTCTACTGTTGTACCTTCGTGTACCTTCAAAAATAGCTAGGCACAGCTTATGTGAGGAATAAATCAATATCAGTTGATTTTCATCAGTTTCATTGGGAGAACCACTGTTGTGTATTCGTGTGTAATAGCACATAACACTGTCATTTAAAGAAGTACATTTTGATAAAAATGAAATTAGTGTATATATACATGTACACAAACATCAGTAAGT
Organism: Anguilla rostrata; assembly: GCF_018555375.3. Taxonomy (NCBI): domain Eukaryota; kingdom Metazoa; phylum Chordata; class Actinopteri; order Anguilliformes; family Anguillidae; genus Anguilla; species Anguilla rostrata. Next base: position 7,471,746 of record NC_057946.1, on the reverse strand, counting down.
TTATCTTTATTTTCTATATCCTGGACTTGTCGGCAAACTCATGCAGTTCATTATTAATATCAACCAAATGAACATCAGATCCATGAACTGTACTGTCTATGACTGTAGGGCTGTATTGTATTCTTGGATATCTTATCAGTTTACACAGGTAGTGAGTTGAATATGATCTCCCCCGTCCCCATTGACACTTGTCTGAGGGCAGGTGTGGTCAACGTGTGGCTTGCCCTCCCATCTGAGGAGGGTTATCCTAGCTTGTATGTACAAGCTGATGAAAGTAAAGCTGCAGGCAGAATTTGTGCTGCTAGTGCTTTTAGTGGAGAGACCTGATTTGCCTACTGTACAGTGTCTTATCAGATCCACCTATATGTATTCAGAAGCCATTTAAAGACTAACCTTTCTAGACAGACTTACGAGTGTAAATCCCTACTTAAGATGCCAAACTTTCAGATGATGTCACTTTTTTTCTTTCCTTATCTTTCTGTAAGGTAAGACTAGAAACCAGAGCATGATGGAAAGGTCCACCCAAAAACATACAGGTAAATGTGTTGGCTAACATGGTGTATGTAGCCTAGAAGGGATGCTGGTCCTGAAGAATGTTTCTTTTATCATGAGTGATGCATACAGTTTTAGATGAAATGTCTTTCGTGCCTGATGTGTCAGGTGCTGAATCATACAGCCAGACACAAATGGCATGGCTGCCGATTGCACAAAGTTAAAAAGGTCAGTCCCTGTGTTTGCTGAACTAGGCCACAGGAGGAAAGTGTGACTGGTCAGTGACCTCAGTGAGGTTGGATTAAGCACTAGCAATAGTGAAAAGGTCCATTTTAACTTCCCCTTGTGCAACCTTGGAACCTGGGCCCCTTCAAGGTAATGGAAATCTGTTCTAGTGAAGGCAATCCAGGAATTTAATATAATGACAGTTGGCTGACTGACGGGTCTTGGGACATTGAGGTAATTCTTTCTCCCCCTACCTATTTTAACAGCAAAGGAGTGAGAGATTGTAATAGATTACTTTTACATTTACTTTTATTCCGTCAAATCCAAATTTCATACTCAACCAAATCATTTCCAGCATAGTTTCTTTGGTGTACTTGTGAGCTGCTTTCCTGTACATGCTTGAAGCTTCAGTGTACCGGGATACAGGGACAATGACCTAAAATACAATCGGATGATTAAAAGGTGAAGATGATTTTTTGCTGTTAAAAAAGCAATAGCCTAATTGAAGTGCATTGTTGAGTTTTAAGAACCAGGGCGATGTTGTAGAAAACAGTTTACTTCATTTCCAAGTGTGGTAGCTGCAAAGTGCCATAATAGTTTTGACAGTCCATTATTTTTTGAATGTTCTAAATCCAGACTCTGAATTTGATGTGGCGGAAACGCGTTTACAGCTGTGTCAGGCACTTAAAATGGAGGAAATGAGTGCACTCGTGTCCTTTGCTCACGCAGGGCCATACTGCCTGACATGCACAATGAGAAGTGCCTGTGCTTCATTATACTTAATTGCCTGCCATTGAAAATTGCAAGCCTTTGATAAGAAGCTAATCAAATGCTGACAATAATGAGTAATTGATAATTCAACAAGCAATCGGGACACATTTCCCCACTCCTCTGTGTCATTGTAAGTAATGACACCTGGTGCCTGTGCTGATTAGGATGGGGAACTGAAGAGCATATGACATCAGATCCCAAGCAGACCAGAAACCATGAAAGTGATGTGTTCATAGTCCTTTAAAAAACGGAAAAACGTATTTGTTTGAGGGCTTATTGCATTTAAATGTAAAGAGATTATAATCCTGTGGATTTGTCTGGTGATGCTTGTGTTTGTTCCAAACAAGGTGAGCATTGAGTTTTGAGTTTCGAAATCGTTTTTGTCCTTGCTCGTCTTGATATTGATATGTTGCTTTTGTGTTTTTACCTTTTTTAACTTTAAATAGATTCTATTGCCTTCTCGGCCCGGCCTCTGTTGAAAGAGATTTTATGTCTCAATGAGATTTCCTTGTTAAATGAAGAATGAATGAATGAATGAATGAATAGGCCTAAATAAGCCCATGTCTGTGGCTTTGAGTAATACGGGTTCTCTTTATTGTTGTCTTTTCTTGGTTCTGATGTGCATTCTGGCTGACTTGCAGTCAGTCATGTCCATCACACAGCATTTATCATTTGCAGGAATATGGTTGGATAGCTGTCTGCCTGATGATTGGTGGCAGGTTAAGATACTGCTTGATGGGACTTTCTGCTCTTGCTGTGTCTCTGGGGACTGTTCTTTCCCCCTCTAGAGATTCTCTGTACTTCAGTCCCTGATTTTGCTCTTGTATTGTCATTGTCAGTCGCTGTGGATAAGCCAGTAATAGTACTATATTAATGCTTTTCATATTGTGCTGATCTTATATAGCCTTCTACATTGACAAGAAACATTAATATGTATCACAGTGAATCACACAGTTTGGTTTATCTTCAGCAGTTAATTACTTGGATGTCTTGGTACTTACTAGCCTATAGCTTGTATAGTAAAAGTGGCCGAAAATTAAATCTGGTCATGCAACCAGTGTTTCATGACAAGCAAGAGTGAACAAATGATCATTTTTCCTGGATATGCACAAATAATCATCAGATTTCGAGAACAAAAGATGAAATATGAGCATTGTCCACAATTATCAGAATTTGACTGAAACATGGACTTGAAAAGTCAGAATGCAAGACATGGGTACTGTTAAATCTGTAGTCAGAAATTGTACTATGGTGTAGGCCTATTCGTTTTTATTTTCCAGGAATTCTAGAAGTTCCTGTTACCAATTCAGGAAGAATGGGTTTTTAATTAGGCCTACTTGTTTGTGGGTCAGTAGATCAGGAAACACTTGTATGATTCATAGGCAGAAAAGTGACTCTTGTTTCAGTCTTTTACCTGTGTCATTTTGTGAGCCTCAATTCTGTTTTTCCTCATTTCCATTTCTTTCCCTCTGCTGAGCCCTTCCTGAGCCATCTTGTTTTTTTTTTTTCCTCTCTCAGATCAGGAAGGTAGATTTAAAATGACAGGCACTATTTTCAAACTGCAAATTGCCTAGATTTATAATAATATGGTTTATTGGCAAACCGTGCACTGCATAATCACGCATTTGCGAAGGCTTATGTGCGAATCAAGAAAAGAATACGTCTGGTTTTCAGTTTTATTATGGACAGCAAACATCAATAAAGGAAATAACAGTACACCACAAGCACTTTATTTATCCGGTGCTGTTGTCAACGGGTGTATTGTCCTTTCCCCTTCTTGGTGTTTTTTTTTTTCTTTCTTGTTCAAATGTTTGATTGTAATCAGTGCAGGAGAAAAGGATTATGGTAGAGGAGCAGGCAGGCAGACAAAAAGCTGAACTTATGCCAAAAATGAGCTGCAGCGGAAAGACAGGTGAGACTGCAGCCACACGAAAGCTTGCAGCGTGAGCCTGGGCTGTTGTGTTCGGGGAGTACGTGACGAGAATGAGCAACCCTGCCCATCTACCCAGCACTTGTCTAAAACGCGTCCTTGATCATCTCTAACCAAAGAAAAAAAAAATACGCCTGTAATTTAGTGCTGTCAGTGTTTCAGTATATTATGGCTCCTTTTGTTTAAAAGATTTGGCATTCTGTCATACTTCTCTTCTGGGTGCTTCATTTTCCTTTACACTTATTTTTAGAGGTTAGCTGAGGCAGATGTTGCTATTATCAGTACACACATTCCTTTTCCCTCTGCACGGAACATATAAATCTACCTTCAGTGTCCTTTTTTCCCCCTAAGTTAATCTTGGTGGGGGGGGGGGGAGTGTGGAGTGGAGGCTTAACATTTAGTCTGCCGTCGGGTATAGACATTTTCTCTGTGGTTAAGAAGTCTAGGTGGTTGAATTCTATGTTGAATCCTGCCAAACCCCAAGCACACAACCTGTACAGCAAAAGTGCATACAGTATGGCAGGACTGAGGCATGCCTGTGGGCTGATTTAAACCAAGCAGATGTGCTGAGCAAAACGGGTGTTTTATTGTCTTTAGCCTCACTGCTAGGGCAAAGAATGCCTTTTCCCCTCCTCCTCACCTGCAAAATTGGCAGATTGCCAGAATATTCCCCTGCAATCAGAATAGGAAAAGAAAAGTGTCCAACAAAGCCTTAAGACATATTGTACCCTGATATCCCATTATCAGAAGCTGTAAGACTACTAAATTCATGCCCATTTGCTCTTTAAGCTAATACTCTTTTTTTTTTTTTAAATCAACTGAAATATACTCCTTTTAACAACTATACCTTTATTATCACCCTTCCTAAATAAAGTTAATATGCACCTATTACAGTTTTTATCCCATGTGCGCTGCCTTTACCAGACTACAATTGAAGAATAGATTTTATCAACAGGACAGTTGGGCATGCAAATTAATTGCTTTTTCAAATGATTTATAGTTTGTTCATTTAACCAGTAACCAGTGGAAATATATTTAGATTGCTCTTTTTTATAGCTGTGGAACAATGCACTAGCTAATGATTTGAATATCTATTCACATTCCTTTCAAAAACCATGTAGAACATATTGTAACACATTGTGCGTAAAAACAATTAATGGCCACTGTATAGAAGTAAGTTGGCATCTAACCTCGTGTGATACGTTTTTTTGTGCTTTTTGCATGTGCTTTTTTCTCTTCATTTCCTGTGGATTTACCTTAGAACATTGCTATCGGTATCATTGCCTACTCTGAGGCAAGCTCTCCAGACAAGAGACGTCACCTTCAACTGTGTCATCAGTTGCCAGGCCAACGGCCCTGTAAGTGGCAGGCCTTTCTTTTTCTGAATTGCTCTCTGCTGTTTCAAAGGGAAATTTTGAAATTGCCATGTTAATGTTAACGGGAAGGGGAAGCAGTAGTCTTGTATATTCGCATCACCTTGAATGGGTAACAGAACATGGTGTCCCGCAATTCCCATGGCCCAGTCATAGGCTACACTGTGTGACATCTACCATTTTAATGAGACAATTTGGGGACAGCATGAAGAGAGCCTCCCAGATAGTCGTTTATGACATGTAGGCTAAGTAGAGAACTATTCGCGACAACATTACAGAACTTGGAAATATGTTACTTGTGTTATTCATTTCAGTTCCATTTTTAGCTGCAAATTGCAGGGGAAGCATTTGTATTTCAAGCTCTGATATCCTAAGAGTCTGAATGTTGACTTTTTATCATACCCCTTTGGAACACAGTGTAAATTAGTCACAATAAAAAATGAAGGCTACACAGCTGACTGGATGAACCTTAATTTGTATTGTTGCATTCATTAATGGCACAGAATGAATTATTTGCATTTAATTATCAACATTTCAGCTGGCCTTTTTTATTTTTGATTATTGCGAAATGAATCCAGCACTTTTGCACTGACTTTTGCTTCCCAACTTTTATATGTACTGCATATTCTATATGTTAATAAGGCTTGTTGTTTTTCTTGTGGTTGCTGTACCTCTCCACATCTGTGAATTGTATAAGGAGGACAGTGCCCGCTTGTTCTAGTTCTTGACTTTATTACATGATTATGCGATTACCTCACCCTTAACGACTTCAGTGTGGCCAGCCATTTCGCATGGAGGACTGATCTGTGAGGTGACCCCTGAGCCGAATGATGGAGGGCTGAACAATCCCCTCACAGTAATTTCACTTTTGAGAGTCACTTAAGGATGTTTTAACTGCTTACATATGTCAGGGCTGGAAGCGGTGTGGCCGGGCCGCCCCAGAAAGCAGAACCCAGTCAAGCGTTTCTTGCTAATCGATTGCAGTTCTTCACACAGATGGAAGCACTAAAGCCGTGGTCATGCTTATAGATTATCAGATGAAGAAAAACGCTGGTTTCTGCTAAGTGGAAGGATGAAGTTTGACGTTACCCTGCGAGAATGCATTTGTGGCACGGTTTCACACATGCTCTGCCATGAGGAAGGTAGCGCAACTTCAGTTTTAATGTAACTTCACATTAGTGTATCAAACTTGCATTTTCTTGGGTTCTGCCCACCAGTAGTCTGGTGAAGTCCTCAGACCCCACCGGGCTTTTTCAGCCTTGGGTAACCACCCACCATTATGTGTGACCCTTCCAATTTTTTTTGCCATTCTCTTTATTGGTTCAAGCTTATTTTATATTTATATAGCGGTGTTCCTAAATACCCTTTTGGTTTAGGTCAACATACCCCGTGTGCAGTTTTCTTCTTTTGTGCATCTGACACTATTCTGAGACAGTGCCGCAGGTAAGGAGAGAAAGATAATCTGTATCGGGTGAATGACACTCAATCCATCTACTCCTGTCTCATGACTCCAGGCTCCCCCATCTCAATAGAAGTCATAGTCACCTGCAGTGCCTTAAAGTGCCACAGGGGACAGAACTTACAAATACTGTAATTTCAGCTACTAGTATTGTTGTGCCAAAAGCCACAAGTGGTATGCCCTTTCGTTGGAGTTTTGGACCTACATTTATATTTAATGCCTTATGTTTGTGCTCTTTTGAATTACAAGGCATGGCTTTGATCTGAGAGTTCCCTTTTGCATGTTAAATCATAATAAAATAATAGTATTTAGTAGTGTTTGTTCTTTTAATGAAAGGATCTCAAAGCAGTTTGAAAGTGAGGTTGATATGAACCATCATGTAGACACCGCGGTGATGCACTGCAGCCATTTTGCCAGATTATTTCACCAGTTAATGTGGAGAACAGTTGTGGCCATATTGAACTCTATTCTCAAAGGAACTCCTATCAGTGACATCACCGTGTACAGCACAGCATCCCCATCACTGCTTTGGGGCTTTTTAACTTAGTCAGGAGAGATGAATGTCCCATGAAAAATATCCGTATACTGATAAAGCCTAGCTGTTTCTGTTTTCACTGGAGAACAATTCTGTTGTATGTTTCAGAAGTGAATAATCTTCATTTAGTGAGCTGAGATTTTGTGTGAGGTCAATCGGTTTGTTTTATTAAAGCACTTTCCTCTTAATACAAACAAAGCTGTGTGGAGCTGATTGTTGCATTTTCGGTTCAGCTACATTTCATTTTCTTGGAAATAATTATGCTGGTGATATGGGATCCCTTTGCTGCCCCTTTCTCTGAATCACAGGGCCATCTGCAGCGGGGTCATAAATAACTGGCTGAGACTTTTGCAAACAAACCCTCTTGACAGTTCATCATCATAAAAAACCGCCAAATCAGGGAAGGGTTGGAAAATGGCACGGGTAGTTTTGTATGACCTTCCCCGGCTTGTCTCATTCCCCAGCCTGTCATCACCCTCTATTCCGTCCTTTGTATTCTCAGAATATGCGGACAGAGTGGAGGTTCTGTGTGCGTGTGTGTCGTGATTTGCTCAGCATGATGTCATTTGCGGTTGCGCTGCTGGCTAACGCGTGTGTATGATCTGACTCACAGGGATGACTTTGAGCAATGTTTGACCTTAAGATGCATCAGGGCTGGAACGTAACCTGTGTGCCAGTTAATTAGAAAAGTAGCGCAGTGCTCTCATCTTACTCTCGGACAAGGGGATCCAGGAAAGGGAGTGTGCTATGCAGAGGGTTTTATAGTACACATTGTTCAGGGGCGGACAGACAGGCAGCCAGACAGGCAGGCAGGCAGGCATGCAGGCAGAGAGAAGCTTGCCGGAATGTACTATTGGCTGTTTGTGGCAGCTGTAACCCATGGTAACCCTTGGTTACAGAACACACACACGGCAGAGCAGCATGACACAAACTGTCACTTATTGTATCCGGAATGAGCTGAGGCGAGAAGGGGGGAAAAGTGAAGGAAAAGAAAGAGGAATGTGTGCGCATTGCAAGTGCAGAAGAAACCCTGCTTATTACCAGCTGACTGCTTCCTTAATGCTTTAATGCCGTGCTGTTTATTTTTGAATTTACAATATCTTCACTGGCTGAATGTTGCCGTGTCTGGATTTTGAGTAGATTTGACCCCACCAGCTGGATCCATGGCCTCTCCAAGACAGCTGCTCAGTAGTGCTGCCAAAGCAAAGTCATTATTAAGGGGGGATCAGTAATTTAGTACTGTTCTGTACAGAATTTTGCCACAGCACTGTTTTCAAAGGTGACCTGAGAGTATAGTGCAGTCTATTTTCATTGTGAACTAAATAGCTGCCATTGAGTCTGCTTTTATATGAGCTTGGATTAGAGTGTCAGAGGATTGGCTTGATAGGTTGCAGCTTGTGTTGGACTGGAAGACGAAGGACTAACAGTTGCTTCTGGGTGTAGGTAAGTCTGTCATCTGGGTCATGCTTGTCTGGTATGGTACAACAACAAAGACAACCAGTATCATGAAAAATACAATGCAAATCTTGAAGAATCTTAATCTTGCACAATAAGGAGGCTTGTGTGAAATTCATTAAGGAAAAATAATAGTGTAATTTCATCGGGTTTTTAATTTAAGGGAATCACAGAAGCAGCAAATGCACAAAAATAAAATGGTGCCATTGCACTTGAGCATGTGTCAATGTGGCTTTAATGCTTGCGTACAGCTCTATAATTACCATGGCTTCATGTGATAATCCAGTATGTGGTATCAGTAACCGTGGATGTAATGGGTGTCTGACAAAGAGTTGTAGGTAAAATGCTTATTGATGATTGGGACCAGCAGTCTTGGAAGATGATTGTTTATGTAAAGGAAGTATGGGCTTTGGTGTTCCTGTCATTCAGTTTAAATTGTTTTTGTGCATTTAATGAACTTTTAATTATAATCATATTCAAAGTAAATGTGATGGAATAACTGTGACATGATTGCCGGAGAGTGTAGGGAGACCCTTAAGCCATTTAGCTGAATTAAACAGCCACAGGAAGACTACAGAGACTGTATCCTCTAGGCTGGAGCAGAACACAAATTCTTTCAGGAACACAAAGGCTTACAGAATTAAGAAGCTGAAAGGTGATGTGCAGTTTCCCAGAGACTGGAGTGTGACCTGCAGAGGGGAGATCTTTCACGTAATTCATCGTCCAGCTGTGCTCCTCTTAATTAAAAGCCACTGACAGGAAGATGGTACAGAGGATTAGGAGCTAGGTGGAATAGCTCTGCTGCAGAGACAAACATGTTCCTCTGGTGAGCATTCGCCACCTTTCCGGCTCTCCCCCGCTGAGCATGCTGGGAATTTTACAGCCAAGCATGACTGCGTAGACTGTGCACTGCAGATAAATGTCCTGCTGTTGCATGCTCTGAGGAGGTGTCTTAATGAGGAGGAAGAGAAAGAGAGGTATAGAGACAGAGAGAGAGACCAGCTAGGTAGCAGTGGCGTTTCAGAAAAGACGCCTATTGCAATGAGACCACAAAGAACTCATTCTTTCAGATAGATTGTTTTCGGTGTGTTACATTATGAATAAATATCTTATATTGCTCCATACTCTACATACATACTGATAAATGTTCTGCCTGTTGAAGTGTCACAGAAGCTGCGACAGTTGAACATTTTAATGTTTTAATGTTCTTCAAAAACTCTGTAATCTAATGTAATTATTTTCGGTAAGATTACTGTAATAGACCCTTGCTTTTTATGTGCTTTTTAAATGATTTTTTCATAACACCAAAAGAGGGCCAGCTGGATAGAACATTGCAGTTACACTTCTGTGATATTAAAAACCAAATTCTTTTATTTGTGTTTAAAGGTATTGATGAAGATTATCATTGTCATATGTAAATTGAATTAGCCTTTACTAGGACTAAAATTTGATCGCAGGACTTCTTAGGAAATGTCAGGGCAGGATTCAGGCAAGTAGCAATAACTCACATAAATGTGTATAGCTACCTAATGCAATGAGAGCAATAAGAGACATGAATATACATGCTTAATGCAGTAACTCATAGAAATGTGTACAGTCAGAGATTTTTCACTTTAAAGGTGTTTTTGCCCCATACTCCAAACTGTGGGGCGAAACGCACCTTGACAGTGAATAATCTCTCTCTCTATATATATTTTTTATAACGTATTGCAATAATTATAATGTTACTCTTGTTGCATTCTGTGTGTAAATTTATGTGACTTATTGCTAATTGCCTGCATCCCGCCCTTGACATTTTCTAAGAAGACCTGTGATCCAATTTTAGCTGTAGTATGAAGAGTAATTCGATTTGCATTTGCAAAGCAAACTACTAAACAAACTGAAATGAACTAATCTAGTTGGTGGTACATGGATAGTTTGTAAAAGAATGGGCCAGATGTACCAAGGATTTTGCGGGTATGTATGAAAGAGTGGCACAGGGCTGGAAGTGCAGTATGCGTGCGATCTGTGCGAGTCATCGCAAGGATGCATTTAAGGGAGGACCTCACAAATAATGGGCGCACATATAATAAGTGTGGCTTGTTATGTATTCTGTTGGATATACTAAAGTTCACACAATTTGCAAGGGTTGATTGTTCCGTGAAATTTCTCAGCCTTTAAAGAGCATGTGTAAATCAAGGTGCAAGCAAGATGGAAAAACAGATATATGCCTAGAAGGTGCACTCGAAAAGACTCAACTCCCCAAGCCAGAAATAATCAAGCAGCACAGATTAAGCACCCATGCAATAATTAAGGCTGGGTGTTTGTCACAGAAAATACTGGCTAAATTTATGGAGCAGTCATGGCAAAGCTGTTAAAAATAACAAGTGTTCAAAAAACAGATTTATTAAATTAACCAATAGATCTCCTGCAGCGGTGGGATATGATTGAAATAACATGCACAACTGTAGTGATAGTAACAAGTGCTTGACGTTTCAAAAAACCAGGGCAACTGCTAGTAAGAGATATGCGTAAATTGGCTGGTGTATTTAATCGCGTTTGTCCTTCACGGAAAGGACATGCTTTTTGCCTTTATCGGAACATTGTTAGAACTAACACTTCTAAAATAATATATACATACATACATGCATGTCCATGTTGGATCAAATATTTATTTATTGATTGATTGATTGGTTGGCATTTAGGAATCCCTTCCAGGTATAGACTAATGATGAACAGAAATATCAGGAGCAGGAATGTTATTCATAGTCTAGTAGAGCCCTGGAGAAGTACCATTTTACAGAATTGTAATTTTTTTCCCTTACTTTTCTGTTTCTCTTCAGATGTATGAGAGTCCTTTCAAGCCTGTTGCTGACCAAGATGCAAGTAACCATCTGGGAGAATCCATGAAACCAAAGCTGCAGCCCAAGGGCAGTCTCCAGCATCAACTGGATTGGATAAAGCCACCAGTCGGAAGGGGCTCTTCCCAAGGGAATGTTACTGATGTTTCTGAATCAAAAAGAGAACTAGCATCAGTTAACAGGAGCTCTCTTCCACATTCGACAAATGCTTACACCAAATCACAACAAAGGAAAGTGACAGGAAGCTCACCTTCATGCCCGTTTACTTCAGATATGTTAAGCCAAATCCCTGGCTCCCAAACAAGTCCGCTTTCTGCAGCAAATATGCCACCAGCCACACAGACAGAAAGTAGTATTACTACACTTATAACTTCAAAAAGAGACAAGGGTCTACTGGAGGTCACCGAGCTTGTCTTTGGTAACATCAAGAGGAAATATGGCCGAAAAGACTCAGTGAGAAATTTGACATCATACAATTCAGAATTTCAGATTGGGAAGAAGGCAGGAAATGACCCATTGACTGAAACTCCAGATAAATCTAAAGAGAAGCAAACTTTTCTGCTTGAAAAAACTAATGGACCTCTTTCTGGAGGGACCGAGACTGCTGGGAAAAATGCAGAGATGGAGGGCAAGTATCTTCCGGTAGCAGTTCCAGCAAGGGTCGATGAGTATAAAGTGCATCCTTGGAGAAAGAAACAATATGGAGAGTCATTGAAAGATCCCGTCCCTCTGTGGGATTTAACAGAGGTGGCCTCTGAGTTGGACAGAAAGGCTGACAGAGGTTTTTCTGAGCCAAAACCTCCAAATAGGCTTGAGCCAAGGACCACACATCAGATTGAAAACAGTCACACTGAGGCAGGGACTGTGGTAGCAATGACTGAATTAGCTGACGTATGTAAGAATAAGCTGAGGAAAAACCCTGTGAGGAGACCTAATGCACCAATGGAACTGTATCATCAAACTGATACAAAACTTCTAAAACCAAAAGGCAAGGAAAGGTGGTCACATCTGAAATCCAAATCCTCCCATCACCAGACAAATAGTAGCTATCTAACATCAACTGTCTTGGAGCCTCCTTCAGCTTATCCCATAACACCCTCTAGCCCTCTCTATACCAATACTGACAGCTTGACAGTCATCACCTCCTTAAAAAAGAAGCGTGGACGACCAAAAAAACAGCCTTTGCTTACAGTAGAAACCATTCATGAGGGAACATCTAGTAGTCCTATAAGCCCCATTTCAGGAGAGTCACTTGGTAAGAAAAGAAGGAAGAAGCATAATTTTTCAGGAATTGAGGTGGCTAAAGTAAAAGCCTCCTCTTATTCTAAACAACTTAACCATAATAAAAACGCAGGGAAAACTAATGTCTGGGACAAGAACAACCTCAAAAAGACAAAAATGGTCAAGATGAATCACATTTTGAATGAGATTTTGTCATGTTCAACCAACAGTAATCTGATTTTGAAATCCAGAGCTCCTGTGACTGGAGCTGTCTCAACTGTTTCAAAAATTGAGGCCCACTTGGGCAAGCAGATCAATATAAGTAAGCGAGGGACTATTTATATTGGCAAAAAGAGGGGTAGGAAACCGAAAGCTGAGCTACAGGCCCAGCAAGACCAACACAAAATCAATGGTAAGCATTCTGTGTCTAGCCAATTTGTGAATCCAACAGTGCCTTCTAATCCACAGTCAGTGTTAGCAGTTGCTTCTCCTAGGATCATGCCATTACCCTCTGCTCCAGCTGCAGGTCCTGGTGGGAAACTATGCCTTGCTAACACAGAGACAGGTCTGAGAGAGTTGAAGACCATGCCAAATCTGCAGGCTGTCAGTGCATTGCTCACAAAAGCTCCAAAGGGTTTTCACAGCAACACCTGGAAGCTCTCCCCCCCTAGGCTTATGACAAACTCACCATCTCATCTCTCTGAGGTGACTTCTCTGAAAGAGGGCACCTTGTCTCCCATCAGCGAGTCCCACAGTGAGGAAACGATCCCAAGCGATAGTGGAATCGGAACTGACAACAACAGCACTTCAGATCAAGCAGAGAAAGGCCCTACATCTCGCAGGAGGTACTCTTTTGACTTCTGCAGCTTTGAGCCACCTGAAGGTGCTGCACTTGCCTCCAGCAGAGCCAAGCGGGGACATTGCCAGAAGCATGTGGATGCTGTCACTGTAAAGACTTTCCTTGCCCAAGAAAACCTGAAAAAGCAGAAGCATCGTCGCAAAAGGAAGGGCATTCAAAGACGAGATGACCTTCAGTTTTTAGCTGACCTTGAGGAACTCATTGACAAGTTCCAGGTCTTCCGCATTTCCCATCGCACTTACAGCTTCTGTCGTGAGAGCTTATATCCAAGCATCTTCCGGGTGAACTTCAACAACTACTACCCTATGCCATACTTCCCTTTTGATCCACTGCATTATCTTCGCAGGAATTCGGAAATCAAGCCTAAAAAGCGGTGTGGTAGGCCAGCCCAAGCTAATGAGCCAATGTCAAAAATGCCTTTCATCCCAGGATTTAGCTATCCCTTTCCCAGTGGCAATTACTATGCACCTTACGCAATGCCTTATACATCAATGCCGATTGCCACCAGTATGGTGAACCTAGGCTATTATGGCCAATATCCAGCTCCTGTGTACTTGTCTCATACTCTTGGGGCAACAGCCTCTCCTTTCATGAGGCCAGCCGTGCCACCACCCCAGTTCCATTCCAGTGCCCATGTAAAATTAGCCACTTCTGCCAAACATAAGATCAAACTTGGATCTCAGCAGATGCCCTCTACTGGAATGGAAGATGCCAAGTCGTTGTTGGTGGCTCCTGCAGGTGGTGCGGGTAACTTGCCTAGTGTTCGGGTTCACAAGCGCAAACACAAGCACAAGCACAAACACACTGAGGACCAGCTCTCCAGGTCTGAGAGCAAAGACCTGGGTGGACTGTTCAGTGGATCAAAGAACCGTTGCTTCCTGAGCCTTCGGAGTGACAGGCTGGGGGTGTCTGACAATGAAGCCCCTTTATCGAAACTGAAAGATACGCTGCGGAACCAGCAAAGTCCGGGCACTCTGTTAAGAAGCTCCAGGAACATCTTTGAAGTGGACAACCTCTCTACTTTATCTCTGTCTGACTCACAGCAGTGGACGTGCACTCATGAGCAGGGGGAACTGGTACATGACCTCCATGCTGCCTGCTCCCACCGGCTCTCCAAGAGAATCCGGACCGGAAAGGATCTGCCTTCTGACCTGCTAGGCAGGCTGCCGTCTCCGCAGGTGGCCCAAGCTGCCATCAGCAACAAGAGGCAAAGCTTGAAGGTGTTTGAGCTGTACAGACCGCAACACATGGAGCCCTTCAGGAAAACCAGGATGGAGAACATGGAGCAATCATTTCACTGCCCAAGCCCTTCATTGGAAGGTAAGTGTTCTTATCATCCTTATTTTGATTTCAGAGACATCAGTGAAGTTGTGATTAAGGCCCTGGATGAATATATTATGGATTTAGATTTCTATCCCCTTGATCCCTATAGTGGAAAATGTATGGATTTAATATTTAATGTATAATATTATACTATTTGATCATCATAAATAAGGAACATTATGATATACCCTTTAAAATTAAGACTTTTTCCATGGGTATAGATCTCAGCGTCACAAGCTCTTTACCTCTTTAGGCTGCCTTGGTTTTAGTTTCATATATACATCTTTATTTGAAGCGCCAGCTTGGAACAAATATAACAGTACATGTTGCAAACTTATCAGCTCTAGCCTGATGAAATGTAATTCATGGATGAAAACTGCTGTAACATTAATTTTCATCCAATTTTCCTCAAACTTGCCTGATCCCCTTGTTGCATTATTTAAACATTTTGATGTATTTTGTATACAGACCTGTGCAACCCTTTTCCCTGAGTTAAAAAAGCTGGACAGCAGCCAGAAGTCTAATGAATCTGGCCTGTTCCATTGAAGGGGAATTGGAAGCCCTCGGTTAGATTGCATTCCTACTCCCTAGGTAAAAAAGGGAAGGAAATTGTTCTGCCTAATCACCATCCAGATCCTTGACTGACATGCTTTCGTGCTTGACAGATCTGTCTTTGCTACAATAAGCAACTGTATTTTATGTATATTTCTTGTAAGCATAAATGTGTGCCTACATTAACCTGAATGTTCATGGAATACTGTAGCTTTGTGAGAACTTAATTGAACTGACTTAATTTTCTGTCGGTGCAAGATTCCACAGAGATTGCAGTTTTTATTTGCTATGATTTTTTTTTTGTGCGTAAAAACATGCATTTTAAAATCTGAAATATCATACAGGTGAACATGTAACTTATTGTCACGTATTGTCTAAATGATAGCCTAATGCTTTGACCTTGTCAGTTGTTACCCAGTATTGCGTGAAAAAAATATGAAGTTGCTGTTGTTTTAAAAAATCTTGGCGCTTGCTTATAAATGTAATAAGTGACCTAGTTTTTCCCCCATTTACATTGCTGGATGACACTTTCTTGCTTATTAATTTAGCTTTTCCACCGGTCACTCTACCACCTTTCCCTCTTCAGTTTTGTAATACTACATTAGGAAAGACAACAAAAAGTGCTCATTGGTTGAGCACTTCTGGTTGAAGGCAGCACTACGGTCGACTCATACTATCCAAATGAATACCTAGTAGCCCTACCAACACTAGTTTTACAGGAGGGAATGTTGAACAGCAGTAAACAAAAAAATGACTTTTTTATTCAAAATATGAGGGAAGATTTTTACATTTTTGGAAACCTGTGGCAGTTAGTTAAGAGTTCTTAGTAAATACATTTTCTTTTTGCGAAGCTGCATCATTGTAAGTTTCCATAGCAGTAGTGTGCAGAAGTGATTATTTAGTATTAGCTAGTAGTAGGCTATGCAGAACATACAGTAGTATGACATACTGGCAGGAAGTCAGAGAGAATCAAGTTGATACCTGCACCGCAGCTGTTGAGGGGATATTAAGCATTTTCATGAGGTCAGTTGTGCTGGTCTTTGGTGAGTTGTGAAGTTAAGCCCTTTGCTATTCATCATAGGAAATGGGCATGTGGTTTCGATTGGAAAGCTGATGGTATGCCATACTGTGAGGCTCACATGATCACAGTGTAGTCGGCTCACAGTGCGTTTGAACTCTTGATATCCTATGTGGTGTGTTGTGGTTGTTGGACTCACGCTCACCAAGATCATCCTGACCGTAAACGTTTTCTTTTGTTGCAAAAGAAAATAAAGAGTTTCATGATGCACTTGATGTTTGCATGCATGTGTGTAAGAATTTGTTTTAATCCATGTGCTGGCTGTTTTTGAAAATGTTGACCAGCCCAAGCTGTAAACAGTTAGCCTATGTCTTAGATCTGTGTGCTTTTTCTGTAGGCGTAGGCAAGGGACGTGCATTTATGAGAAAGATGCTATTATTTTTCGGAACAAGTGAAGCTGAAGTGATGAATGGCAGGATACATCTTATTTAATATTAATATCAGCTTTCTGTATCATTAATCTTATGCTTTAAAATAACCCCCCAGAAAGCATTTCACTCAAAGCTTTGTTATTGTTTAATGTAATGTTGCACTGTGGAGATGCTGTATACACCAGTATATTGGAAATTACACCGTACTATTTAAAATCTTGCCAATTTTTCAGTTTATTCAGCAAATAAAGTGTAGTTGTACAGTTATGTTTTATTTGATTGAGATATTTTAATGTGTAAAACAGATTATTTTCATAGGCAGGAAAGGGTCACAGCCTGTGTATGTGCAAATTTCAGTGCATGCTCGATATCAAGAGCTAGGATATTCTTTCAAGCCAATGCAAGGCGTGAATGTGTTATAAAATGGCTGTGGAGTCAGTCCCAGCAGAAAATACATGAGCACCTCCTGTCAGTGTGAAGTACTATTAAACCATCAAACATGAGTAAAGAATCCACATACATTCTGTTAAGCTAATCCATTTTCTGAAATTCTGATTCTCTCTGTGTAGCTAAATGTATTGCACTTCCTCTGTGTAAATATTATAACTACTGTTCCTGAAAATTGAAATTTGCATGACATTTGAGAAGGATTACTTACTTGAAGGGGTTAATTGCTCACATGATATTACCCACTTGTTCTCCTACTGGCTTTTGACCCGTGAACGAGAAGCAATTGTCGTGGGGCCAGTAGGCCTATATCATATCTGTCATATGATCAGCCGTGTTCCCTGTATCCTGAGAGCGAAAAATTACACTCTTGGGCTATTGCTGCAGAAAAGGAGGTGACACCTTATCTGGACCGTGCTCCTGGGGTTGGTAATTGACTAGCAATGCTCCCTGTCATCTGATAAACCATTTGCAATAGAAATTATTTGCTGGGACTGTTAAAACTGTGAGGTGTTTGCTCCACCCTTGTCAAGTCAGAATGTAGCACAGCTGTAACACCCAGCAGTTCCAGGGTATGTTTTAACCTCGAACCCCAGACATTGGTTTCAGACAGTGGGAAATTGGCCTCTGCCTGTGCGATGGGTGCTGGAGGGAATGCACAGAGGTCGGTCCATGATTGCGTGTCCTTAATGAAAACACGCTGCACAGGATGCCGGTAGAGATTTGGGGGGATAAATGGCTTGTGACGGTCCCTTTGAAAATTAATGTCTCTTGCACATGATTTGTTGGCTTTCAGGAAGGCTACATGAGGTTCTCGGCCTGGGAGCCTGGGATCGCTTGGGGTCCTGGGGGGGGGGGGGGGGGCGTTTGGTTGGATCTTGTGATTAAAACCAAATGAGGAATTTGTCCGTGTAAGCTTGACCTCTCGTCCCCTGTGTGTATTTCTGGGGTCTAATTAATAATTCAAATGTGTTTTCCTCACATATTTCACTCTCGAGCATATGCTAGTCATGTGTGATCTTTCCACAAGTTCACCTTGTGAGTGAAACAAGGCGGTTGTGCTTACAGTTTTTCTTACATTGAAAGGATATGCGTGTTGCACCTGGAGGGGGTACTTACAGGGCAAGAGGATGTATGAGGAAAAACACTCCAGCCGAGCTCCCATGTCGGTGTCGACCTTTGTTGTGCACTAGGAAATGCTTCACCAATAAAAGATGTTTTTTTCTCACCTCCTGCAGTGTTAGTGTTAGTTAGTGTTCCTGTTGTGTTCTTCATTGGGAAATCTATATTTGGGAGCTCAGACATCTATGTGTTCAGTGGAGGAGAGATTAATGCTGTATGACTATTTGAACAAAGTTGATGGGCTCAATGTGTACTCCCTTATGGTTTAACCTTGGGTATGCATGCCTACCATAGACCTATACTGATTTCATCATAATTCATGTGCAACATTATCGTGTAATTTGACACTTCAAATTTTTTCATCTTAAAATAATCGCTGACCTTCAGATTTGATGTCATGTAGGCCTATTAATCACCCCAGTGACCATGCCATTCGTTAACAGCTATTTAGCCTATTTGTTAAAAAAAAAATTTCACAAAATTAATTTTGATGAACTGTACTGTAGGTAATTTTTTCATGCTATTCATTTTGTATTTTAAATAAATAAAGAAAGACCTGAAAAAGCTATGGATGGTATAGCTAATCTCTGTATTTAGTCATCTGTTCCTCACATGGTGGACCAGAAGCACTAAGCACAGCTTCTGAGGCACCATGGATAGTTTTTTGCAAACATTCTGGGTGATCGCTCTGTTTTATGTTGCTGTTGTCGGAGTGGTATTGGGTAGGGAATGCTCCCCAGAAGATTATTTAAATTTTGCATTTAGGGACATTTTGTGTACAGTATTGTGATTGCTAAATTCAACAGTACATTCAGTAGTACAGATTAGGCTTGTAATGCACCGGACTCCCATAATGTTGCATTGTTGGGCCAACTTGTAAAATGAAAGGTTATCATTTAAAGTTACAATAACAAGTTATTACAATAATTGTCTATCACCTGTGTCTATAAAATAGACCTTTCTTAATCAAGCCATCATATAAGTAGGCCCTATATACTTTAGTTTAATGCATTATGTAGGCTATTAAATAATTCATGATATTCTTTGGAACTTCCAATAACAGTCAAGCCACAATGCAGGCTATAGGCCTACATTATTTGTCATATATTCTGCATATACTTTGTGGACATTTTACTCTGAAAGGGCAGAATATTTTAGTTGTGCTTTTTAATACAAGAAATAATACTCCACTGAAATTTACTGAAGTCTGAAGTTTACAACTAAAAAAGTAAGTTGGAACGAACAGTCCCCCCCCCCCCCCCTTTGTTTCTGTTGGCTCCTAAACTGAAAGGCTATTCATGAAGATCTGATTTGTAGCTAAAGCACTGACTGGCTTCCTGAAAGTGTATTAAGAAGTGGTTAGTTGGCACTCTTCGTATTAAACCTGGCAAGCCTACTCTATACTTAAATAGCTGTTTACCTTTGTTGAAGTAAATATTGGTATAGACCATCAGAAAATGTTGTTGATGACCTACCTGCCAAATGCGTGTTTTTCCCCTCTGTGACCCACTTATATGTATATTTTTCACCACAAAATTGAGAGAAGACATTCTTTATGAAATGTGATACGAAATGTCATTAATGGTTCACAGCTGAATTTAAAAACACCCTGGATTGTTTTCTAAAAAAAAAAAAAATCTATAAAGAATGTTTTTTATGTAACTTCTCAAATGTTTATCAGTTTGACTCATAGGTAGGATATATGTACAGTACTTGGAGTTTTGAAGCTTCCATCAAACCGTGTTTAGAAATCTTTGAGAGAGGACTTAGGCTATTTCTTGATTTCAGGGAGAGTTCAGCTTGGTGTATTCTTTAGGCTTGGCGTATTTGTTGTCTCAGGTCCCATGCAAATATAATGAGAAGTGAAATCACTGGGAGGAAAAGGAATTTAAATGCTATTGAGGTATAGCCTAATAGTTAAATCCATTAATCCAGAAAAGGGTTTTACAAGCTATTATTCAAAACAAGTTGTGTACTTGCTGTAAAGTAGGTATTTTTTTCTGCTTCCGAATATAGGAAATGTAATGACTGAATTATGTTATATGTACAGCAAAATCTAATAGCCTACTGCATTCAGACAGTATGCATCTAATGTGTTATGCTGTGATGATGTCATTTTAGTCAACATTTCATGTCTTTTAAGCTTAGAGCTTAGTTGATACAGTTATTACATAGGCAGGCATTGCTTTGACTTTCTTCGTTCTTAAACATTCGTTTGTATTTTTTTGATGTAGGCATTTGGCTTTGTGAACAAAATTGAGAATATTGAATATGAGTGTAGTTTTAAATCCTATGCAAGACCCCGTTCTTATTTGGGAAATGTGTGATGTCAGCAGTACTGTACATTTACGTGTTAAAGGCTCCGCTTAGCTATTTGTTTCAAGGTTTATTAAATGCTTGGTCACTTTTGTTGTCCAGTGTGTCCCTGTTAAGCTGGTAAAATATGAAATCTGTAAAACGTTGTGCCACATTTACTCCTAGAAAATGTGACCGGACAAAACAAACCAGTTGGATTTGGCACCAGATCTGATGTAGATTCTATTTCAATCAAAGCAGCCAATCATCTTTGATCTACTATTCGCATGCACGTGCCCTGCAAAATGTAGTCTGTTTTCCTGTTCGGAGGGTATTATTTAACAGTGTCCGCAGGTGCACCCGTTGAGATTCATGGACGAATTGATCAGTCACATAATTATAAAAAACGCATGTCTGATTTAGAGGATAATTACTTTGATGGGGCATTTTTATATATTTTTTACAGTTACAATTAGCTAAAATAGTAAGTGCTTGGATGTAAGCTCTCAATGCCCTACAGCTTTCTAGCTAACTAGCCTGGTATGCTATAGGGAACCTATTGTTTGCAATTAGGTATAAAAAACGTTTCCATTTAGACACTTCCTGCAGGGCCCTTTCTTCTTGATCCAGCTTCTGTTTCCCCATATGTGGCTCAAACATGTATAATGGGGCTGCCACCCATCCCTTAAAATTCAGAGTCATCTCATACTGAAGAACAAAATGTTTTGTTTCTAATTGAATCAATATGGGATTCACTTGTTTTTTTCAAGTGCTCTTTGAAATTAGTCGTTTCACTGTGGTATGCTCAATTTAAGTTACATGGCAGTACATTTTAGGCATTTAGCAGACGCTCATATCCAGAGCATCATACATAGCTTACATTCTTGTACATGCAATCTATTCATAGAGTTGGGTATTCACTGAAGAAATTCAGGTTTAGTCCCTGACTCAAGGGTACAACACCAGTGTCCACCTGGGAATCAGACCTTATAGCCTCAGAGCTCCAAGTTTATCTGCCTAACCGTTATACAACACTGCTGTCCAAATTGGCAATGTAAATTGGCATTTTACATTTTGATAGTTGTTTTTTAAAATACTGGCATACAGGACATTCTTTTTGACATATTTTCCTGTTTAAGCCTATGTGACAATGTGTTCCTGTTTAAGGCTATGTGACAAGCCTATGAGAACTAATGTTAAAAATAAAAAAAATTAAAAAAAACTCCTGGCAATCTTACCACCACTCTTGTCCTAGTACTGATGTTGTACTAACGTGTAGTCAGATCATATCAAGCATCTTCCATGGACATTCCCTGGTCCAGGGATATGCTCCGGGTTGAATGTGACTCAGATAGAGATGACAAACACTGACATTGTTCCTTTTTTAGTGTTAGTTCTCTGGGGTATTTAAATAGCACGTCCCCATTCCCACTGCTTCATTTAAAAGCTTTACAGGTTTTTAAACACAGGAAATCTCACTGGTTATTTGTCATCGGCTTTGAGCAAACTACCCAGTGCTGTTTCTTATTCACGTACTTATGAGTCTGAATGTGGTCTCTGTGGTTAGGGCACCAAAGTAAAGAATTGCACATTTCATTTCTGTTTCAATATACTAAACCAGAATGCGCAGATAGCACGAGTGCCTTTAGGGAGCGCGCGTGCAAACGTCAAAAAGATGCTTTCCTGCATGAAGCTCCTTAAATCCTGTGATCTGTTGCTAGTCTGGTGCCCCCCTCCGATCCGTGTTTGCCTATTAGATTCTCCGCAGCTCTAGCGGTGTTTGTTTTCTGGGACTGCTGCCCAAACGGAATGACGCATAGCAGAAGAGGGAGAATTCTCCGAGGATAGGTGAGGCTCACAGATCTCTGAAGTGGAGTACACACTCACC
This sequence comes from Anguilla rostrata, assembly GCF_018555375.3. Classification (NCBI taxonomy): domain Eukaryota; kingdom Metazoa; phylum Chordata; class Actinopteri; order Anguilliformes; family Anguillidae; genus Anguilla; species Anguilla rostrata. The sequence continues at coordinate 7,449,510 of NC_057946.1, read as the reverse complement.
GGCAGCTTTTCTTGGGCAGCTTTCGGCTGTCTGAACTCATTCCACGCGAGACCAGTGGAAGGATAACTTCTCATCTGGTCTGGGCTGTCTTCCAAGTATCTGAAGCAAAGTGGAAAGGCAATAAATTAATCACCTGTGCATCCCCGGCCCTTCGGTTTACAGCTTGAGTTTGCGGGGGGGCTTATGTACAAAATGCGGAGGAGAAACGCTGATGATATTCAGATGGGGGCCAGTAAGACGGATGCCTGCGCATTCGCTAATTATGCACACGGTCGTGGTTGTTTTCCAGATGTTAAACATAAAAATCCCTTTGTCTTGATGTGCCGCGATGCTTGGTTCTCTCGGGTCATCCTTGAAGAATGTGTTTATCTGCAAAGTGTGCTTTTTGTCTTTATTAAGTGAGGGTGTTTATATCGAAAGAGCGCACAGCTCTTGATTCCGGCTCTAAATCATGATCGCGTTTAGTATTACCGACTGAATGGAAAGGTAAATAAGTGAACACACACTACCATCCGCTTGCATATGTAAAGACGCGAGTGCAAATAACTATCCTGAAATCCAGCAGGAGTGATCGTTTCCTCCGGGGCCATTTCGTGTTGTGACGAGGAAGTCTCGTCTGTAAATTTAGTCTGCATGGATGAAAATGTGCCCCCAGAACATTTGTTATTATTATTATTAATTACATTTATATAGCACTTTTCCAGATGCTCAAAGTGATTTACAGTGAAGGGGAACTCACCTCACCCACCGCCAATGTGTAGCACCCACCTGGGTGATGCACGGCAGCCAATTTGCGCCAGAACGCTCACCACACATTAGCGAAGGTGGAGAGGGAGAGAACATTTATTTAGCCAATTAAGTCTGGGGATGATTTTTAGTGGCAAGTTTGCGAGAGCCAGATCTGGGATTTGGCCAGGACACCGGGGAACCCCCTACTCTTAGCGATATGTGTCATGGGATCTTTAGTGACCACAGAGACCTCAGGACCTCGGTAGTGCTTGGTGCTTGTCACTCATCCATTTTTTTTAATTTTTTAATTTTTTTGCCATTTTCTCCCATTTTCTCCCCAATTCCCCGTGTGTATCACGGTCCTGGTCGATGCGCTATCCTCTGTCGGTCTGGGGAGGGTGTAGACTACCACATGCCTTCTCCGATACATGTGGAGTCGCCAGCCGCTTCTTTTCACCTGACAGCGAGGAGTTTCACTAGGAGAGCGTAACACGTGCGGAGGTTCACGATATCTCCCCAGATCCCCTCCCTGTTAACAGGCGTCCGGACCAACCAGTAGGAGTCGCTAATGCAACGATCAGGCCGGAAGTACCACTACCCAGATGGCCCATCACTCACGCTTAAAGCTTTTTGGTCTCAGGAGACTGTGGTAATCTGTAGGGCTTGTCAGTGATGTGTTTACAAAAGAAGAACTTTATATTATGACACTTGTTATGCTCATTTGTTCCTCTGAATTACTGATTTTCATATGTGGTGTTGTGTAAAGGTGGTGCGTATCATTTTCACTTTAGTCAAAACAGCCAAAGTGTATAATTTGTCACACATGTTAATGCTAAACAGCAGGCTTTGACAAGGTGTTGAAAGCATCAGTAATGTTTTCTGGAACAAGCTAACAAATTCCTTCTGTCTGTCCACTGCAGAACACAGTCACCCGGTGAAAAAGATGTTCAAAAGAAAAGAAATTGAGGAGATTCAGTGTGAAGTGCGAAAGAGGTGTGCCTTCTCAAAAATCCTCTCCACCAAGAAGAACCTGGGTCACGTCAACAAAATCCTTAGGGCCAAGAGGCTCCAAAGGCAGGCCAAGACGGGCAACAATGTGGTGAAGAAGAGACGGGGAAGGCCCAGGAAGAACCCCCTGCCCCTGGAACAGGAGCCCGTGGGCCAGATGCCCGTCCTGGAGAGGTGCGTGGATCTCCCCGAGAGGAAGATGGGCCACTCCAGCCTGGCACCAGAACCCTTGGAGTGCTTTAGCCAGGACTCCATTGTGGATGCCATTGAGTCAGTGGTCCACATGGTCCATAAGCAGCCTCAGGTGCCACCCACACGGGGCAGTAAACGTTGGTCCAAGACCCCAGAAGAGGCCCGGTCTAGCCGGCCACGGAGGTGAGGGGGGGAACACGAAGGAAGACGGGTCACCGTCCCTTTGAACCAGAGAAGCCCTGGATTCTTTCCAGCCTGCGACTCCTTTGTGCGCTCAGCACTGTGATTGCTCCTTGCACTTGCAGCCTTTAACTATTACGAGGTTTCAGATGTGGAATATGCCGCTTGTTTGCTTTCCTTTTTTAAAAAAAAATTAAATATAACAGGAAATACATTGCACCTGAATGACAGTATTCCAACAAAGGCATGATAGTGTTGAAGTAAGTTGGACTGAAAAGCATATAGTCTCAGCTGTGGCCCTGCAAGCCTTTACCAGCAAGTATGTGTCTGCGTGTGTGGGTGTCTATATACAGTATATGAAACTTTGGTAACTGGACCTTGATTTTTATTTCATTTTTTTTTTGTCAAAGTACAACATATTGAGTATTCTGACCGCGCATTGACAGATGCTACTTTATAACCACACTTGTGTTCAGACTTGTTTTGTCTCTGATTCTAAAGGTAGATGGCAATACTGACAAGAGGACCCATTGGAGGTCATTTCTCCAGACTCATTCACAAAGGGCCTAACTGTATATGGGACGCTTTCTTCTAATAACATGCCTTTTTGTATAATATTTCAGAAAAAATATAAGGCTTTTGTTGGTTAGTGACCAGGCAGGTTTACTATATAAAAACTATACTACATGTAGAAATATTATGCCATTGGCAGGAAAGAGTTATTGTTGTTGTATGTTATTTCGTACACTTTAAGTTTACACCAATTCTAAATATCAAATGAATCAGTTTCAGCACTTAAGATACTTAATACTTGTTGCCTTAATTAATTTTTGCTGGCTTTTGTTTGACACAAATGTTAGCGATGCATTTTAAATGCCAAAAATATAGCTTTAATATGCTGCCAGTATGCCCTTCAATTGTATATGGTGATCTGTCAATTTGGAAGATGATATACATACATTGAACTGGACTGTATTCAGGCCCGCAGCATCCTAAGGTTCCAGTGAAAACAAAAGCAACCAGAACTATAAAAGGATTGAATTCCATCTCTAGACCCTAGTTCTCTGTCTTTAGATTATCAGGCCACAAAATATGCAGAAATTCTTGTCTATGTTAGTGGTTTAAGGCCTATTTGTAAAGCAGGTATAAAAAAGCCCTATTAGAATGAAGTTATAATTTGGTAGTCCTTGTGATTCATGAAATTTGGACAATACATACACTTTCATTGTAATTGCCATGTAGCAGTTAATATAACCATATCCAAGTGGCACAACATTAAGTATTTATTTAGCTATAACTATGTATATATTTTAAAGACCTGAAATAGTCTGTAACACTATAATAGCCTTCCATAAAAATATAAAATTAGGACAAAATACTTGGTCATTGGTCATTTACAGAATATGTTCACACTGACCGGTAGATTACAGTATTACAGTAAGTAGGAAAAATGCTACTTACTTGCACAACCCATTGCATTATTGCACTGTACAAAGTAATTCTCCTTTGAAATTTGAATGTTTGAGCGTGCTGTCACAAGGAAGATGTTTGTATTGGGCAAGTGTCTTTTCCCTTTCCCAAGAAATGCACTAAATACATATTTTAATTATACAGTCATGACAAAGCACTTGAATCATTGGTTATATTGGTAGAAGACTACATATTTGATTGGTTTCAGCCATGTTGATGCAAACTTCATAGTCATTGAATAGTGCCATGAAACGTATTTTGCTGATGCAATAGTGGTTTTTGCAAGAAATGCCTTGATAATGCATTTTTTTCAGTATTAACCTGTTTTGGCTGTAGACAACTATCACCAAACTAATCAGTAATTTTTGAACAGATAAAACAAGCTTATAAATATATTTACTGTGGAATGTAATTTACAATACTGTTAATTCACGTATTTAATGCATACAATTACTGGTTATATTGGAAATAATGGTATAAATGGTAAGATACATGTGATATTGAGAAGTAACCTAAACTTACAATGGGAAAACACTAATTGATCTCTAGCAAATCAGGGCCAGGAAGAATAGCACTCTTTCAGTGTAAAACCATTTTGCAATGAGGATTGAGAGACTGCCATTATACATTAACCAGAATTCTTCAGCACATTATAATGTTAATGTGAATTGAAAAGACCGAGTTGTAGAAAAATAAAACATTGCCTGAGATTAGGTCTTAATTGTTACGAGTTATGTGTTCTACAGATACACCTTATTGAAATACAAAAATCCTTGAATGGTTGTTTTAAGTATCTTTTTAAAAATGGTGTGATACTTTATGCATACCACAAGCTTATGAATCATTTCACTTAGGCAAAACTTAGGCAATAATATCTGAAAGATCAAGGGCAATACTCCGTGAACCTTATTTCATTTCAACTGAATAATTTTTTTGTCAGGAAGTTGTTAAGAGCGTCATATTTTTTTACATCTTTGCTTATTTCCCTATGTTTCAACTCGCTAAGGATGTGCTCAACTTCAGAAAAAACGCCCTGCTGTTCAGTCATTATTCAGTGTTTTATTGGAGTCCAGCATGGACAGTAAGTCAGTTCACACTTTATTTAGTTTGGAAAATACAGTGGATGCTCTCTATAGCTAGCTCTGCATTTGTAGAAAGATGGTCGTTTTGTTTTACATTAGTTATTAATGTGCCTTATGTTTTGTTTCCAGATGCATTTCATGTGTGGCAGAAGCCTATGAAAGTAACAGTCGACTCTTAACAAGCTTCTGTTTTTCATTGTGCCTTCTCACTGCATAGGCTCTTAGCTTATTTTAAAAATCAGATATTATTTGTTACTGTATAGTATTTAAATTGTACATATTCCATAATGAAATGTGTCATTGCTGAAGACTGAATTGTGTATATTTGAGTAAATATGGCCACCAAAATAGACTGTGCCCTTGAAGGCTGCAGGTAATTTGTATTTAATGGCATCTACACATCACTACTTTATGTTTAAATAGTTACAGTACTGGTCCTGCTAATAAAATAATGACATTGTATATCAAAGATGATGGATGATATGAAAAGTGTTCGGTGTTTTTGTAATTAGCGGTGTGCTCCCCACACATTCGTTGACATATTTGGTTTTTTTTTTTTGGTTTTTTTTTTTTGTTTGTTTTGGGTATACCCCTTCACAAATTTTAGGATTGGTCCAGTGCAGCCATACGCACATTAAGAATTAGTTTTTCACTTTCACAAATTTTGAGCAGGTGTCAATGTTTTGTGATTGCAAAAAGAAACATTTTGTGCATTTCAGCTCGGAGCAAAACAAAACAACAGCAACAACAACTGCCTTAATGTGTCATAGGTGTAACTAAGCCACTGGGATTGAGCCCACAAAGCAACTGGATTTATTTTTGAGAAAAGAATGTAATGAAAGTAATACAAGTTAAATAATGTTAATAATTTTGTAACTGCGAAATGTCACTATCACTGTGACTGTATTATTCAATGTATTGGCAAAGTGCAGCTTTACTCTGAATTAAGACCATTGTAAATAATGTAAGTAAATTAAGCTTGACTGCATGGATGCAATCAAATTTAAATCAAAGTTGGACTGTTCATAGGTTTATGTCATAACTCCAGCTGGCTCAGCTTAAAATATTGCTAACAGCTGAACCCTGACAGGTCTGAAGTTGTTTTGTATTGTTTCTCAGCCATCAAACATAAGTCATTCATTTTAGGTACAAAATCAGAACTCATAAACTTTATTTATATGGGACTGATTCTGAACATAATTTCCTTGCCAAAAATTAAGAATGATGTCCTTGATAAAACCCTAAGTATTAAATCTTTAGCTTTTGAAGCCACTAAATCTTTATTTCCTGTCTTTAACCATCCTGCATTAAAAATGGAAACATACCATTGTTCATTGCTGTTAATGATCTTAGCAAACGTAGGGGTGGAGTGTATGTCTTCATAAATGTATTTCCCTTCACCTCATAGACCAATCAAAATGTCTCATTTATTTTTTACTCTACCCGCTTGTCGGTGCCTTCCAAAAAAAATCTTTATCTGGTTTTTAAACTTCTGCAAGGAACAGTGGGGTATTTTTGATGTGAACTGAACTGTGCTTATGTATTTGGTGTGAGCAATGCTGAGCTACAGTAGCATTATTGATTATAGTGACAGTCTACAAAACTGAGATTGTAACTGACTTTGAAAGGAACCGTTGGTAGCAAACTAAAATCTTATTGCTCCATTCATTTTAAACATCTCATCATTTTAGAACAGAACTGGTGTTTAAAAAGAGCATTCTAATGAAAGTTTGATAATAATAAATGTAATAATGTACATTTTGCAAGAGTACTGTGTAAGCTCTTAGACCATGCTGGTATATTTAAGTTTGTATACATTTAGTGTTTTAACCTCTTTTAAATGGAGTGTATTTTTTCCTTATTTGCATGTTCCTTGATTGTATGTATGCATATTTTCAAAAAGCGTTTGTTGTATTTCACCTTTGAGGAACACTTGTACATTGTTTGATATGTTCTTTCTAATTCATAAAGCATTTTGTACATTATGGATATTGAAACATGTATTTGGCATATACATAGGTATATATTTGGTAAAATGCATACATACATTTATGGACACACACACACACACATATATATATATATATATGGCATGTTTTTGGTCATGTTTTTTCATGATCTAGTTGTCTGATTTTTATTTAATTTCCCCTTTTTCTTAAAGAAAAGCTCATAATTTTGCTGCCATTTTCCTGGCTTGCAGTATAGAGCACTTAAAGCTGATCTTGTTCATTGTGTGAAAATAAATGACTTTATTGAAACCCATAAATGTACGTTGTATTTATTTATTTTTTTTATTTTTTGGTCAGGTACAACTTTACATTGGAGCAGTGTGGTAACAATTTTCTGTGCTTTAAAAAAAATGAAGACCTTTTCCAGCTCAATTCTGAATCTAATTGGTTAATGAATTCAAATACCCGAGTGCTAGACAACCCAGCTGGATTGATACTGGAAGAGGCCAGAACTATTAAGTATGTAGCAACTTCAGTTTAATACAATGACCTCAGGATTTACTCCAAGCAGTGTTTTTACATTCTTGGCTGCGGAATTGATATTTAATTTCATAATATCACATTTGAACATTTCACCCAGACCTCAAATGCATTCAATTGCAAGGCCTTGTAGACATGTTAAAATTATATTTGGAGGAAACTACACAGAACTACAAATTACACTAGAAACCATAAAGTAACTGAGACAAATGACTAAATTTTCCAGTCAGTGCTTCACATCTGAAATGCTGTCATTCATAGCAGGGGTATGTAATGAAATGAAGTGAATCCGTGCTCATTTGACACTTCCATCTCATAAATGCTCAGTGTTTGTGTAATATTCTGGATCTTTAATGAATAGATTGGACCAATTCCCAGAGGCTGATTGGTGGGAGCTCGGTTGAAAGTCATTCACCATAGGCTGATGCCTCTCTGTAGAATCCTGTTGCCATGGTTGCTGAGTGAATTGCCCGTATGCTCCTGGGCAGTAGCACTACTTCCTTGCGAAAAGTGATGTTGCAGATATTTTTTCTACAGTGCAGAGCACCATTTCAGATATCTGCCATCAGAGGGAACACAAAATTTAGTTTGGCGCCATTTTAAGAAATGCACTGTCATGCCGATTCATACTGATACAGTTCAGTTCATTATCGCCAATAAGGAGAATTCTTCTGCATAAGAAACCTTAATTTTAACAAGCTTTATTTAATAAACACAAATGTGTAGCAGGGAATTTGTTTTTATTTTCTCAAATGTAAAAACTTAATTTTACTGGATTAATGTTGAAATATTGGTGCCAGCATGGTTCAAACATCATCACTTTAAACAATGACCGACGGTTGTAACACTGCCTTTGGCATGGGATAATATGAGTGATCAGCATGACGTCCAGGCACTGGGGAAACATCAACACTACTGTTTATCAAGACACTTGCAGAGAGTTTCCTGCATTTGGACCATTTCTCTCTACAAAGCATCGCTTTAAAGACTGAACAAAAAAACATCTGTTCCATTCTTAGGAGCCAGTTGCAGTCCCATGCATGTTACAGCGAATGTACTAATCCTTAATAAGATAGACGACCCAAAAAGACTGATGTATCCAAATTGATTTTTTTATGGTTAAAGTGGTATCATGCAATTTGAGCAAACATGAAGTCAACAACTTCTTAATCCTTTGCAAATGAAAGGATGAGTTGAATTTTAATGCAGCCCAATGAGCCCATGGCTATGTAAAATTTTGTGAATTTTAATTTGTTGCCTTAATGTGTATTCATGTTTAATTAAAAAGATATTCTGCTCTAATGAGACTGCCCAACTTTCCCTTATGTTTGCAGCACACATACAGAAACGTTTTTTACTCTTCCTTTGGTTGAGTAAAAATCTTCACCTTAATTATGTTAAAAATCTATATTTAACAAGTTAAATAGATACAGAGAGAAGCCTATATTGAGCACTATTGTAATTTAAAATAACCTTGAAAGTGTGAATTAAAACCTCTCATTGTAATGAGATATCCCCTGCTTAAGAACAATTTGGAAAGAATGATGCAAATTACTAGCTATAAATACATTTAATACGCTTACTTTGTGAAATGAAAGAAATAAGAAATGATTGCATGGAGAGTGGTGTTTAAACTATTTAATTATTTTCATGCAAGCACAAATGAATCAAACTGGCCCATTTAATGTGTTTAATTTTGACTCATGTTTAAATGTGTGTATTTTTTCCCCAAATCAACTCACCAAACTGTGTTTGTGAAGAAGAAATCTACATTTGCTGTCAATCAAATCCAAGAAATATGTTCTGTGAGAGAATGTACTTTTTCAATGAAACAGTTTAAGTAGCTTTACAGCTAATATATTGAGCTGCCACAAATTCCTGGAAAATCTTCTCTGTGCCATGTCAATATATCAGTGCATTATATGAGTTGACACGGCTACTGGTCAGAAATATTCATTTTATCCAAGACCTTGGGTCTCAGTGTATTATTATTAACACCCACTGGCACAGGCTTGTGAACACAGGCCTGTTACAAGGGGTATCCAATGTCTATTTTGCAGCATTCACTGCCATTAACAGTAGCCTTTCCTCGTTTTTGGGTTCCGAAGCCGGTCTTTTTGCATTCAGGCAGAAAATATTGAACAATGAATGTGTCTCTCCAAGGACTAAAGGTTATCAGTTTGAAAAACAAGGAAATGCACAACCACAAGGAAAATGTCAAGTGATTATCTGATATGTCTGAACAAGCAATAAAGCAGCCAACAATAAACAATGAATCTGCAGAGGCTTGAATTTTGGTATTGTGGAGGGTTTAGAATCCTGTACCAGGGTATCAATAAATTGAATGTTGAGAAAGAAAAAAGAAACAGGAAATTAATGTAAGAGCCATTCAGCTTGACATTAGCCCTCTGATAAGCCTTCACTCTGATAAGCCCTCATTGTACAGTATGTACAGTCTCGTAGAAACTAGTATGGATTGGATCATTCTCTTCAGACAACATGCATTCCGCACTGGGCAGGGCACATGAGTGGTTATTATGGATTCTCAAGAGAAATACATTTTTGCCAAGATTGTTTCAACTGCTGCACGTCATTAAAAATAACAATTATGTGTTTTTATTTTTTTTGTCCTGCTCTCTGCCAGTTTGTACTTCAGCTGGATTAGTGTAATGCTTACGTTTACTTGTAAGTCAAAGTTAAGGACAAATGTTGATAGAATACAGGCCATGGTTTTTTCATAACCAACAAAATTGTACTTGTCACCGTTGTTCATAAGAGGATATCACCAGTTTTTATTTTGGTCGCCAAACCAAATAGTAGAACTGAAGAATTTCTCTTTTTTTTCTTAAAACGACACTTCCATCCACAGTACACTTCCGAGCCACATGAGGGCGCTCATGTGTAGGTATGTCTACCAACATTAGTGAGCTCCGCTGTGCATTGCACACCTTTTACGACATGAGTGACGACACTACAGTACATAGATATGCATATTTTACCAGACAGGAAAGCATACCCCTCAACCAACCGGAACTGTGAAGCCCTGGAGTCAAGCTTGTTCTGTGCAAGTCTGTACTGTGAGGGCAAAACATCAGAGCTCCTCATGAAAGTGATGGAGCACCGATAGGAGAGTCAAGCTCAGACAGCTTGCGTGACTGAGAAGGCCTAAAGCCCAGTTAGAGCACATAGAGGAAAATGATGCACCTTCACAGATATCAAACACCTCTTGTCACCTTGTCATCTTGTTTTTATCTTCTATATAATTATTTTATTACTATGTTTTATTGTTTCCTTTTATTCTTATTTTTATTACTTTTATATTCATTTTTGGTATTTTAAGCTTGTTCAAGCACTTTGGTCAACTGTGGTTGTTGTAAATGTGCTATATAAATAAACTTTGACTTGACTTGACTTGACTTGACCTGAATAGACTTATTCAGGCACATGTAGCTGCACTCATTGACAGATTTGATGGGCATTTGCCAAAGGAGAGAGAGAAGCAAGCCTCTTATCACTTTAGCAGCTCATAAGTAAAATGAAATAAAATGAATAGGCCTGAGTTAAATACATAGTTGGAGTAAGTGAAGTGTTCCGATATTATTGAAGATATATTGCAAATAGGCAATACTAATAGGCCTGATGATAAATACGTGGTCAACGATTTTGAGGATAATAGCTACTGCACTTAGCCTAAACCTCCTGAGGGAACATAGGCCTACTTGTTTTGATAATAGGCTTCTTGACGATACTGCACTTTTAAAAAAAAATGTGATGAATGCACTTATTGAGAATATATTTTAGGACAATATTGATAATAATAACACTGAATTTATTGAAAAAAGCATGTGTTGGCAATATTGATAAGACTCCACTTGTTGAGAAAATTAACTTGTTTTACTAATGATAAGAGAAATTAAATGTAGTAGGTGCAAAAACTCCTGAATACAGTTATTTTTATTTGGGTAGCAATGGTTAGTTAAAGTAGTTTTCTTTAGCATATTCTTATACTCTTGGTATATTCTAATAAATAAATAAATAAATAAATAAGAATAGCAGATCTTTCTGGTTTTCAGTCCTTTTTTAAAGTAAAAATTTTAATGTTAAAAAGGAATATCACATGAATATTTAAGAACATTTTCTGACCTTTTGCCAGACCTGGCCTGTTCTTTTTTTTTTTTGTCCCCAATTTAGTCTTTATACCAATTCCTCATGTGTATCACGGTCCTGGTCGATGTGCTATCCTCTGTCGGTCTGGGGAGGGTGTAGACTACCACATGCCTCCTCCGATACATGTGGAGTCGCCAGCCGCTTCTTTTCACCTGACAGCTAGGGGTTTCACTGGGAGAGCGTAACGCGTGCGGAGGTTCACGTTATCTCCCCCAGATCCCCTCCCTGCTGAACAGGCACCTCAACCAACCAGGAGGAGTCGCTAATGCAATGATTAGGACTCATACCCTCACCGGCTTCCCACCCGCCAACACTGCCAATTGTGTTCGTAGGAACGTCTGACCAGAAGTACTGCTGCCGGGGATTGAACCCTAGTCTCTGCGGTGGTAGGCGAGTGCTTATACCTCTATACTACCCACACGGCCCTGCCTGTTCTGAGGGCTCAGAATGTTTTAATGGTTTAACCTCACTGCAAAAAAAAAAAAAAAAAAAAAAAAAATAGACAAATTGTTCCTTTGGTTACATGTCGCTTTTCCACCTAATATTACATTTTAGGGTGCATTCATTTTTAGTATAATGTACACATATTAGGCATTCTATGGTGTTGTTTTACAGCTTTGCGTCACAAAGTAAATATTTCAAGAAATTCCCTCTTACCTTTATCTTCCCTCTGGCAGCCTTACAATATCTCAATATACAAGGTTTATACAGACATATATAAGCAAAGCCAGGCATCAATAATTCAGACTGCCTGTAATACATTAACTGCAGATATGTAATCAAAATAAATCAAAGATGGTGAGAAGTTATTTCGCCACACCCTTGACATTGTACAATTGCCACTTTCGGGGTCACAAATTCTAAAAGCAGGCCAAATGATTAAACTTGCCAGATGTCGAATGTTGTATTCTGGAAAACACATCTGAAAGAAAATAGTACACTACTGGGAGCTGTTATGGCAGCCAATACTGAAAACTACGCAGACCTTTTGTATCTTGGGCCAGCTTCAATCTAATCTTTCCATATGCCTAGTTTAACTGTGCAAAATTCTGGTTATTGTTTTGATATACACAGTCCTTGATAATGTGACAGAAGGCCATGTTATGTTTATGGAAATTAGAACTTAGTGCTTGGACCCTCAGCACTGTATAACACTGTATGGTGCCAAACTTGCCCCAACATCTTCAGTACTTAGAGAAATATGTTACTTTTAAACATTACTTGGTTCCCTGTTATTATAATTGTGGCAAAGATAAAAAAACAATTCTTCTTTTTATAATTATTCATAGATAATAAATATACCTAGTGCTATACCGCAATGTGACAAATCAGTCTCTGAGTCTTTGAAATTAATTTGGATGTTGTCCTTTGGATGGTTAGGCTGCATTTATAATGTTGAGTAATATTGTATCTTACTGGTTGACTGTGGCAATATTTTTTGACCCTACAAACATATTTTTACATGAACTTGGTAGATGTTCATAGAAACAGTATGTTCAGTTCATTTTAATGATATGACAAGGAGTTTAAAGAGAAACATTGTAAAAACACTTTTGAAAACATCCAAAATAGCAACCACTTTAAGATTCTGGCAGCCCATAGGGCAAATATTTTGAACTGGTGAAGGGATTGGTCACTGCAGGAAGATTGAAATCTGTGCATAGTAACAGAGATTTTAAGATCATTTTTGAAGTTATTTTAAATATTTGAAACTCTATACTGCCACCATGTGTGCTGATTGGGTCTATGCTGGTGCTGGATACTTCATATAACAGTCAATGTGAATGCCTAGTTACATCATTATGTATAATGCAGTATTTTGTGGAAGATAACTGCTTAGAACACAACATAAATTCCACAAGATACTACAATATACCTAAAACTAGCAATTTCGGTAGTATTATATTGTATTTCATTGAAGATAATATTTACCAAGGCACAGTTAATATTTAATGTGTTTCTGTTAAACCACAATATCACAATCCTCAAACTTGACCATCAAAACCGGTACTCAAAAGCAGTTAGAAACACAAACCATACACAGCACTAAACCTTTGTGAAACTACTACACCGAATGCATTCGCTGACAGTGTTAGCCTATGGTCGGGATTAACCCCTTAAGGTCTGAGATCAAAATATGTGATTAGAAGGTTATTAACTGAATATTCTAATGCTGATGTACCTATCTCTTCTGGTAAAATGGTTAAATGAAAAACAAAGCATTCCAAAACCCCTACTCTAAGGGTTAATGGGGGGAGTGGGCAGGTATGCACAGGAAGCAATTAAAAGTTAGCGTTTTAAGATGCATACCCTCTGGACAAGGTCAGAAGCTGTACAGTGCAGTAAACATGCAGGGGCTATAGAGAAGGGACGTTTAAATAGTTCCAGACAGAAATATTATCTAATTAAGGGAATTAGTGAGAGTGCACTCTTCGTAGGTGGCTTGCCTGATAAATGCTTTCAACAATTCTCATTCTTTATTGGTGAGTATACTGCACGTTCTCTAAATTACCTTGAGTGATTTACCAGAGCAGGCACACAAATATAAAAATAATTGTACCTCCATATCACAATTTATATAAATAATCATACATGCTTGTTTTGTTTTTGACTATTTCTTTGTTTTAGTCATTTGTCCCTTTCAGTGACTGACTTTTCAATATTTTCTGTGAATGTTTTAATTGTTCATATTTCTATACTGACATTAACTTTGAGGGTACAGGGGATATTGGTGAAAAGGTTTTATCATCTTGGCAAATGGCACATCAGACATAAATTTAAAAATGTCTTTGCTTATGCAGTTCCCTTTCTGAAGTATTAAAGTACACTACAATGCCAAAAGTATGTGGACATCCCTTCTAATCAGTGGATTTGGCTACTTAATCGTACTTAATCATTAATCATAAGATGCCACCTTTCTAACAAGTCAGTTCACCAAATTTCTGTCCTGCTAGAGCTGCCCTAGTCAACTGTAAGTGCTGTTATTGCGAAGTGGAAATGTCTAGGAGCAACAACAGCCCAGCCGTGAAGCGGAAGGCTATGCTGGCTCACAGAATGGGATTGCCAAGTGCTGAAGCACGTAGTGCGTAGAAATTGTCTGTCCTGGGTTGCAACACTCACTACCGAGTTCGAGACTACCTCTGGAAGCAATGTCAGCACGAAGAACTGTTCGACAAAGGGCTTCATGGAATGGGTTTCTATGGCCGAGAAGTAGCACACGAGCCTAAGATCATGATGCGCAATGCCAAGTGTCGGCTGGAGTGGTGTAAAGCACACCGCCATTGGACTCTGGAGCAGTGGAAGCATGTTCTCTGGAGTGATAAATCACACTTCATTATCTGAAAGTCTGACGGACGAATCTGGGTTTGGTGAATGCTAGGAGAACGCCACCTGCCCGAATGCGTAGTGCCAATTGTGAAGTTTGGTGGCAGAGAAATAATGGTCTGGGGTTGTTTTCATGGATTGCGCTTGGCCCCTTAGTTCCAGTGAAGGGAAATCTTAATGCTACAGCATACAATGACATTCTAGAGAATTGTGTACTTCAAACTTTGTGGCAACAATTTTGGGAAGGCCCTTTCCATGGTTTAGCATGACAATGCCTCTGTGCACAAAGTAAGGTTCATAAAGAAATGGTTTACCAAATTTGTGGTGAAAGAATTTGACTGGCCTGCAGAGAGCCCTGACCTTAACACCACCAAATGCCTTTGGGATGCATTGGAATGCTGACTGCAAGCCAGCCTTATTGGCCAACATCAGTGCCCCAACCTGGAAGCGAATCCCTGCGGCCATGTTCCAAAATCTAGTGGAAAGCCTTCCCAGAAGAGTGGAGGCTGTTATGGCCACAAAGGGGTGGGAGGTGTGGGGGGAAGTCCATATTAATGCCCATGGAATGTGGGTGTGATGTTTGGGTGTCCACACACTGTACTTGTGGCCATGTAGTGTATGTCTTACTTTTCTCTTTACAAAAACAAGAATGAATCCATCAGGTTTATAACCACTCTGTTAGTTGCCATGGAGACACTTGTATTTTTCCACTTCCTCTTTATAACAATGGATGTCTTGGAGTGTACAGTATGTGAACTCCAGGTCTGAAATCATGCTGTTTTTATTCATATTTTTTTTCTCTAGAATCTGCAGTCATGATAGGGTTCAAAAGAAGAAGAAAAAACAACAAACAAACACATGTATTAATTCAATTATTTGTAACTATAAGTAGTTAAATATATTTAAATACTAGTATGTACATAAACAAACATACATATTAATAAGGGTAAACAAAATCAAATGTCAAATAACAGTTGAGAAATGCTTTTAGCAGTACATCATTTTGGAAACATATAATTCAGGGAGCGTATTGACAAAACAGGACATACAGTACATTTCCTTTCGACAGAGTAGGCAAATGGCTTGTAGTCCTACTTGTTGAAAATCAAAACAAGCAAGAGTACCTGCTTTGTCATGGGTCACATATAAAGCACATTTGACATATGATTTCTCATATTGGGTGCTATGCACTGACGTGTCTTGGTATAAAAAAACTGTCTGTGAAGTTTCCGGTTCTGTATAAGCACGTGTAGTATGAGCTTTTTGTAGTTCCCTGATCCTCGACCGACACATAGCAGATTTAAGCCATCCCTTCAGGTTGCAATGTGCTATAAACTTAAAAGGATCGCAGAAAATGTTTGGTATGACTAAATCCTATTTAATTATTCATTTATTTTGGGTCACATAAAATCCCATGAAAACAATTAATTTCAATTAATTTCAAAAACAATTAATTAAGATATTTTATCCAGATCTGCACAGGAATAGACTAAGCATATTACTATTACTATCCTCTAGAGGGAACTAAAATACTACATAATTATCTTTAGAGCATAAGATATACAGATGGCCATATTCAACCAAATGCACTTTGACTGTTTAAGGGGACATGCAATTAAATCAAAACCTCCATATTAACACTGTATCTCAATAAGTCATAGTTTATGCATATCAGCTACAGAATTGCAATGTTCCTGAAAAATGTGATGTTTCTGCAAATGTGCATGAAGTCATATTTTAATTTATTCATTGTTTCACATATACCATATTTTTGTAGATCAGGTAAGCTGAGCTATTTTTGTTACTCTGTATGATTTTATTTAGGATATATTACTATTTTCCTTACCTCAACAATATGTAGAAATACATTGCATTAATACAATGAACATAAAATTAGATGATTAGGAAGATGAAAGGTGAAGTGGTTGTATTGTGTACACACTACAGTGGGAAATATTTGTCATATGTAACAGGTTCATTTAAAAAGCATTCCATGTTATATGACACAGTTCATTCTGTCTCTTTGTGACACTCAATTGTGTCTCCGGCTTGGAGTTAGTTTTGGTTCTTTAACGTCACCAGTTCAAGACCACTTACATAAGAAGAGGACACTTGACTCTGTTAGTCATTAGTCTTTTTTTTTTTTTTCGTTGGTAAGACTATTTGTTCTTCTTTACCGTGCATTTCTCAGTTTGTGACCTTGCAGACCAAAATGATTATATAACGGTTCCATTTCTCCACACCTAGATCTGTGTTTTAAAGTACTCTGGCACCCTCTGCAGCAATTGGCTGGAGATCATGCACAACGATAACAACACCCAAAAATGGCGCTTTTCCATTTTTTATGCAGCTCCCAGAAACGTGAAATTTTACCCACAAAGAATCTTGGTCGGTCTTGTTTGTTTTTGTCATTTTTATATATTTTTTATTTGTTTATTTTTATTTATTTTATTTTTTTTGAGAAAGTTTTGTTCTTTACACAATCATTAGAGAAAAAACAAGAAATGGCATATTCTAATGAAGGGATACACAATGTTTCCAAAGACATACAGTGTGGTCCATAAGTAGTTGGACTGTGACAAAATTCGTGTTGTTTTGGAATGGAGCATCACTAGTCCAAGGTATTCTGCAAATTTCAATGTTTCTACCATAAAATGGTGAATTGAACACTAGGTCACGCATTATTTCAAAGTGGCCATTGCTATGATGTGTTCGTCCTGATTTCGGCAGCTGGATAAAAACGTACTCCTGCTCTTCCCTAAAACCTTTCTGAATAAGTTTCTCATCTCTGGCAGGGAGCATTTTAATTTTTCCCTCACATCGTGATACTGTATCACGTTCATGGCTTGGTCACTGCTACTTGCTTAAATCTCACAGGAAACAACAAGATTAAAAGCTCACAAAAAACGAAAAAAGCAGTTTTATTTCAGTGTCATAATTTTAAAAATGTAAATGTAAAATGTCAGATGCAACCTATATTTACCAACAACACAATTTGTTGAATAACAACAATTTCCTTTGCATTTGTGTTCCATGCTCGACAAGAAACTAAACTAACAGCAGCACTCAAAAAGATTTGTGGGGTTGTACCATAGCGGTACCAGTCTTGCCACACATAACTGGACAGTCCCCAAAGGATCTTCTTTCCTGCCCGACAGATTTATATGCACGCCCATTTTCACTCATGCATTTCAAATGCATTAGCAGCTCAATGATGAATATCCAAACAACCTGATGTTTCAACACTGTTTTCTTATGAGTCCAAACATTTAAAAATGGAAGTAAACTGGGAAATGATTCCTACAACCCTCAACACTAGCACACCACATTCGGATAGCTCAGCAGTGGTCACACCAGGTAGACTTATCAGAGCTAGCCTTCATACTATTATATTATTACCGGCTGAACATAACATACATACATACACATATGACGCAATACACTACACAACAAAACACAACCAACATCACTGATCAGTATGATATATAGAATATGATATAATAATATATATGATAGATATATCATATTTATAATATATTGCTTAATGGAGTTAACAATCTTTGTGGTCCCTAAAATATGCAATTAATAAACACAGTTGGTTGTGTCCTGGATAATTGTATAATTTACTATGAAATAAACTAATAATTTAGGTGTCTAAACAGTGGTAGGCAATTGGAATCATATTATTACAGGCTGGTCATATAGAAGATGAGATGGCTCAGATTTTTAGGACAAAATAATTTCTCTCTTTACCTATTTCTTTATATTTTGAGACTGTCACACGCCAATGTGACAGTATTCCAACTTTTCAGCTGAGGATCGCTTTCTTCTTGTGCTCAAAATAAAATAAAATAAAACAAAACCTGAACTCATAATTGCGCTCTCGGTGTTAGCTCTCGGTCTCGGCCCTGAACTGTGGAGAGCAGCACACCTTTAAGCACCTGGGCTGATTAGTAAATGCAGCCCAGGTGCGTGTGCTCTCTCCACCAGCCGGCACAGCTGAGACCAATCCGCCTCTCAGGCAGACCGACTGCCACAGAGACATTAAACTTCATTACGTGTGCATAGTCAGGGAAGAAAAGCTAAAAACGCAGTTTATGGACATGAAGAAGCAATCCCTTATATGAAAGAGAAATTAATAAATGCTCTGGTAAGTTATGCATACTTGTGAAAGATACACGTTTGGTGACTTCATTGGGTGGATCATACTTGGCTCAACAAATGCATTTGTCATGTGACTTTGCAATACATGAATCAAGTTAGGTTAAGCAGTTGAACACATGATTGTAGGGACATGAACAACATATATCAAAGATGAATGGAATACCTTTAGGGGACCAAAAGCGACTAGAACAGGGTAAGCTGAATGCCGAAAATGACACATGAAAACAAAAGGGAATAACCTTTAAAAGGAAGGAACCACAAAAAGAATATAGCCCACTTTGTTTTATCATTCCTCATTTTTCTAATTTTTTGCTTCTCTCCATTATTGTACAAGATCAATGTTGTTTTTTGTTGGAGGATTTACAGTACTGGCAAATAGAGCCTGTTGAAACTTTGATTCCTTCTTGACAAAAGCATAGGCGTTTTAACAAATATGTTTTCCTGTGGCAGAAGAGTGAAACTTCAATGTTAAGTTTTTTTTTTTTAATTGCATGCGGATTGAGCATCAGATGTGCCATTTCGGTTGTAAATATGTGTGTCTGTGTGAGTGCAGGTCTGTGTTTGTGTCAAGGGAGGTGTCCATCTCCCTCCCCCATACTTTCTTTCACTATATGCGCCTTTCTTTTAGTTAGAAGTCCATTTTTAAGTATCTTAGAGAGAAGTTAGTTTGTAACAGTTAGTTGGAAGTGCCATCTGAGTCCTGCATCTAGATCTGATGTTCTGCATTTCATCTCAGGTTTCTTGGAATACTCTACTGTCTTTTGGTTTTTGAATATTGGGATTGGGATTACTTCGGGACAAACAAGCTGCGGTTTAGTATCATTAATACATTTCTTAATTTTCATTTGGTTGTGAGTTGTATATTTTGACAAGGGTTGACCCCAAAGTTTGCTCTACCTATCAACAACTTTGGTGATTTAATTTATAATTCACATCTTCGATAATAATTACCAAATTTAAATCAATAAATATATTTTACATGTTGGATAAGTGAGGTGTTTTAACAGTTGATGCACTTCAGTTTCAGTATTCAGCCGTCAAACGAGAGTGCTAACATTTAAACTGCTTTGATTGGAAAATAAAACATATTTCACATGATTCTCACCTTGTTGAACGTGTTTGCATTTGTGTTACGTACAATCAACACTCCCAAAGAGACGCAGAAGAAAGGAGGAGCAATGTGGTGGAGTATAAAAAATGGGTTCAGATTTAAGGGAGCATAACCTTCCTCAGGATAACCAATTAATAGTACACCCAGCACACACTACTGGACACTTTTATGCCCTCTGCAAAACTGAGGTAACTGCCTATTTTTACTCTATGTACTGTGTTTGTGTGTATGTATGTGTGTATGTGCAATGCTGTAGCCACATATGAGGACACCAAGGTCCAGTTCTCGTTAATTTTTCATGTGAAATTTGAAAATGTATGTTATTCATAGCTATAACCACATGAACACAACATATTTTATGCTGTGCCACCGCACTGTGTTAAACTGTGTGCCCAGTGCTCCCTGGCCCACAGGCTGGTTCAAGTGGAGAGCTCCTCTCTTGTCAAGGTAGCTGTATGTATGCACCCTTGTTCTGGCTTTACAAAAAAAGGAGCATCACATGCCTTTGCTGGCTACCACATTATTTGAGTTATTTGCTTGCATCTCCCACAATGGATTCATTTTTTAAATAATTATTCATAGCTCCATGTGCAGGCAGCCATGCTTAATATGCTTAGTTTAACATGCTTGCTTTGAACACATCTCCCCACATATAATTGTGAGGTGATAATTTAATGGAAATGACAGAATCTGCCATTTTTCTATTGCCTAGTTCATATGGGCATAAAGTGCAGAAATATACTACGAAAAAAGCAGGAAATTGGTGTTATACAGAATCCAAGTTAAATATCATACATTGAAGAGCACAGCATTTAGGATTAACTTATGCTGCTGCCCCACATGTTTTTTTGTTTGTTTGTTTTTTTGTTAATTAGCCTCTTTTACAGGACTCTTACACATACACACTTTAATTTTGAAGGCAAAAAATATTTTTGTTGATGGGCTTAAAATCTTTCACTTCATGCTTTCATGTACTTTTAAATGGTGTCAGCAGTGTACAAGTGCTATTTAAAAAAAAATCTTTTAGACAATAAAGTCTTGGATTGGCTTAAATGTGTAGTGCAGTGGTATTTCAACAAATTTCATGGTTCTGAACAATTAGCCACAATACAACCTTATCTTAGCACAAATGTGTGCCACCAATTATGATACTATATAAATATAAATACTATTCCTTGACAGCGCTACAGAATATCCCCAGGCCACATGTAAACCACAGATAAGGGACAGGTATACATCCGTGAATGAGCGTGACTCACATGCGCAGCCCACAAGCAACTCTGACGCCTCAGCAGCCTTTCACAGACGAACATGATTGAGAATGACTGAACTTCTCATGATTGACATGTTTAATATGTCTTTATGATGGTTAGACAATTACGGCGTGCTTTTCAACGCAGTACACCCTGGGCCAATAAATCTTCAGCTACTTCCTTATTTTAGTGCAGCACATAAACTTTCCAAATATCTGAACGGCATGTCAAGCATTTCAATCTCTCACGCAAGACAGTGTGCTGCTGAAGGCTGAGGGTCGAAAGATTTTAAGCTGTGCTAAAGTTACGCCATCCACATGAGTACCATGCTTTGCATCTTTAATGGACAGGAGTTGTAATTATTTGCAGTTATGGTCATTTCGGAATGGCAGTTAGAGAAATGGTAAATGGACTGCATTTATATAGTGCTTTTATCCAAAGCGCTTTACATTACATTACATTACAGGCATTTAGCAGACGCTCTTATCCAGAGCGACTTACACAACTTTTACATAGCATTTTACATTGTATCCATTTATACAGCTGGATATATACTGAAGCAATGCAGGTTAAGTACCTTGCTCAAGGGTACAACGGCAGTGTCCTTACCCGGGAATCGAACCTACGACCTTTCGGTTACAAGCCCAGTTCCTTACCCACCGTGCTACACTCCGACCTACAATTGATGCCTCTCATCCACCAGAGCAGTTAGGGGTTAGGTGTCTTGCTCAGGGACACTTCGACATGCCCAGTGCGGGGATTGAACCGGCAACCCTCCGACTGCTAGACAACCGCTCTTACCTCCTGAGCTATGTCGTTAGAGTTGTTCAAGACAGAGATACGAACAGGCTCAGGTACATTTCACAGACTTTTGCGTCATGATTCATTTAATATTGATAGGACCTCCTTCAGGTTCACATTACATAGCATTACTGGTATTTAGCACATTCTCTTATGCAGACGTACAGATCACAGAAGCCCACGGACGGATATGACATTTTAAAAAAAGAGTACTGTGTAATGGTTCATTTTTGAGAGATGTCTTGTTACCCTATATTTACCCAGGTGTTTTTTCATTATTCATTTCTCTATATATTTTTAGTATATTACCTTCTGACGTGTGTTCTGGGTAAAGCATTTTCCATACTTATGATGAAACATTTTCTGTTGGCTAGGCCATAGTGTATCACTGATAATTCAAGGACAACTATTAAAGCCTATATATATATATATATATATATATATATATATATATATATATATATTCATTAGTGTACTTAATTTTCCTTCCAAATAATCATAAAGCTACAGTTCTTTAAACAATACTTAAAAACATCTATTTGCCATACAGTAAACCTTGATGTCTCACAGGAACTGGAAGCTCTCGTAATGAATACAAATCCTGAGATGTCTGCAAACCCCAAAAAGCAGGACGAAGAAAATATTGGCCACCAACAGTCAGAAGTCCCCTCCACAGCTCAGAGGGCCAAGCTTGGGCTCTTCAGGGTGATCCCCTACTTCTCTGGAGACATGAAGATCTTTGGAGAATGGATGAAAAGTGAGATTTTGTCAGTGGTAATTTGCAGAGCAAGGGTGATAAATAAACTTCTTATTGTTTAATGCCTAGAGAAATACATCTAGCACAATTTCAGCTACACTTTCTTCTCTATTTAAATCTAGGGCAGTTTTTCCTTCTGCAGCTTCTAGACTGGGTGCTTCGAGGAGCAGCACAGGTCATGTTTGTCAACAATCCCCTCAGTGGCCTAATCATCTTTGGTGGATTAATACTTCAGAACCGATGGTGGGCACTCAATGGCTTTGTGGGCACGCTGTTTGCCACTATATCTGCCCTCCTTCTCCATCAGAGCAGGTATGAACACTTGTTTTTCAGTCTATACTAAAATTATGACCATTGACACTACATCATCTTTAAATTGCTTAACATTTGATTGATGATTTGGTTGGTTGGATGATGGGGTTATGATTTGATTAAATGGATAGAGTAACTACTTGTAGAGTACCAGTAATCGTTCACCCTATATTTAAGCCTCTGACAGTAGGCCAATCATAGATTAACTGACAATTAAGCCAATTGACATCATCTGCAGAGTACACAAGGAATATGATGGTGACTGTACATAAGAATGACTAATTCTATAAATATGACCATCGTAATTCCATCTTTGTCTGTCCTCATGATTTTCACATTAGTTGATGACAGTTGATGCTCATGGATGCAAAACAGCATCAGCATTTGGAGTACAATTATTACTTTATAACATTTACAAGTTGCCATATATATATATATATATATATGACCTGCAAATTGTTGTATGTTTAATTCTTGTAATATTTTTTTCCATTTATGTTTTCCTACAGGGAAGCAATAGCTGCTGGTCTATATGGATACAATGGAATCCTGGTTGGCCTTCTAATGGCAGTGTTCTCTGATAAGGGTGACTGGTATTGGTGGCTTTTACTTCCAAATATCTTCTTGTCAATGACATGGTGAGTGTAAATTATTTTCTCTCCTTGGAAACATATCGTTACCAAAGCTTGAATTAACAAACCTGGTTTGGACAGGAAAAACCTGTCAGGAATTACCAGTTTGTAATGTATTCATATCTGTAATATTCGATGTGAGACCAGTTTTGTAGCAATAAAATAACTGTGCTACTCTGAGATCAGAATGTAGTTATAAATACTGTAATATATAGAATTTAAATGGACCACGGGTCCAATTAAGAGGTTATTTTGAACCTTCTATTTAAAGTACATTTGAGGCAGGATGAATTCCATTTAAGTACATGTGAGGCAGGTTTAAACTTATAATGTTGAAACCATGTTTCTCTGAATAGTTTTTGAATACTGTGTGGTTTTCACTTGAACTGTCCATTTCCACAGTTCTGTACTGATTTACCGATTTAATCTCCATTTCCAAGCCCAATAGTTTCCAGTGCCCTGGCTTCAATCAACAGCAAATGGGATCTTCCTGTTTTCACCTTGCCTTTCAACATCTTGGTCTGCTTGCACATGGTGGCCACTGGTCACTACAACCATCACTTTCCTCAGGTCCTCATTCAGCCAAGGACGTCCCTCCCTAACATCACCTGGTCAGAGATAGACGTGGCCAAGGTAAGATAAACACACTTCCAGCAAACATGGTTCCTAATAAGCAACAGCAGACATGTGAATCAGAAATAAAGATCAGTATCCAGTGAACAGCTCTGTCAAATTTAATGAATTGAGACAGGGCTCATCTGGGAAGTAAACCATCCATACATAAGGATAATGGGACAGCAGGTCTGCAGTTTTGGAATGCTGGCTTAAGTGTGTAGATATGAGCTTGCCCCAACGCTGGTGCTGTCTTTGTGTTGTTCGGTTGAGCTGGAAATTCAGAATTTTCAAACAGTTGACCAGATTTCTTACACTCAGCCACAATAAATGTTCAAAGATAAGTGCCATGATATTCACAACTGGAGAAACGATTGTTTATATAGCTCGAGTCAATGCATGTTTTGTCTTGCTTAGGCAAAAAATTATCAAAACAATTTTTCGAAATATGGACAGAAATGTTGAAACGTCGATACAGTATGTTGATTTTTTTTCATTTTGTTTTTGCCCAGCTTTTTCGTGCCGTGCCAGTTGGAGTTGGACAAGTATATGGGTGTGACAATGCATTGACTGGAGGAATTTTTATTGTTTCCTTGTTCATTTCCTCACCAATTACTTGCTTGCATGCAACCATTGGCTCAACCGTTGGCATGGTGGCAGGTGAGGGCTTTGCTTGTTTGACTTTGTGGCAGAGTAATGGGCGTGGCAGGTGGTGAGTGACTATAGACAATGGATGTTTTATGAGTGGGTGTGGGTATGGTCCCATTTACATTTTCTAGGTCTAATGTATGATGAATGTGCATATGCATCAAATGACCATGAGGGGAAAAGAGAGAGCAGTGGCATGTCATAGATTTACAGAGAGAAACCCTAAAACAGTAGCCTACTTGGACACAATTAAGATAAAACAAAGGGAAATATAATTTTGATATATTGTATGTAATTTACATCACCGACAGTGTCTCAATTTCTTCCAGGTCTTGCACTTGCTGCACCTTTTGAGGATATCTACTTTGGTTTATGGGGCTATAATTGTGTTCTGGCCTGCATTGCAATTGGAGGAATGTTTTACGCCCTGACCTGGCAGACGCATCTCCTGGCAATTTTCTGCGGTAGGTTATGTCAATACCGGCAGCCAGCTTTCTTAACCTGTGGCAATCCTTTCTTCCCAAGCATTTAAAATGACAATTTTCACCTGGGCATACTACTAACTGATAAAAAAAAAAAATTAATGGGTTTGACCAAATCTCCACTTAATAAACATGAAAATAAAGCCGCTAATTAAGATTTGCTTTTTCATGCTCTTCAAATACTTCTGTCACCACTTTTTTCTCTGATCCACCTTAATTATGAATGCATTTTATAGCGCAATGGCAAGTTGTTAGGAGAACTAGCTGGCTTTTGGGCGGCGCACTCACTGTCAGCACGATATTCATGACGCAGAGCCCCCCTGGCAGCATGCAGTTAGATCATTTGGGACCCATTGACACCAATGAGGGCTCATTTCAAAGTATATAGTCAATGTTAAATTTTTTCTGTAAACTGATTGACGTAAAATTAAACCTATCACAGTTCAGATAACCAAACGGCTGCTATACAAAGTACTGCTGCACTAAAAAGACCACTATGGTAGTCAGATAAACCGGCCGTGTTCTTAATGGATTCTTGTCGTATTGAGTTGAAAATAGAACGTGACCCAGCTAACAGCGTTAGCTTGAATACAAGCGAAATAGAGGCATTTTGTATTACAGAAATGTGTACATAGACAAAAGAGCCAGCATTGTATATACCAAAAGTGAATTCAATGTTAGTACATTACATATGGATATTTCAAACTTTTTTCTGAATGATTTATTTGGTTGATCTGAGCTACTGTTCTGAAAGTTGAAAGGGTATACGATTTTTTATCATGCAAAAATAAACGAGATGAAGTGATTGTATAAAAAAAAAAAAAGTTTTAGGATGGGGTTACTGTGTAATAAGTGATTGGGGAGTGGGGGGGCTCCTTTCATTTCCCTGCGCGCTGATAAGATAACAAGTGGTGTTGTTGACCATAAAGGAGTCTGTTGCGGGCGCTGACCTCAAATTTGTGGAGTGTTTGTGGCCCATTTAAAAAAAAAAAAAAATTGTGATTCTTTGCTTTATTACCATTCTGTGTGCACCGGCGCCCATACAAATAGGGGGCAGAAGATGTCGTGTTAAATTCCTACGGTAATTCATTTGCACCTCTCTCCTCTCGTCTCTGCAGCGTTTTTCTGTGCATACCTCGGCTCTGCCATTGCAAACGTGATGGCCACAGTAAGTCTTGTTCATTAAAGTCAGGGGTTAATTATTCCACACCTTAATTTATCGTGAAAAGTATTTTTAGAATATGTTGGACAATACTTTCTGAATGAACCTTCTGTTGTCAGAAAGGTATCTGTAAACCATGGGAGTATATGCAGGACATTGAGTAATCAATAAAGACAGTAGTAAGGCAGTATAGCTTCCATTCACATAGATTGGTTTCAGAGTAATTGTGGCTTGTGGCAAATGAGCTAACATTCCTTTGATTGATTTATTTTACAGTTTGGGCTACCAGCCTGTACCTGGCCTTTCTGCCTGTCAGCGCTCACCTTCCTGCTGATCACTACGGAAATCAAATCCATATACAAACTGCCTCTTGCAAAGGTGACTTACCCTGAGAAAAATGTCAGATATTTCTTGAAATTGAAAAAAGCTGAGAAGCTTAACAATAATCAGGAGGTGCAAAAGCCAGAAATAGATGAGGACTCGGCAATAGAGCGTAATACAATGGAGCAGGAAAACATAAATGTAAACAGAAACAGCTTGGTTATAGACCTTGACAAATTCATGTATGAGGATGTACAAATTCATGTATGAGGATAAGAAAATAGGGTCTAGCTGAGAACTGGCATTGGCCTCCAGTATTGTTTAAGCACTGTAGCTTTGTTGTATTATTAATAAATCTGATGGCCAGACTATATACCGGGGACTGAAAGTAGTCTAGCAGTGTGTACACCTATATTACAGTAGCACTGTATCAGTATAATATACCCACAAAGACACAGGAATTGCAAGAATTATGGATTGCAAGCTATCAGAGATTCTGCATAGGATGCCATTTGGCCATACAGCACAGCGGGGAGAAGGACCAGTGCATCCTTCAGTGCATTGGACAGTCTTGCAACTCGGGCTGAAAGAGCCAGGACCCAGGCTGTGTCATGGGGTAAACAGATGACCAGATGTTGTCATGTCAGATAAAGACCAGATAAGGACCTACATTATGGACTGAAAGAATGCATTATGCGTGCACGTAAATAAATGAGGATGATGAGAGTATATATCAGTGTTCCCTTTGTGTTCCTTTCCTTTTATCTGTTTCATTAAATGTGCTTTCATAGAGCATAGTCTTCTTAAATTGTCTTATAAATAAAATGTTTACCTTTTGTCTGTGTTGAAACTGCCTATCCTCGGTTATTGCCAACCGTTGTTATAAACTGCTGTCCCTTTTTCAGTGTATCCATGGTATGTGGTGTGCTTATGATTGAACAAAACAGGTCTATTTGAGAGATTTATTTTTTCCTGACAAAATGACTATCGGGATCTCAGAGTCTGAAGCTGCAGCTAGCGCCAGTGTTAATCAGACAGTGACTATTATAAGATGTACTTGTATAAAATTTCTAATAGAACTACTAGATTACTCTTTGAAAAATACACCTTTAAGAATAAATTATCTATTTTCATGCTTCATATTTAGGATATATCAGAGTTACATTGCAAGTTTTGTGCTTTGAAAGCAACAATAACAATGTACATTAGGCTAGAAAACTGTCTTTGTACTTGTATTTACAATTTCCAGTTTAAGCCACGCCTCACTTTCAGGTTTGTATCGAAATATACAGCCTCATTTCACTGGACTGAAGAATTACAACAAAACTACAATTGCCATTCATGCACCCACAATAGTTCCGCACTCATCTTTAGATATAACAAACATAAAATATAAATATCAGCACTCAAGTACAATTTGAAGTGTTTTATTATATTACCTTAGAAGGAAAGCTTCATTGTTTGTGTTAATAACATTCACCATCTCCAGCCAGTTTACATGCAGCTTTTTTCATATTACCCTCATGCGAGGGTCACTTTGTCTGTACATAGAAAATGTAATCATTCATTCGAATCAATTTATGATTATGAACGATCATCAATGTTTCTTTGCATTACTTAAGTTCATCCAATGGCTTAGTATATTTGTTTTCTTGTCCTAAGGGCAGCCCAAGCCTTGCATAAGAAATACGTCTTCTTCATACATTATTTTAATTGAGAACAAAGCAATTATGACAATATTAAAATACTCAAAAGGAATTTTAGTCGTAGCATATGCAGTGTTATAAATTGTTCATGCAGTCTTTTAACTTTGCTCTGCCGCTGCATAAAACACACTGTACCCTGCTGATTTTCTTTTCTACCGAATAGCTAATTGATCAATTAATGACACTGATTGAATGACACAGAGATTTAAGTCACCTGTTGTCCCAGGTTTATATCAGTCCTAAACAGAGGGGAAGAATGAAAGCCAGCAGCACTACAGACCTTGAGGACCAAATTTGAACATGTGGTTTGGCACTAGAACCTTCACCAGCAGCTTGTCTGCAACTGTCTACATTTATTGAATTTGTATTTAGTATAGTTATCATCCATCTGACTTGCTACACATGAATTTTATCAATATGTTCATGAATATTATGAAAAAAGCTAGACTTTTTATTGATTGGAACCAGTAAAATACTGAAGTAACAACTGGCCACTAGGTGGTACTGCAGTCATTTGAAACGATTTACAACAGCAATGTGCCACTTAGTTTCCTCTGCGTGCACACACACCTATTCAGAGTACTTACAAACTGAAATCATATTACATTCATACACCACATTAATAAAAAACAAAAAAACAAAACAGAATGAAGGATTCCTATCAATGGTTTATAAATAAATATTATCTGATACGGTACTGTACTGTATATAGTTCTGGCAATCTCGACACAATAAATCAACAGCCATCAGACAATCAGCTATTTGCAAAAAAAATAATAAAGTCATGTTGGCAGCAGTTTAATAATGGCTGTAGACTGTACTAAATGTTCTCTAATTTGAAGGGATTAAATGACAGGCATTGTGTGACATGCTGGTGTGCATTCCAGGCATACATGCATTCAGTGCATCAGGTACAGCACTTCATGGACTATCTAGCAGATGCTGTATTATGGATTATGATTATATTTCACACATGGAATGAGCGCACATTGTCTGAATTGGTTTCCTGAGCAGACTGCAATTTAACTTTGCATTCCATCCATCCATCCATTATCTACACCCGCTTATC
This sequence comes from Anguilla rostrata, assembly GCF_018555375.3. Lineage (NCBI taxonomy): Eukaryota > Metazoa > Chordata > Actinopteri > Anguilliformes > Anguillidae > Anguilla > Anguilla rostrata. The sequence goes on along the minus strand of NC_057946.1, from coordinate 7,419,839 downwards.
CTGAACAGGGTCGTGGGGAGTGCTGGAGCCTATCCCAGTGTGCATTGGGTGAGAGGCAGGAATAGACCCTGGACTGTGCCGCCCTTAACTTTGCAATTCAAATGAACATGACCTTACTGCACCCCCAGGGACACAAAACTCAATTCAGTGGAAGAATGCAGGAAAACAGAATGAGTTCACTGTATGCCCGTCTGTCATCCTTCACAAGAAAACGCACCCAAACAATTCTGAGAATCAATGATTGAAGGAATTTTCCCCACTTCTGAAAACCAGTTCTATTGCTGACATTGAAACTACTGCGGACACCTTATGCACATTTGATCAGTGTGTTGCTATTAAACCTATTTTTGCTGATTTCATTTAGCCTATCTCCTAAATTAAAGGCTGTTCTACAGGTTGCTGTTCACTTAAAAAATTTCCCACAATATATGTGGTGAATCAGTGATAAATTTGATTTTATCCTCTGGATTGGTTATTTGGAAATACATTTTCAACCGTAAAGGTAGTAAATGTACAACTATGCTTTGCCATTTTTAGAAAAGAAATGTACTTTATTTAATGTACTGTATTGTACTGACCAAAAGGTCAAAGTATTGCAGCAGTAGCTAAATTTAAAATTTTAAAGCTCATAAATATATAAAACATGCAACACTATAAAATTAAGAGAATTACAGTGCTGACTGCCAGGCTGGATTGCTCTAAATAATCATTTCTTTGTCCCAAAATTAAATAAAAAAATTACATAAAACTGGGCTGCTAGTTCATCAGTTCAGTCCAGTCAGTTCAGCTTTCTTAAATGCACACAATTTGAAATATAATAGGTTACTATCAGGAGATCTTGCTGTAATATGAGGGAACATATGTAATACATATTTGCAAAATAAAGTGCCTCTGTTTAAACAATGTGCTCAATGTCAGGGTATTTAAAAAGTCTCAAACAAATCACTACGCACTGCTATATGTGCAATGTACCTGAAAATAACATAGCATTTACGGACAGGATGTGTCTTTTTCCAAGATTGTCTGTTCATTTGCACAGTACATACACCCAGTGGGCACTTTATGAAGTACACCTGCCCCCTAACAGCCGGCTCCTCCAAACAGCAAATACAGTGACTCCACAGTGTCAAATGCAGCGGAGAGGTCTAGAAGAATCAGGACAGAGGAGAGGGAGGCTGCTCGTGCGGCATGGAGTGACTCACTGACCGAGAGGAGTGCAGTCTCAGTCGAGTGGCCAGGCCTGAAGCCAGACTGGTGGGGATCAAGCAGGTTGTTCTCCATGGTTCCATGAACATGACAGGGACTTCAGTTTACTCCAATGACCTGCATAGTCCCCAGATCTTAATCCAATACAGCACTTTTGGGATGAGGTGGAATGGCAGGTTCATAGCATAAAAATCTGAAGGGACTGTGTGATGCTGTTTTGTAAGCCTATACAAAATGAAAAATGAATGTTCCCAACACCTTGTTGAATCCATGCTGCAAAGAATTCAGCTGTTCTAGAGGCAAAATGGTGACCAACTCGGTAAAAGATAGGTTGATCTAATTAAGCAGCCATCGTGTGTGTGTGTGTATATATATATATATATATATAGGTTTTTCAATACATTACGGCAATATCATTTATTATAAAGTTCACTTTAGAAAGTCAAACAAAAACATAAAAAAGAGAGAGCAGAGGAGAAATAGTCTGTGGTGGAGATGACTAGGACCAGGGGAGTAGGACCTGGGGAAAATCTGCCAGCGATCCCTCATAGGGTGGAGTGTCTCCATATCCTTTAAGGCATTGTAGGCAGCAGAGATGAAGTCGCTGTCTCCGGTGGTGAGGAGGTCAAACACGCAGGAATGGAAGTAGATGTCCTTGACCTCCAGCTGCACCTGGCACGCCATCACGGCGGCTTCCAAGGTGACGCTGCTACGTGGGGCCGCCACGAGGCCCCGATTGGCCCCGGGGTGCAGCTGCCGATACTGGTGCTGGGGGCCGGCCCAGCGAGGACTCCGTTCCGGCAGGGGGAGGCGCCCGCCCTGGTCGATGCGCTCGGCCGAGGGGCAGCCGTTCACGCAGAGCTGCAGGTCCTGGCTCTCGTCGAAGGCCATGGCCACCTCCCTGGGCACGCGGGCCGCCAGCGTCAGGTAGCGACCCAGCTGCCGCACGATCACCGTGGTTCCAATGTAACCCGCGCGGACCTCCACGTGCCGCCCAGCTGCCTTTTCCACAATCCAGAGGCTGTGGCCATTGCTGCCGCCCCCACTCACTGTGCCATCCATAAAAGCGGCCGGCAGGTCGTCTGTCTGAGCCTGGTACACCTTCTGGTCCGTGCAGTCCTGGTGTGGTTTGAATATCATCGTGATCTGAAGAAAAATTTGAAATAATGGACTTATATAATCATCCGTGTATTTTTTAAATGGTTGTTCATATGGTGTTCAAGGAAGTGGGGGACTCCCTTCACAATGATTTAGCACACATTTATTGGACATCAATAGGCCACTGGAAATCGTTGAGAACAATCTTCCTCAGAGAACATAATCCTCAATCCTCATTTCCAAGGAAGAATTTTTACAATTTGATAAAATAGATGAATTGTGGAAGCAAATTTTTAGTGTGGCTGCATGTTTTATGGAAGACCTGCAGATTGTAGAATTACTATAAACCCATGTTTCCTGGATCGATTTGAAAAATAGAATACACATCAAAGTTTTCATATTAGTAACAGAGACGGACTACTTTTTACAATAAAAATCTCTATAAAGATAAGGCTGCAAGTGTCAAAAGGGTTATTGTTTCCACAAGAGCCAGCCATCATATCAAAGCCTAAATATAAAGTGCTCAACAAGATTCCATGAATAAGCTTCATAAAGAAGTCTAACGACTCCTTACATCCCATGCAGAATACCAGTGTGCACAAAATCAAGGATTCCTAGCCTTTCTCTTGATCGGTTTTATCAGCTGGACACCACAAAGAGGGACGTATAACCGCTGCATACACCCATAAGGCCCAGTCATAGACCCTGTCAGATCTAGACAGAAGACAGCAACTGAGAAGGGCATAGGATCATACAGAGCAAGCTCTTTGTGGACTGTGGATGTATGCAAAGGGACCAGAGATGTCCTGTAGGACTGAGGATTTCAGTCAGTAATTCCACGTTGCCCTCGGAAACAGCAGAGTGCAGACAGCTTCCCACTGGGCTTCACAACATTCAATGGGACACAGGCAGGCATTACATTTTTTGCATCCAAAAAAACCCTTTAACTTCCAGCCCATGAGCTGCAGCAAAGAATCAGTGAGAGATACTGTACCAGTAAAGCAGACCTGTCTCATCACAGAAACCCCCACTGGATTCATCCCACAGGCAAAGGCAGCCAAAGTAATGCTACTACTCCATTAACTTGATAATCAAAGTCAAAGTGTGTAGGTAAATACCTCAGTATACTGGCTTTAATAGTTAAGGTCGTAAATATGATTTGTTCAATGATGAAGTTATATTAGATCCACCCTTAAAAACTATTAAAGAGGCTGGCATTTAAAGGAATGACTCACCTTAATGGTTGCTGTGGCATGGGAACCTGCTACAACAGGAATGTTTGTTACCTGCACTGACAGGTAGTTGTTGTCAATGAGGGGCCATGCTCCCTCAACCTTACAGGTTTGAAAGTCATCCTTAAAGGTCCTAAGGTGGGGATCCCCAAAGAGGCCACAGAAGAGGTAGCCGGGGTGAGAACCCTCTCTTGCCCCCGAGCCATGCTGGCGGCTGTGGTAGTCACAGGGCTCTGTAGGGGCCTCCAGGCGGGTGGCGGAGGTAGGCCCGTCCCTGGAGCAGTTGCGCTGGGTCATGAGGTCGCTGATGCCCAGCGTGGCCGAGTGGAACACCAGGTTGCCGCGGCAGCTCCTGGATGTGTGCTGGGTGCAGGCGGAGTAGGCCCGGAGCGCCTTGCAGAACTCAGTGTCAAAGCCATGCAGGGACGGGTTGAGGAGGGAGGTGAGGGAGACAAAGCTTGTGGTGCACTTCTGAATGTGGCACTGAGAGTATTGTGCTTGGCACTCCCCTGGGAAGCAGAAAAAAAAAATCAATATGTAATACTACCTTATTATGTATAAATTCACCAGAGCTTTTTTCCCCCCCCAGTGCGCAATGTTCACAGCAAGCATACTAAAAAGGCTATGGTTCATTTACACAGAAGAAAAAATGCCTGTCCTTATATGCAAGCGTAACAACCTATAGCCTACACGATTAGAAACATGATTTCATTGGCTAAAATGCCTCTCAGTCACTGCTATCATAGCTTGACATTAGCAGGTTATGTACTTGGAAGAATTTATGCTCTCCATGAGTTTTGTTCATTTCAGGGAGGCTTGGTCTTAATACTGATAGCACAGCAATCAACACATGTCCTGTGCATGTCCTGACATTTGGTGATGCAAAACATTACCAACTCACGGCTCTGTTTAAGTTTAGCTAGCTAATAGATTCTCATATTAATCTGATATTGAATCATTTCAAAGAACGATTAACAACCTTGCCTAGCTATCGGGTCACTTATGTGACAGCTCAAATTTTTTAACCACTCAATACACACATAGGCTACTGTTTGAACAGAACAGACTCTCACAAACAGAACTATGTAAACTACTGTAACATGATAAAAGCAATGCCATTTGAGTGTTGTGTTTACATACATGTGTTAAACTTATTATTTCCATAATTACTCATTGGTACAGAACACTCAAAAAATGAGGAAGACTCAAACAGACATGAAGACATTGTTCTTTCTTTCCAGGAAAAGAGTAATACGAAGAATACAAATGTACGTATTTTATAGCATAAAACTTTTTCATTCCTCAATCTATGAGCCTGCGTCACCATGAGAAAGATAGACACCCTGCTTTCCATTGAATGTGCACAGATGAGCAGGCGATTCATTTCACACAATCAAGGTTTGAAAAACAAAATAAAAACCTCCACATTCTGCCTGCTACGCAGCTGTTAAAATGAACTCCCTTAGTAAGCACCGGGATCCTTGACCTCACTGCCCTGACAAAATTCCACATCTTGAAATTTCACTCTGGCACACTGACCGGGCCCCTTTAGAACCGAGGGAGAGAGGGATGAAAGGACTGCTCTGTTCAAACCCAACCTTTTTGCATTAAGAATGTACTGTGTTCTCTGACCAGACTACTTCTATTTCTGAAGCATGAACCACGTTAATCAAGCAACAGAGTAAGAGGAGGGGGAAAAAAAAAACGTGTTTTTCACCATTACACCGAGTATAATTAGATCACCCTCAAGTGCATATTCGTGTTTTACATTAGTGTCTCCCTCTTCACCAGCCTTGACTGAACTGGGTTTAACTGGTATTCTCTCACAGACATTGTGACAGCTGCAGTTTGTTTGCCTGAATTCTGTAAGAGAAGTGCCAATTCTTCCGCTGTTCTAAGAGATGCACTATGCTTCATTAATGGTGTTAAACTAGCTAGTGTGAAAGTGCCAGGAAGATAACTCAGGACAAGGGGAAAGGTCTGATGTGCGTGTCAAAAAAATAAATAAAAATAAATAAATAAATAAACAAATAAATAAATAAATAAATAAATAAATAAATAAATTTAAGTACACTGACCGGGATTTTGTTTGTTGTGACTTAAATAGATCCTCATTCTCCAAAAAAGAGAGTGCAAAATGTAACATAAATATAATAACCTACTGAAACCACGGATAGAACACATAAACACAAACACTTTTCAGTGTGAAATCAGCTCTAACAGAGTAAATTCTAAAAGAGTGTGTGTTATCCCTATATCCCAGATACTGCTGAATGTTGAATTAACACTTAATTAATTGTGCATGGACACAAACATAAAGTACTGCCTCCGAAGTCCCATCACCAAAGTTAGGTAATTTCAGGTAAACATAAAGACTTGATTTAGACTTGATAAAGACAGTGGAGCATTAGCTTGCAGGAATGTTAGATAGATCAGAAGCCTTATCCAAGGTTTCGAGTTACTAAGGCAAATATAAGTTTTTAAGTTTTCGTGGAACGGGAAAATTTGCCAACAAAGCACAAGCGTAACGTCAACAGAGATGTTCTTACCTTTTTCTACCCAGGAGATCAAAGCAAGCGACACTAGGCAAATTGATGCTGCGTTTATGAGGCGATCAGCCCCGGGATAGCAAAATCCACTTTTCCCCATACCCATCCATCCAGGTCTCTGTAGTGATGCACTCGGGTGCTCAGCTGAAAAATAGAGCTAGACTTGCCCACTTGCCGGGAAACTGGGCCTCAGCTTGCAATCCTCTCGCCACCTTGGTCAAGCAACAGCATGAAAAATGCTACGGTACAAGTCACGGACGCACAAGTACAATAACGACTGCAAAAGTGCGGGACAGATTCTAGCTAGTAACGCGGCGGTGTGTGCAGCTGCATGGAGTTTACGTAAGTTTCGGATGAGGCTTACAGTAGGCTAACTTCGTTGTACAGCCTTCTTTTTCGAACGGCTCCAAGTGATATCTGCCGCTTTGACATTACACACGCACAACATAGAACTCACATAAAAAGGAAAATCAGATCACTTCAGTTTGATGTGATCAGCTGCAAATTCAACAATACCCTTCACGCATGACCGGAACACCCGGCCCACATCTACATGCTAGCACCGCCCAGACAACCCAAAGAAAGCCGAACGAACACAAACGCCTATATTGGCTCTCGTTAGCCCACGAGACAACATGAAGTTGACGAATTACTCAAATCTGTTATATGAATCGGGTACCATGTGAATGTAAACGTAAAGCAGTACTCTGCATAACTTGTGTGTAATAAGGCTGAACATTTTGGTGAGGATTAAATTTTATGTTCAACAGCTATATACAATTACCCGAATAAATGAGAAATCACATCAGTTTCTACATGCAGAATAAAAGTTTAGAATTAGCTGATGATTTCATTGCCTTTTCCTCGAAATATGCATTCAAAATTGAATGCATAGGAGTTCACAGATCTACGCATGCTGAAGTAAATAGATGCGCAAAAGTACAGTAGCCTGCACTCACAGCCTTTATGCCAGATGTTTGACGATTCTTTCGTGTAGAGTTGTTGTTTTTATTGAGCCATTGAGATATACTTTCAGGTGTAATTAAACAGAGACATTGAGGCGTACTTTAAAAGGTATATTGTGAGATATTTTCACATCACATAGCCAACGAATCTGTCTTCCTGACTGATTGGGGAAAGTCGTTTCAACATCTTTGAATGAGGGCAGAGATTAATAGTGGCTGCCGGCAGCCTGAAGGGATGGGACAGCCAGGTGGAGATACGATGCTGATCGGAGGGGTCTGGGTGAGTGTTTGGTGTGATCATTGTCTGGAGATATGATATGGCAAATACCATTTGCAGTGTTCAAACGTGGCTTAGCACGTGTGAAATTTCAGCAGGTTTAAGATCAGGTGGACAGCAGTATGCTGGACAAGTTGTAGTGGCCTGAGGGCACAGGCTGGTAAGCCAGCCAGCAAAACTACAGTAGTCTAGATAAGTGATTATAAGGTCGTATACAAGCAGGTCAGGTGAATTGTGCAGTCCCACAAAAAGCACATTTCTTCTACATTCATCCTATCACTGCTTTAAATAGAGAATTATGTTTTGTTACAGAATAATTAGATTTTTTTTCTTCTAAATTGAATCGCTGTTTACTGCTATATTTGGTGTGCTATATATGCCATATGTTGCTTTCAAGACCCCAGACCACCCTCTTCCTGTTTTCTGGCTCCCTACATATTCTGACATGAAACCTCCCAATTATCTGGGTATGGCCAGAAAGGAGAGATTTAATATCCATTGAGGGAGTTGAGCAGGTCTTGCCAGTAAAGAGCACTCGCTTGACATCAAGATTATGACTCGATGCAGTCATGGAAAGTAGCAGGCATACTAATAAAGCAAAATGTTGTCCACATGGTTTTCTTTGTTCCATTATAATACACTTACGGAAATAAACCGTTTCATGGTCACTGGGTGTGTGACAGCAGATACTGGCTCATGACTGGCATTATTACATTACAGACATTTTTAGCAGACGCTCTTATTAATTTAATAAGTTTTAGGAAGTCTGTTTCTTCAGGCAGGACATTGCCTGTCAAAGGCAGCTCTCTTCATTAGGATAACATCTAATTTTTTGGCAGGAGGTGCTAATTTTTTTAACTCCTAGGTGGGAAAGAAAATCTGAGTAGAACACTTCAAATACTGTGTATCATATTCTCTAGCTCATGCTCAAAATTGTTACTGTAATGCTCTCTGCCATTGGCCTCATCTCAGACTCTGTAAAAAGGTAAAATATGATCTACTGTTCTCTTTGAGGAAAAATGCATAAACCAGTTTGCTTGGCAAATGTGTGAGGAGATCAGAGGTCTTCCCTGGGTTTCAGTCTCCCAAAGATTCAACCTTTAATAAATAAAATCGAGTGACATAGCTATACAGGTTAGGGTAGCGTACAAAGACACTGAGCGTGCTAGGCCCACACACAAGATCACAACAAACAAATACACCAGAACAGATTAATCCAGCTTCAAGTACTTCACTTTGAAATGATAATATAGGACAACTGGAATAGCATAAGGCAGTATGCAGGGCAGCTCGTATGTCTCACACAGACAAATCACTGAATCACAGGCACGTAATCTCCTCGTCTAAATGGCCTTTGCTTGGTAACCACCCATTGTATCACAAAACATCATGTCAGCTGTCAGCCTGCTCTGTCTGTAACCTATCCATTAAAAGCACAGCCAAGGAAGATAATATCTGTAATACCTGTCAACGGTGGATGGAGTCTGATTGTCTGCTGTTGTGCTGCAGTGTATAAACTGAGGTAAGGAGATATTTGGACCTGTCAGTGCAGAAAAGTGTAATATTATCTCTTGAAAGGGGAAATAATAGAGTGGCATATTGTTTTCTAATGACAGAGATGCTGTCTGATGGGAAAATGAGTTGCCAGTGGTTTATATGGTATTTACAGAATATGACTTGATTTGATTCATATATTTGCACAAAAACACAATAAAAGACATAAAAAGATACCAACATCATACTTAAAATACAAGACAGTTGTGCGGGAGAGGAAAGAAACCCTAGTGGGCTTATAAGAGTTCTTCCCCAAATTATACTAAAATGCATGTGTGCTTAAGCACTCAAAGAGGTGCATAAAAATGAACTTTTGAGGAAAGCATCACAAATTCTGTCTAGAGTAATTGGGAATTGCCTTCCAGTTGTAAGGTGTTGTTTTATTACGAAAATCTGCAATCTTTCTATAAGAATATTAGTAACAGAAAATAAGAGCATTTGATGGAGGAGCTGGAAGATCAGTCCTTGGTTCAAAAATGAACAGCCCAGAATTAAAGTGTGTCTGAGATGAGAAAACTCTCAACCTTCAGAAAATTGCAGCTGCCATATCAATGATAATGTGATATAAATCACTACAAATTCAAATTCAGCATGTGTCTGAAAAATACATTAAAATATTAATTACATTGAATCTGAATGGGGTTCCAGAGCTGAAGACCAAGTTACCTGAGAGTACTTTATAAAAAGTTTTTTTTAGAGACATGGCAATGAATGTTTACACTGAAAATGTGGATGAGGATTATTTGCTTAATGACATTTCATTTTCATCTTTTTATTCTGTCTGCTGCTAATAAAATTGTTCTGCATCTCTGTGGGGCTCTGTTTACGGTGGAAAGGATCAAATGTACAGTAAGAGAAAACTTACCCTGGCAATTTGAAAAAGAGTGTGGCAGTGGAAAGGCTAGTCTAAGTTTGCAATAAAACTGAATTCAATAGAAGGTATTCCTGATCTAAGCCTAATACAATAATGTGTGACATGTGGAGTTGTTTAATTTGCCATGATACTGTGACTGAAACACTATTTTAAAGTGATAGTGAATATGCCATATCAAAATGGATGGATGGATTAAACAATTGATCTCAGTGATTATCTCCCCTCATCTTAATCATTAGGTGTAAACCAGTCCCTTTAAATCCACCTGATAACCCCACCGAGACAAGAAGACTCAAATTGGATTTAAAGTATGTAATTACACTTCCTTTAATGACAGAAAAGACTGCACATGGATGTAATATGGTGCCCACTTTGTGCAGCTTTATGCACACATATCTTTTTACAGGTACAAATTGAATCCCTTTCTTTGAAAAAAAAAAAAAAAAATAGCCATTACATTTCATTGCTGACACCATAAATGCAAAGAACACCGATGATATTTCAGAGAGAAGAAATGCTACTGGACAGAAGTAGAGCTCTGTGGGTTAGATAAGTGATATTTAATCGCTTGTGAGTTCCATGCTGGCATCAAAAAAGGATTTTTATGCGTGAAATGGGACAGGATCAAGCTGCACTGGGGTCTGATTTACATATTGTGTAACCTACCCTTCCACCACAATATCCTGAAAATGGCAATGGCTGAGCAGCAAAACGGAAGTGAATGTGTTGTAATTAAAGTAACCGTGCAGAACTGATCATCTGTAATAGCCATAGTTCAGATCTGACTATTAATTTGTGAGTTAATTTAATGGAAATAATAAGTAGTAGTCATTCAGATATTCTGAAAGTCATTTGGTAGTGAAGAGAACTTGCAGCTGAGAGTATCAATAGACATTTGTAATCTCTAAGTCAGGGCTGCCCAACCCTTTTTTTGGAGATCTATCATCATCCCTATTTTGGCACACCTGATTCTATAAATTAGCAGCTGAACAAGTACTCTAGCTGTTGAATAATATATGCTTTGTAAGGGCTGGAGTGAAAACCTACAGCACGGTAGATCTCTAGGAACAGGGTGGGGCACCCCTTCTCTAAACTCTGTTCCCACGGCCATGTATGAGTAATAAGTAAATTTTAAAAACATCAGTCTGACTCAGTGAAAGGTATGTGTAAAAATGCTTCTACATTTTTAATGCCACTCAAATAATGAATACAACGCTTAGTTCACGTAGAATTATTTCACTGCGTCATAAAAAAAAAACATTTTTCCTATAGTGATCCTTTATGGATATGACAAATACAAATGACAAATACAAATGAGACAAAGAATTATATGAAATGGATCTTCCTTTTCACGTTTTCCAATACGTGTTTAGGACTTTTTTTATCACTAATTTGAACACTGTCCTTTTTTTGATGATAATAATTCACCATTCCAGTATGTGTTGTCTACATTTTTGTTTTGGCTTTTTAAAATGATACCTTAAATGAAAAATGTCCACCTCATTTTTTTATTTTTTTATTTTTACTTCAACTGAAAGTAATATTTTGTTTACATTACAATAAGCATAAAACATAAAATGTGCATAAACTAGAGCTCTGCTACCCAAGGCAATTTTATTATTTAAAGGCTAACTCTACAGCTGAACTAATACTTTAACTGAAACAATTGCCTCGAGGAGAACAAAATGTCTTGAGTAAGGACACCCCTGTACCAAGCATTGGACCATTACAGATCTCTTTTTACCCCCCTCTCCTTTTCATTTTATCTCCAACCTACGACCCCTCCTCATATGCACAAATACGCACACACACACGTGGACACAATACAACTGCTCTCTTCTGTCTGCAAATATGCTATCACACACCTAATTAATTTATTACTATTAACATAATTATTTATTTTCCTCTCTGTTTAACCCTTGCTTTGCATATATATATATATATATATGCATTAAGTTTTAATGAAGATGAAGACCGATGTTTTAGTATTAGCTTTCTTCAGTAAAAATTACAAATGACACTGGGAGGCCTCTATGTGCAGATCACCTGTGTTTAATTGAAAACAATTAACGGTCTTCATTGAATTGTTTTTAAAGGGGCAGTCGCAATAATTTCAGTGCAGTGAAAAATCAGATGTTAAGACCAATATACAATATATAAGTAGTATATCATTCCGTAGTGAGAAAATAGCCTTACATTTAACATATCAACAGGGGGGAGGGATTGTATCTTCAATTTATACATGTAAAACAATACATTACAGTTCAAATATAATAGAAAACAATTTTTACATTACAGATGAGCAATTTTTCATTTATAGACAGTTCATTTAATTTTTAGACAGTTCAGTTTATATATCCATCTAGCTTCCAGTTTTAAAAGTTATTTTTCCATATCTCCCTCTCTACGATTGAACTTTAATTTGTCAATATCTGTACATTTAAGGTCTTTTGCTTGATTTTTTTTTATCTGTAAAATGATATTGATGCCACAACATCACTTCTCTTGATGCTAATTTTGTTCTGTTAAATGTGTTTTACTTTTATTGAAGTTTTTCCGACATAGTACAAATTTCATGGACATGATGATAAATAAATTATATGGTCAGAATTACAGGTCATACATTCTTTATTCTTAGAATGTAGAATGTACCATTTGCATAGAAAACCTTAGTGCGATCCATAAATTTAAATCCAGGTTCTATGGTTCTCAGTAATTCTCCTGTGGACATTGCAAAATAATGCACAACATTTTCGGAGTGAGTTGTGTTTTGTAAAATTTTAAAATGCTATGAGACCAACAGCAACCCTGGAGCGTTCAAGAGAAATTTCTCCTTGAGGCAATAATGTTGTATCTATTATATATCTAAGTTACATCACATCTGAGGGAACTGTTCACAGGCTGGCCTTAGAAATTCCCATTTTTACATGGCTCTCCAGTGACACCTTGTGGAAAGATGCCTCTGTCAATACTTAAACATCTAAATTTCTCGCCAAAATATATTATGTAATCATAAGTTGTCATGGATATAGCTGAAATTTATCCAGAGGGAAACATAGCACACGCTGGTATGAAAAACCCATAAAATGATTTTTCTTTTCTGAAATTGGAACTGTGGAAAAAAATGGAACTGAAAATGTATAGGTAGAGGGAATTGACCATTACCCCTCTGATATCTAAAACTGGCAAACATGTATGTATGTAATTGTATAATATATGTATAATGCAAGTGTTTGCTGACACCAAATTACAACGAGATAAACCAGCATTGTGTTAAAATATGATTAACCATACAATTGTGGTAGACCTTAAACATGTTGTCAAAAACCTTCATTGATCAAGAGATTGCCTTTGACAAAAAAACAACAAATGCAGTGGTTCCCCAGGACTGAGGAAGTGAAACAGTGATTTAGCTGACCATACCAAAAATCAAGACAGCCTGCACAATATCAACGAGCAACAAGCAACATGAAGCAGCTGCAAACTAACGTAAATGTTTCCTTAAAAGTGTTTTTTTTCCCTCCTCAGTCCTTAATATTTAATTTAAAACATTGTGTCATATTTTGAATCAGAAATAAGAAATATCTCACTCTACTACAGCACCTCTCAATAGAAAATATTTCTTATCATTTATAATTTGTTAAAACAACCACTAAATATTCCTGAGTTTCACAACATCTTTATTCTTTTTCACAATAGTAACCTGAAACCAGAATTTGTTTGCTTACATTTGGAATGCGATCACTTGCATACAGGCACAGTTTAGTCTTTATAGCCTAGTAACAGGTCAGGTCACTCAATATTTCATACCACATGTACATTAGTAACACAATCATCTGCTAAGCTTTTCAACGTGTAAGAAGTCAGTCCAATGTCTGCCTGTTTGAGATATTAGACGGAAAACTAAATGCATTCTGCATTAGCAGGCCATCAATGCTGGAGAAAGAAAAGCCAAAATCAATTGTTCTGGACACTCTCCATCAGAAAAGTCTGAGGTCCAATCATGGCTAGAGCACCTTAAGTGCCTCTCTGGGCCAGGGAGACTGACAGCTTCTTTGTTTTGAGGTATGTGTCCTCCAGCTCAAATGGTGTTGAGTTGCACTGTGTGTCATATGTGGAGACTACGTCGTCTGGAGGCCTGGAAGATGACTATGAGAAATTGCTGTGGCCCTCTCGTAAGTATACACTTTCCTACATTAGTGTAAAGAGACACACAGATGGAGAAGAGTCTCATATCATGCTTTCTAGAGTATTTAGGCATTGTGCTCACATCTGCGCTGTTAGAACCTAACCCCTAAGTTTATAAATCTCTAAAGAGTGGAAGGAAGGTTGTTTTCTATAAAGCTAATATCTCAGGCAGTGGTCCTCTTTCTTCAGCTAATATTGGATGTATAGAGGCTACCATGGCAATCTTAGAAATCCATTCATACAACCATCCATTTTCTTAAACTGCTTGTTCCTGCTCAGGGTCATGAGGGAGGACTCTGGAGCCTATCCCAGCATGCAATGAATGAGAAGCAGGACAATTCACTCTCACTTTCATACCTACAGACTCTCAATTAGCCTACTGCATGTCTTTGGAGAGTGGGCGGAAACCAGAGAACCAGAGAAACCAGAAAGGCCCTCGGTCAGGATTCCAACTTGTCACCATCTTGCGGTGAGGAGAAAGTGTTATTCCATGCAGTAATGTGCTGCCCTGCAAGCACAGAAATGCACCTTCTAATAACTCTCTGTGAGTTTGTGAATGAGCTGTGAATTATCCACTCCGGTCTTGCTTCCCTGAAAATATTGTGGCCAAATTTCAAATCGACTGTACGAGTAATCGTGTATACGTATGTAATCATAGGTTTATTTTACTGTACAATACTGAATCTATATTTGCTTCACTTTAAACAATGTAATATTAATGGTTTATATAACAGATTCTTAGTCAGTATTGTGTCATGAATAAACTGTTGCTAAGCATTTAATTTGTACACAGTTATCTATTTTCAAAAGCTGTGGTTACCATTCTCTATTAACTAGCCTCACTTATGTGTGTCATGCTTAGTGCTGAATGAGATAGGCCTGAACAGTACAGCCATACCAAGTTAATATTCAACTTTCAAACTATCTGTGTTGACATCTCTCATGTACTACACGAGTTAAATCCAGTTTTGCTTGTTTGGTAATTTATTTATTTATTTTTTGTCATAGCAACATAAACAGTACTTTTTTATTTATTTTTTTAATGACTGACTAAAGCGGCACATACAGTTTATTCAGCAAACAAAAAACAAAATGAACGACAGAACAAACACACACCAGTTCCCCTAGAAACAAAATCAAGTTATTTTTATGTGATGGGCGTAACCATCAATGGGCAACAAACACAATGTCTGATATCACATCAAATATCAAGGGATTCACTGTCTATTCTGAAGCACTTTTTTTTCTTTGCTTCCGTGTTTCGTTTCGTTGAAACGAAAGTTACCTACCCTGGGCTGAACAGATTGCTGGGAAACGAAACTGAACCGGGTAATAGATCGCGTCGCCGAAGTGCGAGTTTACACTCATCCGTAGAAGATGACGAATAAGGACGTTCTACGGCAATATCAGACATATATCACAAATATTATCCAGCCATCATGTATACTACCCCTGGTTGAATTTCTGAATGGTGAGTCAGACATACTTCCGTTATATTGAGCATTTTTAAGTAGTTTGTTGTGTATATTTCCATCTAACAGCAGCATCAGCAGAACCATTACAACCACTTTATGTTGGAGATTATGGTGGCCGATTAAGGTTATCATTATGCATGTATGTACGTATCCATATATACCATATATATGCACACGCCACGTCTCACGTAATCGAAGCACGTCTATGGTCATGGATATGAATAGGTTAAATAGAATGTTTTAGACAGGTACTGACACTCGTCAGTTGTCAACCTCCTGTGAGTTTTTGGGAATTGTCTTTGTCATTTGGCCACTATTGAGCCACATCTGTATAAAACAATTGTGATTTTGGCACTTAAATTTATTTGGATAATTTATACAGTAGACGAATGAACCTGACAGTGCACATTGTCAATATTTCCCTGTTAGTCCAGTTGCACTTTCCACCCAATGTGGAACTTTGTCAATCACACATAATTTTAACTTATTCTGGTACTCTTTACCGTTAACAGATGCAAAAGTATCTCTATCCTTTTGTCCCTCATTGCATAACCCCAGTGTAACTCTAGCCTTCAGTCCTTTGCAGTATTTATAACCTTAGCATCTCCTCCCACTCCCTCCTAAAATTCATTTATTGTATGCCCTTGACCTTTTACAGAGGTAAACAGGAGAGAATGCATTTCCACCAAATATCATTATATCTCTATGTGAATTAGTTAAAACAAACAAACAAACAAATAAATAAATAAATAAATAAATAAATTTTAACTGAAACTTATCTGCATACGGGTTTTAGGCATCTTTATGTTTGGGGGGTTGGAAAATCTTTCAAACAATGAATTCAGAACCCCTGCAGTTATGTTATGTTCTTTTCACATGTATTCTTTTATAGGTAGATCAGAACAGTGGCAGTTGATGAGGTGAAAATTGGTGGGCCAGAAAACTTAGCCTAAACTGATTGTTGGTTTGAACCTATTTTCAGTCATTTCATGATGGCATGCTTGATAATCAAGGAAAATGAATGAAAACAAGTTGAGACCAATGAGCAGTTTAAAAAAAGTTTTCTGCTCAACCAATTTTCAGCTCACCAACCACCGCTACGTCAGAGCACACGCTGTACCTCATCTTCACCGCTATTAGGCTTTAGCCTTAGCAGTTATTGTTGTTAGCCACAGCATTATAATCAAAATTGTAATATGATCATCGATAATCTGTATTTGCAGACCATGAGGGTCAAATCCAGACCGTAGAGGACCAAAAGGGCCTGACCGAGGCAGCCACTCTGATGATGTCATTGATTTATGACCTCCCAGAGACCCAAGGCTGGTTTCGCATGCTCCTGGATGGCTTCAGCAATGCAGGTATACATCCACCCATCCTTATTCTGAAAGAACCATTGGAACAATTCAAATAATTCCAGCCATATTACCAGGTTCATGGTTTTATATCGGTGGCTTCCAAAAAGAGAAGATGGGATCAATATGGTGAATCATATTTTTATTTTTTATGTAGCCTTTATTTACCCAGGGCAGGTTCGCTGAGCACGCTGCAGCAACGCCCTGCTTCACACTCATACACATTCACACCTGGGAGCTGCCCAGTACAACCACAATCCTGTGTTGTTGGCCACTGAGCAGCTCCACTGGAGGGAGAGAACATTTTTTTAGCCAATTAAATCAGGGGATGATTAGGTGGCAAGTTTTTGCAAGAGCCAGAGCTGGGATTTTAGCCAGGACACCAGGGAACCCCCTACTGTTTGCGAATAGTGTCATGGGATCTTTAATGACCACAGTGAGTCAGGACCTCGGTTTAACGTCTCATCTGAAAGAGGGCATCTCCTACAGAACAGTGTCCCCGTCACTGCACTGGGGCATTGGGGTTTATTTGACCAGAGGGAAGATTGCCCCCTGCTGGCCCACCAACACCACTTCCAGCAGCAACTCAGGTCTCCCATCCAAGTACTAACTAAGCCCACACTTGCTTAGCTTCAGCCAGGTGGCAGGAGCAGAGTGCATGGTGGTATGGCTGCTGGCTATATAAGGGATTGGGGTGAATTTAATGACAAAGATGATTAAAAATAACTTGCTGTATATTCTACATTTTCCATTGGAATTATAACCTGTCAAATTAAACACTACACTTGTTACAAGGATTTCCGAAGTAACTGAGTTACTATAGTTTGTTTGGCGTACTTAAAACTATTTTCCCAGTCAATAGATTTCATTAAATGGAATTTCTTCTTATTTGTGTTGTTTGTTCATCTTCCTTCGGATTGTTTTCCTTCATTGGCTTGTTCGCTCCATTTTCTACCAACAGTGAAGTTTACAATGTCCATTGTATATATTTCAAGGTTAAATAGCCATAACTGTAATTTTGATACTGTCCAATGTCATCTCTTGGTTTGCCAACAATTGCTGTAACTTCTGTGATTTCCACTGCTTGTGTTTCCAGGTTACTCTACCCTTGCTGAAGCCATTGAATCCAATGACTTTGCTGACATAGAGAAGGCAGCAATTCACAAAGAGGAGGTGAGGAAGCTCAGGGTCATGCTGGCGAATCAGCTAAAGCCCCTGGACATTCTGCCATACATGCATGAGGTACTGCTGCCATCCCAGAGGGAGAGGGTTGAGCGGGTGAGTGAGATTCAGTCACAGAGCTTCACACTCAATACATTAACAGTGGGAAAGTTTTGTGTCAGCAGCATTACTGCAACAGTTAAGGAGCACAGCCTGTAACCCAAAGGTCATGGGTTTGACACCCAAGTGGTGGACTGCTGCTGAAGCTGTTAACAAGGCCATTAGCCTGCTACGTCTAGGTCGTACCATAAAAGAGTACCTGTCCATGTTTAAGAAGTCACATGCCCTTTTTTCTTCTCACCTTTTCAGATAACTGAACTGAAGGGAATGGTGCGTGGAACTCATACACTGCTGGATTTCCTGCTCAGAACAGATAATCCCCGGTGGTACAGTTGCTTCCTGGATGCCCTGAGGAAGGGTAGATTTGATCAAGTGGTGAATGTTCTGGATGACCAGAATGGCAATGCATCTGAGCAAAGTGGTAAATTATTTGCCCGCTAGTTTGCATGTGATGCCTGTGTTGATCCCCAGGCAGCTATTAAGGTTGATCCCTCCCCCCCTCCCTCCTTTTCTTATTTCAGGTGTTGATGGCAAGGAAGAGGCATTGGAGGAAATGGAAATTTCTTTCAGCGAGGAAGCAGGTCCCTCCAATCTCTTTGCCAGTGCAGGTAATTTTATCCATGTTTGCCAAATACTGTCCTGTAACTCCAGTGTAGTCATTCCTTGGATATATCTGAATTCTGACCAGGGTTGCATAGGTGCATTGTATGTTTTTATATTGTCTGTTTCAGATGCTGGAAAAGATGGGTGCCAACCAACATCAAACTATGATGCGCCTTCTTCTGTGGCACTGCGAAACTACCAACTAGAATTAGCTGAACCAGCTCTGAAGGGCAAGAACACTATTATATGTGCTCCAACAGGTGGGATTATAGCATGTGAAAGCACTTTCCTAATTTTATATGAAACAGTATGTGTTTGAGACAAGTTACTGTCACGTCAATTCAGTGGTTCTTAAAACATTCCTGTGCACCAGTTCCATCCTATTGAAACACATGCTGTAATTTGGGCTAACATCAGAGGTACAATCCATGTGGTAGACTTTCTGAGCCGAGACATTCCAAATACAGATTTCCAGATGATTCAAAGAACTCGGTCTGTCACTTTGTCTGGCCAATGAGACCAAGAACACTTTGTCTTGGCTCAGGCTCAGGGAAAACGATGGTTGCCATGGAGATCTGCAGGCATCACTTGGAGCAGAGCACAGAGGAGAGGGGGCGGAAAGTAGTGTTCCTGGCCAACACTATCCCACTGTGCCAACAGCAGATGGAAATGTTTCAAAAGTACTTTGAGAACACAGAGTAAGGCCTGCCCCATTTTTAGCCATTTTATCTCACCTGTGACTCCTATGATTCATGTTGATATGTAACAAAAAACATGTCTGTATGAAAGGTATGATTACAACTTAAGGGTCCTGCACTGTGTACAGTTAAGTATGTTGGATGTAAGATTGTGTCGATGTTCTATGTATCCAGCAGGTGGCAGGCATGCCCTGCTTAAAAACCCAGTGAAAACCAGTTGAATTTGTAATATGTGAAAATGGGTCTGGTTGGAGATCTTTGTTTAAACCCTGATATTTGTCTGTTGTATTAGCGTTGGAGTGACCGGTCATTTTGGGGACGATGCCAACCCAATAGCTATCCGTGTTTCAGTGGAGACTTGTGAGATCATAGTGATGACACCAAAGCTTCTTGAGATTAACCTTCAAGATGGAACAATCCCTGGACTCTCAACATTCACCCTCATTTTCTTTGATGAATGCCACCACACCATGAAGAACCACGCCTATAATGCAATCATGAAGATGTACTTGGACATCAAGCTGGGTCATGAACCAACACCACTCCCACAGGTAGCTTACTGAAGAGTCCGAACTAGATAACCATGTCTTCCTGGGTTAAGCAGAAGTCTATGTCATGCTCCATAAATATTAAAAAAGAATGGTGAGGTACATTTCAGCAATCATAAAAACATCTGCAAGTATGTCAAAGTATTATCATTTAACCTATAAGCATTTTGAGTAAAAAAATAAGCCTCGACTACCCGTGATACAACATCCCTCTACATGAACATACCTGTACACCACTCTTCAGATTGTGGGTCTGACAGCCTCTGTTGGAGTGGGCAAGTCCAAGAATGAGCGGGATGCCAGAGAGCACATCTACCAGTTGTGTGCCAACCTGGACACTGACACCATCTCCACTGTGAGACAGAATGAGGGAGAGCTTAGTTCCCATGTCTTTGTTCCAGATAAAGGTACAGTGCAGCTCATTATCTCCTGGTTATGCATTTCCTTTAAGCACTGCCAGCTTATTCATTCAACATTCTGGCCTTCTGTGAGTGTGTCTGTATTGATGTAATTACTACTTCAGAATATGTTACTGTGGCCTTCTTGCTTGTCAC
The DNA here is from genome assembly GCF_018555375.3 of Anguilla rostrata. Classification (NCBI taxonomy): domain Eukaryota; kingdom Metazoa; phylum Chordata; class Actinopteri; order Anguilliformes; family Anguillidae; genus Anguilla; species Anguilla rostrata. The sequence goes on along the minus strand of NC_057946.1, from coordinate 7,399,382 downwards.
TTATCAGAGAAAGATTACAGTTATGTGATATATTGATTTCCTGGCCAGAAACAGCATTTATATGTGTTCGTGTAACTCTATCAATACTGGTGGAATAGATTGAGTCAGAGGTCAGCCCACTGTTGGGTTGCAACTTACACCATTCAAGTACTGATCTGCTGCCTGTATATCTACTGTCTAAAACTGCATTGTGCTGCCATTATTCATATGAGCCTCTTAATGGTCAGACAGCAGGGAAACATCTTATCGCCCACTAAAGATAGTACTGTAGTCTCAGTTGAATACTGTTATCGTTTCTTGTGATATTATTTGATGTCACAAATATATTGTATCTTCTTGTGCGGATCATGGTTTCAGTGTAAGAGAATATTCACATATCTTTCATAGATACTAGAATTGCCAAGCGCCGTGTCGCCAACCCTTTCATGGATATTGTGTTGGAACTGATGGCCCATGTAGAATCCCTTGCAAACAATACCTACAACATTGGTAAGAATTGCTCCAAAACCACTGTCTCAGTGTTTGGTCGCTAGGCCTATTGCTCATAAGTAAGGCCACCAGTCTGTCTCCTCTCGTTTTCTCACATGCTATTCAGTTCTCTGCCAGCTAGAGGTCATGATAGCCTCTTTGTCAAGTCCCTTCTCAAACAATTATTCCATTTGCACCACCTCAATAATCTAAGTTGATGAAGTAATTGGCACTAATCAAGAACAGACAATGATTGACAGTGATGTTCACAAGTGACACTCCCATGTTAAATTGAGTTCAATTACTACCGTGGACATGTTGCAGTGAATATTTTCAGTATTAAATGTTGTACAACGGCATGATAGGTTTTGTTGAAAGCAGTGAGAAATGCCCACATTAAAAATGGAGGCAGTTATATTACATTTAACTTGCACAAAAAAGTAAATTAAAAAAGAAAAAAAAATCATGATTCAACTAATTAACTAATCATGGTCTTCAATTAAGACCTTAAGTAGAATCAAGTGTCTTAATGCTGTGCTAAAACAAAAATCTGCACCTACACCGGCCTTTTTCGAATAAGATTGGATGCCCTTGCTTTATATGGATGCATTTTTCTTTTTACTGCAGTGATACTCACTCCTGGTCCTGTAGAACCACAGATCTGCTGTTTTTATTTGTTTGTTTTTTTTGTCTTTCTTTTAAGATCAGCGATAAATTCAGACCCAAGAAAACAGGCGGCCTGAGTTAATTGTGTAATCGACTGCTTTAACTGATCAATCGCTGCACTGAAGTACTGAGTCACAACAATAGCCAGCAGACCCTGCAGCTCTTCATGACCAGGAGTGGACCTGCATTTAAACTTCTATCCATGTTCACTTTTCTTCCCGACTTTCCCCAAATTAGATCAACTAATTGTTTATAAATGTCTCAATTAGTAACACATTGTATGAATTGTCATTTACCTGTGCCATTGAAGTGCCTATGGGCACTCCATCAGGATGACCGTGGAAATACAAGTTTAAATCCCTGCAGGTCACATGGTGGAGACAAACAGGTGGCCCAGGTGGTTGTTAGTTGAAATTATTTTGTGTATTGATGTAGTAATTTAATCAAAATACACACATTTATTTTGTTATTTATGTATTTAGGCGCCATGCATACCCAGAGTAATTTAATAGGTTAATGTGGTTCAACACAATATGGCACTATACATTACATGCATCACATTAGAAGAATAGCTATAATGTAAGGGCAGCATTATTTTTAATAGAAGGGTCACCCATAATTTTTGCTTTCTGTCATTGTTTGGGTGATTATCTTGGCTCCTTAAATCCACCAGACTCCCTGTCCAAGATCCCACGTAGCACACGTGGGAGCCAGTCTTATGAGCAATGGATTGTGGAGGTCCAGAGGAACTGCAAGGTTCTGAGGCTGGACAATGAGGATGAAGAGAAAAAGGTCTGCAGAAAGCTGGTGACCTGTGCAGAGCACCTTAGGGTACGACCATACCCCGTTTACCCACAGACGGTCACATGACCCAAATCCACCTCCAAAACGTGATTTTACTCAATCTCTCCCTTTCTTAGACTATAATATTATATTTGCCTTGTGTTTTTTCATTATACAGAAATACAACGACTGCCTGATCATATCAGAAGACGCTCGGGTAAAAGATGCTTTCAAATATCTGCAGGAGCATTTTGACAACTTGGATCCAGAATATTTCGATGAGACTGATGAGAAACTGGTGAACTATTTCGAAGGTAACTTTCTGTTTCTGAACGCTTTCCTCCTGCAGTATCTCTTGTTCTAACACATAGAACACACTTTCGTATGCAGACCAAGGAAATGTAACTGCAGCAAGTCTCATTCATAATTTTGTTCCAGAGAAGAAGGCCAAGTTGAAAAATGTTGCGAATGACAATGGTATGGACAATCCCAAGCTGTCCGAGCTGCAGCTGGTCTTTGAGGAGCAGTACAGGTTCAAACCTGAAACTCGCACCATCCTGTTTGTCAAGACCAGGGCACTAGCAGAGGTGAGGTGTGCACTCTTTGAACATATAGTGAACATATATCAAACCAGTGAATGATCCATCCCCATAGCTCCTATTAATGGAACCTGCTCTTGACCTATTAGATTTTTTTTCTTTTTTTCTGGAACCATGTTTCTTTGGACAATGCATGTCAAATGACTAGAATAATGTGCATCTAAGACCATCAGGCAAGCAGACAAGAAGCTTAAGCTGCAGAATCTTGTTCATTATGAAAAATATGAAAATAGCAATCGCCCCCCCGCCCCCCATTACTATGCCCATTTGACCCATTGCATTATATTTCAAAGTTCCCTTTGTCATTTGTGTTGCTCGGACCCATTTAGCAATTACAGCTTTAGTAGGTGATCTGAGACAGCAATGTTTCAGAGACCCCTTCATTATGATTCCCAGAAAATGGCAGTGCATTGCAGAGACAATCAATCAGGAGCAACAAAACAAATGAAATTATTTTTGTACAGACAACTGTCTATAGTACCATACATCAAGAATAATCTCTGCATTAGCCCATATATAAGCATGCGTGTCTTACATTTTTAGCTGTTTAGTAAGACATCTAGCTCTTAAGGAAATTGAGGACTGGAATGTTCACTGGATTTGAAAACTATTGAATATTTCCTAATTGTATATAATTACTACTTACCGAATCTTAATTTTCTTTTGCTAGGCAATTAAAGAATGGGTTTTGGAAACACCTACTCTAACTCATCTCAGACCAAAGGTTCTCATTGGACGTAGAAAAACTGACAAAGTTGAAGGTAATGCATTAGGGTTAGGATTGTACAGACACTATTGGGAAAAGACTGAAGCCCAAGAAGCAGAATTAAGCTTTACTGGGAAGTTGAGCTGTTGAGAAGAAAGAATGTTAACATTACAGTAGGGAGGGGGTTTACAATAGGGCTTTACAGCTAAGGCTGCTATTTTGTCAGTCCATGAATTGGCTTCCTCCTATAGAAATATTTATGAGTGAGTTCTGTATGGAGGACCTACCGAAGTGTGTTGTAAGCATTCTTTGTGTGTGTGTCCTAGGAATGTCCCTGTCCAATCAGAAAGCCGCCCTGGACGCCTTTCAGGAAGGTGGCAGCAAGCTGCTGATTGCCACTTCTGTGGCAGACGAGGGCATCGACATTGCCAGCTGCAACCTGGTACTGCTCTATGACTACGTGGGCAATGTCATCAAAATGGTGCAGACCAGAGGTACATTATGATAGAGCTCTTGTGCAATTGGGTTGCACTTTTACCATATCAAGCTTGCTCTTTCAGTGGTGTAGAGCATTGGTTCTCAAAATGCGGTGGCAATGTCCTGTGTGTCGCAGGCCGTGGCAGAGCAAAGGACAGCCTCTGCATCCTGATCACCAGCAACTCAGAAAGTGCCACTAAGGAGCAGATCAATATCATACATGAGAAGATGATGTATGATGCTATAAAGAGCATACAGAGAATCGACCACACCCAGTTCCTGGCCAAGGTAAGCTGCAGTCCACTCTGCAGAAGACCATCAGTCATAGTGGCAGACATTTTACTAAGCAGAAAAGCAGCATGCTGTGACATGACTCTGAACACTTTCCTCAATGTTGATGTTTGCTTATTTTAACTGCAAATTAAGCATCTTTAAATAAACAGATTGATGCAATTCGGTTTATTTTCTGCTAAAGAATTTCTAGTTCACAGGTGGCAGGCACGGCAAAAGTTCAAGATTGCTGAGATGATTGCATTAAAAATGTATGACACAATTTGACACAGTTTAAATGGCTTTTTCTCTAAGAAAAGTCATTTATCTGCTATAATGAGGACGTGGCTGGACTTTAATTGCTTGAGGAGAGTGAACACTACAAAGCAACGTTTTTCTTCTTGAAGGGATTTTTAATTTTAATTTTAATTTTTAATTAACTTTTATTGTATGTTTTCAATTGGCCTTTACAGTTTTATGAGCAAGGAAGAATATTTTAGACACTTAAAACATTTCTGATCACCTGAAAAGTTCAAGTAGCTGTTTGTACAGCAATGTTTTCTTTCCAGATTGTACATATGATTAAATTAATTTACATAAATGTCAACTTTTATGTAGCGCTGGTACTTATTTCCTTGTAATTCTCAAGAGGCACAACCTCTTCCCTCTCAAGAACCAGAGAACCATGGTTTAGATTCAGGTGGCAATGGGGTATATGTCCACTCTGCCTGTGCATCATGAAACCTATGCACTTGTTGTACGTTGCTCTGGATAAGAGCGTCTGCTAAATGCCTATAATGTAATGTAATGTAATGTGCCAGTTGTTACATGCCTAACATTCGCCAGGTTGCTAACAAATTGAAATTGAGGCTACAAATATGTCCAACTGTGAAACAGAGAAGAGTTTTGGCTACAATTCCAAACCTTATTTGTTCAGGGTTCAGGTTGGGGAGAAACTATGCAATTTTACAAAACTTGCATAGATTTGAAATAATGTGATATAATCAGCTGGGAAACTGACTAATATGACTTGCATTAACTTATCCTGAATACAATGTGGTAAAACCTGGCCACAGAGAGAAAGAACATTTTTGATTGATGAGCTGAAAGTTGTGAGCGTGCATTTTGGTTTCAGCTCACATACACAAAATTGGTCTATCTGATCAGCTGACTCCTAATTCTCACATCTAGTGGTTTATTCATTTCCATTTGATAATTCAGGTGAACAAAATGCAGACAATCATGAAGAAAACATACGATATCGAGAGACAGATGGCCCAAATCAGGAGTCAGGAAACGGACCCCTTTGTGCTGCTGTGCGGAAAATGCCGAAAATTTGCATGCAATACAAAAGATATCAGAGTCATTAAGGTAGAGTACACATGATTTTTGTTGTTTGATTTTTAATTTCTCTGTTATTTTAAAATGATATTATCAGAATATCGGTATGTATCAATAGAAATATCTCAGCAGAAAGTGGTGTGCGGTCTGTGCATATTTGTAGAGAGATTTTTTTACGAGTAACACTGGATGTATCATTTCTGTGCAGAACGCTCACCGGGTCGTCATCAACAAAGATTTCATCGACCTCTGCAATGTCACACCGCACCCGAAACCAAAGAAATATGATGATATGGAAATGAAACGCAAGATAGCCTGCAAAGACTGCAACCGTGACTGGGGCATCATGGGGTCATACCTGGGGCTTCCTGAAGTGCCCCTCCTCAAAACAGAGGGCTTTATCTTTGTCAACAGTCGCACCCAGAGCAGACCGAAAGTGAATAAATGGCAGGACTTTCCAGGAGTCATAGAAGAGTTCAACATCCTGGATATTAGTACTGCACAGGGAAAAGGAGTGTAGTTCCATGAAGTACAGTAGCTCTCATATTATTCACCAATCGTGTCTTAATTAATTCTGACTTTGAAATTATATTATTCATGAGTTCACGTGGTAATGGGAATACAGGTGGGAAATACAGGCAGCATTAGCCTTTGGTACTGATATAATGACTTTTTATTACTCTGGTATATCCTGCTTTATCATTGAATGTTTGACAATCATTCTACATTCATTTGTACTAGTGTCATTTTATTTGCACTTAGTATATTTTGTTCAGATTTTTTGTCGTATTCAATCTTGTTTTTACAAATCGTCTTTTCCAGCATCATTTTGTATTTTCACTTTTTGCATCTTGTTGATGATACCACCCTGTTATAATTTTCTGTTAAGCACTTGAGGCTGTATGAAATGTGCTGTATCATGCACCTTTGTATTTTGAATGAGCATTCATAAGTAGCTAAATTCTTTAGACAAGTACAACTTTAATGGAGTTAAACTACAGGGGCACACTATAATTTTAGAATGACCTTGGTGTGAATGATGTCAATATTCAGTGGAACGAAACAAATCATTGTGAATAAAAATGCAACTGAAATGTTAGGGAATTGTAATTCAGCTCACTTTTTAAATCAGCCCCTGTGTGGGAATGTGTAGACTGCCTCGGGGCACGTGGCCTGCCCTGTTGAGCAGGACTGTTAGATGCTGGTTTGTATTCCAGGTGTGTGCGGGTCTGGAATGGATGGCTGCAGTGTTGCTGTGCCGGTCTGAGTCTCCCAACGACGCAGCAGACAGCTGCGTGACCTTTATTTACCTTAACTCTCTAGCACTGCCTCACTGCACGTCGTCCTTTCTAAACCAGCAGGGAAAAATCTACATCATGAACAGCATTCTTTTTTTCCTGTCACACAGAGAGGGAGAATGTGGTTAGCAAGCCACAGTAAAAAAAAAATTAACAAAAGCAGTCATACAAAAAGAACATCTTAACATGAGCTATTTACTCCATTTTGTACTCTTAAGATTTCTGGAATGTGTAAAACACATGTACAATAGCAATACCCTAATCTGTTATAGCCTTAACAATGGGTTTGATTTTTGATAAAGCATTTAATATAGATATGTAATATGTGCATAAAGTGCAAGAACATTTGCTTGTCTGACAGCCAGGGCTGCTCAGTAGCTTGTAGTGTGGTCTGTCTGTCGCTAGGCAGAACGCAGCAGCCTCATGTGAACTTGCTGGGGGAAGTAATAACTACAGTGTCTCTGTGGTGCAGATACTGTTGAGCTGTGCGCAGAATTTTAACAGACGGCTCTTAATTTTTTATTACTCATGTATAAAATCATGTATTATGCAGAATGATCAGTTGGACAGTCACAAGAAATAAAAGCATGCAATTATATTGATTTGTAATTATTATCAACGAGACATTGTCTTCCTGTAAGATTTTACCTGAGAACCACACATTCACACATACATGCTGTCAGCTGTTATTGAATCAATCTGCACTATAAATAGGTCTTTGTCACTCACTTTGTAAACAGAACCCCTGGCAGTGACCTCTACTAATTTAGTTCTTTACAGTAGAAGGCAAGCACTGTTGCCAATGCCATAGAGGAACACCCATTCTGCCATTCTGGTCTTTTTTGGAATAACTTGAGGATGGATACTCAAATCTGGACCTCAAATCCAAATCCAGCCCTGGTTTTCTTTTCCTCCAGGTAACTAACTGAACAATTAGTGCTACTTATTGGACAGACTGTATTTACACCTGACTCCCAGGTAAAAGGAGGGTGGAAACCAGAAGTTCTTGGACCTCAAGGACCATGATTTCAGCAACAGGGCCCTTGAATCAAAATCTGGCCCTGATTTTCATTTCTCCCCAATAATTAACTGAAGAATCAGCGCTACTGATTGGCCAGACTGTCTTTGCACCTGATTCCCAGGTAAATGGAGGGTGGAAAACCAACAGTTCTCAGCCCTTGAGCGCCATGATTTCATTAACAGCAAACTAGAGGATGTAATCCTTCCCTCGCTGTTCCCTACAGTAAGCAACCCTCACTATCCTACTCCTAAAGTAATAATATTCTAATTAAAGTCAGAAAAGTAGTCACAACCAATAGTAATTTCCTTTTTTGCCCTTATGGGACTGTAAAAAGGCCTGCATGCATAAGAGATGTGCTGAAAAATATGGCAGTGAATATTATGCTTTAGGCAGAAATTGAGTAATCTAATACACACTGGAACGCTTATCAAAATACACTGAGTAATATAACATACAAGGCTAATATACAGATAAACAACTAATGATAATATACAGATAAACAACACATTTTTAAATTAATTTATCCAACACAGGCCAATAAAACCCCCCAATTGACCGATAGCTGAGATGTGTGGGTGGGTGTTGGTCCTCATTGTGTAATGTGCAAGTGAACAAGCCACTATTCGTTTGATGTTTGTATTCAGCCTCCTGGCATCTTAATTAAATTCAGAGCAGAGACAGATGCTAAATACTAGGAAATTGTCATCACAAGTTGAACATAATCAAGGGATGTTACTAACCCTGATTTATCATTATTAACTGCTGTAAAATAGCTGAGCAAACATCATTTATGAGTGAGCTGTTGTGCAATAGGGTGAAGGGACACACTATCTCTTTACACTGCACTAAGGTGTGATATCCTCTCAGCATTACACCACTAATGAGAACAAAGCACAGTACCATACCAGGATATAAAGACAACAGGAAATAAAAGATTGCATTTTTTATGATACATTAAGACACCACAATTCCCATTATTTATAAACTTGAATGGGCAAGTCTGAAATTCTACTCACAGTCATAAACTTGAATGGTGACTTTGAATTGTAGACCTGGTCTAAACAGCAAAGCAAACTAAGATGGAAAGATAGACACCTTGCTGGGTATTCTGGGTGATTTGAAGTGGGACACTGCTTTGAGGTACTGCTGCCAATGCTTTGAACCACCCCATGACACATTAAAAAGTATTACATCTAAAATACCTAATCCATAAAAGCATGCATAACACATGTACATCCATAAACAAATGTGTGCCAAGACATATTAATAAAAAGCAGAAGGCCAACATCCCTCTCAACTCTCAGTGCCTCTGGAACTGGCATTGCAGCTAATAAATGGGAGTCCTCCTTCTGTTTTATAGATTGCAGAAATCCCCTGTTACTATCTAAATAAACTGGTCTACAGAACGTTCACTTCACTTGCCCATTATGCAGAATGAAATCGCCAGAGAATGATCTCCAGCTAAAGTGCAACACTCTGGCACAGCTAAAATAGGAGCTTTGTACCCAGAGTAATGCCTGTTCTAGATTTTCACATTTGAGTCTTCACAACCTGTGGAAGAAATGCTTAAGGGACATGAATTACTCTCTAAAGAGGCAGAATGTGAACACACTAAATGGAGTTTGAAGGGCTTTTGGTGCTCTGCCATTTAAGAGCCTTCCGTACCCCAAGCAAACAATTAGTGAGAAAATGGGGTGTCAGTGGAGATGTCAGCTATCTGGTTACCATGGTCACCGTTCCTCTACAAATACACATTTCCCTCAACTCCATCAGTATTGCAGTCATTCCCTCTCATAGTCACTACTATCCTCCTCACAGCATGTAAAAATAGCATCTTTCACCGGAACCTCTCCCCCTCCTTCTCTCTTCTTTACTTGGTGCAGCTCCACAAACGCTCTCTCTCTCTCTCTCTCTCTCTCTCTCTCTCACACTCACACTCACACACACACGCACACACAGCATCCACTAGCTGTGTGAATGCAGTCACACTCACAGACATGTGCGTGGGCTGTGGCTGGTAGGAGAGAGTACACAGTGAGACTGCTGCAGCGCAGTGTGCATATTACATATCCATAGTGAAAACCCGGCTTCCCACTCCCACGCCTGTGGGCAAGGGCATCGCTTGCTGAAATCGTGCCTGTCGGAGAGGACAGAGGAGGGAGAGGGGTGGGGTGGGGGGTGAACGGGGGACGTGAAATCCAAGCACAGCATGAGGGAGAAGAAACAGTCACAACTCAAATTAGGACAGAGCCTTCTTCTGTGAATAATGTATTAGTTTATAAATAAATAGTTTCAATCCAAGCAACATTCTTTGAATTAATTTATTTCACGTTTGACCAAATGATCCTTTTTTTGTGTTATAATGTAATCATTCTCCATAGCGTTTTTGAAGGTGTACATTCATTTTATATCCACCATAACGGATGACTCTTTTGGTCCACTGTTTTTATCTCGTCCTGGGCATATAATGATCACAAAGTCTGTTACTATGAATTTTGTAATGGCACATTCAAAGGATAATCACCTCCTTTAGAGAAAATACAAAATTGTGCGATAAAAAAACTGCAGCAATTTATTTCTGTATATTTTTTTGTGTTTCCCTGGGAAACCAGCAGCTTAGCATAATGAAATAATAGATCCTGGTCGTTTGAAAATAAAAAAAAAGAACTTAATATCCCTTTTCAGACATTTCAAGGTGAGCAAAGTGCAATGTGTGAGATTCAGCACATAGATAAAATCAAGGTTGAAGGATTTTTTGCACAGGATGAAGGGTGTGCTGTGAAGGGAACTTGTATGTTACATTACATTACATTACATTATAGGCATTTAGCAGACGCTCTTATCCAGAGCGACGTACAACAAGTGCATAGGTTTCAAGATGTGGAGATCCAGAGGCCAGACAAGGTTTCCACATGACATTGTGCATTTTGCATACTTATCAGCATTCACTTTCAGGGTTCAGGGGATAATCTGGTCTGATGGCATGAGGCAGGGTCCAAAAACATGATATTTGAAGCTCAATGTGCGAGACTAAGAGCCTGACTTACTAAAACTTTAAGGGTGCGCAAAACCTTTTAGCACACGCAAAAATAATAACACAATCATTCACACAACACAATCATTGGTCATGTTATTGGCGTTGTGTGTGCTGCTTATGGAGAGGCTAACCAGATAATCATAATTAGGTTAATTAACCCGTTAGTTACAATAGACAGAGATACTAAACGCAAAGACACTTAGGGCCTGGAATAAGACCTGTAGCATGAGCAAAACCTTCTAGCAAGAGCAGAACCTCTAACATCAGATTTGAGCGTGGTAGCTGGATTCCCACAATATGCTCAAAAGATGTTGCTCTTGATATACTGTCCTGCTGCCCACTGAGTGCGTGCCTCGCTGTTTTTTTATGACGGACTCGGATTGCCTCATCTGCCGAAGAATCTGCCTCCTTCCTGGGCGAAACGAAAGAGTCACTCCACTCCATCACACCTCCCTGCCGCCTTCTCCCAGGAACTTGACTCACAACGTGGCTGGGATGAGATCAGACTCCCTCTGCCTACCTCTCCACCACCACCACCACCACCCTCCCGCTCGGTAGGCTACATTTCGACGGCGGCAGGCGGTCCGTGATCCTCCTCCCTTCTCACTCCCACCCGTGGGCAGCGGCGAGCCCGAGGAGCGTGGCTCCACAGGTAGAGCGAGCCAGAAACACGTCGCCTGACATTTGAGCGCAGCGAGGAGGTGATGGAGTGATGCAGTCAGACGGATGCTGTCTGTTTTCTCCCCACAGTCTGTGTGTTCCCCTATTTTAATACCCCATTAGCACCTGGTGTCCCTTGTATCGTAGAAGAGGGAACATTTGTATTTTCTTATCGATGCAGATGTCAGATGCAGTTGCAAACTATAACACCACCACAAGTACCGGATATATATACACACACAAGATGTACTGAAACATAATACACTCTTCACAGGAAAATAATGTAATTTAGCCACATATTTTAAATACATGTGGAATATCCAATGTACAAAGCAAACAAGCGATATGCTTAAGACGTGCTTAAAAAACGGATCTCTGTATCTTCTGTGGGTTACGTAACACATATCTTTAAATAGATGGATGGATGGAAGATGACAGACCATGGCATGCAGAGGTCTCCAGTTTCCACAATCAGGGGAGATGCAGTAACAGTGTAATGATATGCTAATTATCAGTGCAGTATTCTACAGAGATGTGTGTGTGGGGGGGGAAGGGGGGAGGAGGCAGCTTAGTGAGCCTGGAAGAGAGAAAGGGGTGGTGGGGGGGGGGGGGGTGAAGGGACCTTCCTTAATGGAGAGCAGAGGAAGTGGTGGGCGTACAGTGCGTGGGCGCACGAAACGCACGGCGATTAGGCTGCAACCGGAAAAAAATCTCTGACTGCTGCTTCCCTGGGTTCCTAAACCACGCCGCAGCCAAACTGTTAATGTAACTTACATGTATTAATGATTGTTATCTCCATGATGCCAATGTTATTCCAATTAAGTACTTTTAATTGGGATAAACTTTATGAGGGTGAAGACAGACATTACTACATCACTACGGGAGAGGGGATTATTGATGCCAGCAGGGGGGGGGGGGGTCTCTTCCACTCTTCAGGGGTGTTTTTTTTTCATTCATTGAGGACCAGCTGCTCAGAGTACTGTAACACGAGCCATTATTGCTCTACTCAATGCAGGTGACCTGTCCACAAACAGGGGAAATTAACTTACAGTCACACTGTAATGCTGGGCTGTGCAGCAGACTATAATAAAACACAGCCACCTTAAAATCCCTGAAATAAGATGCATTTTAAGGCCCTGTACTCCAGATCGTATTTACTAGCCTGATAAGTGTGTACCATGTCATGTATGTACCAATGTAACCTATCATGTGCTTGACACATCTGTACCTTACATGGCTAAAAGCATGTGGACAGCTCTTCTAATTAGAGGATTCGGATACTTAATGATAATTAATGATAATTAATGCAAATTTTCTATTACAATTGGCAATGGGAAAAAAACATTTCAACATAAGCAATGCTATGGTGGCATTAACATCTAACACCATGTTTTTGATGTAAAAGATAAACGTTATAAAATTGATTTATATGACATTGTGTTGCATCTTTTAAATAATGACATGGATCTGTTCCCATGGGGACAGAGACTAGTGATTGATAGCAAAAGTAGCAGTAGAATTTTCACAGCTCTGCAATTCATGTAAACCTTGGTTCCGATATTTCCCAAACCTTGTCCTTGGCATTGTAGACCCAGTGATTTCTCTGACGCTCCTGGCGAGCATATTAAGACCATATTTGTCCCGGCTTCCTTTTTTCTGTGGAGAATCCTTGGATACAACTTGTATTCTATTGGCTGAATCAAGGAACAGGAAGCATGACCATGTATGTCCTTCTCAGTTTCACACACCATGCAATGCTATGTTTCAGTCTGAGCTGGTGACATGCACACACTCTAGACAGGAGCCTAATACAAAATGATAAATCAATCACTTACTTAATATGTATTTTGATAAGCATTTGAACAAATACTGAGCCTCCACCCCCCAAAAAAAATCAATATAAAATTTTAAAATAAAAATAATAAAAATTTTAAAAGCTTGATAGAAAGAATAACAATCCAATGTTCTAGGGGTGAAGAGCTTTGCTTCAGGGGTATCCATATGCTCTTCAGCAACAGATACATACATATAACTTAAGAAAATAAAGAATATAATATGTATGCCTTATGAACAAATTCAACAGACTAGTTTCTGTGCATATAAGAATGTTGTTTCTCATTGTAGGGGACAGTGTATAATGGGTAAGGAACTGGCCTTGTAACCTAAAGGTCTCAGGTTCGATTATTGGGTAGGACACTGCCGCTGTACCCACGAGCAAGGTACTTAACCTGCATTGCTTCAGTATATATCCAGCTGTATAAATTGATGCAATGTAAATGCTATCTAAAAGTCACTCTGGATAAGAGCGTCTGCTAAATGCCTGTAATGTAATGAAATGTAATGTAATGTAATGAATATATCTTAAGGCTGTAAGGATCCCTTTGCCATTTGGTTTACTACAAAAAAACGAGGGCTCAATCAAAGAGGGAGAACATGTTTCAGCCATGGGGATGTGTGCTTTGGAAAGTAACTCATGAGCATCGAGCTACTTATATAAAAATACAACACAGTAATATACATTCAAGTACAGTAAGCGCATAACCAACACCGGAAACACCAAATCCAAAGGAAAGCAGGCGGATACTCTATCTGACAGATTGCTAGTGCGCCAATGATTGCCTCGTAGTAACGATTGGCAAGGTATTCCCTCTAGTACGTAAGACTGGGCGGTTCTTGGGGATGCTCGGTCGTTTTGTGTAGGCGGAGTTTGTGGAATAGGGTGACAGCCAAAGCGGAGGCAGACAGTCGGGAAAGCGATACACAGACACGGTAAGGTCCTAGGGTTTGTATAAATACCGCGGCACATGTAGATACGCTACTGTAGGTTGCAGACTTAACTTTAACTATGGTTTTGATTTGGACTCAGTTTGGTTTGAAACACAAAAACCTTAAGTGTAAGGTTCGTGTTATACACAGAGATGACAGCTGGATAATGGGGGTAAGATTTAAACAATTATTCACTAATTTTTCCATAATTTAAAATTCCATTTGTTTGAAATCCATTTAATGTATATTCTTCGTTTTGCTGCACCACGATGGCTCTTTAATGTTATAAATGTATCATTTATCACATATCCATCTCATGCCATTAAGTGTTGTCCCACCCTGTACTGTCTGGCACATCATTAATTGAAACAAAGTTATATAAATTTGTGTTCAGAGTTTGTGACAATGCCTCTAATGAAACCATGCCTCCGGATTTCCATGACTTGTAACCACGGTTAGATTAGTCGCTTTGATTGCATGCTGATATTAGTTTAATTCTAGATATTTTAGCGGCTATCGATGTCTTCAACTTTCCTGAAAGATTAAAGATTATAAACTCTTTCGGGATTTGCTTTGCTTTTCAATTAGTTGTTGATTATAAACTGTAATTTTGTTTTATTTCGTTAAGTACTTGCTATTGAATACATTTTACAGGTCAGTGCTTGCGTTTCACAAATAAAATGTATAATAATATTAATAATAATAACAATAATCGTTATTATTACTACTACTAATAATAATATTACTATTATTTCCAATAGTGTACACGCTGTTCTCAGACTAGCCTCTAGTTTGATTATGCATTGTTCCGGTTATCCGGGGTTCTGCTCGTGTAAAGAGGAGCCACTGACGTCAGCTTTGCACCGTCGCCGGCTATTTTAGATTTGGGGGGGTATCGCCTGCTTGTCGTTTATCATATCACAGATCAACTACGACCGGAATATTTTATTTAAAGAATACTTAACCGATTTTGCACTTATATGCCAAATTGCCTCGGTGTCAGCAAGTGTCTTTGGTAGGATTTTTTCTTTGTAAAATTGTTCTTTCACTCGTTCCCATGTACAAATTGCCGCATTCACGGTGTCATTTATTCATAGGGATACGCGTTTTCCTTCACCGTGCATACCCTCTGCTCAATTTATCCTCATTTTTCTACACAATCCATAATTTTATGTTTCACCATGGAAATATGGGCTGTCTTTCGTCAAGTTATCTCTACGTTTACGGGCGAATGCGATTTCTACTGTAACATAATATGCATTGTCTTTGTTGCAGTTACGTGTATTCTTAAATAGAATGTACCTTCTGTTTTGCACGGTGACAGTCCGTATTTACATTTCATTACCATAAGCACCAATGATTGCTGATTTTCTTTCCTCATGCCTTTCAGCAAGTTAGCCATATGCAACTGCAAACAGGTGTATTGATTATGGTACTATATATATATATATATATAATTTTTTTCAAAGCCACCTGATAGAATCTGTATTTTATGGAATTTCTTGAAGGCATTAGGTCTTCACATGGATTTAAGCAGGTTTGAATGGCAGAAATAACATCACTACCGATAGTTTAGACACCACAGCCTGGTTTTAAATTAAGCCTCCGTTTCTGTGCTGTAGGTAGGAGTTCTATCTAAACACATTTGTCCACATAGTTCACATTTGCATTATAACCTCATATTTTCAGGACATTTCTCAGGACAGTAAGGGAATCCAGATCCTGTTTTGCGAACTGAAAAAAAAAAATCTGCATTCAATTTTGATATGTACCATAATTTTTGGAACATTGTCATGCAAACTTAAAATCAGATTCAAACGAGATTGGACCCCGTTTTTCTATGTTTATCTTTCTACTGTTCTACTAAATTAGCCTGTATGACCAATTAACACGATGTGACTCTTATTTTTCAGCAAGCACGGGTGGTCCCAGAAGTGCACTGTCTGTCCATCAAGGCCATGGGGAAAGACTACTACAAAATCTTGGGGATCCAGTCTGGCTCCAATGAAGATGAGATTAAAAAGGCTTACAGAAAGATGGCCCTCAAATTCCACCCAGACAAGAACAAGGATGCCAACGCTGAGGAGAAGTTCAAGGAGATCGCCGAAGCCTATGAGGTGCTGAGCGACCCAAAGAAGAGGACAATCTATGACCAGTACGGAGAGGAAGGTGAGTAATCTCTGATCTGAAAAGGCTACAGGCGGTGCACAAAGCTGGGGGCTGAGCATCCTACACTTTGAAGCAGAAAAAATATAATTTGGAGAGTTAAGATACGTTATACAGAACTGTGAGACCCTACACGATTGCTAGACTGCTTACAGACTAGACTAGTGGGCTGGCTATTGCAAAGATCCCAAAATAACTGACGCGGTGCTGTGTTTTCGACTGCGGCTGCTCAGTGCTATTCTGTATTCCAACACCAGTTTGCCTTCTTCACCAGGCTTTTTGCCAGCCCGGTTTTTTCCTATCTTCAGAGTGAAGGCTTTGATGATCCACAGAATGATTCACCTCACCTCTTTTTATACGGTGTCTGCCATAGAACCCACATGGAGCAAAAGGGATAGAGCTACCTGGGGCTTTAATGCTAGATGTTGAACAGGACTAGGATTCTTATGCACAGCCTGCATAAGCAGGATTTTCCCTTGCTAGAAAGGTATTATTTTCCCAAAAGCAGACTGCTAAATACACCCTCTGTGGTGCAATATTAGCACAATAGTGGGCAGCTTGTGTGGGAACAGAGTGTAGCTCAACATGCCAATTTATAGGGTTATTCTAGCAAATCAGAATGAAGAGAAAACTACTTGACATACTAACTTGATAAAGGAGAAATTAGCAAGACGGGGATTTCCTGGGCACTGGTTAATGCAACACACTTACTTTTAAAACAAGGTTCCTTAGTAGAGTTTGCTTTTTGACAACATGTGATGAGACTGCAGGGGCAGGCAGCAGAAGAATTTCAGCCCTTATCTATATGTTCAGAGAAATTACTGCACTGTCTCTTCCAGCACTCTGTTAGAAGTGTAACCTTCTACGTTTTATATTTACAATCACTTAGCAGATGCTCTTATCCAGAGCGACATACCTTCTTCCACTTAAGTCTTATGGCCCTGTGAATTTCTTGGTCTTATTACTTCTGTTACAATCTTATTAAATTGCGCTGCCAGTCCATAGATGCAGCAGCTATAAATAGAGCTGGTGTTCTTCACATCCACAAGACAAGCAGATCAGGTCTCCAAAGTCAAGAGTATGATTGTCGCCAGTGGCTGTGTTCCTCGCATAAAGTATTTTAATTTCACGGCCACTACATGAGACAGACTTCCTTGTTTACTGTAACTCCTAGTGGTATACAGATTATTTCCTTTGTTTTGTACTGTCAGTTCATTAGAAACCATATTTTACTTCGTTCATAAGTAAGGCTAATCCATGGGAAGACAACAGAGTCATTCTCTCTGCATCTTGTCTTCGGAGTCCATAATGTTATGGCAGCTATGAATTTGATTAGTTCTTCAATCAGAACGCTTCACTTCAGTTTTCAGATCACAGCGCCTTCCTCCTGTCATCCCTTCAAGGACAAACTTAACTCACTGGATGCTACTTTTACCCTAAATTTTAGAATATAATTTCATGTGTATATTTACGATGGTCTTTTCTCCTCTTGTCTTATAGGTCTCAAAGCTGGAGGTGGTGGGCCCACTGGAGGGCAGGGGAACACATATCACTACACCTTCCATGGGGACCCCCACGCCACATTTGCCTCCTTTTTTGGGGGGTCTAGCCCCTTTGACATCTTCTTCGGTTCAGGACGCACCCGGGGCAACACCAATGGCTTTGGAGACCACGACATTGAAATTGAAGTGGATGGAGACGATGACCCTTTCAATGCCTTTAGCCGCTTCAACTTTAACGGCATCAATGGTTTCCACCACGGCCCCGGGGCTGGCAAACAACACCATGCAGAGGCCCTCCACGGTCGCCGTAAGGTCCAAGACCCGCCAGTGGTGCATGACCTGTGTGTCACCCTGGAGGAGATCCTCCACGGCTGCACCAAGCGCATGAAGATCACCCGCCGCCGCCTCAATCCCGACGGCAGGACCCTGCGCACAGAGGACAAGATCCTCAACATCGTCATCAAGAAGGGCTGGAAGGAGGGGACCAAGATCACCTTCCCCAAAGAGGGCGACGAGACGCCGGAGAACATCCCAGCCGACATCGCCTTCATCCTCAAGGACAAAGGGCACCCGCACTTCAAGAGAGACAGTTCCAATATAATCTACATTGCCAAGATCAGTCTCAAAGAGGTGAGTTTGCCCCTGAGCAGTGAGGAAGTGGGAGCACTGCCACAAGAAAAGTGAGAATATTTGCAACAGAGCGAGCTTTCCTCTCTGAAGCCTCTATGTAGAGTCAAAGCAGAAGCCACAACACAAGAGGTTAGACATTCATAGCATCATACTTTTCTGCCAGAAATGGCTGTGCTGGTTAAGCCCAGACAGGCAGCTGCCTCCCCAACATCCTATAGGCAATGATATAGGATTTGTTTCCAGCAATATATATGACAGTTAAGCCTGATTTTATTTTCACTATTACCTCCAACTTCTAGAGGTGAAAAGTTCTCATGTTTCAACCTAATTCCCTGCATTGCTGCAGAGCTTATGTAGAGGATTCTGCGGCCCCACTGAATAGTAATTGTCATATTGTGCTTTCTGGTTTTGTCTCTTTACAAATGGCAAAGACAAAAGAATTGCTGATGAAACGGTCTAAATGAGTAGTACCTCTTGTCGTTTTAATTGTTTGTCCTGAATCATATTCTGCATTGTAACTAAACCCACCATGTTCTGCCTACATAATGTCAAACAATATCAAATTTTATTAGTTTGAGATAAAAGCTCCCTTATCCTATAGTACAACAGCTCAGAGAATTATCTGACATTTTTAGACTCACAGATGGGAGTGTGATATAAGTGTGACACGGACAGTGAAGAAGGGATGACTCACTTGTCTACCAACCAATGTGATTCGTGTTTCGATTTGCGGGTGACTTACAACGCTTACAATCTTACCTCTTACACAACATGTTAGGTAATCTATTCATACAGCCATACAGTTTTATTAAAGCAAAGTAGTTACGATATCTAATTATACAATAGGAGAGCCTCATTTGACAGTCCAGTCTACAGACTGTTATACAATAGTGAACAGTTTTGTTCTTTAGAGGTTGCTTTGTTCATTCAGAATGGCTTTGTATGAAATGGTCTACACTAAAAGAGCTGACTGCGTCACCATGTGACAGTCACACTGTTGACAGAGATCTGTCAGTTGAGCTCTGGTCCAGTGATTACCCATACTCCTGCGAGTTATATATATGCTTCTGAGCTGGTTCCTGCGCAAGGCCCCAAATGCTGTATATTATTTACTCTGTCTTGGCCGTGTGAAGACCAGGGAATCTCGCACTTGAGCGTCATGCGCTCAGCAGACCTCACTCTGAAAAAGATATGCCAGGAACGTAAGACCAGCTTGTCCTGCAAAGATGACTAAAACATACAGCCAGTTAAGTTAGACTTAAATGAGGAGTACACTTCACTTTAAACCCAGAATGTAAGGATGCCATCGCAAGTAGGTGCTACTGAAATAAACAGTCACAATAAGGGCTTCAGTGCTGTCACTAAATGTCAGATTAGAGTGCCCATTATTCCTAATGAGTGTCTCGTCTGCACACTGAATCAACAGCCCTCCAATGTCAGGCACTTTAAAGCACAAGGCCTCTGTGCGAAAGAGATGACATCACAGTGAGTAGGCACTGTGGTGATGGAGATATTTTTGATCTATTTGATTACTTGACGGCAAACAGGATCAAGCTGTATTTACATAGAAAGGCCTGAATAGTTACTGTACACTTCTTTAAACATGCCCATATGATGTGAAACACACATTTGCAGGTTGAATATCTCCAAGCTTCATCAGCCCTTTAAATCCATCTATCCTTCCATCCATCCATCCAATATTAGAAAGGAGGTGTCCGTAAAATGAATTCCATCCTTGGCAGCTGCTATACAGTCCTGTCTTTTTTTCTGAGTTTTATCAATGTTAAATTTGTGATATTCATAAACATTCCGAGATGGAATATTGGTAATATTTCAGTATTGCTACCCAGAAATTATGCAAACAACAAGGTAGTCATTGCTTTATCTCCAGCTTAACTGTGTTTTGGATTTATGTAAATGTATTTAAAGAGGAGCATTATTCACTTATCTGCTGCAGACATGGCGGAGAATCTCAGCAGGGTCTGAATGCATTTTAGGGATCCGGTTTGTCTGAGAACCTTGGTTATTGAACATTTTGTTCTGCTCTCTGCCCCTCCTCCCGAGCCCTCACTCCCACACATCTGTCCTCCAACAGTCTTTATCCCAGCTTGCCCCACTCAAACTCTGCCTCACTGCTAGTTTATGCCATCAACTGCCACAGAATCAGAGTGGTGGCTAAAATTAGCCCTCCTTCTACACTCCCCCACACGCCACATTCAGTTGCACTCCCACAGAGTACGCGCAGTGCACCATTGCGTGCTCACAGACATTCATTTGCCCTCCCACACACAGAGGCTCTCTCACTCATCTTCCTCTGACGGTCTGCACTCCTACTCCCACACACCTGTCATAGGCGACCCACATTACAGCGTCGTAACCTTCCTGTGAGAGGCATCTTGAAACATATTTTTGCAGGTTTTGAATAACTGGCAAGTATAGTTTTCAAGAGTAAAAAAATTAACAAATAGGGCCTCTTCTCCTCCTCTTCCCTCTCTGCAGGCTTTGTGTGGTTGCACGGTGAACATTCCGACCCTCGACAACAGAGTGATTCCCCTTCCATGCAGTGATGTCATCAAGCCTGGCGCAGTCAAGAGACTGCGAGGGGAGGGGCTGCCCTTCCCCAGGAGCCCCTCACAGCGAGGGGACTTGATAGTGGAGTTCCAGGTGCGCTTCCCAGACAGGATACCCCCACAGTCAAAAGAAATCATCAAACAGAACCTGCCTGTGTCTTAGGATCATGGGTGCACTGTGGAATTCTGGGAATTGCAGGGAAGAATTTTTTTCTTTCTTTCACAGACACCGATATTTATTCAGAAGGCAAACTGAGAAAATGGCCACAGAACTGTTGAGGTGATTTGTTCTTTTGTGTAACATCTCTTGAAGGACTGGGTGGTTGTATAAGGCTGTGCTCCTGAGCTTGCTGCTCTTTTGCAGGGTACACTATCAGTCCTTTTTTTCCTAAAGGACTTGTTGCAACTGTTCCTTTCCTCTTGAATCTTTTCTGTGAGAGGAGTTTGAGGACAGATTTTTATTTGTATAGGATAAAAAGTAAAGAGTACTCGACAGTGAAAGCAAGATGAATGCTGTGACATGTATGTTGTCTGTGCAGTTTTGTTCTTTTCTCAGCTAAATGCTGTTTATGATATGGGCAAATGTATGCTCGTGTGACTATTATACAAAATAGATATTGTGTGTAAATGTTTTGAATATCAGATCATTTGCAGTAAAAGACTACAACACTAGGGCGTAGTCATCCCAAACCTGGTCAACTACTGTCCAATTCAATTTCAGGCCCAAATTAATGCCAGAAAGGCCTACAGTTAAAAAGGTGCTTAGTTCCCTGTGGCCTGGGTTCATTTCCGAATGATAAGCCAGTCTTAGCTGCCTTAAACTTCCCTTGGTTTTTAAGCCGGGTCAAGCATCAGAGATTTTAGGTGCCTTATTTTGGCTCACACCAGCAGCCCTCAATAGGCCTACAATTGTCAGGCATCAGGTGTATTTCACGTTTTGGGGAAAGTACAACAAAAAAAACCTGAGAATAAATATGTAAGAAGCCATGCTTCCTATCTACTACAGTAGGTTAGTGTTTTATTGTGTACTGATCCTGAGGTACCATCTGTGCTTTTTATTCTCATGGTGTTCAGTTTTAGGATGTGGAAAGTGAAATGATTCTCCCATCCTGACCTCAACCCGTGTAACAGGCAACATCATGAACAATGCTAAATATACCTGACTGATGACAGGCCATTGGTATCGACAAGGTACCCGTCAATTTCCACGAATGCTAAATATTTGACGAGTTTCTTTAGTTAACTGAAGGCATGTATTCCCATAAGACTGCATGTCTTTTTCTTTAAATGAAAACGAGTAGCTGTCTCTTAATATAATAAACAAAGGGATCCATTGATATGTTCACTTTTCACTCAGCTGCAATTCCCTCACTGGTGACACAAAAAAAAGTCCAAGGCACCTTGGAGCATTGCTTAGTTTGCCCCTCGTTGTTCCCACCATGTTCGTTGCGCTTCAGTTTTGGCATTCAGCAGAGACACTGTGTGGGTCTAAAGTGCAAAATGTCTTGGTTTTAATCTTATTGCAACGACTGTTGTGTGACTGTTATGTAAAGGGAATACAGCCTCCCTTGGAGGCACACAGACTCAGCAGTCAGCTGAGGCAACCCTTGTTCATGCTGGTGCAACTGCCCATTAATATGAGCAGCGCCTGTCATCTGTGGTTCCCTCACTTCCTGTCAAGCAGCAAGGGACTTGGAAAAGGCCCCTGGTTTAGCTCTTCGCTTCAACTATATATGTGACATGTAAGACTTATTGCTGTATGTTGTTCAGATTGCACCATTTTAAGTCAACTGTCAACATGTTTAATGTTTATAACGAACAGTAAATTTGGTTAAATATATTTCTTGCTAAGTTTGACAGGTTTCCTTTGTAAAACAATATTCCAACTTTTTATGGAATGTCTATCAAAGGTCTTGTATTACTCTTTCCCATAGATTTTTAACAATAAAAGACTGATGTATACAAAATTGCAACATATGTTAAAACAATCCGCAACCTTTGTTGTTTTGAAGGGTGGACATATAAGCTTTAAAGTGTTGGTATACTCTGGCACATACAGAATATGGGCCCCTGTGTACTTTTGTACATTCATTTCAGTATTATATACAAAACAATTGCACTTTACAATGAATCTGTTTTCACCTTTCTTAAGGCTGATAGGTGTCAAATGCAGTCAAGAAATGCATTGGTTTTCATACGCTTTGTAACATGAAATACAGCAATGAGGGTTTGTAGTTAAAATATTAAAAACATAAAACCTGTTCAGTAGTGCCTTCTCTTTATTTTCTCTGGTTATTCAAGGTAAAATGAGGACACACACAAGCCACTATGAAGCTCGGCCAGAATATACGAGTTTTGCTCCAATCAGGGGGCGGTATTATTCTATAATCAGATGACCTTCCAGTGTTTCAAAACAAAAAGTGAGGTAACTGAATTTAAAAAACTGCAGCAATGAAAATGCATTCGGCTGTTACCATTGCTAGTAGAAGGTGGCATTATAGCAACACTGCTGATTCCATTTTAAAGGCTAATATCCTGGGTGAATTTAATTTGACAGAAGTTTATATGCTCAAATTCTGACATAAAACCTCTGGATATATCCCTAAAACTGATTTGGTGAAAAATCTGAAAGTGAATGCTGTCCAGGCTGTTGCATCTTCCACTCTTCACCCGCATATCCAGATTAGGCCATTCCAATGTTTTCACCAGTCTTTAAGAAAATAATCTGACAAGGATAATTAACCCATATCAGTTTACTTTGTCAAAGATCCTAAATATGGCGAAAGGCAAATATACTGGGAATGTAAAACATTGCACTAAGCAGCACATAAAGTACCACTTAATCATTCATTCACTGCAAAATGTACAGACGATAAGATGGCAGCCATTTTGGAACATCTTCAGACTCCTGTATCTGTTAAACTATGCATGATACCAAGTATTCTGTTCTATTAATTTTAATACACAAAGACTGCCTGAAAGACGTTCGGTTAAAAACTGGAAACATAAGCCCATAAAAAAACTCTCAAATCCTGGATGAATTTTGATAGAGAGACCCAGCTGGGTTCAGTTCTGTCTAGACTGACTACCTCGTGCCAACTATATTTTTTGGCAACGCAAGAGTGTATAAGATCAGTTCTCATCCTTACAGAATGCAAGAATGCCTTTGGTGACCTTTATGTTTAAATCACATTACATGCCATTTGAAGAATTCTGCTATGGATAATGTTCATCATTGTGATCCCGTAAGTAAACGAGTTCCAGTGGTTTGAAATCCACATCACATAGTGTAAATGGAATGCATGATGTCATCACATACACACATAAGAATGAAGCACATTAGTCTTCTGCTCAGGAATCCAAAAAGTGCAACATTTTTTTTGTTAATGGAAATCTTGAGAGTTTCTAGAGGGTATACCTACTGACTCATTTCAGGGATAATTTACTTCAGTCCAAGACAGCCATTTAATAAAGAAACTGCTTAATGCAAAAAAAAAAATTTTTTAATTACTAGACAAATTAATTCTGTAAATATTGTATTTCAAAAAGCCCAGGTCAAAAATATAAAAATAATAACTAGAATGGATATTTTTATTTCCTACAGTGAGACAGCTCTGTTCCAGAAAGATCATTACTGCCATCTAGTGCCACATACAATGTAAATGCAAGTTCTAACACCAAATCATACTGCAGCTAAACCCAATGTACATGCTCTAGTACCTCAATATTTACCAGAAAACACAGCATTTAGCCATGGAGTTGGTATAACAACCTCCAATCTTTTGGGAAGGCTTTCCACTAGATTTTTGAACATGGCTGTGGGGATTCGCTTCCATTCAACCACAAGAGCATGAATGAGGTCAGGTGATAAGGCCTGGCTTGCAGATGGCATCCCAATTCATCTCAAAGGTGTTCGATGGGGTTAAGGTCAGAGCTCTGTGCGGGCCAGTCAAGTTCTTCCACACCAAACTCAGCAAACCATTTCTTTATGGACCTCGCTTTGTGCATGGAGGCACTGTTATGCTGACACAGGAAAAGGCCTTCCCCAAACTGTTGCCACAAAGTTGAAAGCATAAAATTCTCTGGAATGTCACTGTATGCTGTAGCATTCAGATTTACCCTCACTGAAACCAAGGGGCCTAGTCCAAACTATGAAATACATCCCCAGACTATTATTCCTCCTCCACTAAACTTTACAATTGGCACTATGCATTTGGGCAGGTAGTATTCTCCTGGCATTCGCCAAACCCAGATCTATCCTTCAGACCTTCAGACTGCCTCCATCCTTAAGTCAAAGACTTTCCTTTTGGTAGAACCAAGTTAGAATAGGGTCAGAGATATCCACCAAGTACAGTAGAAAATGGGACACCCCAAGGTAGTGTTATCAGTCCTTTACAATTCTCCATTATGATAAATTACATTTTTCAGGAATACATATACGAGTTAATTTTTTCAGATGATGGGGCATTGTGGAAGAGAGGTAAGAAAATTCCTTATGTGGTTAGAATAGTGCAAAAAGGAATTATTGAGGTGGAGAGATGGGGAATCAATTGGGGCTTTAAGAACTTTTCACCAAGAAAAAGACTGGAGCAAATACTGGTCATAAGATGTATGGGGATCAGTTGGGAAGAATGCAGGTCATTTGTTTCTCGGGTATTTACTTAGATTCCAAATTAACATGGAAAAATCATGGGAGTAAAATAGTCGAGAAATGTAAGAAAGTTTTTAATGTGATGAGATGCCCAACAGGAAGGTTGTGGGGAGCAGATAGACTATCTTTAAAGTAAAGTTACATTTTTTATAGTCATCATGATGAAAAGTGCTCAGAGTTCATAGATAAGCAGATGGCTCAAGGTGGAGGGTGCGGAGGGGGGAGAAACGCAGACGTATTGTTCCACTGAGTTCCATGCCATGCCTCTGGCACGTGAGAAATAGCCAATCGTATATGTTGTTACCTACTTGTAATTCTTATTTCAAGGGCGTATCAACAAGCCGAGGATCAATTTAAAACTGATTACCAAATTTCTCAAAGATGCTACGGTAGCCTATATTATCTACAGCATTATATTCTTTTTTTTCGCAGGTTTTTTCGGGCGACTTTACTCCGAGCGGCTTTCCGCCATTGCACGTATCAAGCTTAGGAAACAATTTACATAGGCATAGCTAGCTTTACAAAATACGGCATTATAGCAGTCGTTTAAATTTTACTAGGCTACAATTCATAAAACATGGCTTTTTTAAGTTCACATACCTTGTGTTTGTGCAAAAGCCCGTTTGGAAATCCAGCCAGACGCCCAACTGAGTATTGCAGCCGTGACAGAATTGTGCGGTTTGAAGCGACCTGTCTGTCTGACCTTTGGTGGAGACATTGCGCACCTGTGTTTAACGACAAGAATCGGAATTTTTGCATTTTGTTTTAATGCCACCGCAATATCTGAATACTTTAATCATCTGGTAAAATACTGGGCCTAACGTTAGACTAACAGTAAATTTGAAATGCAATGTCGCAAACTGGTCCATCTGTAACGCCCTCCGCTTTGACCGAAGGTTTGCCTATTTCAAGTTTAACTCTGTTGATACTCTTACTAATACCATGCGTGGTTCTTCTCCTCTTATTGAACTGCGTGATACTGGGATACAAATTATTCCTTTTTGCGAAGAGAAAGAGGGGTAGGCGACGTTTGAGCCCCGAAAGCACGCTTTTACAATCAACGTTATCAACAGAACAGAGAATTACAAGAATCTCGATGCCTTCATTCTCGAACAAAAATGGGAAAAGAAACTTTATATCGGTTTCAGAGCCAATGTTAGCGCACCCCGTGACTTCATCCCTCACCTCTTCCAAAGAGCGGGCGGCCACGGCTCAGAGATTCAGGGTCATGGTGCCAGATGGAACTAGACGAGGAGGATCTGAGTATTTGAAGGCACCAAGCACAATACTAGCCACGATGTCTACAACTGGCTCGACCTCGAGAGCCGACCTGCCCCGTAGGACATGCATGTACGCAAAGAGCGCGCTGGACTGGCGGAGAAGTGCACCTGTCTTACTGCAGTCCAGCGATTCAGAGGCAGATCGTCCTAACAGAGTGCCCCCAAATTCCCCGGAGCTGAGTGCGCCGACTTTAGGGGTGAGTAGACGACAAACATAGTCTCTAGTTAAATTTGTCAATTTATAATTTATCGGTAACATCTAAATGTGTTTTTAAATTTGACGGGTATGACACAGGACACCTCAGGGACCATGCGTCGGAGCAGCACTATGGAGTTGCTGAATGAAATTAAAAACACGAGTGTTAACCATGTTGACTCGAAGCTGGAGTACGAGTATGCCAGCAGTATTCCCCCAGAGAGCCTGTGCTTTATTGCGTCTGCCAACTCCTCCATCGTGGGTCCTGGCTTAGACAGTGACTTCGGAGCCAGCGCAGGTAGGTTCTAGAAAAATTGCCTACTTACAAAATGGCTGAAAATACACTCTATGGCCTAAAGTATGTGGACACCTGGCATCCAACATCTCATCCAAAATTGTGGGCATCAATATGCAGTTGACCCACCCTTAGCTGCTATAACAACCTCCACTCTTCTGCAAAAGCTTATATGCTGGATGTTGGAGCATTGCTGCAGGGATTTGCTTCCATTTAGACAGAACAGTGAGGTTGTGCACTGATTGGGCGATTACGCCTGGCTCGCAGCTGGCTTTCCAGTTGATCCCAAAGGTGTTGGATGGGGTTGAGATCAGGGCTCATTGCAAGTCAGTCATGTTCTTCCACACCAATCTAGAAAGAAACATTTCTGTATGGACCTCGCTATATGTCAGAGAGCATTGTCATGCTGAAACAGGAAAGGGGCTTCCCTAAATTGTTCCCACGCAGTTGGAAGCACACAATCGTCTAGAATGTCATTGCATTAAGATTTGTCTTAAGGGGCCTAGCCAAACCATGAAAACAGGCCCAGACAAAAAGAGTATCAAGATACTTTTGGTCATATAGTGTACATTTTCTTTAATAGGTAAGGTGTGAAGGCTTGAGGTTCATCATGCTGACAATAAATGTGCCCGTCTGGGAATTATGTTCACTTCTAGGTGTTTCCCTGCGGATCCTCTCGTCTGACAGTGATGGCCTTTCCAATGCATTCTTAGGGTCAGGCCTTGAGTGGGACTACTATGATCCAAGTTATGTGAGACAGAACCATGTACCCAAACACCTGCATCACATGCCCACCGTCACCACCAAACAATATTGGGTTTGATGTGCATTTTAAAAAAAAAGAAGCTTTTTATTACTTTTCCCTACGCACTTCACATCAGAATGTCACAAATGGAAAAAAATGTTATGATTTTGCCCACAATATAATTTCAAATGTCACGCCACTGTAATATACCTGTCACTGGCTGTTATTAAATTGATTATGAGACTGTCGCCTTAGCCACTTTTCACAGTAATTCTAAAACATTATGTTCATGTTATACATTTTTCCCCAGTTAAGAAAAAGTTGCACCAAAGCCCTTCAACTTTTGTTTGTTATTATAAACACCTTTTGTGTGCACAGACCGTTTTTTTTTTTTAGGTATTTTCGGTTTCACACATTTTCTAAGATGACGTCTCTACATTTGATTTATGCTCACGATTTTGTTTTTTAAATGAATGTTCTTATAACACGTACTTAGTTGTGGTTTTGATTATTTTTAAATAAAATACTTAATTGTAAACTGTATCCTACAACATGTCTGTGTATAATAAAAAATTTTAGCCAAAAAAAAAAACACTGTCAAGTATTTTTTACTTTAGGATAATTTGACATTTGATTTTGTTTTTTAATATAACTGCACTGTATTTGTGCATCATCAAGGGACAGCAAATGGAATGAGTCTATGCACTGTAAAAATGATTAACAAATGTGCTGACATTCGATGCATTTCTTTTCTGATAAAGATAAAGAAAAAGCTTACAAGCCAACTAAATCAAAATTCTGTTAATCCTTTACCAATTTCCAGCTATAAAACAAACCAGTTCAAATAAACCATTGATATTACAAATCACAACATTCTTCATAAATTATTTTTATATGTGCATAATATTAATCGAATATGCAAGACCCTAGCTTGTCAAGGTTAATGGCAGACTATTCCACAGTGATGGGAGTGAGGCTGCACTACGTGTGCAATGGCGTGACTGTAATATCTGAATGAAATCGCAAAGTTAAAATAAAAAATAAAATATATATATATATATATATAGAGGAAAGGAGGTTATGCGGTCTGCTCTCCTTAAAAAAAAAAGAAAGAATAGCATTTCAGGAAGCCACCAGCATCACACGAGCATTTGACAGGCACCATCACCAGTTAATTTATTGTTTTCCGTTCCATAAGGTTTTATTTTTAACAAACATTTTTCAAACTTCTAATACATTATATGCTACGTTCATAAAAAATGACGCCATTAGCAATTTTCCTTTTTCCCTTACAGACTAACATAGTAACCATGACTTACAGCGGCTCAAATTGTAAGGTTGTGAATTATAAAGTTGAGCATAAAGCCCCTCTACAGAGAATGTTCCCCACCCACCCCCTTCCATCTAATAACAGGCTCTGGAATAATGTTTCTCTCAAACCAGATCAAATATGAGCGGCTACATGCTTTCTCTGACATTTGTAGAGGCAGAGAGAGAGATGTTTTTTAAAAATTAACATTAAGAAGTATATAGTCTTAGAAATGTGGAATTTTCATATGTTTGTACAACATGGCCTGGTTGGATGGATTATTTTGGTCCAACGTGTGGTCAAGTTTAACCATAGAGGTCGTCATCATTGTCCTCGTTGAAGACGTTGCCACCGCTGCCCCCTGCTGATCCCTGGCTTGGTCCAGCACCACTCTGGCTACTGGTGGGGAATCTGAGAGGAAGAGGAGACGGCAAGGGTTGAATTGCAAGTTACATTGGCAGTTCTTCTTATATTTCAATCGCCATCAATTACCAATCTGAAGGTACTCTTGTTAAAACAAGATAATTCTCAAGTGCTGATCAAAACGTGAGTCTCTTGCAGTGTTCCCCAGACCCTGTGCTGTAATTCCATTGTGTATCACTAGTTTCTGCTTCAACTTAGTAGGATAGACTGACCAGTTATTTAAACCAGGCCATCCTTAGCTTTTTTGAATCATTCAGTGGTTTTTTCAGATTCTGTAAAGAACATCTGCCTATTATTGTTTCACTTATAATTCCCTATTTTAATTCTGCCTGAGTGGCCAGTGCTATCAGCCTGATGTCGTCCATCAATTTGGGAGGGTGCACACTGTCTACGTGTCCCCCCCCAATCCATGCAGCTAGCCATCGATGTCTCACTCTACAATTCACCAGCTGGCACAGGCACTCAAATTAAGATTTGTTCTGCCACCAGAAGAAGCCTCATTTCCCGAGACAAGGCTATGCCTAGCGCACACCTACTGGCAACAAACAGTCAGTTGCCCTAACTGCTGAGTCATAACCCTTTCAAACTCCATTGCTTAAACACAACAGTAAAACGGAGCGGATTTATGCAAGCTCAAGGCACCCACATACCTGAAGCTGCCGAACCCTCGGCTCTGTTGCAGTGTCTGTGCGAACATTTCGTATTTGCGGATATCGTTGTCGCTGACAGAGCGGCGGGCAAAGCGCATGGCCTCCTCAAAGTGGTCTTTCCGGATTTCGGGAACAGGATCATCCTCTTCGACCTCCTGCATGGAAGAGAGAGAACGTTAAATTTGTTTGTTCATTCTTTTTTTTTTTTCCCGTTTCCCCCTTTTATCCCAATTTTAAATCGCCTTATCCTATATCATTGGACCCCTGGCTATGGATTTTGGATAGCAGGCAGGCACGTGCCGACTGAATCCTCCCTAACGGTGGACGACGCCACTGCCAATGTTGCTTCGCTCCGCGGGGCTGCTAGCCACGGCCGGTGCTGGAGTTCTCCAGAATTGCTAATGGAGCTCGTCCATGCACTGGAACTAGAAGGAGAAGAGCGCTGTAACGGATGAGTCAACTAGCAGCCCCACGTTTGTTTATTACTCGCACATACGCAAGGGCAGATGTCCCTGGAAATGAAACTGGCAGGAAAACCTCTAATCGCAATCCCGATATTTGGGCTTTTTCCAAAGTCGTTGAATATTAAAACCAAAGTTTTACCATTGCAGAGGGATTGGTCTGCCTCTCTCGCTCCCGTCTGATCTCGTTCTCGATGCACTCTCTGATGGCCAGCTTGCAGGCGCGCTGGCAGATCTCTGTCAAGTCAGCTCCGGAGAAGCCATTGGTCATCTTAGCCAGGAAATCCACGTCCACATCCTAAATTACACAAATAGGACACATCATTTAGCCTCTTATAAAAGTATCATTGGGGCCACGCACACACAAAGGTATCATATGAACATAAATGTCAACCCATAGACCACTGATCAGGAATACACCACTGAATATTAGTCAGTGTTTATGACCATAGGCTGCTGATGGCAGGAGAGACAAGTTCTTGCCTTAGCGATGGGAGACTTCCTGAGGTTGGCCTTCAGGATGGCGATTCGGGACTTCTCGTCAGGCAGCGGGATGTAGATGAGCTGGTCCAGGCGTCCGGGTCGCAGGATGGCGGGGTCGATGATGTCAGGCCTGTTGGTGGCCCCGATGATGAAGACGTTCTTCTTGCTGGACATGCCGTCCATCTCGGTCAGGATCTGGTTGATGACCCGGTCAGCGGCTCCGCCTCCGTCCCCAACGTTACCGCCGCGAGCCTTGGCGATGGAGTCCAGCTCGTCGAAGAACAGCACGCACGGGGCAGCCTGACGGGCCTGTGGACAGTACAGCAGGGGTCGTAATGTCAACTTCGGTTCTACTGCAGTCATAGGAACATGAAAATAGTGTGCTCTGGGCTATTCTATGCACTGCGCGGAGTTCTCTTTCCTACAAGATCCAGAACCAGATCTTCCAAAAAATGTTTCATTGTCTCCTGCGTGCGTGTGTGTGTGCTGTATGTATCTACACACACAGGAGACAAGCACACATTTTTTGGAAGATCTTGTTCTGGATCTTACGAGGAAGCAGTTTTCTATGCAATGCGCACAACAAGCAGGTGGTTCTGGGTGTAGTGTATATATATATATATATATATATATATATACATATATAGGGGTGTAACGATTGACAAACTTCACGACTCAATTTGAAACAATATGGTGATTTCACGATTCCATGTTTTTGATACAGTGAAAAAGAATGCCTGAGGATGTGCAAATGACACCTTGTTGTTAGCTGTATATGCATTTCTGTATATACATTGCTTCTAGTTTATGATCCAGGCAAGTGAAAGCATTCATTTTAAAAATGTTCTCCAAAACGAAACAATTCCATTTATATTCTGTTCCAAGTAACTTAAGCCAATACATACACCAAAACCATGACCTAAAAACAGTGAACACACTTTATTGTAGGTTTAGTGAACTATTATACCGCAGAGTGACTACCGTACACAGCATACGGGAAGAAAATTCTATTTCTTGGATTACCTTATATAAGAGGATGTGTTACATAATATATCTTGTGTAACAGTATACATTATGTAACAGTAATAGCTACAATTTATCTACACTGTCCCATAATGTATAATTTCAAGATGGTTTCTAATTCCAAACACATACAAAATGACAAACAAAAAAGTAATACACAAAGCTGTTAGCAAAGTCTTTCTTCAGACCAGCTGACAGGGATGACAGGTTTCCAGCATCTAAGCTTTAAAGCATGATAGAAGAGGAGCAACACTTTCTGACTCATACCAAAGACTCTTAGCCTACGGAGCAAATACAGGCGCTGTTATACCTTAGAACAGATGCTCTCTATGTGGACGCTCCATGTCAGTTTGTTATCTATATGTACTCCTAAATACCTATATGAGCTGATCTGTGCAATGCTCTGGTCATGTATGATCACAGGCGAGTGATCACCCGTAGTCTTGGGGTCAAACACCATTTCCTCTGTTTTCTTGGTGTTAAGGATAAGGAAATGCTCATTGCACCACTGTACAAAGCTCTGGATCACTCTCTCCTTTGTTATGTACGGTTTATTGTTTTGGGAACACCTTTGTCTTTTTGGGAATTACAGTGTCAACACAGAATGTGATGTAATCTGTAATAACCTCTGTGGCATCGTCTAGGGTCGGCTCACTAAAAAGCACATCCCAATCAGCGCATAGAAAACACCCCTTGAGTGTTTCGACGCATTGACAGATTTAATGGTGGGCTTGCTGCTCACCATTAAATCAATATTTTTTCAATTGAGGTCAACAGGAAAATTAATCAGGAGAAACAATGCTTGTAGTATCTACTGCATATCTGGCAGCAGCATGGTGGTTTGAGGCTCATTTGATACTTTGGACTCTTGATGACTTAAAGCCATTTAGCCAACAAATGTGTTCCATACTGTATCAGCATAATTTACAGCTAAATCTAGTCCCACCCCCCAATTCCCATAGAGATCCATTCAAATGCAAAGAGTTTTTGTATCGCTTGTAGGACATCCTGAAAATAAGATATCCAGACTCTGATGATGTTGACAGGTCACAGACATCAGGAAGTCATGGCATGCAAATTATATGCAAATGATATGCAACCAAATACAAAACATGACTCTTTACTTGACATTATGTTAATTTGTCTACTGTATAAGTGAATTTCCCTGTTTCTAGCTTTTCCCCAAACAGTTCACTTCAGCAAAAGTAAACAAGCAAATGGTGGCACAGGAGATCTCAGGAGTGCATTTGTTTAATTTTTGCTAATTTTCTAACCAATGATTTGTTGTTAAGACCATTAAAAGCTTAATTTTTGGGCTTGGCCCATTTTTTTGCCCAGGAGTGTATGTATGTATGTATGTCGACTAATCACCTTGTCAAAAATTTCCCGGACGTTGGCTTCAGACTCTCCGAACCACATGGTGAGCAGCTCTGGGCCTTTGATGGAGATGAAGTTGGCCTGACACTCATTGGCGATGGCCTTCGCCAAGAGTGTTTTACCACAACCAGGCGGTCCGTAGAACAGCACTCCCTTGGAAGGGGTCATTCCAAACTTCAGGAATTTGTCTGGATGCTCCACAGGGTACTAGAAGGGAACAAAATAATGAATTATTTTTTGAAAAAAAC
Organism: Anguilla rostrata; assembly: GCF_018555375.3. Taxonomy (NCBI): domain Eukaryota; kingdom Metazoa; phylum Chordata; class Actinopteri; order Anguilliformes; family Anguillidae; genus Anguilla; species Anguilla rostrata. The sequence goes on along the minus strand of NC_057946.1, from coordinate 7,365,281 downwards.
AAACGTCAGTCTGTTGATCTGTTCATCTGTTCAACAGCTGAACTGAATGCTGCCATGTAGCCAGGGCACGTGTAACTTACCTGTACAAGCTCCTGCAGCTCTCTTTTGACGTCCTCCAGACCACCGATATCCTCCCAGGTGATATTGGGCACTTCCACCACCGTCTCTCGCAGGGCTGAGGGGTTGCTCTGGCTCAGGGCCCACTTTAAATCAAGCGCATAACACAGAAGTCAACCAATCGGTTTTTCAACTGTAATTTAAAGCACATCCCGCCAAGTGGCTTTAAACAGCATCTGGGCAGTCAACAGCACGTATTCACAAACCTACACTGGTGAAATCTGGCATGGCACAAATCTAGCAGTGTCATGTTCCAACAGCATCACACTGTGAAGTTCTCACCCTGAAGTCATCCATGGTGACGGCCAGGGAGTTCATGACCTCTGCGTCGATGGTCTCGTCCTCCAGGTCGATCAGGTCCATCTTCTTCCTGATGGCCTGGAGGGCGGCTTCTGAGCACAGAGCAGCCAGGTCTGCTCCCACGTGGCCATGAGTCTCGTTAGCGACCTGCAGTCACACACACGTGCGCACACGCAGAAATGAATAAATCCAGAATGAGGCTCTGTTAAAGAACATAATACAAACGGTCTACTCCCCTGCTCCACATGATATAGGACCTGTTACATGTAACATTCAATTCTACCACTCTCTGGAACAGACTAATGCCACTAATTCACCACAGTGACATTCCGTATGAGGGTCATGTAAATCCTGGTATTGGGAAAACAACTGAGCTTGAGTAATGGAGCTGAAAGGGCCAGTGGAATGGCTTATGTTGAAGTAAGCTCCATGTATATTGCTATGGGAGTAATGAAATGGATTGCGAGACTACATTTTAGAGACAAACCTGCTCAAGATCGACATCGTCAGCCAGTTTCATGTTCTTAGTGTGGATCTGGAGGATTTCCAGTCGCCCTGTTGCATCTGGAATGCCAATGTCCACCTCCCGGTCAAAGCGGCCTTGACACAAAGTCAACACATCGATCAGCAAAGACACGGGTTTACACGAGAACAGACACCCAGCTAAAATATTCATTCCACACTCTGAAATACATTGCCTGTTACAGAATTAAATGAAAGCACAAAAGTCAAAACTTCAGGGAGAGGTATAAAGGGCTCCCCTCACACAAGATTCAAATTCAGAGATATAGCAAACAACCTCACAAACAGTCCTCCTTCAGATCCTGGCAGATATTTAGGCAGCACACCTGACCAACGTTCCCACAACGACTGAAAAAGCACAAGCTCAGATTTCGACAGTTGTTGAGACTTTTTGGGGACGTTTTTGAGTTGACTGATGGATTTGAGGGAGAACATAACTGCATAATTTACTTCACTGAGGAGAATGAGCATATGAAAATCTAAATGACACTCTTTTTTTAAGCGAACTCCTTGTGGTCACAGGCACATGAAGACAGATCACAGAGTTATCGTTGCAACGACGATGTGAGAGACCGCTCACCGAATCGCCTGAGGGCTGGGTCAATGCTGTTGGGTCTGTTTGTGGCCGCCATGACGATCACATGGGCCCTCTGCTTCAGCCCGTCCATGAGCGTGAGCAGCTGGGAGACAATGCGCCTCTCCACCTCTCCGTGAGTCTGGGGGAAGCAGAGCCGCTGCCGTGAGCCCTTCATTCACACTCAACAACAGTCTGAGCAAGCGGCTGTTAAAGAGCCGGGGCTCGAACTGAAGAGTCCAAATTCAGTCCAGTCCTAACCCAGCGGGACTCTGCCGAAGTACTCCTGGATTAAAGACACTGAAGCTGAAATCACAGCGAGAGCATTGCGCAAGCATTGCACGCGTGACCCGGGATTTTACATGTGCCTACCCACACTTGACATGCACGTGCCCTCACAGGCAGCAGTTCCATGATCAATCCCCGGTAGGCGTGCATGCGCGCATGAACGTGTGTGTGTAAACATCGATTCATCCCGGGAGTCGGTGAAAATATATCACTCAAACTTCTGACTGAGGTTTTTATAGAAAATAAGTGTTATTGTCCCATTGGTTGGGTGGCTGGTGGAGGGTGGGGGGTGTTCGAATCCTGTACGATGGAATTTGTTTAATGGAATTTGTAGCCTGCATGTTTTCCGTGTATTTAAAGCCATTTAAGCTTACTTGCACAGCAAGAACGACAGACTTGGTAGTATAAGATCAGTTACACCACTGAACAAAACTGATATACGGACGCCCTGTAAATAAAGCACTAGGGGCATTTAAACAATATTCAAGCCCGTGCAATTTCCTCTTCTTGATTGTTTTTTTCCTTCACCCTTGGATTTTACAGTGTGTGCTTACGGTCTTTTCCTTTTCAGATCGATGTAAAAAAATAAATAAAAAGTCTGCTCATTCACCCAGGGTGAATTGGCCTTCGGCTGACTTAGTTCAGAATACATCCAGTTCCACGTGAGCCGTTTAACCCACTTCTGAAAACAACGTCAATTAATTGAACTTCACTGATATTCAAATGAAAAATACTGTACACGGCCCAGTTTCCCATATAAACACCTGACAATCTTCTAGATGGTTATAAAGGTGTGTCAGCTTTACCTTTTCTCTTTTTGGTGCAATGGCATCAAGCTCATCAATAAAGATAATGGCTGGAGCATTCTTTTCAGCTTCTTCAAAGGCTTTTCTCAGATTGCTTTCTGACTCTCCAGCAAGTTTACTCATAATTTCAGGGCCTGAAAAGCAAATTAATAAGAATTAAACAAAAGCCTAAGGCTCACTTTCACCAAATGAAGACCACAATAGTTTAAATGCTCTTAATTACAACCATTTAACGGGAGTGGTCTCCAAATGTATTCATACCCACAATCCATTAACAAAGACTAAAAGGAAATACAAGCACACCATCAACTGTTTTTCTTAAATGGTTGCTCGAACAACTGTTTTACTTGTGAATGTCTTTTCAAAAAAGATGTATAATATTCACAATGCCAATGTTGCGTACACCTACAGACTTCCCCTTGACGACTGTACACTTCCAAGCCTTCAACTAAATATTTCTGGTGCAATTAAGCAATGACATGAAATTAGAATGATGTTGCATACACTCTCTTACCATTGATGAGGAAGAAAAACGCTCCAGTTTCATTTGCAACAGCACGAGCAATCAACGTCTTTCCTGTTCCAGGAGGTCCATACAGCAGGATGCCACGTGGGGGCTGGGCACAGAAATTGACAACGAAAATGTAACCGTTAAACACAAAATATTTCGGATTTTTCTCATTTATATTACAATGATTTAATTGAATGTTTTTGGCTTATTTATTAGCATTAATTTTGAACAACTTCAAAAATGACAGAGCTTCTCTCACCTTCACACCAATGGCTTTGAACAGAGCCGGGTGTCTCAGGGGTAGCTCCACCATCTCTTTGATTTGGGCCAGCTGCTTCCTAACTCCTCCAATATCATCATAGCCAACCTCATTCAGTGACTCCTCTTCATCCTGGAAACAGCAAAGTGTGTTAGTGACAGCATCTTCTTTTTTGTACTTTAGTTCAGTTTTGCTTTCATTACAATTCAAAGACACCTCAGCAAAGCCACTTAAAAAGAGGTGCCTTTTATCAGAGGAGCAGTTAAGAGCAGCTTCAAGTGAAATTTATATCTGGGTCTTGTTGGTAAGCACAGAAAGCTAAAGAAAAAGCACAGTGCTGAAGGACACAATTTCTTCAACCCTTGTATGATTACACTACGTTTTGTAGCTCTCGCTAATTCTATTCTGCAAGTCTCCTCCATCTATTTAATAAAATACATTTACCTTTCAATAACATTGTTTTCAGTAATTCTGAGACCACAGTACTTCGAATTTGTAATGAACTAAAAATTGTAATGAGTTTCAATAAAAACATGACTCGTTTAGCCGGTAAAATTTGAACAACCAGTACATAAAAAAATAAATGGAGCCTCAGGACAGTAAACTTGAAGAGCAAGCAACAATTTTAGGATTCAACTTTTTAAATTAAAGAAAAGTACAACTCCGACTTTATAAGCACTTTCGTTTTCCCATTTAACGTCAGTGAGATTACTATGGTGATATTCAAATTCCACTTCATTTGTGTCTTGCTGGCAACAACTGAATCGTCGTCAATCAGCATTCTAGTGTTACTGGACCTGAATTTATTTTACATCTGTACATTTTAGGAAATAAAGTTTACTGTAAGGTAATGAGCAACATCAATCACAAAATCAAATTCTACTATGCCTCCCTAGTTGAGTTGAGTAGTAGTAATTGAGTTAATGGCCATATTGAGGAAAAGCTGAATCCAAGCTAGTGTAATCACGTCTGCAGCTCTGACCTACCTCACGTTTTATGGGCTCTCCCTCACAGTGGATAACTGTGTCTGGAGCCACTATACAGTAGGGGTTGGGGTCCGTCTCCACCACTTTGAATTCAACAGCTCGCATCCCTCCTCTGACCAGGAAAATATCTCCTGCAAAGAGAGAAGCAATGGGACTTTCATCTTCAAAAACATGATCTCTCAGAACCACTGAAATAAATCACGACCATTTCACAACTAATTTTGAACTTCCCCCAACCTTTCGGCAGTAAAATAAATCAGGATATGATCTCATTAAATTTCAAGATGAAAATTAATCTGGAGGAAGTGAACATTTGAAAAATAAACTGACTGAATTCCATTGTGGGGGACAACCGTACCAGAAAACTAAAAATGATCACTACTATCCTGAGAAAATAAATGGGTTCACGGTACACATGGTTGTTGCTCACATTTACCTTTCCTTATAGGCCTGTAGGCTTCCAGGAAATATGGCTTGAGATAAACCTCAAACAGGTTCCCTGTGATGCCCTCCACTGTGTCATCAATGGGAAGAACATGAATGCGCTTCCCATACTTCACATCCGGACATGGCTGAATGCTATACAAAAACAAAATGTCACCATCATCACATTTTTTTATTGAAGTTTAAAATACACTTTCACTCGTAACCTACATTCAGAAGATAAAGCACTTGGTGTTTTTGTCAGTTCACATGAGGATATAGATTCAAAGATTTGTCCAGCTTCTTTAATTGGTGATATAGGCGGTTTGTGCTAACAGCAACCTTACTCTAACTAAAACTTAACAACCATTCAGAGCCTCCTTTTTCAGGTAGGCTGTAAGTACACGCTCACGACAGCTACAAAGAGCATACCCTTTGGAAAGAAATAAATACCACTCATTTCAGATATTAAGTAGGAAATGGCTGTGCAGATCAAAGGAATAAGGAAACTACACTATTTATTTTCATTGAAGAGGAGTATAAAAATGTAAATATTTCAGTTTACTGGCATCATAGTCAAACAATAAAGCACTGGTATCTAAGTGCGCATGCGATGCTGAGAGCGAAATACTGCCATACTACCACTACACAGCTCACCTGATGACGTCTCCCAGACGCACCCGCAGGTTGTTGCGGACAACCCTGTTCATGCGCACTTTCTCGTCGGAGCAGGTGTCGTCGGAGAGCACGATGCACACCGTCTCCCTCCTCTTCTTCCCCTTCATCAGCACCGTGTCTCCTCTGAAGAGCTGCAGCTCGTCCATCTTGGCCTGCCGAGCGGAGCAGAAAGGGGAAAAGGACGAGGGCGATCCCTTTAAAAACCAACGCGGGTCGAATTCAACGGGGCGCATGCGTTGCCAAATGGATGCCCGTGCTGAAATCAGCTCACAACCGTGCGCATGAGCGGAATGCTGCCCCTTTATCGGCTACTGTGGCCAAAGCTTCAGAACAGAATACGACGAGGCAGAAATTATCAAAGGGAGAAGTATACATACAAGGATTGCTCATACATTTTAAATGGTATGTCAGCATTCCATTATCTTATAATGTAAATGAATAAAGTTTGCTCTGCCTAACCGCAATGTAAAAATCAGATGTGAAAACAGTGCTGGACATTAAAATGTATCTTTACGGTGACATATTGGTATTGGTAACAGTAAGATATTTGTATCATTAAGTAGAACTGGGACACAAAAGTATGAGTAAATTCTTAATGATACCCAGCCATATAAATAAACTGGTATGATGTTATTGTAGAAAACCAAAAATCAAGTATAAAAATGAAGTCAAAAACATACCTGAGAAAGAGAGACCACACTATTATCTTCATTTATGGATTCATCCACAATCAACCTGTTGGGTCTATTCTTTTGTTTTAAAATTGCAGTAGACAGGTCATCATTTTTCTGTCTGTGAAAAAAAATGACATTCATTCTTCTTTACAATTGTCATTTATGAGAAGCTCTTACCCTTTATTATTCTAAATCCAATCAAATAAATTATATGATTCAGCATTTGTAATATAATCTTGCATTATTACACGCTTAAGCAAATGCAATTTCTCTGTTCAGTAATTTAATTATTTAGACAGCATATATTGCCACACACGAAGCAGCCCGCAAGTTTTTGACAGTGACAATATTTGTTGTTTTGGCACTGTACTCCAGCATATTGGTGCAGACTGTCAGCTTTAATTTAAGGGTGTATCCATATTCAGTCATCCATGAGGGAATTAAAGCCCCTTTCATACATAGTCCATCTTCAGTTCCTGTTTGATTCAGGGAATTTTTGCCTTCAGTCTTGTCTTCAGAAACTGAAATCCATGTTCAGTTTGATTCAGGTCGGGTGACTGACTGGCCAGTCAAAAACATTCCACTTTTGGGCCCTGAAAAGCTCCTTGGTTGCTTTAGCAGTGTGTTTGGGGTCATTGTACTGCTGCAAAGTGAATCTCCATCCAATGAGGTTTGAGGAATTCAGCTGGATCTAGTTCAGGTTCAGGTTACTTTATTTGTACCCGTAGGTAGATTGGGTCTGCAGTAGATTCATCCATCTTGACACAATTTGAAAACAACACAGACAGTAGACAAACATAATACAATAAATAAAATAAATAAAAGTACTCAAGATTCCAATCATTACTAAAACCACTAAAACTAAAGATAAAATAAATAAAATAAATAGATAAAACCTTGCTTCTATATCATCTGTGCAATGTTGCTACGACTTGTTCATCTGAGTGACGGCTGCTGGAACATAGCTATTTTTATACCACTTTGTTCTGCACTTTGGGACTATAAACCTTCATCCAGGAGGAAGAAGCTGAAATTCACTGTGCAAGAGGTGGGAGTCGTCATCTGAGCAATGTTTCTGTACACGTCAGAATTCATCCTGCTGCTATAAGAAGTCACATCATCAATAAAAACAAGTGCGTCAGTTCCAGAGGCAGTCATACATGGCCAGGCCATAACAATACCTCCACCATGTTTCACAGTCGAGGGGTTATGCTTTGGATCATGAGCAGTTACGTTCCTCCTCCTCACTTTTCTCTTTCCATCACTTTGGGGCAGGTTAATATTCCAAAATACTCTGTTCCAGAATGCCAGTTTCCAGTTTTTCATAATATACTTTTTAGCACTCTCCTCTGGCTGTTCTGTCCTTGAGGCTTACCAGTGATTTGAATCTTGCAGTGACCCCTTCATGTTATGTGGGCTCACTTCAGGTTACCTGGATGTGATCAACTTTTCATTTCAGTCTTTGACACATGTATGCCGACATGCTGGAGAGTGTTCCTGATCGGTTCCTCAGTTGAAAAAGGGTTTTTCTTCACAACTGAAAGTATTCTTGGGTCATCAACTACAGTGGTCTTCCATGGTCTGTCAGGTTATTGCTAGCGCTGAGCTCACCAGTGCGATCCGGCTCCTTAATGTACCAAACGGTTGACTTTTGACACCCAATGTTTTGGCTATGTCACTCATTGATTGATTATGCTTTTTCCACCCCATGAGGGCTTGCATCACTGATACTGTCACTTCTGTGGTCCGCACATTGTGAGACAACAACTGGCTACAAATGCAAATGCAGCACCTCAAATGAACTCTAGACCTTTTGTTAGCTTTCATGTGCATAAGCTGTTTCTCTGCCAAAGCAAACAGCTGGCCAAGAAACAGCTGAGTGGCCAATTGTCCAGTTATTTTCAATACCCCAAAACGGGGGGACTACGAATATAAATGGCTTCAATTCCTACATGGGTCACCCAATATAGATAGATAGATAGATCCAAATACCCGCAAATTACAGCTGACAGTCTGCATTTTATATGTATATTCATTGTTTCATTCCAAATCTGATGTACTGTAGTACAGAGCTACAACAACAATTGTGTCACAGTCCAAATACTTAGACTGCACTGTACATAGCCTAGTTCAAATGCATATTGGTGTAGGCTCATCGTATCAGGGCTCTACAGTGCTCCCATTTTAGGAGCATATGCTCCTTAAAATTGATATGTGCTATCTGAAAAAATAATTTAGTAGCACATCTAAGTGGGATACATTAGTGTGCTCCTAATTTTTTAAACTTAGGAACAAATGTTCTCCTCTAGGAAAATGTTAGCATAGAGTCCTGCATATAAATATTCAACATGGGAAACAAAAAACCCTATTATGTTATATTTTAAGAGACACTACTGAGGTCAGGGCTCTGTGAAGGCCAGTCCAGTTATTCCACATCAAACTCGACAAACCATTTTTTTATGGACCTTGCTTTGTGCACAGGGGCATTGTCATTCTGAAACAGGAAAGGCCTTCCCCAAACTGTTTCCACAAAGGTGGAAGCACACAATTGTCTAGAACATCATTGTATGCTGGAGCATTATGATTTCCCTTCACTGTAAGGGGCCAAGCGCAATCCATGAAAAACAGGCCTAGACCATTATTCCTCATCTACCAAACTTTACAGTTGGCACTATGCATTCGGCAAACCCAGATTCGTCCGTCAGACTGCCCGATAGTGAAGCGTGATTCATAACTCCAGAGAATGTGTTTCCACTGCTCCAGAATCCAATGGCGGTGTGCTTTACAGCACTCCAGCTAACGCATGGCATCATGCATGGTGATCTTAGGCTTGTATGCAGCTGCTCAGCCAAGGAAACCCATTTCATGAAGCTCCAGACAAACAGTTCTTGTGCTGGCGTTGCTTCCAGAGGTAGTCAGGAATTCGGTAGTGAGCGCTGCAACACTCAGACAACTATTACGTGCTACACACTTCAGCACTTGGTGGTCCTGTTCTGTGCCCTTCTGTTCTGAAGCCTACTGCTTCATGGCTGAGCTGTTGTTGCTCCTAGACGTTTCCACGTCACAATAACATCACTTTGATTTGACCAGGGCAGCTCTAGCAGGGTAGAAATTTGACAAACTGGATTGTTGAAAAGGTGGCATCCTATGACAGTGCCACGTTGAAAGTCACAGAGCTCTTCAGTGCAACCCATTCTACTGCCACTGTTTGTCTATGAAAATTTAATGGCTGTATGTTTTGTTTTACGCACCTGTTAGAAATAGGTGTGGCTGAAATAGCCGAACCAACTAATTAGAAGGGGTGTCCACATACTTTTGGCCAGGTAGTGTAACTAGCAAGCAAGTAAGCTACATTAAGTGACGAACAAAATGCTAAATAATGAGTTTGTGAGCCAACCGTGGCTCTTTAGATCAAACGATAGCAAGCAAATAATTAGCCAGATGGCTAGTCGCTTGCCTATCCGACTAGCGTCAAGTTACTAACTTAGCTAGCAAGCACTTGTCACTAAGTGTCTGTATGTAACATAATAAGTAACGTTCAGACAAGAACTCAACGTTGAACTAATGTTAGCCAGACTATAATTAACCTTAGCGTCACCGCTTTGTAACAAACTAGCTATACATCTACACACTTGCAAGTTCGTGAGTGCAGGCCTGATGTGATGACACAGCAAGAAACCGCAAGAGATCCTTAGTCTAAACCGTAACACTCACAATCTGGACACTTCTGTAATTTAACATGAATTAGCTCGACTATATACAAGGAAGCTGTTATGGGAACGTTGGCTAACAATTAAATTTCGAATTATCTAGCTAGGTATTCTCTCAATCATGTCATTGTAGCTGTCGTTTTTGGTTAATCTAACCTTAACAGACTGGGGTAAAAGAAATTCCATTTTGATTAGGATTATGTGGCATCGTGGCGAGCTAGTAATGGAACGCACGTTAGCCAGCTAGTCAAATTAGCTAGCTAGATCTACATATAAAATAACATTGACTTTCATTAGGAGCTGGCTATGGTTAGATCAATAGTTAGCAAGCTAAAATTGATACACTGGGCAGGTAACGTTAGCTAGCTAACGCAGCACTGTCTTTCTTATTAGCCTGTGCCGGTAAAGTTAGGCCAGTGCCTGCTCGTTGAAAAGAATGACTCGCTGGAATAAGTTAACGTTAGCTAGTCTAACCACATGCCGTTATTTAGCGAGGCAGTAACGTTGCAACTTATGTTTAAGTACACACTAGCTAGCTAGCAACAAAATCATTTGAAACAGCAGCACAACAAATAGCTACATTTTGTGTGCCCACTGTTTTGAATCTTGATATCAATTTGGCTTAAGCTAGCTAGCTACTAACGATCTGGGGTAGCTAGGTAGCACGCTTGCTTCGCTTCTCTACAGTGCTCATATAGCTAAAATGGTTAGTTAGCAGCTATTTAACAAGCTATTTTGAACTTAAGGTTGGGTAGACTAGTTAACAATAGCTCCCTTGCTCGTAAGTGATGCGTGTTTTTACAGTGAAGGACTCGGGTGCAAATGATGATAGTTAGAACAGCTAGCTCTCTACCACCTTGAACATTTGGCCCCGTGACGTTGGGATAAAAACGTCAAGACTGTTTCTGTTCCTCCCTGTTTGCTGAGGTAAAATCTCATCGGCGACGAATCATTACTAAATCATTTTCTAAAACTTAGGGGGGAAATGCTGTCATGTTTTATCAAGGTTAATAGATATACTTACTCTCCACCTGAAGCCATGTTGGTCCTCCTGATCTCTGAAAAGTGATTTTTTTTTTCTTTCACAACGCTCTATCCGCAGCTATATTCCTGTAAAACTGAATCCAAGGCCGCTCACTCATCTCAGAACTGCGGAGAAACTACCCATACCAGAGGATAGAACTAACCAATCAGAAAAAACGTTATTGCTTCACTTCATTTAGTATCTATGTGGTCATTGGTCATGTTACACAAGAGTTATCCAATCGGATAATAAATACAAACTGCGGAAACATGTTCCTCCAAGCAACGTAGATGCTGTCTGATGAAAAACACATCTTCAACGTACAATCATATGAAGTTACTCACAGATAGCCTACAAAGTACTGTGTAAAAGTCATTAATTCAAATCTAGGCCTGCCATTGAAAGTATTGATATTAAAATTGTGCCAAGTTACATGATTTGTATGGTATAAAAACAAGCAGGAACTATTTTTTCCTGACAGAATAATTGTTTTTGTACAATTAACGACCAGAGATTTTTGCTTAACGATGGTGCAAATAGAACAATTAACCAGAGTTTTGCTTGACAGTGATAAAAATACACAAACATAAAAGTAACTGATATATAGGCCTACAGATCATTGTGGTTTATTCCTTATACACTACATGACCAAAAGTATACACCCCTTAGCCTGGGGCTGTTTTTCAAGGTTTTGTCTAGGCCTCTTAACAATGTCGTGCTTCCCCAACAGTTTGGGGAGTCCCCTTTCTTGTGTCTGAATGAAAATGGCCCCGGGCACACAGCGAAGTCCATATAGAAATAGTTTTGTCCAGGACAGTGTGGAAGAACTTGACTGGCCTGCACAGAGCCCTGACCTCAGCTCCATCCAACACCTTTGGGGTCCATTGGAAAACCAACTGCAAGCCAGGCCTAATGGCCCAATCAGTGCCTGACCTCGCTAATGCACTTCTGGTTGAATGGAAGCAAATCCCTGCAGCAGTGCTCCAACATCTGGTATAAAGCCTTCCCGCAAGAGTGGGTGTTGTTATAGCAGCAAAGGGTAGACCAACTCCACATTAATGGCAATACTTTTGGATGAGATATTGGATGTCAGTTATCCACATACTGTGGTCCACGTTACAATACACACACACACACACACACACACACACACACACACACGTGTATATATATATATATATATATATATATACATAGCCCAAAATTATTCATACTCGTGCCATATTTTGAGTTATACTGAATTTTTATTTAACAAATAGGTTTCTTCTGGCTGGAAATGACATAAGAAGGTGACAAAAGATGGTAAAACATTGTGTGGGGTGACATAGCTCAAGAGGTAAGAGCGGTTGTGTGGCAGTTGGAGGGTTGACGGTTTGATCCCCGCCCTGGGTGTGTCGAAGTGTCCCTGAGCAAGACACCTAACCCCTAACTGCTCTGTTGAATGAGAGGCGTCAATTGTAAAGCGCTTTGGATAAAAGTGCTATATAAATGCAGTCCATTTTACCATTTTTTTTTTTTTTACATTTTGACAAAACATTCCATGTCCAGAATTATTCATACCCTTTCTCAGTAATCAATGGCAATGCCTTTATTTGCCGTCACAGCAGTCAAACGGTTCTTATAATTGCCAACAAGCTTTTTGCACGTCTCTACTGGGATTTTGGACCACTCCTCTTTTGCGAAGATCTCCAGGTCCTTGAGGTTGGAAGGCTTCCTTGCCATCACTCTGGTCTTTAGTTCCCTCCACAGATTCTCAATGGGAATCAGGTCTGGCTGGGCCACTCCAAAACGTTGATGTTGTTTTCTGTTAACCATTTATTGACCTCTTTGTATGTTTCGGATCATTGTCTTGTTGGAAGGTCCAGTGCTGCCCAAGGCCAAGTTTTTCTGCAGACTGCCTGATGTTTTCCTCCAGAATCTTAATGTAATAATCTTTTCTCATGATGCCGTTTACTTTGACAAGGTTGCCTGGCCCATTGGCTGAAAAACAGCCCCAAAGCATTACATTCCCACCACCATGCTTGACCATGGGGAGGGTGTTCTTGGGGTTGAATGCTTCTCCTTTCTTTCGCCAAAGGAAAGCCACGTCCCTGTGTCCAAACAACTCCATTTTCATCTCATCCGACCACAGAATTGGTGACCAAAAGATTTCTTCTTTGTCCAGGTGAGCTTTTGCGAAGGCTAGGCAAGCTTTTGTGTGCCTGTCTTGGAGAAGTGGAGTCCTCCTTGGTCGGCGTCCATGGAGGCCAGCCTTGTGCAGTATCTGGCTGGAGTGTCTGCCTTGAGATGTTGGTACCAGAATTGCTCAGATTCTTCAGGATGGCCTTAGTGGTGATCCTTGGATTCTTCTTGGCTTCTCGCACTACCGTTCTTGCCAGCGCAGGGGTCACTTTTGGCTTCCTACCATGCCCTTTGAGATTTTTCACAGTGTGGAACTCCTTGTACTTTTTGATGATGATTTGCACTGTGGCCACTGGCACTTGAAAACACTTGGATATGGCTTTGTAACCTTTCCCCTTCTTGAGCAGCCACAATGCGCAACCGGAGGTCCTCACTAAGCTCTTTGGTTTTAGCCATGACTTGCAATTGACTATAAATTGACTAAAGAACAACTGCATCAGCTGTTCTCAATTTATAGTTGATTAGAATGCTCTAGAACATGGTAGAAATTACCAGGACCATTTGGAATGGTATAGAAGCTTGCATTTCCTCAAAAATTTGCGACAATTTCAAGGGGTATGAATAATTTTGGACATGGCATTTTTTGTAAAAATGTTTTTTTAAAAACATAGAAATTTAATCATTAATATCTCTAACACAATGTCTTACTGTCTTCTTAACAGACACTTATCCACAGTGACATAGTTCAAGAACATCAGTGACACTGTCAGGAATATAAAAGTGCAATATAACTGTGGGGTGGGGATGGCTGGTTTAAGCAGCCACACCTGCCCTGGGTCAAGCTAATTAGACCTGGCCAATTGGATAATTGGTGAAGAATTAGATAATTGGCCAGGCTAATTGGACCCAGGAACAGGAGTGGCTGCACCTGTGCGTAGTGAGGTAATCACTGCGCACAGGTTAAATCTGCCATCCCCACCCACACCAGGTAGCTCTCTGTCATGACAGGGTTTAACATCTGCTCATTTGGCTATACCATCTTGCCAAACCCTCGTGGAATAAATGTGGACTGCTTGAACATCATCTCCCTGTGTCTCTGTGCTGGAGGGCCCCAAGGAAAGCCACTTCGGTGGCCTGTGGCAGGCGTGTTTGCCACAGTGGCGCCCAACGTGGGGCTCCTCCGGCACAGCAAAGAGGCACAGGAGGGCCAGCCAGGAAGCACACTGGAGGAGGGGCGGCTGGGGTGTTCCCGACAGGGCTTCGGGTGGATCCTCCGGGCCAAAAATGGGGAGCTGAAGATGACCAGGGAGGGGAAGGAGGCAATCCTCAGCTGGGATGCTGAGGAGCTGCACCTGGCCGAGAAGGCAGGTCAGCGACGGGCGGTGCACGAGAGGTGGTCGCGCCGTGAGCTGGACTTGGCCGGGAAGGCGGGTCAGCCACGGGCGGCGCACGAGCGGTGGCCGCGCCGTTTTGCTTCCTTTCTCGTCCGTTTTGGTTGTTTTTAGTTCTTTTGTTTTGGCCTGGTTGGTTTGCCCGGAGCCCATGAGGGGATAAGCCTGCAGCCGCCTGCCAGCAGAGCCGACTGGCGGCCACCACAGCCACGAGGGTTCCTGGTCCCCAGCACCACACGGCCAGTCCACCAGCCCACCAGCCCAGCCTCCCCACCACAGCCCCTGGAACAGCCCAAGCCGGTGACGCCCCCACCAGCCAGCAGAGCAGCCCAGGACTTCCTGTGCTCCGGGAGGGAGGAGGAAGAAGGGCTGCCTTGTCGTCAGAAGGAGGGGCACAGCATGTACTGGACTGTTCCGGGGCCACCCACCCTGACTTTTTTTTTTAGCGTGTTTAGAGTTTATTTTTATTTGTCTTTTGCTTTGTTGGGAGTGCAGGGGGGGGGGGGGGGGGGGGGGTAGGCTTCGGCCAGTGATTCTCCCTGGCCTCAGTTTGGCGTTGGGGGTATGTGGGGTGGGGATGGCTGGTTTAAGCAGCCACACCTGCCCTGGGTCAAGCTAATTAGACCTGGCCAATTGGATAATTGGTGAAGAATTAGATAATTGGCCAGGCTAATTGGACCCAGGAACAGGAGTGGCTGCACCTGTGCGTAGTGAGGTAATCACTGCGCACAGGTTAAATCTGCCATCCCCACCCACACCAGGTAGCTCTCTGTCATGACAGGGTTTAACATCTGCTCATTTGGCTATACCATCTTGCCAAACCCTCGTGGAATAAATGTGGACTGCTTGAACATCATCTCCCTGTGTCTCTGTGCTGGAGGGCCCCAAGGAAAGCCACTTCGGTGGCCTGTGGCAGGCGTGTTTGCCACAATAACCAAGAAGGCACCGCAGACAAATTTATAATCAATGTGTAAAGTTAGCTGAACAAACTAACAGTTAATAGTGTGAACAAAAAGAGAACACAGATAAATTAATCCTTACGCCTGGTCCACACCACTTACCTCGTGACGGCTACCTCACTGAACTGCTGCGGCTCGCATGCATGTGTGTGTCCACACCGCCATCATTGCTGCTGCAGCGCTGCTACAGCCAGCCCTATCTTTCTACATTGAGTTTGCCTTTGAAAATGGCCATCAATGATAGAATGTTTGATTTCATTTCATTATAAATTTAATTTATGTTTAGTTTAGACAGAAAAAGGTTAAGAAGGGTGTGCTCAATTGTAAGAAAAAAACAAAAAATTATAATATTTATATTTTTTTCATGTCTGTGACATATTCAGATATAGCCTAGACATTGAAACTATAGTGAAAGGTGTCAGTTATGTAATATTGCTGGTATGATGTCAATATGACTATCAACAGCTCTTTTCACCGTCTACTTTTTCTGAGAACCGCGTGCCTCACGCGTGAAAAATAGGCTCCATGGCGAAACTCTAGATGACGCGCCACAGCAGCGAGGCTGGAGCCGTCTCACGCAGGCTGTGTGGCTGCTCTAACCTGTTAACACGGGCGCCGAAATGAAAAGCAAGAGGTTCCGCGACCGTCACGCACACGCGAGGTAATCGGTGTGGACCGGGCCTTACACAGCAATGGCAATTACATTGCATCTACAGAAAGAAATTCAGAAAGAACGAAAGAGGGTCAGGGGAGCCACAGTGCAGTTGGTTTTTCTGTCTGTTCTTGAAGATGAGTAGATGGCTTTGAGCATTCTTTTGTTTTGTACATAACACAAATAAGCTGCAAGGTGGTCCTAGGCAGTGGTTCATGCTGCTAATGCACATTAAGAGCAGCCATTGCTTAATGACTTCCTGTGTCTTTTTAATGACAGCTAATGTTGTTAGACCACAATTATGCTAGACCACATTCATTTTTGTTCTCTTGAGACATTGAATACAGTTGTACTTCATGCACTATTTTCAAAACTGAAAGAATATAAATTATCTATCTATCTATCTATCTATCTATCTATCTATCTATCTATCTATCTATCTATCTATCTATCTATCTATCTATCTATCTATCTATCTATCTATCTATCTATCTATCTATCTGTCTATCTGTCTATCTATCTATCTATCTATCTATCTATCTATCTATCTATCTATCTATCTATCTATCTATCTATCTATCTATCTATCTATCTATCTATCAGAATGACCTTAAGATAATACCTATGAGACAGCCTACAAGTATTGCAGTTATTTTAGTGCACTTATAATCCACTGTGATACAGTGAAATGAGGAGAAAATATCCTACTGCAAGATGTAAACTAGTTTGTGTTTATTCATGTGGAAGTGCAAATAAACCATGATGCTGACATCATCTGAATGTTAACTGTGGTTGACCTGCAATTCAGAATTCAGTGCTCATTACTAGAAGCAGGCACTGGTGAATGGTCGGGCGAAACACTTCTGTCAGTTATCATATTGAACCATTTAATTTCAGTGCATCGCATATATAATAACAATAACCTCAAAACGTACATTTTTCTGGACACTGATACTTGAAGTGGAAGCTACAGCTATGTTCTTTGTTTTTTTGGTTTTGCTTTGTCTGCACTGTGCAGCTGCACAGGAGGGTAAGTGTCGTCTCTATTATCTTACCCATGTTTATTAGTTAATTGAATTGTCAGTGTAAAGGGGAGTGGGGGCAGTTAACTGAACTGTGCACAAATGTATGCATTGCAAATGTTTTGATAATGTGTTAATATTTATTTTCTAACAATGCTGATAAAGATTTACATATTCCCGAATCCACTGAATTATGTAAAAGCTTGCAAAGCATTTTAAGAGAAGAACAAAGGCTTTTTTGTTGTAAGCAGCATTGCATAAAGGTTTCATATTCAAAAGGTACATAGTGTTTTTAGTGGTTACTATTGCTAATATGCCACATCATAGAGTATTTTTTTTTTTGGTTACATTCATGTAAACAAGTTTGTATTATATTCAGTTATATAAATAAATGTTTCTGTTTGTTGAAGGGAACTGTTCATCATAAGGAAATTAATATACCATAACACTCACATTGAAAGTAATGTATATAATATAGTATATGCAGCACCGTTCATCTAACATCTGAATCATTAGTAAAGCCATTCAGGAGTGTTTTGGACAAATAATATCCTATTGAGGATTGAAGCCTTTGAATCACAAGCTCGACTATTACATTGGATTTGCACTGTTTTTGCCAAAATTAGCAGAGCTACAAAAAGCTGACATCACCACACTTCAAACAAGCATGCGTTAATGCTGCAAAAAAATTTTTTATTTCAGTGACCTTTGAGATTGTAGCATTCTCTGGGAAAGAAATACTCGAAAGGAATCCTGTGGTTAACAGCAGTGGGTCTGAAAACCTTACTGGCTACTGTAAAGTACCAGAGAAGGCGCTGTACATCACCAAAGAGGCTGAACTGTTCCTGACTGGCTCTCTGATGACCACAGTCATCCCTAGCATCTATGTCCTGGTGTTCATCACCAGCGTCCCTCTCAATGCCGCCGCCATCTTTATGTTCTCGTTCAGAGTCCGACCCAAAAAGCCGGCAGCCATCTACATGCTCAACCTGGCCACAGCCGACCTGCTGTTTGTGCTGCTGCTCCCCTTCAAGGCGTCATACCACTTCAACGGCAATGACTGGGTATACGGACCGGCCATGTGCCGCGTGGTCACCTGTGCCTTCTACTGCAACATGTATGGCTCAGTCCTCCTGATGATGAGCATAAGCGTGGATCGCTTCCTGGGTGTGGTCTACCCCATCAGATCGCTGGCCTGGCGCTGCCAGCGGAATGCGGTGGCCGTGTGCTGTGCCATGTGGCTGCTGGCTGTTGCCGGGGTGATGCCCATCCTCCTGTCAGAGCAGACCATGTGCCTGCCCGAACTGGGCATCACCACCTGCCATGATGTGCTGGACGTCAGGCAGCTCCGGGGCTACTACCTCTACTTCTTCCCTGCCTTTTCCTGTGTGTTCTTCTTCATCCCCCTCATCGTCACCACCGCCTGCTACGTGAGCATCATCCGGGTCCTGCTTCGCGCCAGTGAGTCAAAACGCTCTATCCGGGCCATAGTCATGGCGGTCATGGTGCTGACGGTCTTTGTGGTCTGCTTCACCCCATCCAACGTTCTCCTGCTGGCTCATTACATACAGTTTTCCCACCAGCACAGTGACAGCTCCTATGCTGCTTACCTGGTCTCCGTGTGCATTGGGACTGTGAACTGCTGCCTGGATCCAATCATCTACTACTTCGGCTCGTCTCAGTGCCGGGAGCAGGTGGCCCGGCTCCTCTGCCGTCAAGCCCCTCCAGGGAGTTCATCACAGAAAACTACAGAGACCAGCCAGTCGGAGACCTTCCAGGGCAGCCGGGAGAAACAATGCAAGCCAATGGCCTGACACCTCTTTAATTAAGATATTTCTGCATATATTCCCCAGGCATAAAATGGGTTCCCTCTAAATTAGATCTGTTTTTGTCTGATATGCATATTGGAAACAATGCACATTGAAAACATGCAAAATAATACATGTTTATTTAAATAATTAGTAATACATATACCTTTCAGTACTCAACTGTACTTTTACAGTACAGTTAAAACAATAATGTTCGTATTGTTGTTGCTATAGAAAATAGCCAGACTCAGTGTCTGTGTAAGGACTGTGTAAGGTATGTTCAACTGTGTCCCTCCCTCCACAGATACAGCTGATAGCAGTGAGACAGCATCTTAGTACAGTTCTAAGTATTTACTTAGGTTAATGTAGCAGTGTAGTATAATGGGTAAGGAGCCGGTCTTGTAACCCAAGGTCACAGGTTTGATTCCCAGGTATGTCACTGCTGTTGTACCCTTGAGCAGGGTACTTAACCTGCATTGCTTCAGTATACACCAATCAGCCACAACATTAAAATCACCTGCCTAATATTGTGTAGGTCCTCCTCGTGCCGCCAAAACAGCTGACCCGTCGAGTTTTTAAAATTGTGGAAATAATTCACCCTCTAACAATATCTTAGCTTTTTTATAGCAACAAGCCTTGCATGTTCCAAATGATACACATTGATTTTGCCTGCTTGAACTTCAAAAATATCAAGTCATCTTTGATGGGATGATGGCTATATCTTTTATCTTAACGAAATGCTTATTTTCTAATTGGCCACATTGCCTATGAAAGGATTGACAATAGTTATGGGGTCTGCACTGTTTCAAAATGAATGTGTACTCAACAAAGCAGATGTAATGTAAAATGTATGCAAACATGAATAAAAACAATGTACATTTTCAATGACATCATGATCTAGCATTTGTTGTTAAATCTACTGTATATTCTTATGCCACCTGTCAAGACAAACTTTTTTTAAAAAGAGCAGTCAGACAGAGCTTGTGCGATGCAAGAGTTTATCATTAAAAATAATCTCAGGATTCCTTGTGAAGTCACCACAGTTAATCTAGCTGACAGATAGCAATGCAGCTAAATATCCCAATCCCTGTTCAATTGTCCATTAGGTTTTAAACATCATGTAAAAAGTGTAGAGCTGTGTTGTTTCAAATTCCTTTACAGTAAAGCATACAGAAACGTGAATTAATATGAATACATCCAGTTGTAATGCATTTGGTTCCAAATGTTGAGTGGCTAGTATTACACCTCATTTAAAGTATGAAAAACCAAAATGAGTATATGTGTTAATGAAATTAACATCCAGAGTTGTTTCTAAAGTTATAAACTTCAGAGAAAACATAAAGAACGAAACTCTGAGGTATTATATAAGGATTTCCATTTAACTTTCAGAGAATCATGCATTATCAGTTTACCTCTATCTGCATATGAACAATGTCCATTTATCATTGTTCATTTGCAGATAGGTCTAGGAACAAACAACCAGAAACAATAGCCAGAAATTTCAAACACTAAAAGCCACAACTATTTTTCCACTGACTTCTCTCTACTCAGATGTCAGGCATGCATGTGTTTGGAGAGCTGAGGGGAGAGGGTTTAAGGTGGTCCAACCCCCCACCCCCAAAATCTAGCGCACTTGCTCGTTTCTCCAAACCTATATACTGCACCTTTCACCTCTAATTATTGGTTTCCATTTTTAGTGCAGAGGCATGGATACTTTTATTACCATTTTCTTCGACAAAAATTTTCCAGAGCAGTTTATTTCCAGGTTAATTAACACAAATTTGGAATTTCATGACCATAAACAGCAATTACATTTTATGAATTGGATGTAGCAAAGCAGCTGGTGATTCATCTAGGCAGGTAGGTTATTATTTCCTGAGTTTTACATAACAGTGTTGGGTTCTGTACAGTGCAAGCTGGTTACTCCCCAATCTGCTTTTTCACCATATGTATTCAAAGCATAGGACAACAGACTTCATATTTTACATTCTGAGGAAGAGTGATTTGGGTAACACACATTCATAACCAAACTTAAAACATACCCCTTAAAATGTTTAAAAGGTCCAAGTACTCGACATAAACAAGAATGTGTGCCAAACGTGTTACAGAACATGGCATCGATTCCATCAGGAGCAGCTCAGATGAGAAATGATGTCCTTTAAAAAGGCTCAAAAAGACACACAAAATAAGTAAATAAAACCATCTTATTACAGAAGCAATTGTTTTCAAACTGTGTAAAACTTTACACCTGGGGTGTACAAAACGAATACAACATTACCACTGATTTCACAGTGCCGAGTCAGGACATGCTGGAAACAATTAGGACTTCGGCAACAAATCTTGGTTGCTTTGCCATTGTTGTTACCTGTCTCTGAAATGTCACACTAAATTTAAAACCACCGTAGACCGAGAAACAAGGTAATATAAATTGAAATTGTTTGATAGTTTGAACAACAAATTATCGGCAAATCTTCCCTTTTATCGCTGCTTGAAAACAGCTCTGCAGTAATGAAAGCACCCATTAGTGTAACTCAGTTCCAGGGTTGCTTCTGTCCAGGCCAGCAGCAGACAGGCTGTGGAGTAAAGTTGGTATGGGTAGTTCTTTTTTGGCTTGAGTCTTGACAAAAACACACAAAAAAATTAAAACCCCAAAGCAAACATTTAGCCAATCAGTTAGGTTCCTGCTCTACAAAGAAATGAGGTAGTTTTTTTCCCCCAGATCACATCAAACAGAATGGACTTTTCATTTACTGATAAAACTTTCAACCAACGTATGCATTGTTTTATACAGAAAACATTTTATTGCTATCCAGTCAGATGAAACAGCAGCCAGAAGTTTTACAACATTACCATTAACATGGTATTAATTATTCCAAAGTTGAGCTGCCTCCAAAGTTGAGTACCCTTTGTATTGCTTTTGCTTTTCCTGTGATTCAGCCGGCAAACCAAAACGATCATTCATGTTCAACGCATCAATCACTCTTCCTTCAAACAAAAAGTCTTGAAAGTTCATCGATCCAAAAGAGGCAATACGTAGTATTCTAAATTACAGTTAAACAATCACATTTTGCCAACTTCAAAGATTAAAAAAGGAAAATAAAAATTAAAAAAAGGGACAGTCCATTACAAATGGCAGTATTTGACACCGAGTCGTGGAACGGGAGATTCCGAGTCTCGGCTCAGTCCAGGGAGATGATGTCGGAGATGCTGGCCGCTCCGGTGATGACGCCCGTCTCTGTGTGGCTTGAGCCGCTGCCGTGAGCACTGCTCTCATACAGGCTGGAGGAGGACAGCAGGCCAGAGCTGGAGGTGGGGATGGGCAGGCCGCTGGGCATGCTGTCCAGGAACATCGGCGTGCGGTAATGCTGTCGGACATGGAGAGGGTGGTTAGCTTCTTAACTGCTTGTGCTCAGTATCACCTGCACTGCAGTGTTGTTCCATTATAAAAAAATACCACTACTGATTACCTGATCACATTTATGTCAATTATTTGCATTTTTACCATGACAGTTCATTTTTAAATCAGGCTACCAAGATATAGTGGAGCCACAGAAGTGACATTAAGAAGAGGGAAATACTCTAAACTTGAGGAATGTCTGCAGGTAATATTAAAAGGGTCTATCAAAATATTTCACGCACCTGAGCATCTCCTTGAATCAGTGAGAACAAATCTAGACCTATAAAAGATAAGCAAAAAATGAAGCATTTCAATATGGTAAATGCAAAAGGTGTCATATTCTGTCCTTTACAGCATACCACCATTTTAACAAATACACACTGAAGAAACACGCCTCCTGCTTCTTGCACTTGCTTCTCACAATCATTCATTTACAGATCTAATTCTACACTAGATTTTCTTCCTCTAAAAACAGGGGGGAAACCATGTAAAGCATAAGAGGGAAAAGGGATAACCTGGCATGTCCGCAGAAATAGTGGACAAAGCAGAGTGATGGAATGGAACTGCATAGTCTGCAAGTGAAGAAGCCAAGTACGATGTCTCCAAAGCTTGGATGTTGGGCATTCGCAATGTCGACGGCTGATAGGCCAGAACTCTGAGACAAAAAAGGGGAAAACAGAAACCTAAATACACCCAAATGCATTTCTTTTGTGTTTTTCAAACCCCTTTTACACAATCAATCATAAGTCTCACAGTAGCTCAGCAGAAACTGAAAATGTATAGAACACTTGTTAAATTGAGCCTTTAAGAAACAGACCCCTTCGTGTGCGCCTCCTCGGCCTTCGACATGTAGAGACACCGCTTTTTTAGCGGAGGATCCTCCACTTCCTCCTCCTCTTCCTCCTCAGAGCTTGAGAGCGTGAGGTCGATGACATCTGCTTTTTTCGTGCCGCGGGGTTCGCTGGGGGGCACCACCATGCAGGGCTGCACAATGGCAGGGCCTAAAGGACGGAAGACCAGGGCCACTGAGCAACACAGCAAGGGCTGTTTAATCGCCAACACAACTTCTGAGCCAATGCTCAGTGCCAGCGCTGAAATCAAGTCAACCGCACGTCATCCTACAGTGAACTCTTGAGTAGGCTGGGCCAGAGTCCAAATGGTTACGAGACACATAAAGGGCCGTGTGATTATCATCAACAAACTTACTTTCTAATTTTGTGCAAAGCTGGGATGACACTTCTAGCGATTCCTTCTTTGGCCTCATTGGACACCAAGTTCCATTTTCCTGGAACTTGATTTCATCCACGTCTGAACTGTCATTCAAAATCTCCATGAAAAGTCTGAGGAGAAAGACGAAGTGCACTGTCAATATGAAGACGAAGCATTCTTCCACAAGAGCATAGGCTATGTTCCAGACAAGAGCACCGCTATTATCCTAATTGATGGAGTACAATAAGGGACAGTAAAACTAGCTGGTTTGGGAGAAAACCATTAGAAGTCACGCGATGTCAAAAGCCACTTACCCATCAATGATCAGACTCTGGTAGGCAGCTTTCTTGTCGCAGACAGGACAAATCCAGGTGGGCTTCTTCTCATTCATCTGAAGGTAGAGAGCTGCGTCGAAACACTGCAAGTGCGAACACGTAACCGCTCGACAGGGCACGGTCAGCCGCATCTTCCCCAGCTGGAGAGAGAGAGAGAGAGAGAGAGAGAGAGAGAGACAGAGAGAGAAAACCTTGGTCACTACTAGGGATGTATCCGAATCCGAATACTGTATTTGGGAAAGCACGAATATTGCGATGGAAACAGATATTTCTTCTGCCCGAAGTTGCTCGTTATTATTCAGATTCGGGGGGGGGGGGGGGGAAAAAAGTTCTCATAGCCATTATGTTTCTTCAAATCGATTCATATCATTGTGGATGGACACTAGATTAAAAAAATGACCATTCAGTTTTCGACACAGGACTTTGATTTCACGAACTAGTCGTTTCATTTACTACATGATTGAAAAGTGATCGCTATATTCTGTAGTCGCCCCCACCGAGTCAGCGCACAGCAGGCTGAGAGCTGACCGTTCCCGGCTATCACTCAGGGAAACTCTCGCATCGAGGAGAGGAGCTAGCTAGCGAGACACAAGCCTGGTGTGGCAGCCGGATCTCTTACAAACCCCCGCAACCTATACATCAAAATCAAGCTTACAGCCTGTAGTTTTTAGCTGTATGTGTTAATTTCCTCCATTAAAAAAACCCAGTCTAAATATTGAAAAAACCGATGTTTTACCTTGTATTTCAGTCAATATTCATCCGTTTAAGATGTAACAGATGTTACCATGAAATCCATTCATGGTAACAGTTGCCACCAAGGGAAAATATGAGGACATCAGATGGTTTTCAGTCCATCCAAACTTAGTTCAGTAGGGGGAAAAATAAATAAATAAATAAACAGGCAAAAAAGTTAATGTAGGCTATTACTGTTATGTAATTATTGTTGTAAAGTCGTAATTCACATTTCCCTAGCGAACTGCAGTAACGTTAACACGTCAAGAAACGCGAACGCAGCATCATTGAAATTTAAGATTATTCCCTTCAACTGAAGGATATGTTTCTGTATATCTTTACTGTAAATAGTTTCTATTTCCAATGCAAAACAGAATCTTTCGATTTATAAAACATTTTTTTCTGTTTCTGATTGTTCAATGTACCCCAGTTAAAGGGGGGGAGGGGTGCTGGGGTTCAGATAGTTCATAAAACTTAGTTTAGTTAGAAATAAATTTAAAAAGAGAGAGAGATGAAAAGTACAGTATGAGGATGTGGAAATATATTTCATAATTAATTATATGCCATTGCATTGCCAATGAATATTAGGTTAGAAAATACAACATTTGCCTGATTTAAAGCGATGTCCGGTATAAACCACGCCCACTTCCGATCTTCTATCCGAACACAGATACAGATAATTTTGTTGGTTGAACAGATACAGATACAGATAATGACGTCTCTCCACACCCCCAGTCACTACTGCACCTCAAGGACAAGTTATTAACTACAGACCTGCATTATTTGTCCCCCAGGGAGAGGACCATATCGATAAGAAACTTACTGGGCACATGAGAGATACTCTCAAACTAGTCGTTGCAATCTCGCTGTCCGGATCCGCAGTCAGTTTTTCTTTGACTGAAATTCAATCAATAAGGGGAATGAGTTCTCAACATAAGTCATCTGTTCATAGTAAATTTATATTGTGCCTAAAACAGAGAAATTGGCATATTTACATTCTCTATTATGAATTAAAAGCCACCACTTCTCTTACTAAGTTTATTCATTTCTTTCTTGTATCAATGCTAAGGGATTCAAGGAGCATATTACTTAGCGCTCTCGAATGGTCAGGATTCCGGATGCCCTTCATTTTTAACCGCTGCAGTAACAATGAAGATGTGAGCTGTCTGACCAGGAACACGGACACAGAGTACGTCTAGAAAAAAAGCACAAAAATGACATGGCACATATATCACAAAATATGCAAAAACTGTTTCATATACTACCTTGGAAATTACTGAATTTTCAAAAAACAAAGACGAAAACTGCATTAAAACCAAATACTTAAGTATTGGGTGGGTAAAGAACCAAGGAAAAGTTAATAGAGTAAAATCAAACTGCATCTGGAATGGTTTTATGGCTGTTATAATGAAAATATGTTAGAGTTATTTGAATCAATGAACCGAATTCATGAAAAAGCATAACGGCAACTGAGGGAGGAAGAAGGGAGTGAAATGCAAATTCTTTACCTTTCCAACTTCAGGTGCCCATGTAACTGAAATCTGATTGGGTACAGCTGAGGATAATCTAACTAAAGAAGTAATATTCAGAGGTCTCCCCGGTCTCTTCTGTTCTACTCCATTCTTAGGAGGCGGTGCATAACCCTTGGGAAAAAAATAACCAACATATGTTATGATCCACATTAACGTCATGGAACAACTACTCTGCCCTACAAAGCCTAACTGCAGTAACTACGCAAAGGGTAAAACTGAGAAAAATGGCTTTAAAGTGTTTTAACTGGCCAGCCGTCATGGTTTTTGGGCATACAAATTACCTCATGAATACATGTACAATTAGTGCAATATCACTTATATACCTATAACCCATTTGGCTGGCCAGTTAAAACAAATTTAAAGCCATTTTTCTCAGTTTTACCTGTGTAGTTCCTGCAGTTAGGCTTTGTAGGGCAGTACTGTATATATACCAATTATGCAAGTATGTATACTTTTCATGTGTATAAAAAGTACTAAATTGTGTCTGTTTGTATATTCACATACACACACACACACACGTACACACGTATAATATATGCTGAGTATGCACAGCTCCATAATGTTTAGGACGTGTGTGGTTTTTTTTTTTTTTTTGGTCTTGCTCAGTAATTGCAAAGGGCTTGGCAGGCCAAGGAAGACCTCTACAGACGACCAAAGAAATCTCACCATAACCATAATTAATAAAAACAGTAGATTTTGGTAAGTCTAAGGTTTGACCTATGTCTCTAACTTTTTATATTTCTCAGCCCCATAATGGCGTCCTTGACTTTCACTGGCACATGCATGTGCACATTATATGTACAGACATATATATGCTGAGTGTAACTGTGTGTGAGGTTTGCATATACATACACACACAAATATACACACAGTATTTATTGCGTACAAACACTGGCCACTTCATTAGGTACACCTGTTCAACTCCTTGTTAACGCAAATATCTAATCAGCCAATCACGTGGCAGCAACTCAATGCATTTAGGCATGCAGACATGGTCAAGACGATCTGCTGAAGTTCAAACCAAGCATCAGAATGGGGAAGAAAGGTGATTTAAGTGACTTTGAACATCGCATGGTTGTTGGTGCCAGACTGGTTTGGTTTGAGTATTCCAGTATTTCGGAAACTGCTGATCTACTGGGATTTTCACGCACAACCATCTCTAGGGTTTACAGAGAATGGTCCGAAAAAGAGAAAATATCCAGTGAGCGGCAGTTCTCTGGGCGAAAATGCATTGTTGATGGCAGAGGTCAGAGAAGAATGGCCAGACTGGTTCGAGCTGATAGAAAGGCAACAGTAACTTAAATAACCACTCGTTACAACCGAGGCATGCAGAAGAGCATCTCTGAACACATAGCACGTCGAACCTTGAAGCAGATGGGATACAGCAGCAGAAGCCAATCCGGTACTAGCAAGGTGTACCTAATAAAGTGGGCGGTGAGTGTATATGCGTTTAATACTTTTTCCATTTTTACATACCGGAAGAGGGAAAAGCTTGCCATTCACTTTAATGCACAGGCTGTTTGGGTAATTGTCTTCTTGTGGGCAACTGGTCTCCGCAAGGCAAAATCTGACAGAATAAAATGACATTAGAGAGCACGTGCAAAGCAGAACCTCTGAGTGAATTGTCTCTTAAAAGGCTCTCCGATGTACTAGAGCTGCCGCAGTATTGATTTTTTCCTTACCGCAAAAATTAGCGAAGCCAATTCAAATCGTTGCGGTAACCGCCATAAAAAAATAATTATTTAAACCTCAGATGTTATAAAATAATTGGTTCCTAAATAAACTTTTCAAATGCATTTATTCCTGTAGTAGTCTATTCCTTATAGCCTCTATAGTATAAACGTCTATCTTTATTCCAGTGTTGTCATTAAGAGGCTGACTTTGCAGCAGGAATATTGATTGGCATTCGGCAAGCATGCATTCGTTATTGAAACACAGACAACACAGGATAGGCTACTGAACACTGTTTATTGACAGTAACACGCTTGCAAGAACAAATTGTTCTTGAAACTAAATGTGCAAATAACAACAGAAACAGCCATTACACATTCATTAAAGCTTTGCACTGCAAAGTTGAGTAATAAATTAAAATCCTAAAGCACATTCTTTGCAGCAATTTCTTGAATAAAGTCCACTCGTTTAAAACAAAAAACAATAATTAAATAATAAGATCTAATAAATTAAATTAAAAGCCATTTCCGCTTTTATTTTCTCACTTTTAGCTGCTATATAGACTACATGGAATAAACATTTGAATGCCTTGAACACAGCTTTTAAATGCACTTTCGTTGCGGCAATTGCTTGGACAAAAAAACAATAATGAAATAATAAAAGGCCTAATAAATTAAAGGCCATGTTTCCGCTTTAGTTTAGCCTAAACTCTCTCCCCGCTCTCTCGAAAGGCCTTTGAAGTGACTCTTCCTACTGTGACTTGGTATTCCTCGCAAGAAAAACCAACATATTAACCCTATCGGGTTTGAGAGATGCCCTCAATCGAGTGACGATATTTCAGATCACATAGCTTTTACAAGTAAAAATTGGAACATAAACAATAGGCCTAAAATAAACGGGAAAAGAACAAAATCCAGTGGTGAAGTGGTGATCAGCCTGACTCTGCGGTGGACATGACGTGATTGCTTTACCGCGGTAATGCAGTAACCGCGGCAACTCTACGATGTACAGTACAATCCATCAGCACACAAGCATCAAACAGCCATCAAATTATGGTTATATCCTTATAGACCTTCATGTAGTAGCAGCAATCACAACTGGTTTGGGATCACTGAATAAATTAATACATTTAAAATATTTTTAACTCTAATTAAAAAACTTCCGAACAATATTTGTTTTTGTGTACCAGATTTTGGAAACTGGAATATTAACATAAATATTTAATTAAGATGAGCATATTTATTTGAATACTTTGGAAGAGCTGGTATTCAACAATTATTTTAAATACTACAAATTACTGAGTATTTGGTTGATATTTTGGCAAGTCTCACCTCAATTGTATCTGAACCATGTAGTCTCTTCTACCACCTGGGAGAAAGTCCCTTTAAACACAAACAAACAGATAATAACAAAAAAACCTTCAATTATTTTAGATTGTACTGCATGAAAAAACTTCTAGTTAGCGTCATGTAAGAAAAGGACTCACCTGGAAATGCAGACTTCCCGTACTTGTTGTGGTGTCAGTGCAAAAATGAAGTATTTCTCCTGGAAGCGCTGGATGCTGCTGGCACCTGAAGTAAGATGTTTTCAGGGAAGGAAAGTTTCAGTTCTCTTTGACCTATGCCCTGAACTCCTACATCCCACCCCCCCCCATTAGTCAACAATACACAGCTAAATGAGAGAAGCTAAAATAGCAAATGCTGCCCATCATTTGTTACAGACTCATTTCCAATTAAACTATGAAGTTCATTCCCATTGCTTTTTAAGACAGAATGATGTTATGGCCCTTGATTACGAATGTTTAAACTTCCTGTAGGAGAAACAACATTTTTGTTAGTTTGGTATTTAAAATACTACAGTACCCACAAGCCTCAGCACCTAGTAATAGAGTGGGCCAGACCCTATGACCAGAACCCATGGCATCAAAGAATTCTGGGGAGCATTGTCAAAATAATTTTCATCCTAATGAGAACATAGTACAAACAAAAACTAACCCAGACTTGAAGGCCTGATGAGAACATCCAGGACATCATAAAAAGGAAGAGACTTCAACTGCACATCGGGGTGAACAGGAGGGATGGCAGGCGCAGACTGCTGCATGTCGATGCTGTGCTTGGTCTCGTGCAATAGGACAGAACTGTAGGTCAGAGAGTGCTGGGACTCCAGGTTTGAACCGTGGGCGTGCGCAGCTCTAAGGGAAAGGTCCACGTCCACCAGTGAAGACTCGTTTTCAAGGGAAATAAAGGAAGACTTAAGCGAGGAAAAGTCAGGAAGGCTTTCTAATGTCCTGGGATAACGGCGTTGATACAGTTCTTTGATTTTGATCTGCACTACTGGACTGCATCCACTCTTTAACAAATGCAGGGCTCTCAGTAGTAGTTCATGCTTGCGGCCACTCTTGTTATGTCCGGCAAAGCCCAATAACACCTGCAGCTCCGAGACTCGGAAACTTGATACCATATTCTGAAAATGTAAAAATAAAAATAAACACATTAATTATATTATATGGTTATTTGCAAATGAAAGAGAAACTCCCAAAACTCTGATGGTATGCTGCACACATATTGGTACTCAAATAGAACTTTATCTAGGCCAGGTGTGCACAACAAGTGCTGATCTGTTTCAGGATTCTGTGCCAACTTATGCTCTTAATTTCATTCTTAGTCATGTATTTATCTAATATTTGCACCAGCTACAGCCAATACTAAAAATGTAAACTAATGATTTGCTGTGCTCAAATTCAGACAATGTTATTCCACTAAAGCAACTGGTTTGAAGAAAAACCAGAATGCAGATCAGTCATTCAGGACTGGAGTTGTGCACCTCTGACCTAGGCCAATAAGGTTTAAACGAAATTTCAAGTTTTATTTAAAAACCCATGCAAGAGCCTACAATTTCTATGATGCTATGAAATTGTACATAATTAAAAACTGTTCGAAATATTTTGCTATGATACAGCCGAGTTAATGATACAGTTTACAAATAACTGGAAATGAAAATGTCCTCAACAAATTAGTATACTAAGGCAAGTCTACAAGCTAAATAAAGTTTGACAACAATCTCTAACTTACAATTAAATATTAGATATATGAAACGACGAAAGAAAGTAAATGATACTTCGGAAAGACATATACCCTCCGTGTGGTTTGAGGCCACCGTCCCTCCCACACACAATCCCATTCCTAACACCCAAAAACAGGAAAGAAGAAAACCCCGACTAACCCTTCGTTATTTGGTCCATGCTTGATTGTTCAAACGTGTTTATCCTTTTCTTTAAAATTCCTTAACAAATGTGATCGTAAGCAATCTAAAATGTTAAGAATAATTCCATGACCCGTTAAAAGAAAGAACAAAACACACAGATGATAAAACACAAATGTTGCAAACAGAAACAAGCTAGTAAATCTAGCGAGCTTGATTACTATAAAATTTAAGTTGGCCAAATACGGAAATTTAACAATTGCATACAATATCTCCAGTTCTCAATATGTAGAGAATTGGTGCGTATACAGTTGGCTAGCTGCAGGCTAAACAATAACAGCCATAGCCAACGTTAGCATGCTACCGTCACGATTAGCAAAGAAGCTAGCTATAGCTGGGTCCATAAAAACAACATAAATTAGCTAGCTATTTGGCTAAAGTTGACAACAAAACAAAGCCCAGCTGTAGACTAAGCCTCCAAATCTGAAAATAAAAAACAGGTTATACCATTACAAGACTGCATTAGATGTATGCTCTACGAAAAGCTTTAATATTAGATCTCCTCACATTCAATAATAGTAGTTTTTAAAAAAAATTATAAACCATCTTACCAAATATTGCGCATCTAACGTTAGCATTGGCTAACCAGAATTGCAATTGTATAATGCAGGCTAGCTAATAAGTTAGCTCGTCAACACTAAACCACTAGAGATAAGTAACATTTGCAAATCACATGCAAAAGAACACATCGTTGCATCCTAATCCAGAACTTTCTTCGAATAAAACGGCTAACATTGTGTACAAAGGACGTTCGGAGCTCATTTTATTTAATTTAAAAGTACGTGGTATTTGCCGAAATATATACTTGTCCCTACCCTTAGCTGCTCAAAATCCGCCATTTTCCTGTTGCGACCATCCTGCACCGCTCCAACGTGGCATAACATTGGCTGAAAAAAAAACTAGACAGGAAATCGTCATGAAACAACAAAAGGCGTAATCATTGAACTGTATAATGTAAGAACAGTTCATTCGGCGTAATCACTGACCTGTGTGTCAGTAATCTTTTTCTGTTCGTCACAACTGAGAAAAATGACCAAACGCGGTATTGCCACTCAGTTTAAGGGGAAGTCGTAAGCCCGATTCGGAAGATGCACCCCCGGTTTTTAAATGGGGCATATTCTATGCAGTCTGTCAAAAGAAAATCTTATAGGAGTGAGAATGGAGAAATTCTCCCTCGTCCCATACTACCACACAGTTTTCTGCACAAACTTCTTTTACAGTAGGCTACTAGACTACAAAACCAATGCTGGCCAGTTAGCTGGCTTGTTGCCAAATTTTGTACCACCCACTTGCTGTACCCCAACTTTAAATGTGGGGAGGAATGCAATTTGGCTGTATTCCTTTGAAGGCCTCCTGCCTCCTGTCTGTAGGCAGGAAGCAGTCTAGCTGTATGCACCTCCACTTGAAGAAAAAGACAATGACTAATCATTCTTGCTGAAGGAGAAAAGGATTATCAATGGCACACAATTTTTCAGCAGTGTAATTTTCCTGTAAAATATCCTTGCATGCAACTCTGGATAAAAAATAAATCAATTCACAAGGATTAGCCTCTTCAGGAAAATTCTGGACAATGAAATGATCAACAATGGCCACAGGTGTGCAACTTTACGCATTACCACAAGAGTGTGCTGTAACCTTTCAAAAGTATATAATGAAATAAAAGTATATAATAAAAATAGATATGAAAACTTATCAAAAAATCAACTTTCTTTTACTTTCGATTGTCCCACTCATATGAAAATAGGGCTCTGGTCCCATTGCTTAAAGCTTATCCTCCATGGAGCAAAGGCTAATCTGAACATGATCTGCTGTGTCTATAGTTATGATGTCATTCTGCAAACATACAGTTTAACAATTTCAGTGAGGCCTTTGATGACATTATTCAATGGATTCATACAAGAGCTACCCCCTGTGAAACCAACACAGGACATGCAAGTAGACAGAAAAGCCACATTCAAGTAAATTGGCGACGTGCAGCATTGACTTTTGATCTGTAAAAAATGTTTCATATTATTGACCACAGTTGTAAGACAAGGTCAAGAATGCATGATATTTCTAGTGGCAGAGATTGTATACATTCTTAAACATTGCTAAAGTGTATTTTGTGTATTCTTGTGTTTCTTTTTTATATTATCTAGCATGTTGCAAGTTTTGAGCATGTACTTGTCAAGTACACCATCAATCCAAATCAGTGCATGGTTTCTCCTTCTCATTAACCAGCCACTATCTTAGATTAATTGTAACCTGACTCCCTGCTGATCTCTTCAATTTCAGGAACTATACTCAGCTCACAGCACTTATACTCCTTAATTTCTGGGCCTTTGCTGTCCACACTCAGCCTAGCCTTTGGAACGAACACCTGACGCTTTTGCTGTTATTGGATCTTATTGGCAGTGCTTGGCCGAGGTGAGACCCCAATTATAGCAGAAATCAATCTCCTGCTAGTTTTCTCATAAAGCAGCGTGTGAGCTGCATAGCAGACAGGGCAGCTTGTTAAGCGGATGCATGTGAGCTCCTCTGGGGTTTGTCCTTTCAATATCTGCCTTTAGCTCCATTGCTACTCCAGTTCTTCCTCAAAACACAACGAGGGAAAACACCTTCAGTTATGTTATATATGCCTCGGTAATGATAAATGAAATTAATGTGTTGTTTAATAATACATTTAAAAAATGAAATAAAATTAGTGGCATACAGTATATCTGCATTATTTTATGTGGTCCTTGTAGGATCAACCAGTTGAGTGATGGAACAACAGGATTCTCTGCTGATACATTTTTGGGATATCCAGTTATAATTCTCAATTCAAAAATTTTATCTATGGATTTTGTGTGATGTTTAGATAATATTGTAATGTGCAAAATAGAAGTAAATATTCTACTGTTAACTGATATCCCTGTTTACAATTATAAAGTACAGCATTAGAAGAGAACCATCTGCTCTATTTCATGCTTTGGCAAGAAAATGGGTGCCATCGCAGGACTGCCACAATGGCTCAAACCTTGTAATGAATCATATTTTTCACCTATCCAATACAGCACAATGGGGTGGCAGAATAAGTTATTTAATTACTATGGATTCTTTGGCATCTGTCTGATTCTATCACATGTTTTATTATAGCACCTATAGGCTGGGAGGATGCAGTACCATGCAAAGTATACATTGGTATATTCCTTGTGCAAGATTAAATGAAACAGCACAGACGGGCTGTTCATGTAGTATGATTGTGTTGATTATTATTTTGTGGGTCATTATTCACATTGAATAGCTTTAGGACAGAGTGGAGAAGTCAAAGAGAGGACCAGACACTAAATAACCAACACAAAATTAATTTATCTGGGATTATTAGTACCAATTGGATTTTTTTTTTTTTAACATTACTAAAGTTTTTACATATTACATTCATCAGGTTTTTAGGCACTTTGCACCCACTGCTCTAGGCAAACTCTGGGCTTCTTGGAATTTCTTCCCTCAACAGCTACACTTCACAGACCTGTTGCTTTTACTCACCTTCCCTACAGTGCTGGAACTAGATAGAAGCATCTCATATCTGCAGTATAAGCTAAATTGTTATATTGTTTGACACCAGCATTCTTATCTAACTCATTTTGAAACAAGAGGTATGGCTGTAGATGGCCATATACCAGCATTTGACACTTTTTTCTTTTTTTGTAACCCACCTAGTACCCCACCCAACAGTGAACTTCTCATAAAAAAGCTTAACACTGTTGTTGATGTGGATCAGATAAAAACACTTCAGCTAGCACATATGCTTTAGGTAAAACGTAATAATTTACAAATGGTCAGAATGGTCAGGTCATTTCCAGTGTTTCATATTTTTTTCACAGTCCACGGACTATTGTTTGAAATGGGCGTAATAGTTGATTTGATTAAACTGACAACATTTTTTTCGATTGTCATTATTGCATTGGATCAAATAGAAAACAAAAACAGGGTGAGATGTTTTTCTTCAAATGTTTTCCTGCTACAGAACCTTCCAATGCCAAATATTTTAATATAACTTCAGAATGGCATAATGCTCAGGCCAAAGGAAACCAGGTTAAATTAGGACACCTGAGAGACGTTTAATTAATCTGCTGAGATTAATGAATTTAAATGTTGGTTGTAATCCACCAGTAAGCTTTCAGCAGCAAATACAGAGTGTGCAACTCTATATAGATGTTCAGTATACTGTGCTCAGTGTGTCTCTTATAATGTCAAATTAATCAAATAACTAGAGGGAGAGATATGTGATATAGAGAAGCATATATTGGTAAGGAGTCATATAATTATTAAAATAAATGAATAGAGAGACTTTGATGCTCAGCACTGAGCAGGTTAATTAGTATTGACGTAACAAGATCCAGTCCTTCAGATCAGCTGCACAAATCCTCCTTGACAACCTGTGAGGTGATTGTGGCCAGAAATTCCAGGATGAAGGGGAAAGGTCAGTGCTAAATCAACGGCCACCGAACAAACAGACAGTAAAGGTAGAACCTCTCTTTGTCTTATTTTCTGTTGGCTGATAAATAAAGACATTACGTGCATGCCAAAAATGAAATAGAATGTCGAATTTAAAGTTTAAATGAAAAGTAAACTCAACATGCTCCCAGAGGCATTTTATGAACTGAATTCAAAGTAATATAAAGCACCGATCTTACAGTTCAACCTATTGCAATTTATGAATGCACAGAAGAGAATTGCATGCTATACTGCATCATTGCATACTGTATACTAACAAATACAGTCAGCAACTACAGAATAATCTCAACCTCACAAAATCACTGTTTCAGGATAACCTAAATGTACTGTAAACAAACTCTTTTCCCTGCCAAACTTCAATCTGAATCTCATGGTTTTCTTTACTTGATAGCAGCATTATTGATTGGGAGTGAGGTCGTCAGTGGTGCATAAAATTGACACCATGTTACAGGGCATGGGTTTCTGTCAGTCACTGACAAGATAACCCATTATTGGAAGACTGCTCTTAATTTGTTGTTGTTTATTCAGAAGTGTAATCTAATACCCTTTGAGCCCAATAATGACTCTATTACCTGTAAATCCCATCAAGACCACTGACATCTGCTAATCTCATGCTGGGCCTAATTACATCAAGATCTCAGTCCCTCATTTACGTATTTCTTCTCCTTTCCTGCCCCTTAATTCGACACACTCTGACTTCATTAGTTTAATTGCCCACATTGGCAAATGAGACTGTGACCTTTGTCCTATAAAGATGGCAATTTCTTTTGCTTTTTACTAATTGGTCTATTTTACATAATTCTCTACACCTGTTTGCAAACATTTTGCCATCCGGAGTTATGTAATCATATCATATTTTACTTTTACTACTATACAGCCTGTGCAACACAGTCTGAACTAATTCCTTCTGCTTATATATCAAAACATTTGTACAATAAACTAAAAATAGAATCAGTCATTTTAGCCCTATGAACAGTACATACTGCAGCCTCAGCCCAGAGAGGCCCAGGCAGGACAGCCCCTCGTTAACAGTGCCAATAACCAGCTGCTTCCAGTACGCCACCTCCCCATCAACCCTATATGAAGGCATCAGTCCAGCAGCTGAGATCACCTAAACTCCGCTATTCAGACATAAGTAACTGTTGTGGGTTTTTCTGCACAGATGCCAAAGAGCTGCTTCTGCAGCAATACTGATCTTGGGGCTCCCTACTTCACTGTCCTCACCTGCAAGCCCACGCAGGATTTTTCCAGTGCCGGGTTCTCCATTTGGTGGCAGCCACATTTCAGCGCCTGACGGATGTGGCACTCCTGGGAAGAGCATCTGAGCCACATACTGTATGTCAGGTGCTGTCCGACTAAAGTACTGCATGGCCCAGGACGATGAACACTACCCACCTGCGCCATTCGGATAATAAATAAATAAAGTGCATAAATGTAGAAATGACTTGATGCATTTATTAATAACCATAACACCCTGGTTCCAACTGATGTTCCAGTGAAAGCTGAACCTTTTGTCCACACACACTAGTGGTGGGTTTGGCATCGGAAAGATGCTTAGGTTAAAAAAGATGTCATTTTCGGTGAAATCCGGCTGAAAACATGGTCAACAGCTAGAACTGGATTCCAAGGAAACTACATTAATATTGCTACTGAATTAATAGTTAATAGTACTGTATAATTAAGTTAAACAGGTCAATGATGTTTCATGGAGGAGATGGTATACTTAAAAATATACATGACATATTATAGATTATTGATCAAGATGAAATGACAAAAAAGATTCACTGAAAAGCAGCATTTTATTTCTACATGAGCTACAAGTCAAATGGCAAAAACAAAAAACTCTCTCTTTCATGTCTTTTTTTGTTTAAATTTTAACCCCTGAGCACCACAATCCAGCAATCCCATAATGCACTGGATTTATCCAAATTAACAAAAGGAAAAGAATATAAGCTTCATAAACAGCATGTAAAGCCATTGTAGTGTCTAAAATCTAATAGCATAGCACAGATAAAAAGAGTAAGCCACATACTGTTGACACATATGAATATTTATTTTCTGATGTGCTATGTTTTCTTTTACAAATATGTTTTATTGTTGGCTTGTTCATCTTTGGTTACAATTATTACTGCAATTTCATGTTTCACAGTCAGCAACACTGTTCTTTTAAATCTTGCGGTCCAGTTATTGCCAATCTGCTCTTTTCGCATTACCCAAGCACTCACTGATGTGAGGGGGAACCGTCTTATTTCCACAGTATGCATAGACTGTGCCTGTGCTGAGATAAACAGCTAATACATTTCTGATATGTACATCAAAAGCTGTTAAAACAATACATTCAAAAATGTGCGTATTTGTCTGTCCTCTTTTGTCCTCATACAGTATATAAACATATTTAAACTACCCTTTGGTAGTTTCTCTAGCTCCTAACAAACAGTGATAAAATGAATACGCAGAATGTCCAGTCTTTAGATGACTGAAGGTCTGCAGCACAAAAGGATGTCTGAAATGGATTTTCAGATGAAATGACACACATAGGCCTCTCCCAATGTGTAATTTCCATATGACTAGATGAGGTTAAATGACACCACCCATTTTCTTGACTTTACCATGGTATCCTTTTACTGGGGCCTCCCACTCACTACATTTTAACTTTATATGAACTAGATTTTATGTATTAAATAGATTAGTCAAAACAGGTTTCAGAAACAACCACCTTCAAAAAAGAACAAAGACCAGAAAATGTTTCATTGAAATGGTCTTTGTGATATTACATTTCGTAAGTTAACATTATCTTTCCTGTACACATAATAGAAAGCTATTGAACTAATATGAACTTGTAATTCAAATACCTTGACATGGTATCATTTGTACAGAAAATAGAAACATTCTGTCATTTTCATAATCAACAATACACTCTTACAAGACAAACCTGAAACATAAACAGCTTGCTTCTTGTCTCACATAGTCTGACTACTCTGTTTTTGTTTTAATACATATTGTTCCAGCAAACAGTACATCTGGACCTACAAATTTAAACAGAAAATTAAGATTATTATCATATTTGTTGGCACAGTCTCTAACAAATGAGGTAGATGTGCTTTCATAGAATATTCCCTTCTTTGGTATAACGATACAAAATAAGAAGAAAGAAAAAATCCAGTGATTCGTTGAAAAATAAGTTTTTCAAGTGGTGTTACAATCAAAATAATAGAAACCATAAATATAAATAAAAAGGAGGTATATGTAAATATTTTTTGGACCTCTAGCTAGATATGAGAGGTATCTGCATCTGAAGGCTTGTTGAAATATCTTTAAATAAAAAAAATTCTCTGTGGATAATTTCGAGTTATAAACTCCAGAATAATTACAAAATAAATGCAAAATTAAATCCACGTGTTCAACGATATTAATAGGAAAAAAGTCTAAATACAAACCTCTAAACCCTAATCATATTAAAGTCATAAATAAAAAGGAACAATGACAAATTCCAAAGTCTTACATACAAGTGCATAAAGATAAATTCAGTTTAGTACAAAGCCACTACATGATAGTTGCATCATTTTGTAATGCGTGTCAATTATGTCACATTGATTTATTGTTTTGTTTTTAGTTTTTTGCTTTTTTATTGCAACCTTGATACAGTGTTCAAGTGCCGGCTTTTGATCAAGATATATTGTTTGTCTATAAGCTATCTTTATGATTTACAATTTGTTTTTTCCACTTTGATATGTTTTTTAATTTTACTGTTGATAACAAAGTAAGCGTTATAGAATCTACTTGTTTCTGTTGAAAACAAAGCCTTTCAGATTTATTACAAGCAGCAAGGACTCAATCCAGGGGAAACAACTGTGGGAATTAGTATACTTTTTACCACAACTGGTTTGCTGTTGGCTGACACTGAAATACAGAACAGTCTGCCATGCTTTTCAGTAGTCCTTTTTACGATGCTGTCTTAATGGCTAAAGCCAGGTTCACCCAGTCAGGGATTTCGACAAGGAAACAAAATGAACACAAAGTGATGCAAGTAAATAACCTGATCTCTGGAATGACTTCTTCAAAGCAGCTGCCCTCCATGATGTGCAACTCTTGTGTTAATGCTGAATAGAAAACACCTCTGTGTTCAGACTGAGCAAGCCAACATGGCTTGTAAATTTATGATTTCGTTTGATCATGTCTTTGGTATAAGCTGGGAGTACCCACCTCTGTCTGTACCAAAACAAAATTCAGAGACGTATCAGAACCATACGGTACACATTTCATCAAACACACCCATACTTACAGTTGTAATAAAAATTAAAAATAATAAAATAAACGGCTTTTACAGAAGTTAATATGGAGTGAACCCCATCATCTGCTAATGACCAGCAAGATCCATGTGCCTTTCTTGTGATCATTAGCATTTTCTTATCAGGTGTTTCAGGTTCTCTGGACTGGATATCAGGGAAGGAAGGCCGATTCATTTGGAGAACTGTTGTTCAGAAAGTATCCATTTTTTAAATATTCCCCAGAAGCCTCAGGCCTTTAAATAACCATTTTACTTTTTCACAGGAAAGTTGTTTAAAAAAGCAGGAAAGAATTCGCTTTCAGAACGATTAAGTCTTTTTAACTCTTACTGTCCCAACACCTCTCAGCGTATTCATGATTTAGGGATTTGAGATGAAAACTGGGGCTTAGGGGGAGGAATTGCTGGAGGTATGTCCATGGACTGAGGATGAGATGGAGCAGAATGACGAGGAAGAAGAGGAAGGTTGGATGTGAGCTGGCAACCCCAGGCTGGTCTTTCCCTGAGAGCTGGTGAGGCTTATCCCATTGTTTCCTGGCATGACTGGAATGGCTTGCTTCCGGGCAAAGAGGACCCCTGAATTTAAAGTGAAGGCAGCATGTCAGTTCCATGAGGAATGGCTGAAAATGTTTTCCACTTTCCTAAAAGCCTGCTGATCATTGGTACAATATTAATTTTTATTTGCTGCATTCCAGAAAACTCCTCAGCCAAACTCCTGGAAACCTTCCTTTATATTCACATGTACAATATGAATAGTGAAAGCCAAGTTCATTGATAGATTCTCTTATAATACTGCAATAAATTATCTGCACCTTTGCGAAAATGAAAACAAATATGTGTATATGAAACAAAGTTCCTGAGGGATTTAAGAGAGACTTGTTAGGCTGTCAATATCTTCCATTTCTACAATACATTTTGTGAAAAAATTGGTTATAATGCCAACAGTTAAAGCAATTGCAGCAGATGCAGTAGATTCTAGTGTGTGAGCAAATCTCAGCCTTGGGAGGACATTACTAGCACTTCATAAAGCTTTTGAGACAACTAATTTGGCTGTTGTTCTGAATGTTTTCAACAGGTCAATGAGGTTGCATTAATTACCCATCAAAAGGTAATAAAGCGCCAAGCCCAGGCACACAGGCGCCATCTTCTGCTAAAACTAGTGGTCTTTCTCTCGGCACGTAAGACAACAAGTCCCATCGACCTGAAATCAGCAAGCCCATTTTTGAGATATTTAACTTTTTTAACGCTATTGGACTGCCACTTCATTACAATGGATTTTATAGCAAAGACATCAAATTGTGAGGAGGACTAAGCACAGGGGCGCTGCCATAACTTATTGAATTTCCTGCCTGCAATTACATCAGCAAGTGGCCCTCTATTTACCTGTGTAGACAACTCCATTTATTTCTATTGACATGTTGATGCTGCTAATGCAGTTTGTAGACAAGTTCAATGCAGTGTCTTGTCTGTCATCTGTCAGAAAGAAGCCAAAGAGAGAGAGAGAGGGAAAAACTCAATATGAACATTTCTTAAAAGGAACACACAAAGCACCAATAACAGTCATAACCCCTGAGTGACAGGACTTTTCCAGCAGTTTATCAAAGGTTTTGGAGCAAAGATAACTGGAGAGTATAAATCAATTTCACTTTATTACAGCTATCACAATACTGTATATAGCTCCATATGCCAGAGCACATAGATGGTATTTGTTAGTTCAATATGCTCTTTCAACACAACCTCCCATACATTTTCAAGTGTTGCCGAACTCACTTATTACATTGAAAATTGAGATTATGAGTGCAATTTTCCCCAGGGTTCAATGCCGGCTGCTCATTACTTCTTTCAGAATCACTTTATTTTCAAAGTATCACAAATTTGTAATTTATAGTCATCTGCTGAATTACAGCATTTATATCTACAGTGTGTATGTATATATCTATGTATCCACCAAACTGGTAAATGACGATTAACAACCAAAACCCGAAAGTGCATTTTTCATCAAATATAAAGAGTTTAAAAAGCACAGTATAATAGGTATAATATGCGGGAGGCAGTCACATGGAAATAAATGATATCACACATGAACCAATCATTTCCTCATTCTCTATTTAGAAACTGTTATTAACTTAAATGTAACTAATTGCTTGTCATGAAGCAAAGAGCCTGCAACCATTAATGGAATTTTAGTAGATTAACTCAAGCCAGAGAGATATACTACTTTTCCTCTAGTTAATGAGTCATACCTCTCCCCGACAGCTAGAAATATTGATGCATTTGTAGTCAGTTGATATTAGTTCAATATTTCTCTTTAATATTTCTCCAGATATTGTTCACAAATTAGCTCATTTACACCTAAAAGAACACTGGTAGCATTCTGCTGCCAACTCAAATATCTAAAGTTGAGCTTTTATTGTAGAAGTGCAGAGAGGTTTCAATGAGATATGTTGTTCATTTGCTCTGACTGCTACCTGCAGTAAGAAAACCATTGTAGGAGGCCAGCTAAATATTCTTCTGTAATGAATGTAATTTAATATACAGGCAAGTTCAACTGACATCAGAACTTAGAAGTTACATTTTTAAAACAACCGTCTGATACTATACTCCCGGCATATGTGTAACTATACATATGAGAACGAATCGATAGCATTGACTTATCTCTGTGCAAATTCTATATGAAGTTTGGTCCTCACCTCTGTTGCTGAGCTTGATGTTCATTGGCAGCTGGGTTGCCATGGCGAAGAGGTTCTGCTGGAGCGCGTGCTGCATGATTCTCTGCTGCTCCTCGGCCATCAGCATCATCTTCTTCTCCGGGGGCTCTCCAGACTCCAGCTTCTCCCGGAGCTGCTCCAGGGCCGACGCCTGCGCTGCGGCGGCTGCCTGCGCTGCAGCCTGTGCGGCCGCCATGTGGTGCCCTGCCATTGGCATGGGGATGGCCAGCTGACTGGGCCTCCTGCCTAAGAGCATGGGCTCCTCTGAAGAGGAACGCAACAACAGAGCAATTACCACACAGCGCTTTCACAGGCATGCTAACTGTGAGTGCTGATTTTATTTCTGTAGATCTGTGTCCCCTGATGACATAATCCAATAGAATATGCTAAAACCTTTTCACCACTATACAAAGTACTTGATATGAATTTGCTCAGGTTAAATAGAGCAAACCAGAACAGGAATGACATGCAGGGAACCGATGATATCATTTTCAGTCAGCCACCCTCCCACACATTTTTACTCTCATATCATCTTGGTTATTTGACCAAACACAGTCATGCATTCCATATGCAAAAGAAACACAAGCACAAACACAAAAACAGATGCATATGATTTTCTTTTTCCAGACGAGCACATTAAATGAATCTCATGCTCTTTGTGTCAGGCTAAGCTGCGGAAATCTGTGTTGAGGACTTGAGGAAGTCCTGCAATATGTTTCCTCTCAGCTACGATGGCCATATTGTCCGCACATTTCACACAGCACCAGGATCTCTGTCATTGTGAAAACAGTTAAACACAAAGCCTTCTTCTGTGTGGTTTATCATCAGTTTTATGGTGGTTTAAAATCATTTGTATATGATGAGGCCAGATTTGATGTGTTGTTCTGCATTTCCCAAATAAGATATTGAACCAATTATACAACACGAATGAACTAATAAAAGACATGCACTACTTGTGGTGTTAGTCTGTCAGATGTCGATTTTAACTGAAGATGCAGACTGTTACAAAACTGGATTTTTGGTTCTCTAGGGCCCTAGTCAAAGTCAGTGCTACTCTGTTGTTTCCTTGCCCTTATCTCCAGTGGCTAAACCAAACCAGAAAATGAGCGCACTCTCCTGACCTTTCTTAATAGAGAAGGCCTGGGAGACGAGGCTGCCATTGGGAGCGACCATGGTGGCGTGAGGCATGTGGATCTTTGGGGAGGCGAGGATGCTGGGCGTCCCAACGGGAGAGTAGCTGAACAGGGACGACCCGCAACTCTGCCTTCGCCCCTCCCGCCGGTTACTGTCAATGGCCGCCTGGAGCTCGCCCGGGGAGCTCAGCGCTCGTTTCTCACATTCGTAGGGATAGAGGTACTTCATATACCTGAGAAGTCACAATAAGTCAAATTACAATCCTGGCGAATGTCTTGGTAGATTTCATCACTAACAACGCCTGCTATTTATCCAGGTTATATAGCTGTGATATAAAAGATGGGATTAACCGGCATCACGCCATCCAATAAACATTACTCATATGTCAGATCCGTTTTGAACATATTATTCTGGA
Organism: Anguilla rostrata; assembly: GCF_018555375.3. Taxonomy (NCBI): domain Eukaryota; kingdom Metazoa; phylum Chordata; class Actinopteri; order Anguilliformes; family Anguillidae; genus Anguilla; species Anguilla rostrata. The sequence continues at coordinate 7,321,298 of NC_057946.1, read as the reverse complement.
CACGCATTCAGTGAATCAGTGTTAACAATTTCAGAATATAGAGCACTATTCTGATTTCGGTCTTTAAAACACAAAATATCATTTGAGAACAAGCCTGTAACAAAAAACGTTTTACAATAATCATTTTGTCTTGAAGGTAGCATTGTGCATGACAGGTCTGCAAATAACTTTAAAAACTATTAATGAAATGCCACTATATTATCTGTCATTACATATTTTTGCAATACTCATTTCTAATTATTTCATATTTACATAATCTAAAATCATCATTTTTTCAAACTTAATTTCTTAAACTTAATTTAACTTAATTTAAAATATACTGTATGTAATAACCTATTTCAAATTCTATGTATGAAAAAGACAGCTAAATAGTTGTTTTTTAATGCACTTGATTGAGGCCTATATTTCAAGGCACAGTCAGCCTCCCTCTCTGGCTTGTCTGGGGTGTTACGCACTGTGTTCGGAGAGTGAAAGCTGCACTTGTGATAGAAGTAGGGAGGTTTAGACCCTTGGTGATCTCACGCCATATCTTCTTATTGATGACCTCCACTAAGCCGCCCTTTTCTGTCACAAGCTTGTAGAGAGTGTAGAGATCCAACACCTGCTTGGCCATGATAGGAATCCGATTCACTGGAGTCCCTGTGGAAACAAACACAATATCCACAATCAATGCCATTAACTCCAGCTCATCGACAGGCTTCTCCGCTGGTTATAAGGCCAATTAATCTCCACTAAGTAAAATGTCTAAAAGCTCCACTCTTTCGCAAATGGGAAATGTCACTTCCAGAACTTAAATATACAATCAGTTTTCTCCATTTAACATGCCCGGAAAAGACAGTGCTGTTTTTTATTGTCAACCACCATCTACACATTCGGCATTTATTACCTCAGAGAACAACAGCTACAAATTGCAAGTGATTTGTGGTTAATAGGACTTGAAAATATTGAGAATGTGTCATAATGTCAAAAATGGCGCTATGTTAACATTTAAAATAATTGAAAAAATAATTTGAAAGACATAAGCCACTTTAACTTTGTTTATCATAGGCTTTCCTTTCATGATGATAAAAGTAGTTACAACACAAAGCTTTTCAGATAATCACCCAAAAAAAGAGAAAGTTTAGTCTTTTTACGAAGACAAAGTTAAAAGTTCAAAATCTGATAATCATCCTGTGCTGGCAGAGACTAAGAAATACTGTTTGGCTTAACAGGATATATTGAACTACATCGCTCCTCTGGGTAAGATCCATTGGAAATCATTGCTGAGGCCAATAACAAATTTAGGCTGAGCTTCATGCTTACAGTTTTTCTGTTGTATTTGGAGAAAATGAACACACTCCTGATTGAAGCCGCTGAATTTGCACGGGCTGCATCAATGCGCTAACCCCTTAAGAAATATTTTAAAGAAAAGTAAAAGCTTGAGACATGTTGCTTGAGCTGGTTAGAATCTGAGACGTTCATTTTTGTAAGCTTCTGTCCTGCCTCCCCACAAACATACCCACACCCACAAACGTTGTGCAATTTCTGTACATAAATGCTCAGACAACTACAGTCATATTTTTGATATTTTCATTTCAGTTTCTTGGTCATACTAATGAAAAGCACGCTATGGTCAATATACACAAAAGGCTTTTTGAAAGGTAATAATCACAATAAGAGAAAGAAAATTATTTCTATAACTCCTGCATAGCCATTAATTAGCAGTTTTAAAACACAGCCAATTTCTTATTTTGACTTATAGTGAGCTATAATGTGAGGGGACCAAGTGTTCCATGTGGATACAAGAAAAGCTGAGAAATAATTAACCTGCATTTTGCTGATAGAGTGCTATTGTGCACATTGAATTTACCATAATAGCAATCAATAACCAGGGAAATGAAGTGCAAACAACAGGCATGCAGATTATGCTGGAAAAAAGATGGAAGCAGAAATATTGTCTAGGATGGTTAAAACACATCAATTAAGTCTTGTAATTATAGCTGCATGTTGCCTCTTTGGCATGCGAGGAAAGACGCATTAAAATAAAAGATGCATCCCCACTGTCCTTGAATACAATGCAGGCATTATATTTCAAGTAGTGACAACTAGACAACCCACAGATTTTTCTTTTAAACAACTTCTCCTAAGCAGTCTATATGTCAAGAGGTATTGAGAAGAAGCCGAATGTCCAGAGGACTTTAAAGGGTAGTTTTAATTAAGGTGCTGAGATAATTAGTGTGCATGTGTGGACAGCTATCTTGAGAGATCTTTTTCCTTTATTTTTTCCATTTCCTTTCTTGTTATGTTCACTTTCTGTACGTGACTAGCTACAGTTTTTAGAGATAGCATTATTATCCTGCATATGTAAATACAAATGGTTACTTATTTGGATTAGTACATTTTTTTTTATTGCCGAACAAAAACAGTTCTTATTCTTCCATGACATTACAGCAGCAATTTTTGTGCTGATGTTTTGGATTAAAACATTTCTAATGAAGGAAATAGATACTAAAAGATATTTCATATCTTTCAAGAAGAGCACAACATGAATCAAACATTTGTTAAAGAAAATGGAAACAGACCCACAGGATGACAAAGGTCTAATTATTTGTGTTTTTTTTAATCAGGGAGGGACAGTATTCCTCAGAAGGGTCTGTACGTATGTTGGGCAATAGGAATAGGAATAGTTTTGCATATATAAATACCAAAATGGAAATTCCTTCTTCTCTGCTGCAGAAGAAAACTGTGTGCTTATCAATAGACTGCCCAGGCATGTTTTACTGAGCAGAGACCTGACCCATTAGATGATGACTTCAGGCAGTTTATATTTTATTCTGTCACATGCATGAACACACAATCCTTGGAATTATTTTTAATTGTCTAGCTGTGGGTAAGCATGATGGTTTATATTTACGAATGTAACAGTGTTGCAGTATTGCAATTACATTGATATTTAAAAAAAAAAAAAAAATTTTGCTCCCAATTTTAGGGGAAAAGCGATTGGACAAATTAACATAATACATAACTATATTTAAAAATATATTAATATATATATATATACAGAAAAATGACCTGCAGCCCTAATTCTTTGAAAATACTATTCTGAAAATTGGATTTGCATAATCCATCTTCCTTAGACAGCAGCTCTCTTTGTTACTGACAGCAAAAAGTACTGCAACTGTTTAACCATTTAAGATGAATGAACTGACATTAATTAGTGCTGAACTGACATTTATTATATTATCAAGATAGATAGAGGTCTTAGAGAAACAAGAGCGCTCAACAGTAAAGCCAGCAGGAAAAAAGTGTATGCACCATGGACAAAAATAACCATGTGTAGGCTTGTTTTGACAGGACCCTTTTATACCAGACCTTCAGGAGATGCCAATGATGCAGAATACATATCATAATGGCCAGAAGAATTCAAGTGGTTCTCTGAAATGTCACAACATGATATTTGATATTATTTACTTTACTGTAATTAAAATATGATGCTCAAGACAAATGATCAAGGTTCAGCCTTACTTACATCTGCTTTTCTGATGATCCTCAAATCAAAGAACAAAAACAACAATATTTCAAAATAACTCTTTGACCTTTTTTTATACTGAATAATTATTCTTAGTAGTCTATTTTTCAATTTTTATATTGGATGATAACATGGAATCTATGCTTTCTCAATCATTTCAGTATATTGCCAGCTAACTACTGGCAGTATACCAGTCATACTATCCATACAGTATACTATCTCTTCAAGGTCTAGTGCTTAATTACACTCATTCTTATTCAATGTCACCCAAATTGAGAAAACTAGATTTCCCTCTGACACTCCGGTTCGATAATGAATGTTATTACAATAACAGAAAAGCCCAAAGAAAATCTCTAAACCTGTTATTTATCATATGAGAGGGTAACCATACAGGTATTGGGCCCCTAAATAAAAACTGCTCCTGGAGACCTTTGTGTGGCTTAATCTAAAACTGGCCAAGCCTCTTAAAATGAGATTTATGCTTTTTCAATAGCCAAAGTGATGTATGTCTCCCTCAGATTCTCAGAACGGATTCACAAAGAAAAAGACGGCACAACTTTTTTTGTCAGCAGAAAAGATCTTTGAGGCCATGGATCATTATGACAATGAGCAATTGTGAATTAAGAGGAAATGAGCATCAGCAATCTAAATCTCACACCTGCTGTGTGAGAGCTTGTATAATTGGAGTTCAACACAAATGAGTCTACATGGCTTGGGTGGGCATATATGACTTCATACCTCAGAGACATAATCAGGAATGCTTCCTTTTTTATTCTTGCAACTATTCAAACCACAAAACGAACTCAGTATGGGAGGCCCCGAGAACATACTTGTCTTTGTAAATGTTTGTTTAATCAAATAAAGCAACAAAACAGGCAGCTTCAGTTTGCTTTAGCTGTGGTCATAGTCATTAGCTGAGAGCAAAAAGAGTAGAGACAGGCCAGAGAAGCTGCTCACTTCCCTGCTGATCAAATCGAGGTGGACCGGGAAGACAGGCCTTCCCAGGGGAACGCCAGTTTGAAACAGGCCGAGAGAAAAACAGCAAAATTAAACAAAATTTAATTTCTATTGAATCGCCATTATTTCTTGAAAAAACATCCCCATACTCTTTGGTCTTTTTTTTTGCTTATTGGAACAATACTCTCTCCTGAGATATATGCTTTTTTAATTCATTTCAACCATAGTATTAATTTTATACATGTTCATGATCAATTTTTCAGAAATGTAGTCATCCATATAGTTTTTCTCGAATTCAAAAGGAGATTGAATATTTAAAATACGCCTCCTGAAAGTCCTAGCTTAAATTCACTAGAAACCACTCAGGAAAAGCTGCCTTATGGTTAGAATGAATCTAGCCTGTGGGGAAGATTTTTAACCATATCTTTGTTGCAACACTAACGCTTGACTGAGAATTTAGGGGGCTACTGACCAGAGGCTCATCCATGCTTTAAAAAGCAGGTTTCAAACAGCCTTTTATTCTGTGTGCTGGTATTCCAAGCTATTATAAGGAAACAAAAAAGTTCACCTATTCAGGAAGAAGTGCTGATGCCCTCTGGGGCCGGATCAATGTATGCTAACAGCTATGAGGAAACAATTTATCAGCCTAGTTATTTATCACACCACAATAGTTCCTACACTCGTATTGTCCGGTTTGATATATAGGATCAGAACGTTGCGAGAGACCAGTCCTTTTTCAACAAAACACAAGCACACACTATGACTGAGGTACTCTCCATCATCTTATCACTGAAAAAGGCCACAGACTTTTTTTTCAACATTCAGGGTTACAAGACTAATTTTCCCCAAAGACAAATTATGAAAATAATTCAAATTTCATTCATACAATGGACATGCTAATGGTTTTATTAAATGAATATTCAATTAAAACACGCATTTTTATTTTTTACTCTTAAAAAAATGTTATTATTGCACATTTTTGGAAAGGAGCACTTGTTTTGAAACAGAAAGCACATCCTTTTCTTTTATGCACTGTTAAACCATCAAGTCATTACTGGTAGGAGAGGAAAAACTTTTTCTGAGAGTGTTATGCATATCACCCTCCTTTCTCTCATCCACATCCACAGAGAAAAGGGCCAGGCTCCACCCCATTCAACTACACACTATTAAAAGCAGTGTGAAGATACTGGGCTCTCTCTGGTTTTAGCTGTGAAGCCCCAGGATTTGAAAAAAGACACCACCTTCATAATACTGGGGTCCCCATGACTAATGATTGCAGTTTGACAGCTTATGATTAATGGCCCCAGGGCGAGAGGACACAGTATAGGTCACTGACCTGCTGACTGGGCCACGCCTATGGGGACAGAAGAGTCAGAAGGCACAAATTCAATTTCAAGTTGTGCATTGTGGGAAATCTCTTTTAAAGACTTGATTTTTACATACATCTGACACAAGATATATTTTTGGGTAATTTATAATACACCCAACTTTTCAGTTTTATGAGAAGTGCACATGTAAAGTCTTGGGAATGGTTCACAATTCCAGCTCAAAAACTGAAGGAAAACTCAAAGGCAACAGCCCTCAAACCATTTTATAATATGTTATATATTTATAATAAGGTAAATGGCACCCTTTTCTTTTCAATTGTTGACCTTTCAAAACACACATTTCTCATTTACAGAAAATTTAATATTTAAATTTACATTTACTTGTGTGGCTGGTTAGTTAAATGATAATTAAAGGTCAGTATCACATACTGTATGTGATACTGGTAACATCTGATATGACCTTAATAGAAGATCACATGAAAGTGTATGTTATGCATTAATTAAAACATATCTTTTGAATCAAACACCTGCTAAGATATTTTTTTTTTATTTGAATGATTTAGGGGCCAATATTGTGCACAAATAATTAAGATCTGATGATAGAGGCAAAGCTATCACCGCAAAATTTATTTCACTATTGAACAGCCACTTACTGGAACAAATTCATATTATTTAGTTCATTAGTGCCATTCATGTATGTCATGAAATGACCTGCAATGCATTCAATGAGTGGGGGCTAACAATGGGGAAATCTATACAGTAGTTTGCAGGATACATTTCTTTTTTGCCCACAAAAAAAAAAAATGCTTTTGAGTGCTGGTAATGAGCAATATCACACTGCAGAGGTTGCAGTTTTCCACGATGGCCCTAGTGTACAGGGAAAAAGGGAGACAATTGCAATTTCGTCCTTTGTGTAGCGCGGATTTCTTTTGATACAATCTGTAAAAGCCTGCCATTGTTCATCGCTATGTGCACTTTATCCTTATGTGCTTTTCCCAGCATCCACTGCCATAGGAGAAAGTGAGAGGACAGAGATACATCAATTATATTCATTCCCAGTAATGTGATCCTGATAATCCTGAGGCTCACATATGGCCAGAAGAAATAGCACTAGATGTGAATACACACCCAAACACAGACTTGAACACTGCAGAAAAAAAATAGTTTCTGGCCTTTTCATCAATGTTTTTATATGTGGCAGTCCCTCTTTGAAGTGGTCGAGATGGCCTTCATGCTGGGGTAGTATAAGGCTTACTGAAGCACTAGGGACCGAGGGCAAAATGACTGACACCATCTGAAACTCCACAGAATACCCAGTCACCTCCAACTGCATCCACAGACCTTCCTTTTCTGCTCAGAAGTTCAGTGGACATGGGGGCGGTTGTTACATAACACTCTGCTAGGGTACATTCACAGACAAGTAGGATGTTTATTTTACAGAATTGTTGTTGGGGAAATATGAAATTCAAGCTCAGAACTGCCTTTCCTCTGAAGACAAGGGGCAAGCACCTTTTCCCAAAAATGTGATTCACATTATGTAAATTTTATCATTTACATGCATATGTAATTTCTTTACAGTTTTATGCTCTAAAATATTAAATATAAATTAAATATTTATTTTGTTGGTTTAAATTTCAAGGTACAGTGAAACTCTGCAAAGGTAAACTTACACATAATAATACTATTTCAAACACAAATAGTCAAATTGGGGTGGCAGGTATACCAAGTTATGGATTGGTGAGGCATGTTTCATACCGATACAGCACCGAGAGTTTGGTGCTATTCAGGGTTTTCTACAGAAATGACACCAATGACCCCAAACTCTCAGCTACCTAAGAAAATTAACTTCTGCACCTTCAGACCTCATGTAAACACACAGAATTCTGAAAAAGATTTCACACATCCATACGATAAAACCGCAAACTCATTTTGCATTTTCTCCTTCTTTTCCCTTTCTTTTTCCTTCTTTTTCCCTTCCAGTCCCACAATCAATAACTCTCCCTATTCAACATTTACTGTAGCTACATCTGCAAATTTAGAAAACATGAGGTAGGATTGCTTTGGAATAATTTGTGTGAGCTAAGATAGCCAATATTGTTTGTTGTAACTTGGTCTCATTCTGATATCAAAACATTTAATGGCAGATTTTGTAGGTTTTAAGTAATGACTTATAGACATCGCTTTGTATGTGTGAGTAACTGTCACTTTTGTATGTTGAAAATGCTTTTTGTTGAGCATTTTGGTGTCAACCTTAGATGGCTGGCTGATCCAATTGCATTAATGTTTTGCACGTCCAGATTGATTAGAACAAAGTTCAATCTTTTAATTAGTAAAACATTAACCTCTGTTTGCATTTTGCATTCTATTGAATTGTGAGGCCATTAATTCTGGCACCAGCAAGGTTTTTATCTAAGTCTCTGCCCAGTTCATCAGGAGAACTGTAATTGCAGCATTGTTTCAGACTAAATGAACAAATTATTTTTACATTTTATTTTCCAGCCATTTTTCACGCACACACACACTGTATGGAAATTATTTTACACTAACTACAGTGTAAAAGAATGGCCATTGGCATCACAGGGGGTAGCAAGCTCTCAAAATGAAGTGCACCGCCATCAAGTATACTAATATGGTGGTGTAATCATACAGTCTTGGCCAACTCATTTAAATATAAGATAAGGGAAATAAAATAAATGCGCTTACAAGAATTTAGCCAAATATTAGACAAAATAGTATTGGAACAAAAATAATCTCATGTGCTTTGTGAAATGTATGGGTCATGCAAATATAATATTTCAAAATGCTGTTTACATAATAAAATCCAAATTACTTATAGATATCTATAAATACCTAATATCTATATCTATAGACACAAATCTAAATAAAGAAAAATATTTTTAATTAAAGCTTTTTAAAGACTGGCTTTACTGCTGTGTGAATAATCTATTAATTATTCTGTGGAATTAGCTGTTATTTAGATTAAAAGTTCTCAATGTCCCTTCATGGCTTCCCTTAAAATACATTCTCAGTTGGTATCTCTAATAAATGACCTTTCATCTCTGACTGTGTAAAGCTGAATATAGATTAACTAAATGTGACCTATGGGAAAGGTTGCCCAGTTTTAGACCAATGAAGAAATGACAGCTGGGGGTTTCAGTCCTTGGACAATTCAATCACATTTTTAGAGGAAGTAAAACGGTACTTTTATCAGCATCAGAGAATGGGGTGAGATTATATTGATCTGGGTATTTTACTTACCAGAGTTACAAAACATTCATATGTAAAATTGACATAGTTCCATTCAAACAGCACATGATGGTAATTTTTCCATTATCTTCTATTTTTTTAATTAATCTTTATTTACTATATCTGTCTAAATAACATTGGGCTAAGTGTTAATATCATAAAAATTATATATATATATATATATATAGATATACATATATATATATATACATACATATATATATATATATATATATATATAGTTTTACATTTGATCATGCAATCAAGGTGTCACGCTAGATTTGACAGACATATTGATTTTCTTTTTAATGTCAAGTATAACAAATTAAAAATTTCTGACATTAGACTTTAACTCATCTCAGAATCAAACCGAGAGAGAGGAATGGACTGCTGGAGCACTTCCTGTCTGTCCGTGGTCATTTGGTCCATTAGATCTTTAGATATATCAATGTGTATTTTGTCTAACAAAAGCATTTAGCTCAGCATCGCAGTTATCTTGAGGATTTTTTAAAGCCCTTTTAAAGAATTAAACTAAACAAAACTGTATTGCTTTGTAGAGGATACCTGGAAGATAGAGCATAGAGATGTAACTGTCTTTTGAGTACTTTTGAATGATCTGATTTCGTGAATGATTAAAACATTTTAAACATTTTAGCAGCTGTTTATGTAAATTACAAAAGCCATTGTTTGAGTGACAACTAAAATGGCCATAATGACACACTGGACTGGAAATTTATATCACCATATATGTTTTCACTGATAAAATGACAACTAATTTGTTCCAAGACATGTTTTCGCCATAGCAATAGGTTTCTTCCAAATGAAAACCATGATGCTTAAAACAAACGATCCCTCTCGTTTGTATTAAGGTCTGAGTCTGACTCATTACACAACGAAACCAGTACTGTCATACTGTACAACAAATGATTTGGGGAGGGATGGATAAGTATGTATTAACATTCCTTCTTATAGTCTGAGGGTAACAAAATGTCAGAGGTTATCTATTTCGAGTGCTTAGTCTATATAATGATCAGATCTTCAGAGGGTAAAATAGATACTGGATCCCTGGGATATCTCTGGAACGTGGCTGAGGGGTGGGGGTGTTGGCGCTGTTGCATTCACAAAGAGAAGAGCGGAGCAAGCTGGTTGCCTCCACAGAAGTAGCCATCAAATCACTTTCTGTGTGTTTCAAATGGACATTTTCAGCACAGTGTAATTACTGGCCTGATCACGTCCTAACTTATAGAGCTTACTTTGCTCTCAGGGAAAAGCCAGCAGGACGCCCCTCAGATTAGTGGGCATGTACTGTAGCTTATAGATAAGTTGATAAAATGTTACCAACAGAAATTTTACCCTAAATAACTTGGCCACCTACAACAAATACAATACAATGTATATAAGAGGTAGTACATTTGTTTACAACCTTCATTTTAGTTTGCTGTTGTGGACAAAATGCTGATGTGAAACTGAGAGGTTTCAGACATGGGCTACATGTTAGTACAAGCAAAGGCTGATGGAATTCCAATGACGCGGTCTTTGAAAAATTGCCACCAAACATCTGTTCTTTAGGCATCCTTGAATGAGTACACAATATCTATGTTCTTAAAAGAAAAAGGATACAAAATGAACACAAGAAAGATCATGAAGTAGTTTCAGCATTTCATTTTTTTCTGACAGTGGACCTACAGCACATCCTTTAAGAGCAGAGAAACAAAACAGCCAGTCATCCAGATAAGGATGACAGTAACATACAGCTCATTCTGGTCAGGTTACATCTGACTATCAGAAGCACTGGACACAAAATGTCACTAAGTCAGATGTGCCAGCATATCAAACTGAAAAGAGATCCAGGCAGTAATGACACAGAAAGAATTAGATGGCTTTCACAAAATTGTTCCAGTTACAGTCTGTAAGAGCCTGACAAGCAATGACTCACCAAGGGTTTATTCAACTGGATTAAGGAAAAGCAAGGCAAAAACCTTATAATCTCCAGCAAAACAGGCAGGCATTCCTGCCATTGATATCAAGGGGCGCCAATTCTTTTTCTCATACCTTCCTATTTTTAGCTACCAAAAAAAGCTAATTCCATGCTAAATGGAATCTGTGGGATTTGAATAGTGGGAGCATGAGAATTCTAAAACCCACCTTCTCTGTTTGCAGTGAATACTAAATCAACCTGTCAAGTAAGCACAAGTACTCCTGAACGTGAAACAATGATGAATAATATTTGAACAAAAACACATTCATTCAAACTTTTCTTTAATTGTTTTTACTTTTGTTCTTAATAAACATTCCTGTGAAAAACCAATGCGGGACTCATGAAACACGCACAGACCTTTCAGTCTGTAATCTGAGGATGGATGGCAATTGTTCATAAACTGAATGTATGTGACTGTTCATGTTAATTTTCAAAAACAAGCAACACCCTAACAATCCCATAAATGGCAGTCTGCCTTCAGGATCATGTGCAAATCAGCCATTCATCGCTCTACTCTGCGCAAACACATCTGCGCAGTCCCTGCAGACGTGTTCTCTCCCCAAGGCAGGATTAGCCAAGTAATCCAAAAGCAACAAATACGCCATTGCTAAATGTTGGGTTTGACTGTTTGCTCATGATCATTATCAATCATCATCATCATCATCATCAAGCACTTTTATTAATAAATGTATTTCATGCATTCCCAACAAGGCTATTATCATCAACTAAAACTAAGACAAAAACTCTGCGTGAAAAAAAGATATACACTAACCCTAAACTGAAATAAACATTAAATTGAGAGATTTTGAAAAAAATGAAAACTTAAGTAGAACTAGTAAAGTGCTCTTCAAACTCACTAAAACTATACTGAAATGTAAATCAAAAAGTGAAAAATTCAGATAGGTTAGCGAGGTCTGCCCTCCAATAGCTGTTTCCTCAGAACCTCTGGGCAATTATAAAACCAGGTCAAAACCTGGTATATGGCTGTTGCGGTCCAGCCAACAAACGCCAGAACTGTTATTTAGATATAACTGGGAGAAGTGGTGCCATTGCAGTATTAAAATCGCACCCTTTGAGACCGTTTGCTTGGCCTGTTTCATCTAAAAGTCTGTCTCTGATCATTCACACCTGCTTTATTGCTAATAAACACGACATGTGTGTAGCTACTAACTCTGGTTTGATAATTCACTGCATTTCTTGGGTTTCAAGCTTGCTCTTAGCCTTTTGTCAGCGATTGCCCACCCGAAAGCTATACCAAATTGCTAATAAAAATGATCTCAGCAAGGGGGATGCTCACCTCTTTTCTGCATAAAGCTGAAGAGATCATCCAGAAACTCCTTTCGCTTTTCATCATCATCCAGCTCATACAACTGAAAGAAAATACACAAAATTAATCTGTTTAGGACTTTAGGCTCTTTGGCTATAGCATTGGAATATAATTACACTAAAAATAGACAATTACAGTGAATCTTTTGCCAATGGCCCTTTTAAATTAATTTTTACAACTGAATACACTGGGGTTTCACACAGGCAAATCAAGGACTGGAAAGTCACACATTTAACGATGTGAATGTGAAGAGATTGCTGGTGGAACTCATTAGGACACTGGTGACATAATAAAATATGCTGTTCATAATAAGATCCTGTTGCTTTGGTTGAACCAGAAAATATACCTTATAGTTCCCTTGTAGACACAACAGATAAAGATTGCTATGAAGTGACATGATTGATGATGAATTTATATATTATAGCATGTGTGTGTGTGTGTGTGTGAGAGATGCAACTTGTCAGAAATAGCACTGCTAGACAGAAATGCATAAAGGATACCAACAACTGGTTGCAATAAGATATAATAAAGGTGTTTCATAGTCACGGTGCAGAGAAAGCTGTAAAAACTATAACACAGAATTCTGACATTTCACGTCCGGCTTTTTGAATTGTACTAGATCTTCTTTCCAGATACGCACCAACATTTTCAGTGGCATATCAGTTATCATTGCTGCGCCAATAGACGTGTCCCTGTGGAGAGAGACTGAGGCCTGTTTTTTTTTATTTTTTATGAGTGGCTGCTGGCTGAAAACACAGCACTCCCAATGAATATACGTTACTCAATGTTCACTTCCAATGAGTCACCCACCATGTTAACGGGTCACCTGATCAATACAGGAGAAACAGGGCGATGACCTTTGGAAATGCAGGGGCACGGGAAACGAGGTCCCAGAGATAATAACCAATCATTTAGCGGAGTATTAGCCGCCACCAATCCTACGGAGTCTCCCGGAGTCTTCAATTCCAGGGAAACGGAGGGCTGGAGTGGCTTGTGAGAACCGCGGACCGTGAAGCCATTTGCAGTGCTTAGCGTTTTGAAATGCGCAGTCCGCAATAGTCCGCACAGATAACTGGCTAACTGCACCACCCATGCATAATTACAGATACTATGATGAAACAGCATCTACTGACATGACAGAGACTGTTATGAGGGACCATACTTAAAAATAATATAAATGAATAAATAAATAAATAAATCCATTTCAGTTAGAAGAAATTTGGTTGATTTTATAATCATGTTATTTTAAAATGTTATTTAAAATAACATTTTCACCTACAGACTGTAGTTTTGGGCTGAAGAACATTAAACGAAACAAAAAAATACAATGTTTTACATCTTACAGAAAATTTCAGATTAATTGAGATGTACCACATCAAATATTTGAATAGACTGAGAAATTATTTACAGCCATTCTTTACTTCATTCACAGTAGAGAAAAAAGGACCACAGCAAAGCAAATGCATTTAAATAAGAAGTGTAGTAAAAAAGAAAAAAAAAGGTTTGGAAAATTAATTTCAATTCAATTCAATTCATTTAATTTTTTAAATAGATCACCAGAAGGAAACTCATTTGGTTTGCATGCCACAGAGAGCACACAAAATATATTAAAAACAAGCAAGCAATTTATTACTTCATACCTCAGTTTTACTGATTTTATGTGTTACTTCAGTTTTGTATTTCAACTGAAATTCAAGCAAATAGGTGGAAATAGATACATATGAGATAATGTTTTTAATTCATGCAGCTATACAGAACACCACATAAAAAGATGCACATTGTTTTCACCCTGTTTTCATTGTTGTTGTGATTACAATATGAGGCCAATGGCAAAGTGGTGAGAGGCACTGTACCCCCTGTTAAAATATTAGCTCATTCTGGAGCACTGCACACACATTCGGCAAACGTGTGATTCCTGTGCAGCTGTGTTCGTGCATGAAAACAAGAGAAACAACTAACTGCACCAAGCTCTAGATTAGTCCTCAGAGTAATTATGTGAGAGCCCATGAGATTATTCTATTCAATATCTGGTAAGTCCAGTGTACCACGCAGAAAGTAAAGACAGGAAGTAAAGCAACACTGATATCCGCGTTGATCCAGGAGCCATCATAAGGAGGCCAGGCGAGGAGTAATTAAGTCTTGCTTTTTACTCACATGTCACAATACCTTACACCTCACTGTCCTCTACAGGGATTAATTATTAACTAGAGGAAAAGTCACTGCATGGTTCCCTTATACATCCATCAAGGAAATTATCATACAATTTGGAATTTTATAGTGTTGCAATACCAAGTAAGAACAGACTACTGAATCAACGTCATTGATTTCAGCAGGTGTGGAAATATTATTCAGTGTACAGTGTCAGGTATATATAATATATCAATATTTTAGGCTAATTTATGTCTTGTGCACCAACTCTCAAATATCAGAGGTGACATAATGTCAGATGATGATTTAAAGTGAGCCAAAGTTCACCTACATGTAATGTACCATATTACAAACAAAAAGATCCTAATGTGCACAGTTGTTTTCATTTAACTATCGTGGTTTATTGCCACGTAGGTTCGTGAGGTAGCAGTAAAAGGTTGATAACGCAGATGTGGCCAAGCTTTCTGCAACAATGAAGACCTCGTTTTAAAAGTTCATTGGCTAAATAGCATCAACAGAGCATTGGCTGACTCGTGTTTGCAGGTCAATGGTACAATTAATGTCAGGGCGAGATACTGGTCATTGTGGTAATTTCTGTAGGAAACCTTGAAAAGTGTCTTGGTGTTAAACCTCTGTGCTATATAGGTATGGGGCATGTGAGCTAAATTGAAAGGCGTAAATTGGAGGATGGCAAACCTGCCATCCCAATGCCAGGTAAGGGGCACAAAGCCAAAGGGAGATTGAACTGCCATACCTCAGTGCTTCTAATTACTTTTTTCAAGTAAATATGAACTGGCTGACTGTCAGGCTTCTAAATGCTCCCACACTATAACAAAAAGTCACCCCCCTTTGACTCTACCTATAGCCTCATATGTGTACACACTCAACAGCATCTGAATGGTGGAAACAAGAAAGATGTCCAAAACATATACAGATTCATATGCATACACACATACATACATGTTGCGTGCAGATATGCCCAGACACAAAACGTATCGTTTCTCAAAACTGAACGGACAGAGTTTCAGTGGAATGCTCTCATGTTCACCTAATGAGTAATTTACAGGATTAAAAGGGGCTGACCTAGTCTAGTCTAATGGTTAGGGTGACAGTGCGTTTTAACTTCAGGGCACTTTTACCTGGCCTGCTTCACAGCACTGAGATGTTAAAAGGGACGTGACCGCCACCGACGACTAAGGAAATTCTTAGCATTCAGTCATTCATGGCCTCTGTGACCTTGGGTGTGTAACTCCCTTCACTAATATTGAGTTTCTAATAACCAAACTATTCCATAGGAAATAAACATCATTTAATGAAAGGGTAAACACTGTTCTTAAAATTTAGTGTACTTTTTTGGGAATTTACACTCCATGAATGTGAACAGCCTCAAGCTTATTTAAATTTAGCTCCTTCAAAACCTGCATGTTATGCGGGCAAAATCAATATATATTTTAAAGATATTAATGATATTGCTTGAAACTGTGCAGTTTCAGAGGAGAATAGTTTTCAAAAATGTCTTTTATTATACAAAAATGCACTATTCTTTACTATATAAAATGTAGTATAAATAGTACCTAAAACACCATGTATTCTGATATGTCTACCATAAGAGTGTAAAAAGATATTTCCTATCATGTTTTCTTTTTATTAAGACAAGAGAAGCACACACAAACTGTTCTACGAAGCTCATGTCTGTATATGTTTTTTACAAAACCACAGAGGAAATTCATTATTAGCTTTTAATTACATTTTGTAAATTTCACAGAAACAATTATAATAATTTATACACAGACAGGAATATATTTGCTACCTGATGAATGCCATCTTTAAATTTTATTTTTAACACCACTAAAGAACAGTATGGCTCTAATAAACCCACTGTTGTCAAATTATTGTCATTATCAACACACTAAATGCATACCAGTAGTGACCAATGACACTACTGGTATGACAACATATGTGAAATATTTTTCATTTCTTACCCCTCTACATTTCTGGCATTATGAAAGACACAAATATAAGCAAGAAAATCAGGAGAATTCTTTAAGCAACATAATTGACTACACAAATTACAATGTTTCTAGTATGGTAAAAATCAGGGCTTGCGCATAGTTTCAAAGCTGTCAAAGTTGCCAAATCTCATCAGTATATAAGTACCAAAACCCATAATGACCTGAGAAATAGGAGCCCTTCAAATCCCATTGAAATGAATGTTTTAAAGGCTGACAGTTGCATACGGTTTCATACTGTTCCAGCCTGTGTTACTGTAGGAGTGGGTGGTCTTGTTACGAATAACATTTGAAAAAGAAAGATAAGCTACATTGTAAGTATATTCAGAGTTGTATGAAAACCCTGGATAAGTGCAATGACTCAGGTTCAATGTCAGTTTACGTACTGTTCTTTTATCTTTAGCTTTCCATAGCATGTAGAGCTTGCACGATACAAGCAGTTGGCTGGAATCTGCACATGCAGAGCTGGATACACAAGATATCTACATGGTTAGTCAGTTAGGCAACCAAAGGAGCTCACGTAAACACTGTAGATACAGAAGATAGAGGCTGTTTTGTGGCATTCTGTAGTGCAGCTTGCCAAATTGTTTCAAAATGTCACGCCCGACCTCTTTTTCAAAAAAAGAATGGCAACATTACCTTTCTTTACATCAGATGTTTTCAGTTTGTTTTACATGTAAACTTGCATGCCATTTTGAGATTAGGTCACATTTAAATGACCTACTTATCTGTTTACAATATATTGTGTTTGACTAATGACGTCAATAACTTTCACCTAAAGCCTTTCAATTTATAGATATCAGTCCATTGCGTCTCATCTCCACTGTGAACTCCTTTGGTTGCTTCCCTGCATCATTGCTCCATCGGCTAAGCAGCCCGCTACCACGCCTCACAGAATGGAATTTTTGCCATACCATTTTTTTTTTCCAGTCTGAAGGATCCCCATGTCAGATTAGTCCTACAACATGTTTGGCACTGTGAGCATTTCGCAGCCCGCTGAGGCTCCTGAGACTGCCCCAGGAGCAGGAGAGAGAGAGAGAGAGAGCGCAGGGGGCCAGGAGTTCATTAGCCAATGGCGCGTCTCTTGGCCCAGCGCCAGCTACCCCCTTTTCCCCACGCTGAGCTGTCCTCTGAAACGTGCCGCATTACTGTAATGAGATGTGCAGCTTCACAACCGCTAAGCCTTGTCCCCCTTGACGGAATGCTTTTCTCCATGGGATTTGCCAGGTACTTGAGTTGATAGTGAGAATCAAGTGGCAAGTGAGCTGACAGAGGGAGAGTTATGGGTTTTTTTTTTATTTTATTTTTTTACACATACAGTGTGGCTGAAGCTTCCCTTATCTCTTCAGTCAAGCAGCAGTAAAAGAAAAATCTTGTTGCGCTGTTGTAAGAGATGGAGAGACTTCACCAGTTCATCTCATCAAATCATATGATGCGCATCCTGCCTAGGTGTCATGCCTGCAGGCCACCACAGTAAGAAAAAAAAGCTGGCTGGAAGGAGGACATGAACACGACTGTGTTCAAGCCAATTGGTGGATTATATTGCAGCAATAACACATGCCTATGAATAACGATGAGGATAAAATAGACACATATCAATCTGATAATCATGTCGGCTGCTTGTGGGATGCATTATTCAACACGCAATGCCTTGTGACTTATTTTCTAGTATATCCATATCTTGTTTTGTTCCTTGCTCAGCTAGCATGCCCTAAAATGTGATTATGACTAAATTACAATTATATGAAACAAAACTAAATTATGCCAATTTTAAATGGTGTTCACTATTACAACAATATAAGATTATTTTAATAATTAATATTATTAATATTATTTTTAAAATATAAGATTTTTTTTGGCTTCATCTGAAAAACCTTTTGACTTGTATGACAAAAAAGAAAAATAAAATACAACAAATACTCTCTTTTTAGAACATATAAAACTGTTTAAAACAACAAAGAATATTTATTTAATTGCATATTTAGACAAATGTTTACATGTAAAATATGAATAAATGAGCCTCTCTATTTGGGAACATAATTCTTTAACCAAAACATGCAGCAGAGCACATTAATTTATGATTAAATGCATAAATTTATTATTGATTTGTCCATGCCTGTTATTTTCCCATATTTACACAAAACAACAGAATGAGCTGCAAATGCACATTCACATGAGAAAGACACGCCAGAATGTAGACCTTGTACTAGATTCTCACAACTCAAGATAAATAATCCTATAATGTCTGGTGTGAGTCGGGTTAATGACACTGAGAATAAAGCCTACTTGAACTGCCCAGCCACATCGTGGATGAAAGGCAAAAGAAATCAGATGACCATAATTCATTCCGGGCTTCCCAGACTTTTTCCTCCATCATATAGCCATTCTTCACCATAAGGATGCAACTGAAAAATTACCTTTAATCACTACAGATTAAACCCTAAAAACATACAATGCAGGGACACTGCATGAAATGCGTATTCTAAACAAACACTATTGTGTTTGTTTAGGATATTAGAGCTTGCTTAGGATATTGGTTTAATGTAAACTATTTTGTTCTTGCTGAGGTACAATGTTAAATAAATATTCACTCTGGCCTGAGCTTCATTGACAAAGTTATGTAGACAGACCTGTCTTCACAAATATACTTTTCTACAGTAGCTTTAAGCTTCATACCACAACAACACTTCTAACTTTCAATTGGCCAGCCCTAAAACATCTAAATTCAGTGACAAATATTTAAAAAGTATAAGATACATTTTAGATATTCAAATATTTCAAATATTAAAAAGGTATTAGTCCAATGCAACTGAAAAATGACCTTTAATCACTACAGATTAAACCCTAAAAAACATAAAATTTTGGCTGACAAGATATGTGGTTCTGGACCAACCGTAAATATTATCTAAATTTGTTAGGTTGCAGGGACATTATCTGCATGAAATGTGTATTCTAAACAAACACTATAGTGTTTGTTTAGGATATTAGTGTTTGCTTAGGATATTGGTTTAATGTACACCATTTTGTTCTTGCTGAGGTACAATGTTAAATAAATATTCACTCTGGCCTGAGCTTCATTTACAAAGTTATGTAGACAGACCTGTTTTCACAAATATACTTTTCTACAGTAGCTTTAAGCTTCATACCACAACAACACTTCTAACTTTCAACTGACCAGCCCTAAAACATCTAAATTCAGTGAAAAATATTTAAAAAGTATAAGATACATTTTAGATATTCAAATATTTAAAAGGTATTAGTCCACAAATTATTTTTGGGAACAACTCAGGGCATTCATTACAGAGATTAATTAATGTAAGTATAAGATGTAATAGTATTACTTTACAGCATATATTGGCAATGCCAAATGTAATTCCAAGAAGAAAATTAAATAATCTAAGCTAAATCGATCTGTGTCATTATTAACTATGGAATACGAGCATTAAATAATTGAGGATTTTTGAGAAATTATATATTTTGGTGAATTCAGCTTTTTATACATGCATTCCATCAATAATGTTGGTGGCCCTAAACAAAAATGCTAACCTTGAATTGTGTGGCCCTGCACTAAAACATGCCTCTTTTAAATGCCTCTCATTTAGAACAAACCCCTGATGAACTGTTAATCACAGCATTTATTCCACCATTTATATCAAGTATTTGTGAGATACCCAAAGAACCCCTAAAAGATACACTGGCATACGTACTGTAGCACACATGGATGACTATCTGTTTTTCTTTTTGTTGATTTCCTAGCGAAATGAAATATATTTGCACTTTTTCCAATGAAAGTAATGAAACTCCGTTATAGAAGGACTATACAAATGACTGATACATTAACATTAACAGACCGCACAAGATTAATACAAAGTTTAGAAGAAATCTGAAAACTTTGTTTCAATCAATTGAATCACAGAAACAAAACGAGCCAACAGACACCCAAACACAGATAATTACTGCACTGACGCTGCTGCGTCTGTTAGACTCACAGGGCCCGTGGTTCTTTGGGATTTGCAAGCATCCACAGGAGAATGTCCCTCTTTCAGGCTTCTCAGTGGTGAGATCATGGCCCTTATATGTAAGCCTATTGGTAGACTATAGGCCTCTACAGTGGCCTTCAGACATCTGGATCCTGTCACTGGCACTTCATTTCTCCCGCCCAGAGTGGAGATTTGTGAGGCTCACGCAGAATGCGTGTTTCATTAAGAGTGAATGGCTGAGCGAGGAGCACATGCTATGTGGAGCATTGCGGCATTCAGCATAACAGAAGAGGCCCAGCTTGTAAACAATCAGACGCTTTTTCCCTGCCAGTTCATAATACTCAATAAACTACTGTGCACCACCAGGGATGTTAATATTTTATAGGTTTCAAAGACTCATAAGCATTGACCATCATCAATACCTTCTTACTTCCTCAAACAAAATGCCCAAAAAAAGTGAAACCTGTTTTCAGTGTTTTGATTTTATGCTTCCGTGACTCTTTTGTGAGTTATTTAATCCAGTGTCCTTGCCCAGCTTTTCAGGTTTTGCAGGAATTTGTGCACTTTTCTAAACTCTAAAGGTCAAGTTGCAAAACAAATGCAATCCTTTTTTTTTTACATAATAACATAATTGCTTTGCTAGTCGCTGTAAATATTTACACAAAGGTTCAGAATCATCATGGGCTTTATGAAGTAGCACACAATGCAATATTTTAAGTGGGACGATGCTGCACTGCACCAACATCCTCCTGAGGGTACTTCAAATACAAGGGCCTTGCTCATAAGCTTACAGACTAGACATTCTTAGGATGGAATATTCATCGGTCTGTTAACCTCAGTGTTTAGGAAATAAGGTTTAATGTAAAAAGTTAATTCCTTTGCCATAATAATACAAATAAAAAATGAAACCAAACGGTATAAACACTGGTGACACAGACATATGGCGCAGATACACATACCGAAGGTCCAGGTCCCCTAATTACCCTCTCTTCTTGTGGGATTATTTATAAAAGCTGAAATATGACCCTGGCCTGCTGATTGCATGAGTCTAGGAAACAAACTAAGATCCCACCTATAACTATGACAACCACACTGTAGATCCCAGCTCTACAGACACCTTCGGAGACTGTAACAAGAACCCTTAGCAACTAATCCACTTCAAATGATTAACTAACAGACGCTTTAGTTACTCAGAACAGTGTGAACTCAAGAAACTGTTAATTATTGTCACTTCTGCTAAGCCTCTGCTATTAAGAAGTTGCCTATAGTTGCATTTCTGTTAATTAATTGGCACAAGTTATGCCCTGTCCTAGTTTGGTAATACATTCCCACAAGTCATGTCACTTAAGAAAAAAATAATTCTAAATCATTTCTGAACATGGGAATGTCCATCAGGTTGGGATGATGTTTGTTATAGTTCAACATAATTAGTATCCATAAATTAGAAGAATGCGATAGCCAGACCACAGTCATGAAACTTAATGGAATTTTTTGAATTATTAGGGAATAGAGACTGTACTGTAAATACACTTAAATGTGCGTAAAAGTCTGTATGTTAAAAGTACATATCATTTTTATATTCATAACAGTCCTTAAATCTCAAAGAAGGCACATCCATATATAACAGCTTATTATCAGTGTGCTGACAAGATCCATAAAAACAAACTATTACTGACATCAAATTAATTATGCAGTATAACATGATAACTAATGACTATACAAATCGATTTTACCACTGCAGTTAATTTATCTGGGCTGTTCGCCTGACTTAGTAGGTAAGGGCAACCTTTCAACAGGTTGACCTGGTTACATTAAAAGATAAACTAAATGCTTAAATAAATAAGCTAACCTTTGGTGAGGAGCCAGGTCAGATCCAAGTTTAGATCCAAGCACATGCAAAAAAGAAAGAAAAAGGAATAGAAATCTTCTTAAACATTTAAATACCTACTTTCTGTGTTTATGTCATTTGTATTATTTATATTTACCAACTTTTCACATCTAAGATTGAACTGGTTTATCTTGGGAAATTGGAATAAGAATAATTTTATTAAAATGTTATAGTAAACACAGTACAGTCACTATCCTGTTACATTCAGGGGGATAATCTTCCAGATAATGACATCTTTGAGAGATTAGTAACTGCTCAGATTTCATTGATGTCAGCCATTTTCAACATAAAAGTCAATTTATGTGCATTAGGCTGGTAATGTCCTAAAGGGGACCTAGAGAGAGACTGTTCTGTAGTCAGGATGATCCAGCTCAGCTGCTACAGAATTTCAAGGAGTGCAGCAAGGAGATGATGTGTGGCAACATATCCATATAAATGTCAAAGCATGACCTAGAAATAAACTTTTTAAACCTTTTGAAAATGGTAAACTGACTAGAGTAACACTAACCATATCACATTAAGTAATACAACGGAGCCAAATAAGTGACATGACCTTTCTGCACTCTGTTTGCTTAAATAGATTACCAATATCATGGCAAACATCACTTATTCCATTTTAATGTTTCATCTTGTGAAAAAATATATTGCAAAAATGCAAAAGAACTAGGGGTTTTGTGTGTCTCTCCATGGATGCTCTCTTCATAATGTATCTATAATATCAGATATTTACAGCAATAAGAGGGATTAAAAATTGATCAAATTCACAGAAACAAGGCACTGTCCAATAAGACAAAGCTTAACATGGGTTAAAGTGCAGATTTCAGTTAGCATTGTTTGCTATGATAATACTTCTCACGCACATTCGTTTTAGCAACAGAATGCCAGTCAGAAAGGCCATTATAGCACAAGAATGGAAAGCTATAACAGCTACAGACAGTGCAGATCATTTCCCCTACAGTAGGCCCAGAGGTTCTAATGAGTCCACTGAGGATTCCTCTTCTAGGAGTTGAGATCGCTCACTGCTTTAACACCTTTGTCATTTCAGCAAATTACCTCTTGATATGTGTGAAACCATGACTGTGGCTCATAATCCAACAGGACCATTATACAAATGAGGAAGTGGTCTGGAAGATGATGCTATAGAACGATTCTTGAATCATTTTTGCAGCTATTGATAAGGGCGTTGCCTGGTGTAAATTTAATCCACTTCATGTTGGGGCATTATTACACTGGCAACATTTTTCTTTTTTTGGATCAAGTTGGTCTGTGTGAACCATTGTAATTCTTTTAAAAGTTAAACTACTAGTGTAAACAGGAAGAGTTTTATGGCTTGAACGCAAGCACATTTAACACAAATTGTGAACCTCTGCACCCCACATGGAACAGAACAGATTTGGCGTGAGGGGATACAATGACTTCATTGGTTGAAATAATGTGTTTATGAATGTCACTGTGCTATAGAGAACACACTACCCAAATAGCACTGCAAATTCACTTCAAATATTTTTTTAAATTTCAGTGTTTAACAATACTACTGTGTGTGACTATAATAACATTTATAGACTATGAATATGGCTCATCTATGCAATTAAAATCAGAGTATAAGCCTGGAAATGAATTAACAATATTATGCCTCAACATATACAATAATAATTCTCAGCATACATATAAAGTACTTATTTAATCTCGAAGTGCTCCTGAAATGCCACTAAGCACAAGTAAAGGAAAGAAAAAGGCCAGACTGTGACAGTCTCCTTTTATAAATGCCAGTCATTAACTCAGGCTACATCATCACTGCTCAATCACCTCACAACTCTTCCACCGGGCAGCCAGTGACGAAACAGGTCATGTTTATTTAATGTTTAACAATGACCGAGCCGTTGGTTTGGAGCCATTAATTTAAAATGTTCAAATGACTCACTTGTCAGAATTGAATGCAATAAACTGCTGCCAGGCATACATAGTGACACATAAACTGAAAGGAAAGACTGTCTGATAGTACACTTCCTTTGTTTTATATATGGGCATAAAACATAACACATAAAACTGGCATAACATTTTTAAAACACATCAAGGCTGCAATTTATTATTTTAGTTGTTACTTGGTAAAAATGGTCAGTTAGTAACTGCCCCAGAGTTAGCTTGATAGCTAAATTTCATCTGTAGTCCCATGGCAGGTAAAAAGCAGGCAGATGTAAAAAAAAATGTACAAGCAGCAATCTGCAATAAGAATAAAAATGTAAGTGTACATCAATACACTCTAACAGAAAACAATATGGGAACATTCCTAGTAACTTTGAGTGAAAAACATAATACATCTGAAAGGGGGGATTTGTTTTAAATATCAGAACACATACAGTAAGAGCTCAGAGATTGTTTCATGAATATCTGATCTAACGCAGTGAACAGGGTGATTTTCAGTATGTTTAATACATATAGTGTCCTACAGAGCTGCTATAACATTTTCACAAATACTAATATACTATGTGTGGTTTCAAAAGATACATAGTTATGCTCATGAGCTATGGTGGTTACTAAGGTACATTTGAGCATGCAACAGTTCACAGAATATACACAAATGCTGTTTTTATTGCAAAGTATGCACTAGTTGTAGGAAGTTTGTTGCTGCCAGTTAGTTTTAATGCAGAGGCTGGAGCACAAGCATTATGTTCATTTAGGACTAAATTACACTGCTACAATTGTGCAAGTGTAAAAGTTCTAACATTATGGCAGTAGAATTAAATGAACACCCAACCATGCACAAGTCCCAGACAATCCACTTTGTTAGAGCAGTTAACATGTGCATGATGTTTTTTGGGCTTGTGTGTCCACACAACCAGCAGACATCCAACGGAACTAACACCACCTGTATTCAATCAATATTTTCCCTTAAAAACGCAACCATTACACGTCCTCTTCAAAAACTCGGTGAGTTTGGTGAAAAAAATTCTCAATGTTAATTTGTTAGTCAAAGTGAAGGACAAATGTTCATGGAATCCTAGCCTTAGTCAAAAAATAAAAGGTTAGCCCACATGGTTAGCCATTAAAGCTTAAAGCCAGGGACACCAAGGCTGATTAGCCAACTTCAAAGCCCTCCAAACATGTACATATTTGCTGGCTGTCCCATAAGTGTTGATTTTTGACTATCTATCTAAAAACTGACTCGCATTAATGCATTGCACACTATTCAACTTACATTAGCATGAACCTCACAGTGTATGCGACTGCATAAGGCTTTATTTTTATGTAATTCTTCATATAACCACAATTGGATTTTGTCAATGCAATGATTTCTATTTCAAATTTAAAGTATGGTCTCCTGTTCCACAATCATATCTACAGTATTGTGTTCATTGCGTGGGCTCAAAATAGTATACATTTTTTTTGTACATGTTTTCAGTGCAAAGACTGAAATAAAATGTGTACAAAAGTCCTGTCCCACATGCTTGGTTGCTCCTTAGTAAATACATTTGACCATCACGCCCATCCTGTGTTGGAGATCCATACACATTTGTGACCATGTAACAACACTGAACACTGACACCTGAGCAAACCAATCATAGAGTTTACCCACCCGAAAACCTGATTCTCATTTGCTGGGTCACACTGACAACACACTGCCTATGGCCACATATGTAATGGCCATATAACGTAATTAGGGTCAATTAATGCATCTTCGTCACACCAGAACATACAGCTCTGTATTATTATAGAGTACATAAAATATGAGAATATAAAACTATATTTTAAATACAAAAGTGTAGCAGATAATAGATAATAGAAGTGAAGATTTTTAAACTGCAGCCAAAGATCAAATTCACAGTGCATGCAGTCCAGCACACCTTCTGCATAATGTGCAGGTACAGAGTGCCAGAGTGTGTGTTTTTATCATTTTATTAAGAGTGAAAAGTAATACCTAAATACAATTGTAATTGGGTGTAAAAAAAAAAAAGGCTACACAACATATCTTGCCTATAGTTTTGTGGTCATTCAAAACCATGCAGTGAAATTGTAAGAACAGAATGGTAGCACCTTGGTATTACTCTGTGGCTGCACAGTCCAGCGGCCTCTCATCCTTATGCTGAATTTGACTCCTATGCCTGTGTGTTTGAACGTGCTTTCACTGGGCCTTATTAAAGCAAAATAAACAAGTGCAATGGACTGCAAGCCCCCAGCACCACTCACATCAGCTCTCAAGATGGAGTCCAGATAATGGAAGTATTGTTCCTCACCGAGACAAACTAAAGTAACAATCAGATGGAGATGTATTTGGATCTTCCTGGTCTGACAGGTCATGGCAGCATTGTCACACAATTAAGGAACTCTACAGTCAAACTGTTTCAGTCATCGGCAGCCAAGTTGTCTGCTCTTCCCTTTGCCAATGACAGGATAATACTTTTTTTTTTTTTAAACAAGCTGAAAAAGCAGGAACTTTCTGGAATAGTGACCATTGAAATCTAGCTAACCCTAATTGTCTGTATGGTATCTGTGCAGCACCAGAAATAGAAGCCTCTCTATGGAAAAAGACAATTTGGGCACTTTTATTATTGTATAATACATACATTGTACAAGTTAGATCGTTTTTGTATACACTTGTAAATGAGACTTAGGGAAATGAGACTGAGGCAACCACAAAACATTATTAAAGAAAGGAGCCTGTAGACTTTTTTTTAACCTACATTCAAATCAAACAGCGACTTCATTGTTAGAGCCCAGGGAAGTGGCTCTTGCAAATCATAAGCCAAATAATTGAGAGGGGGCACAGAAAGGAAATCTGTGGGACATTAGGACCCCACATCACAAGGGGCTCAGACACACCATATTTCACACCATATACAGTGCATACTAAAAATGACATACTGACAGTACAGTGTGTCCACGTGTCACTCAGTTATGGCTTTTTAATGTGACCACATTAAAAGCATTATATACATTGGGATAGTTATTATACAAAATTACCAAAAATAGCGCTTACATGAGGTGTAAATGAACCTTGCTGGTCACAACAGAAGGTCCCTGCTTGTGTCACAGTTTACACTTTGACAGTAAAAGCTAACGAGGCCAGAAAATGCTGTAGTACAGCATAGTCTTTGCTCCATAGCTAAGCAACAATTTACACTAGCGATACAGTAGCATTCGTATGTACCACTGTTTAGCATTATAACCTTTCCACTTTCTGGTAGGATTTTGCAAGAATTCTACAAACCTCTTACCCTGTGACTGCAACAACACTAATTAGTACACAGGCCTCGACTGGATTGACAATGCACATCCTGGTGAAACTAATCAATTACATGACACTCTTACTTTGGCCTGTTTTAGCGATGTTCACCAGCTGATACCAAGGGCTTTGGGGGAAAAACAACCATTGTTTGTTATTATAATTCCTGTTTTTTTTTTCTTGTTTTCTACTGGCTCTTTCAACTAATCAGTTTCAGTTTCCGTTTTTGTGCACAAATTAGCCTGGTTTAGAAAAGAATCTGTATCCTGATTGTTCAGCAACCTTCTCTTGTACCTCATAATTTATAAATGCATTTCAGGCCTCAGGAACAATGTTCCAAAATTACAATATAAACCTGCTTGTCTTCATTTATTTGCTTACTTCCATGGTGTCATAAAGAGTCTAAAGAGAGTCTTCAGGGCATGGGCAGGTAGGGGTCGTAACCTTATGAAAAGGCCTATAAATGTGTGCTTTATAATTATAAAACTACAGGGCCTTTGCCACTCCTCAGTGTCTTCCCTATAACAAAGACTTTTGGGACTCAACACTTGAGCTGCAGAAAAGGATGCAATTCACCTTAAGCTCCTTTTAAATAATGCAAGTCCTGGGGTAAGTGTCACAGAAAATCTGTGTACAGTTATACTCAAATTATACAATAAATACACACAAAACAACAAATAAAAATAACATACTTTGTGATTCTTCAATAATGCAATTGCTATGTTATTTCTCACTTTAAAGATGAGTAATGCAGGAAGAGATTCCTTCCTGATTTTCAAAATGACAACAGTATCAAAACAAAACTTTTGCCCGTAAAAATGCATAAGTAATAAGATGTCCCTCATTGTGGGGGGTCTGTGGCAGAAAGTGGATCCATTTCTGGATCAGTGTTCACAGCCATGTCAAAGCACATCTGCTGGCCCCTAACACTGTGGAATAAGGATATTAATGGAAGGTGGAGGAGGCAGAAAGTCAATATGTAGATTTGTTGAAGTTAACCTTCCTGACCTGGCAGTTCCTTCAATCTGTCAACTAAGCCCCTCCAGTACACTGAACACTGAGCAGCAAGACAGGTCAGGACAGGACAAGGAGTAGGGTTGGGGTTTCCTGGGGTTTTCTTGGAATTCTCCCCCATCCTAAGTGGCCCTGGGCATTGATGCACTGACAAGGATGTTTGCAAACCCGCTTTCCCTGGTACCAGAAATCTAGCACCCCCAAAGAATAACCACCACATTATTTTAAATGAGAAATTATCAGCGTTCTTACACCTCGCTGCTATTCACATGAAGGAATTTTGCTCCTGTGTTGGTAGCAGTATACTGTGCAAGCCAGCTGGACCCAGACCAATTGAGCACTGCCAGATCAACAGGCTACAAGTGTGAGTGAGCACCTTTCAAAAAATCACACACTGGGAAAAAAAAATACATGGGACTCGTAATTCAAAAGCAGGCAGTGCAACTTCCGAACTGCTTCTTACATAAATATTTGCAGCTGAGAGTTGTGCACGTTGCAGGTTGAAGTGCCTGCTGTCCAACATACCTCCCCAGGGTGGACAATAGCACATATCTACGTATCTCTTCAAGATGCCTAAATTGCTACCATGCCAAGTTTGAGTGTGTATTTTGAGAAAGATATCTCAAGCATGCTAAAGTGATCTTATGCAAGCTGTGTTAGCTGTGTTTAATGGGGGTTTAACATTTGGATCATATTACCATGGACCTTTCAGAGTCAGTATTTTTATTTTAACTCAATACATGATATCTGCTTTCACTTTAATGTTTACACACATTTAAAATATTTGATAAATTAAAGGGAGTTTACTTTCCCTCGTATAAATGATTAAATATACATTATGTTCATTGTTAAAAAATGTTTTGTTGACACTGAGAGGTGCTGCACATTGAATAGCATTTACAAAGGTGGTCATTCATTGAATTACTCTTTCAATTTTTTAATTTCAATTCAAATGGCACACTTTTGTTTTGTTTAAACAGTACTAATTTATGAAACACTTATTAAATAATATATAATGTATGTAGAATTCCTGAACTGAATATTTTTCTTTCCATAAGCGGCTTTCCTTTTCATTGTTTGTTCTCAGTGAGAAATCAAGATGGTCATTTTTGTACATAAGTCCTAGCCTCATATATCTGTGAAGGCAACCACAACAGACCACATGACAATATGACATTAATATGTCAACCGTCAGCTGCATGCACCAGCAAGTTTATTCTATAATCCTCTGGTTTTCAATCCTTCTCATTAAAAATTAACACATACAATGAAAAGGTCAGCCATCTACCCTATGGCCATTAGAATTATCAGCCTCAAAAAGCAAGCATGAATATGAATTGTACTTCTTCCACTGGCTAGGTGTGTGTCCTATGAGTGAAAGGTACCTTCTAACAAAGCCAAAAATAAGACAGTGCCTATACCTACTCACCGCTTGGATAAGAATAGCATTAAAAAAGAGCTTCCACAGTGTTGTGTGTGGGTTCTGATTCCCCTGAAAGGCCCGATAGGAGGCGGCTCATGACACGTGAGAGCTCTCATTAACCTCCCCCATCCCAACCACTCCCTGCCAAATCAACAACCAAGGCCTCTTTGCCTGGCTGTCAATGGCACCTGACAAACAGGCTGGAGATGGCTACCTCTTTCATGAAGACTTGAAACATCTTTTATAAGCCATCAAACAAAGATAGCCGAGGGCACACAAGACCGCAGCACTAATTAAATGCATGTCCTACTTTATTGGGCAGGCCTGTGGGGTTGAGTAGCCACTAAGCCTTGAGCCTAGCTGTTGGTTCATATCAGGATGCCTCTTTGTGTATTGCGTTTGATATCTTCCCACTCATCCTATGTTAAAATACACTTTATGACCAAAAGAATCTGGGCACCCCTTGGTCTGGGACTGTTTTTCATGGTCTGAGTAATGTAATGTCCAACCTCACTAGTGCTCTGCTGGCTGAATGGAAGCACATCCCGGCAGCAATGCTCCAAAATCTAGTGAAAAGCCTTTCCAGAAGAGTGGAGGCTGTTACAGCAGCAAAGAGTGAACAAACTTTGTATTAATGCTTATAATTTTGAGATGTTGAATGTCAGGTGTCCACATACTTTTACATAAATTTTCTGACATTTTAACCAAAGAACAACCAGCCACTGACCATAGGAAATGCCAAGCACAGTGAAATCTTATCTTATTTGACCCTAATTTCAGGAAACCTTCACAAGTAGATAGATGCCAAGATTAATTTGAGAAATACACTACAAAAGCAGCTGTGTTTTACTTCAGTCTGGCTTGGATAGAAAGTATTAAAACTAGGTTAGCCTGTAGAAGCAGTTTTAATTTTATTACTATAACCTAATTTATACTATTGATGGATGGAAGTCAGGTGATAAATCAAGTGACATGGATCTAGGATAAAAAGGCAGGAAATACATTTGTACCACTAATTGTATGCTAATTTCTATC